>NC_047111.1:72677672-73337586 GCF_902500255.1 Thalassophryne amazonica
CAGATGCATTGTCATGCCCTCTCATGGGTTACATAATATATGTGAATATGATGATCATCACAGCTGTAACACCACGTGCAGATGTGTGGCACCACGCTGCTCCTCCAAGTGGCAAGTCATAGCGTTCCAGAGGCTATGAGCAGTGCGTCGCAATGTAGCTGACTGGGTTGTCACAGCTGTGAAGCACATATCTTGACATGTACACCTTCTACCTCTGTACAAGCCATGGCAATGCACCATCATTGGCAAGCCATCAGAACATAAAACTCACCTTTGGAACGCCTCCAAGCTGCATCTCTCAGTGCAGGGCGAATACCAGCCAGGCTGCCACCATGAGCTAATATCTGTACCATCCTGTGATCAGCCAACTGAGACCAATACAGATGAAATGTCTTGTTCAAGGACACAGGACAGGTAGCCAGCACCCGGGAAACAAACCTAGGTCTACATATTGTGATCAAACTCCTTATCCCACTCATCTACCTGCTCTATAATGACTGAAGCTAACAAACACATTTTGGGCTTGAATCACCATGGGTACACCCCCCCCCCCCCCCCCCCCCCCCCAAAAAAAAAAAGAAGAGCCACTTACGAGAGACATGAATCTCACAGCTGGCATCAGTCAGCAATTCCAACAGACTGCAAATGCACAGAATCACAGCTGAACACATGACGTATTTAACGATCGATATGGCGAAGTAGTGAAGGGAAATGGACTTGCCGGTTATAATGATGATGCCAAAATCAATGTTTTATAACCTATCCAAAACTCACCTTTGCCTGTGGCTTGCAAACAGTAGCACTGCATGCCTAAAAAATGCCTGCTTTTTTGTGTTGTAATTTAGCCAAGTTACTTCATCTATAATGTGTGAATGATTTTCAAATTGGGATGAAGACTGACCATTTAAACTCTCTCACTCACTCACTCACTCACTCACACACACACACTCGCGCACACACTGGTATTAGCCTCACACTTATCACATCCCTCGTCCTGCATCATAGTCTCCCAATTACTCAGAGTCAGTGTGGTTCAACGCCGAACAAAGGCTAATTTGAGGCATGTCACCAGCTAATTTGTGACATGTGGCTGGCTCTTTGAAATGATATCACACATAGAGTGTTTGGTGACATGAATGAATCAAGCTGGGAGGAAAAGCTCTCCACTTTGATCTCATTACCCGCCTTTGTTCCTCTGTACTTCTCATTCCACAGTGGGGCTGGGCTCTCTGTTTATCACCATTATGGAAAGATCATTTAAAAAGAAAGAATGGTACGCACTCAACACTCAGATTTATATGCCGGTTATCTTAGCTGAGGCCATTATTTATACTTCAGCTGATGAGTGAGAAACAGGCAGGCCTTCCTTTCCAATTTCTCTCATCTTTAATAAGCATTGTGTAGTTCACCATTTTGTAAGGATTTTTTTTTTTTTTTTTCCATAAGCAGACTCCTTCTACTCCTGCTTATTATTGCAAGTTGCTGATGCTGCGGTTTTAATGAAGACCCACTCTATTAAAGTGTAACTCCACATGGGATTAAATTTTGAGCTGTACACATGAGCAGCTGGATTGTAGATTTATTTCCAATAAGTGCGACGAGTCTTAATACTCAAAACTTTTCAAAAACATCTGTAAGCAATTAAAAAATTTGACAGCAGTCTCTCCTTAAGTTTGAATAAATCCAAGCAGTATTTCCTTGCAGCAGCTAACCATCTGTTGAACTGAAGCTTAGCGTGGGTGTTAACCATCCTCTCTAAATATACAAAAACCACATGAAAAGTGGAACAACAAGTGGACGTCAACCTCACATTTTATTGTGATTTAATGTTGTGTTTACATGTCTGTGGCAGAAAAACCGTCTCTCAGGTCATTATATTTATACTCAACAAAAATATAAACGCAACACTTTTGGTTTTGCTCCCATTTTGTATGAGATGAACTCAAAGATCTAAAACTTTTTCCACATCCACAATATCACCATTTCCCTCAAATATTGTTCACAAACCAGTCTAAATCTGTGATAGTGAGCACTTCTCCTTGCTGAGATAATCCATCCACCTCACAGGTGTGCCATATCAAGATGCTGATTAGACACCATGATTAGTGCACAGGTGTGCCTTAGACTGCCCACAATAAAAGGCCACTCTGAAAGGTGCAGTTTTATCACACAGCACAATGCCACAGATGTTGCAAGATTTGAGGGAGCGTGCAATTGGCATGCTGACAGCAGGAATGTCAACCAGAGCTGTTGCTCGTGTATTGAATGTTCATTTCTCTACCATAAGCCGTCTCCAAAGGCGTTTCAGAGAATTTGGCAGTACATCCAACCAGCCTCACAACCGCAGACCACGTGTAACCACACCAGCCCAGGACCTCCACATCCAGCATGTTCACCTCCAAGATCGTCTGAGACCAGCCACTCGGACAGCTGCTGAAACAATCGGTTTGCATAACCAAAGAATTTCTGCACAAACTGTCAGAAACCGTCTCAGGGAAGCTCATCTGCATGCTCGTCGTCCTCATCGGGGTCTCGACCTGACTCCAGTTCGTCGTCGCAACTTCGCACAGCCATTGAAGAGCAGTGGACCAACATTCCACAGGCCACAACTGACAACCTGATCAACTCTATGCGAATGAGATGTGTTGCACTGCATGAGGCAAATGGTGGTCACACCAGATACTGACTGGTATCCCCCCCAATAAAACAAAACTGCACCTTTCAGAGTGGCCTTTTATTGTGGGCAGTCTAAGGCACACCTGTGCACTAATCATGGTGTCTAATCAGCATCTTGATATGGCACACCTGTGAGGTGGGATGGATTATCTCAGCAAAGGAGAAGTGCTCACTATCACAGATTTAGACTGGTTTGTGAACAATATTTGAGGGAAATGGTGATATTGTGTATGTGGAAAAAGTTTTAGATCTTTGAGTTCATCTCATACAAAATGGGAGCAAAACCAAAAGTGTTGCGTTTATATTTTGTTGAGTATAATTTTTTATTTTATTTAGCCATGTTAGTCCCATTGAGATCGAGTCCTCTTTTGCAAGGGAGACCTGGACAATTATTTTTATTATAATTGTTTCCAATTCACCTAACCTGCATGTCTTTAAATGTGGGAGGAAACCGGAGCACCCGAAAGAAAACCACGAGAACATGCAATCTCCACACAGAAAAGCCACAGGAGGGAATCGAACCCATGACCTTCTTGCTGTGAGGCAACAGTGCTAACCACTAAGCCAATGTGCTGGCCAAGCAGAACAACTGCAAACTGTAGTTGATGGCACCTCATGCCATCATTTTTCAAATATAACAACACGGACCACAATTTGCTTAACTGAAAGAGAGTATAGAGTTTTGCACAGCTTTATAATTAAAATAGGAATGCATGGCTTTGATGGCAGCTTTAAAAGTCACCTGTTTTTGAGGTTGTAGATTAATTCTTCACTGTAATATCACACATATTATTCATGCTTACCTGATTACAACAGGGTGATGCTTTGCACTTAAATAATCCACGTCTCTTGCTGACTGTTTATTATTGTTAAAGATAAAATAACATCCAGTTTGTCCTTATTGCAGGAAAAGTTTAAAATTTTTAACTTCTGATGGCAAGTGCTGTTGCAGTGCATGGCTGCCGCTCTCACAGCCAGAAGTGACAGAATTTTAGCATCAACCTCTCATTGAAAACAATAAAGCATCCAGTTTACCATCTGCTGCTGATAGTCAACATATGAACGCAGTATGTTGAATTTGAGGGTGCTCCATAGAAGAAAAGTAACATTGCATTCATGACCAGCAAGAGTATTAGTATGCAAATAATGAATGTTTATGAGTGAAATTATACAAATATTTCATGAGGTAAAATATGGAGTGACAAATTAAAAAGCATTCATTATTTGATTTATGTGACACCTAAAAATTTGATATTTTATTAATTTACAAACACAAGAAAAGAAGACGTACATTTTGGTGTGGGTTACTGGTCCTTTGACGTCAAGAGGTCCAAAATACTCCAACACAAATTTTAAATACCAGTCCAATCCAGTCCAAAATTGTTCTCAGTCAACTTACAAAAAACAGCCAGATAGTTCAAAAACAATCCTGACAATGTAGTCTGCAGCTGATGCCGTGCATTTACTTCTTTGTGTACTTTTCTTAGTCCAACAAAAATTTGCGACAGAAATTTGTCAAACTCTTCATCCGACAGTGGCTCTATTTTAGGGCCTCTTCACACATAGTGCGAATAAAGTATAACTCAGGGCGACTCACAGTGAAACAGCTCGTTTGATTGAACCATGAAACATTGCGCCAATGGGCAGGCGTGCACGATGCCGGTGCCATGGTTCATGCACAAGGGAACACACTGCCAGCAGCTGCAGCAGCTGCTGTGAAGAAAAAAATAATTAAGAACTAAAAAAAAAATACTTGCTGTGACAGTTTTGTGCATGTGGGAGCACAAAATTACATGCCACCCATAGGACTCAAACCCATGCCTTACAAAAGCTCTGATTGCCAGTCAGACACTTTACCACTGAGCTATGATCGCTGTCCTGTGAAAGCTGTGGGAACCTGCCTGATATGAGGAAGGATATGGATGTATTTAAAATGAAATAAACGCACACACCAGATAAAAACACTGCATTTATCAAGCGGACAATACAAATATGATCTGTCTGTTCCTCTGTCATACAGTCATGAAATGACATGGACAAGGAGAAGCAGTTCGCTGTTCTCATGTCCACATCTGCTGGTCCGGTGCGTCCAGCCCGCCTGCACATGTTCTGCCTGACATGCATGTCTTCTGGATGGCACACCGCAGCACAGACACCGCGTCATGTGGAACAGAGCTCACGTGGGTGACATGACAGTCCATATCGCCCGCTTTGCGTTATGATCTGACAGTCCGTTTCAACTAGCCTGTCAAGGTGCACGCTGTGCGCGTGCTCGCTCGCTGCAGCCCGTCCTCACAGCAGTATATGTTTCTTTTTATGTCCACGTGTTAGAAGAATGAGCACTGTCAATAAGCTGCTAAGTGCCATTGTTGCTTGTGTGTGTGCGCGATGGTTGCAGCATGCAATAGTACATGTCATATGGAACCAAATTTGCATGCTAAACGGAGCGCAATGGCAAATGGGACAAATGATTCATGTCATGTGACATACAAAACACCAATCAAATGACAAGGATCTATTCAAGCATTATATAATGTATAATTACATACAATGACAAATCCATGGCTTTTCATGTTACACACATGAAGAAGTGTAACATCTACCCCAATACATGGGAAGAACAAGCAGCTACAACACCCCTATGGTGGGGCATTGCAAGGAAGTTCATGACTGTGACTGAAAATAAGCGCCTGCAGGAATACCAAGCTGACCCGGTCACTACGGTTCTGCCGCTTTAAAGCTGGACTGGCTATACATGAACGGTCGTGTAAAGTGTAGGTACACCAACCAGTCAACATCAAAAACAATGGACTGTCAATGATAATTACATGCAATGACAAATCCATGGCTTTTCATGAGCTCGTGGAGGATGCCACATTCTCAATGGGAAGGTGTGTCCAGACTTTTGACTGGGACAGTACTTTAACTATGAATCATGTGCTCAACCCAAGTGAAAGTAGCTTCTCCACCAAAGTGAAATGGTTCAGAAGTTTTAAAATAAATTGATCAAATTTATGAACTGAAATTCGTGACCCACATCATGCTGGCATAAAAAAAAACACCTTTTGTATGAATGGCAAAAGTCAGCTCAGGCTGCTTTCACACCTCCCCTGGTTGATTTGGAGTTTCACAATTTTTACTTTGGTCTGAGAGTTGTGAAAGCTGCCCCAAATGAAACTGCCAATTTTTGTTCTGGCCAAAAGAGGTGGTCAAACTGCACCATGGTTTGGTTCATTTTTAGCAGAAAATGTATTTTTAATGATTTGGACAAACTACAGGAAGTTGCGCCAAAGTAGGGCATTGTCACTCATCTTATTGGTGTCCCAGAAAAACCAATCAAAACAATTGCCATTACTTTTTTGCATTACTGTGTTAACACACAAATAAGGCAGCTGTAGTTGCCAGAATAATTCTGCAAACAAACTATAGTAAAATGCTTCATTAAAATCCTTCAATACCTTTACAGAAAATACTGTAAATTTTAACATATAAAATCATTGTAATTTGCAACAAAATGAGAAGAATGAGGTAAACACAGTCTTTAACTAAAGATATCTAGTTTGGGAAGCAAGCGCATGAAGTGGTTGCACCTTGTCACATGGTCTTTTCTAGTCTGAAAGTGTAATGAAATGCGGAATATATATATACGAGGTCTGTCCAAAAAGTATCGGACCATTGGCTGGGAAAAAAACTGGCTTACCTGGAGGGTTGGAAATCTAATCACCCTCGAAGTACTCTCCTTGGGACTCCACACACTTCTCCCAGCGTTGTCGCCACTGTTGGAAGCATTCCAAAAACGCCTTTTTCGGGATGGCGCGCAGCTCCGCCGTCGTCGCAGCCATAATGTCCTCTCCTGTCTCAAATTGGGTTCCTTTTAATGGTATTTTAAGTTTTGGGAAGAGCCAAAAGTCACAAGGGGCCATGTCAGGGGAGTAAGGCGCCTGTTGAACCACCGGAGTCTGGTTTTTGGTTAAATAAGTCTGAATTAAATGAGAGGAATGAGCTGGCGCATTGTCGTGGTGGAGGCGCCAATTTCATCTGGCCCACAACTCCGGTCTCTTGCGCCGCACACTATTGCGTAGACGACGGAGGACATCCCTGTAATACTCCTTTGTTACTGTTTGACCCTGTGGTGCGTACTCGTGGTGTACCACACCACGGGAGTAAAAAAAAAACAGTCAGCATTACCTTGATGTTGCTGCGCACTTGGCGCGCCTTCTTCAGTCTTGGCGACGTGGAATGCTTCCACTGTGACGACTGAAATTTGGTTTCCGGGTCGTACCCGTACACCCAGGACTCATCTCCGGTGATTATGGTGTCCATAAAGCTGGGATCAGTGTCAATGGAGTCCAGCATGTCCTGTGAGACTTCCACAGGGAGGTGCTTTTGCTCCGCCGTCAGCAACCTCGGCACGAACTTCGCCGCCACTCGTTTCATGCCCAAATCGTCCGTTATGATGGAATGTGCCAAAGTCTTGCTAATGTCCACTTCCTCAGCAATTTCTCGGACAGTCAAGCGACGATCCCGCATAACCACAGCGTGCACTTTGGAAACGATCTCGTCATTTCGACTCGTTGATGGCCAACCGGAGCGTGGCTCGCTCTCCACCGTTACGCGCCCGTCTTTAAACCGGTTGTACCACTCCTTAATCCGTGTGCTGCTCATGGTTTCATCTCCGAAAGCCGTTTGGATTTTTCGAATCGTTTCTGCCTGGCTGTCGCCACGTTTCTGGCAGAATTTAATGCAGTAACGCTGCTCCAAGCGTTCGGCCATTTTCTCACAAGAAAAAATCTGACGAGGGGGGTGGAGCGCTCCTCCCACAAGCCGTGCCCACAGGCGAATGACGTCACCGACAGGCGTGGGGAAACTCACGCATGCGCACGAGGGTTCAACCTTGGCTGATGCAATGACACGTGATTCAAATCCATATGGTTTTTGCAAAAAATAAAAAGGACCTATAGTTTACGGTGAGACCTCGTATATATATATACATATATATATATATATATATATATATATATATATACAACCCCTGGCAAAAATGATGGAATCACCGGCCTCTGAGGACGTTCATTCAGTTGTTTAATTTTGTAGAAAAAAAGCAGATCACAGACATGACACAAAACTAAAGTCATTTCTAATGGCAACTTTCTGGCTTTAAGAAACACTATAAGAAATCAGGGAAAAAAATTGTGGCAGTCAGTAACGGTTACTTTTTTAGACCAAGCAGAGGGAAAAAATATGGAATCACTCAATTCTGAGGAAAAAATTATGGAATCATGAAAAACAAAAGAACGCTCCAACACATCACTAGTATTTTGTTGCACCACCTCTGGCTTTTATAACAGCTTGCAGTCTCTGAGGCATGGACTTAATGAGTGACAAACAGTACTCTTCATCAATCTGGCTCCAACTTTCTCTGATTGCTGTTGCCAGATCAGCTTTGCAGGTTGGAGCCTTGTCATGGACCATCTTCTTCAACTTCCACCAAAGATTTTCAATTGGATTAAGATCCGGACTATTTGCAGGCCATGACATTGACCCTATGTGTCTTTTTGCAAGGAATGTTTTCACAGTTTTTGCTCTATGGCAAGATGCATTATCATCTTGAAAAATGATTTCATCATCCCATCATCCCAGTCATCTTTATGAATCTCTTTTGAACGGCACCAAACAAAATTTCCAGCATCATCACCTTGCCCAATGCAGATTCGAGATTCATCACTGAATATGACTTTCATCCAGTCATCCACAGTCCACAATTGCTTTTCCTTAGCCCATTGTAACCTTGTTTTTTTCTGTTTAGGTGTTAATGATGGCTTTCGTTTAGCTTTTCTGTATGTAAATCCCATTTCCTTTAGGCGGTTTCTTACAGTTCGGTCACAGACGTTGACTCCAGTTTCCTCCCATTCGTTCCTCATTTGTTTTGTTGTGCATTTTCGATTTTTGAGACATATTGCTTTAGGTTTTCTGTCTTGACGCTTTGATGTCTTCCTTGGTCTACCAGTATGTTTGCCTTTAACAACCTTCCCATGTTGTTTGTATTTGGTCCAGAGTTTAGACACAGCTGACTATGAACAACCAACATCTTTTGCAACATTGCGTGATGATTTACCCTCTTTTAAGAGTTTGATAATCCTCTCCTTTGTTTCAATTGACATCTCTCGTGTTGGAGCCATGATTCATGTCAGTCCACTTGGTGCAACAGCTCTCCAAGGTGTGATCACTCCTTTTTAGATGCAGACTAACAAGCAGATCTGATTTGATGCAGGTGTTAGTTTGGAGGATGAAAATTTACAGTGTGATTCCATAATTTATTCCTCAGAATTGAGTGAGTCCATGTTTTTTTCCCTCTGCTTGGTCTAAAAAAGTAACTGTTACTGACTGCCACAATTTTTTTTCCTGATTTCTTATAGTGTTTCTTAAAGCCAGAAAGTTGCCATTTGAAATGACTTTAGTTTTGTGTCATGTCTGTGATCTGCTTTTTTTCTACAAAATTAAACAACTGAATGAACATCCTTCGAGGCCGGTGATTCCATAATTATTGCCAGAGGTTGTATATATACGAGGTCTGTTAGAAAAGTATACAACCTTTTTATTTTTTTTGAAAACCATATGGATTTGAATCACGTGTGATTGCATCAGACAAGCTTGAACCTTCGTGCGCATGCGTGAGGTTTTTCACGCCTGTCGGTTGCGTCATTTGCCTGTGAGCAGGCTTTGTGTGAGCAGTGGTCCACACTTCTCATCTTTTTGTTATTGCGAATAAATGTCTGAACGATTTGGAGCTTTGCTGCATCAATTTTTTCCCAGAAACTGTGAGAGACCTCCAGGTGGACACCGTTCGGAAAATTAATATGGCTTTCAGGGACGACTTTATGGGGATTATTCAGATTAAGGAGTGTTACTGCCGCTTTAAGGACAGCCCACAACTGCTGAGAGCGCGACGCGCTCCCAGCGCCGATCGACATGCTCAGACCCCGCTGAAACAACCAGATCATTTCCAACGTGAAGGCTTTGTTGATCCAGGACTGCGTCTGACTTTCACAAAAAGGCAGAAGTCGTGGACATCAGCACTTTTTCGTCACATTCCACTGTTACAGGAGTTTTTTTCATGGAAAGAAAAGCGGAGGGACGCGCCACGGAGCCGTTCATTACGTGGGACAAAACCACCTCAGTGTTGGTCTCACAGGACGGCTTTCAGGTGGATTTCAGACGGCTGTCGGTTGCTTTTCAGTCGTGTGATTATCTGATTGTGATTGTGCATGAGCTGGACCTGCCCCAACATGTCCTGGAAGGCTTCATCACGGCGTTGCTTTGCGCCATGCAGCTCCATCACGACGCGCGGAACTCCTCCGCACGTCTGTCTCAATGTGCCAAAAAAATGCTGATGTCCACGTCTTTTTACAATTCCTGTGCTAGTCAGACGACATACCGGATCAAGACAGCGTCCAGTTTAGAAATGAATGGCACATTCCACTGTTACAGGAGTTTTTGTCATGGAAAGAGGAGCGGCTCCACCGCGCGTCGTGGTGGAGCTGCATGGCGCAAAGCAACGCCATGATGAAGCCTTCCAGGACATGTTGGGGCAGGTCCAGCTCATGCACAATCACAATTGGATAATCACACGACTGAAAAACAACCGGAATCCATCTGAAATCCACCTTTAAGCCGTCCTGTGAGACCAACACTGAGGTAGTTTTGTCCCGCGTAATGAACGGCTCCGTGGCGCATCCCTCCGCTCCTCTTTCCATGAAAAAAACTCCTTTAACAGTGGAATGTGCCGTTCATTTCTAAACTGGATGCTGTCTTGATCCGGTATGTCGTCTGACAAGCACAGGAATTGTGAAAAGACATGGACATCAGCATTATTTCGGCACATTGAGACAGACGTGAGGAGGAATTCCGCGCATCGCGGTGGAGCTGCATGGCGCAAAGCAACGCCGTGATGAAGCCTTCCAGGACATGTTGGGGGAGGTCCAGCTCATGCACAATCACAATCGGATAATCACACGACTGAAAAGCAACCGGAATCCATCTGAAATCCACCTTTAAGCCGTCCTGTGAGACCAACACTGAGGTGGTTTTGTCCCGCGTAATGAACGGCTCCGTGGCGTATCCCTCCACTCCTCTTTCCATGAAAAAAACTCCTTTAACAGTGGAATGTGCCGTTCATTTCTAAACTGGATGCTGTCTTGATCCGGTATGTCGTCTGACTAGCACAGGAATTGTGAAAAGACGTGGACATCAGCATTTTTTCGGCACAGTGAGACAGATGTGCAGAGGAATTCCACGTTCGCGGTGGAGCTGCATGGCGCTAAGCAACGCCGTGATGAAGCCTTCCAGGACATGTTGGGGCAGGTCCAGCTCATGGACAATCACAATCAGATAATCACACAACTGAAAAGCAACCGGAATCCATCTGAAATCCACCTTTAAGCCGTCCTGTGAGACCAACACCGAGGTGGTTTTGTCCCGCGTAATGAACGGCTCCGTGGCGCGTCCCTCCGCTTTTCTTTCCATGAAAAAAACTCCTGTAACAGTGGAATGTGCCGAAAAAGTGCTGATGTCCACGACTTCTGCCTTTTTGTGAAAGTCAGACGAGGTCCCGGATCAACAAAGCCTTCACGTTGGAAATGATCTGGTTGTTTCAGCAGGGTCTGAGCATGTCGATCGGCGCTGGGAGCGTGCCCCACTCTCAGCAGTTGTGGGCCGTCCTTAAAGCGGCAGTAACACTCCTTAATCTGTATAATCCCCATAAAATCGTCCCTGAAAGCCATATTAATTTTCTGAACGGTGTCCACCTGGAGGTCTCTCACAGTTTCTAGAAAAAAACTGATGCATCAAAGCTCAAAATCGTTCAGACATTTATTCGCAATAAAAAAACGACAAGAGGGGTGGACCAGTGCTCACACAAAGCCTGCTCACAGGCGAATGATGCAACCGACTGCGTGAAAAAACTTACGCATGCGAACGAAGGTTCAAGCTTGGCTGATGCAATCACACGTGATTCAAATCCATATGGTTTTTGAAAAAAATAAAAAGGTCAGATACTTTTCTAACAGACCTCATATATATATATATATATATATATATATATATATATATATAGATAGATAGATAGATAGATAGATAGATAGATAGATAGATAGATAGATAGATAGATAGATAGATAGATATTCTGCATTTCATTACACTTTCAGACTAGAAAAGACCATGTGACAAGGTGCAACCATTTCATGCGCTTGCTTCCCAAACTTCCCAAACGTGCGCTCGTTTTATTAGAGGGCTTGATTAAAGGAAAACATGCGCATGTTTTATTAATTCGAGGGCTTGATTAAAGGAAAACGTGCGCACAAATTATCATGGCCAGAAAAAAATATCACTTTAACCCTCTGGGGTCTGAGGGCATTTTTTTCTTCACTCGCCTGGCATAAATGTTTTATTATTGCTGTTAACAGCTCTCCCTGCATCCCACAATCAAGCTTTATGTCTCTTTTTTTAGGACCACCTGTGCTTTCAGAATATATATGTTTTTGTTGTGTTTTATAAGTGTAATAAAGGTTTACAATCAAAAATAGGCAAGGAAAAAAATAATGCGAAAAATAATTGTCCACACACATTTATTCAAAACACATAGCAAACTATATTAAACAACAGTTTTGACACTTTATAAAGGTAATTTGAGGTCTTGTGTGAAAGACTATACAACAATAAGGTTCAAACAATAAACACAAATGCACATTTTGAACAATATATACAAAATGGTCTATGCATTTTGTTGTCCATTGATATGGTAAACAGTGCTGTAATGTAACATTCACATGCAAACTAGTGGAGCAATCCTGATAGTTACACACTCTTTCTTTGAGCATGTGAGATTGTCATCAGTGGCTCTCCATCTGCTCACTTTCGCTGTGCGTAATGACGCAGGGTGCACTGAGTATGTACTAATAGTATATACTCATTGGAGCACCCAGGGGGCTATTCAAACGGGCCAACTAGTAACATATCACTCCTGAAAACGATCTTTGGCTTTTCACGTGAGGTAAATCTGCCCTACGATTGGATTTTGGAAAACCATGTGATGATGAACCAATTCTGATTGGACACTCACATTGCGCACGTCATCACACAGCTTCTATGAGGAGTACAAAGGTGGCCAATGGCTGGCTCGAAAGTCCTCGGAGTTAACTTTTCAGCAAAAAAAAAAAGTATGTTTCTATCTCATATCATTCAAATGTTATTTATAATTTAGTAAAGCTTGGTCTTAGCTGCTGTATACGACGGCGTCGGCCCCAAAGGGTTAATATACTTTGCACAAATACAGTAATATGGCAATATGATAGACAGTTATTGTATTTTCAGAGTATTTCTTATTATTTGGAAATCACAACTGCTTCATACCATAAAGTTCACAGGTTAAAGTGTAAAGTGTGAACAAGGCTGTTCATTTGGCAAATAGAAGCATCTTGTGCGTTGTATTACCATCCTGCCCATGGTTGGAGATGTAGACTCTTATCCTTTTCAAGCTATGGATTCCAGCGATAAGCACAAGCACGGGCCTCTAAGCCTTGTATACAACTTGCTTCTTCTTAGCATTCTGATTGTAATATAGAAATGATATCATTGGCTTCAGATGCCAATCAAGACTAATAAATTATAATTATATGTGCTTGTAGCCAGGGTTGGGTAGGATTACTTTGAAATGTAATCCAAAGGTAATCAGATTACAAATAATCCATATGTATGTACATACATACATGTAATCCACATGTATGAGGTTGACAGGACATGCATATTTCTATAAATAATATCAATATCAAACCAAACTGAAACCAACAAACAAACAAATAAACTTTAATGTGGACCCTATAGTGTGTTTTTGTAAAGTTTTAGAACTTTTCAAGTAGGAATAATTTCACTCTCACTTCAAAGATTGCTCAAAGCGTCCTTGATTTGAAAAGCAGAAGTTGATTACTTGATTAATGGATCACTTAAGTGACCCTAAAGTGAATGTGAAAAGCTTTGTTGGTATGTGCATTACTGCGCACGCTGTAAACCTTTCTAATCAGCAGTGCAGGTCCATACTTTGTGTCATTTGCACCACATATTATTATCAGTGTGTGGTGCGTTGGTGGCTTGTAAATGTCTTTAGCGAAACTAGACAGGTTTTGTGCTTCCCTCTTGTTCAGTTCAATAGGTGCAGTAATTAGCCGATGGAGTGTGTCTGGGCAGAGGAAGAGGAGAGAGACCTTGATACCCAGACGTGACTGTGAAAAGTATTTTCTTGTTGGAGTCTTGAGTGTAATGCTGTTTCATCTGTGAGCAAGCCTGATGACCTACCACAAACTGTTCTAAAAGGACTTTTTCCTATCATTAACCAATACACCTTGTTTCTGAAGAGTGCTTTAGTACCAGATATGTAAAAATCTTCGTACTACAATTAAGGTTAAAGTACAGACTGTCATCTGGAAGTGGAATAGTTTCTATAAAGCATAGTCTCTGGGAATCTGTATGTTCCTGTTAAGGTTTCTCCAGCCACAGTTATCTCCGCTGCATACATGCATTTTCTTTTAGTATGAATCCTATGCAATGATTTATAAATTCAACCCCAGGATCCTTAATATTTGGACCTTTGTGCTGCTGCAAATGGTATTAGCAATGCCAAACACTGTTGTCCAGTGATTTCAGTCTATGATATTTTGGCTATGTGGCACATTTCTATGGGCATGATTCAGCATGCAGGTGGATCAGTGATGAGGACCCCAGTGGCTGCAGAAGGCCAAGGGACACCCATGTTCCATCTGGCTGCTGCAGATAAATGGTTACTTTTGAAAGTCAGAAGTGGGCCAGTTGTTTTGCCTCATCCAGGACCTAAGGCAGCACCTCTGGCGACACTAGGGTACATACGCTCCCAAACCTAACATGCCCATACCCATACCGGGCATGCCCTCTTTGTCTGTCAGGTGTTATACATATTGGATGACTCTGGTTTACAAAACTCTTATTGGTCTTGTTCCAGCCTATTTATCCAGCTTACTTTAAGAGATCTGAAAGCAGTTATGCTTTCCGCTCAAATGACGTTATGTTTTTGTGTACCTCATGCCCTCACTGAAGCAGGAAAGAATGCCTTTAGTTCTTCAGCTCCCTCTGATTGGAACGTTCTCCAATCTGAACTGAAACTTCCTTGAACACCTTCCGGTCTACTTTACGAGATCACGAATAGGATTCTTTTGTGCAATCCCTGTGTTTCTAAAACTAAATGTACCTGAGACTTTACACCATGTGCAATGTTATGACCAAGTTGATTGTATTTTATTTATCACCAGCGTTCTCATGTTGATGTTAACCTGTCCATTATGACATGTGCTGCTGCCTTTCTTGGCCATGTCATCCTTGTAAAAGAGGTTTCGATCCCTGTGGAATTCTTCCTGGTTAAATAAAGGTTATTATTATAACCTCATCTTCTACATCTACTGTTGCTACATTCTTGGCAGGAATAAAAGTTTTATATATATATATATATATATATATATATATATATATATATATATATATATATATATATATATACACGAGGGCTGTCCGTAAAGTATAGGTCCTTTTTATTTTTTTCAAAAACTATATGGATTTCATTCATATGTTTTTACGTCAGACATGCTTGAACCCTCGTGCGCATGCGTGAGTTTTTCCACGCCTGTCGGTGACGTCATTCGCCTGTGAGCACTCCTTGTGGGAGGAGTCGTCCAGCCCCTCGTCGGAATTCCTTTGTCTGAGAAGTTGCTGAGAGACTGGCGCTTTGTTTGATCAAAATTTTTTCTAAACCTGTGAGACACATCGAAGTGGACATGGTTCGAAAAATTAAGCTGGTTTTCAGTGAAAATTTTAACAGCTGATGAGAGATTTTGAGGTGATTCTGTCGCTTTAAGGACTTTTCACGGTGCGAGACGTCGCGCAGCGCTCTCAGGCAGCGTCATCAGCCTGTTTCAAGCTTAAAACCTCCACATTTCAGGCTCTATTGATCCAGGACGTCGTGAGAGAACAGAGACGTTTCAGAAGAAGTCGGTTTCAGCATTTTATCCGGATATTCCACTGTTAAAGGATATTTTTTTAATGAAAGACGTGCAGACAGACGTGCAGACACCTCCGTGTTGATAACCATTTGTTAAAATCCAGTTGGCTTTTGATGGCTTTCAGTGGAGTGAGTATATGAGAAATTGTTTATCAGCTGGAGATGTTCCAACTTGTCCTTAAGGCTTCCAACGGAGGTGTTTTTCCTGTGACGGAGCGTCGCGGAGGCTGCGAGCCGACGCTGCAATCCACCCGCACGTGGATCAATAGAGCCTGAAATGTGGAGGTTTTAAGCTTGAAACAGGCTGATGACGCTGCCTGAGAGCGCTGCACGACGTCTCGCACTGTGGGAAGTCCTTAAAGCGACAGAATCACCTCAAAATCTCTCATCAGCTGTTAAAATTTTCACTGAAAACCAGCTTAATTTTTCGAACCATGTCCACTTCGATGTGTCTCACAGGTTTAGAAAAAATTTTGATCAAACAAAGCGCCAGTCTCTCAGCAACTTCTCAGACAAAGGAATTCCGACGAGGGGCTGGACGACTCCTCCCACAAGGAGTGCTCACAGGCGAATGACGTCACCGACAGGCGTGGAAAAACTCACGCATGCGCACGAGGGTTCAAGCATGTCTGACGTAAAAACATATGAATGAAATCCATATAGTTTTTGAAAAAAATAAAAAGGACCTATACTTTACGGACAGCCCTCGTATATATGACAGGAGTAAGTATCTAAAATCAATATATCATCCACTGTACCTAACACACTGGCATATTTTTGCTGTTGCATTGGATGCTTTGCTCATTATTCTGCTTTTGTGAGTGCATGCTTGTTGTGTTATTCCCTTTATTAAACCTGCCAATCATTTTACTTTTAGATTGCACCTTAAATTAGGCATTAAATGTGAACACAATCCGAAAGCAACAAAATCAGGATGGAGTCTGCGTGAAAAACCAGTTACGCAGTAGATGATAGTTAATCATCCATAAAATGGAGTTATTAACTCTGACTCTGTCGAAGGCATTTACTATCTTTTCAGTTATTTTCTGTTTTCTCTTCTGTGTGCAATAGTCAGGTATAAAAGCTTGTGTTTCCTGTTCTGCTATCCTCCTAAAGCTGCTTTGCACTTTATACATAGAATGAAAAGTAATCTGTCATCATTGAGGGCTTTTTTCTCTTTGGTTTGCTAAATGTCATATATGTGTCACTTTGAAACGCAATATAAAACTGTTTTTGTTTTTTTTTACTTCCCATAGGTGAGGGTTAGCAATAAAAGCAGTGAATTTATTCAAGACTAGACTTTTATACAGAGATTCCATACCTCCACCGGGTAACAATGGCATCTCTTCCAACTTCTTTATTTGTTGTTGTTAAACCCCTTGAAGAAAGGCTACAAGCAAATCTTAATTGCATCCTTTCAACTCTGTTATGATGGCATACAGAAGCAAAAGTACAAAAATAGTCACTGTCCAAATACTTATGGACCTGACTGCAATATTGCATTTTGTGTCAGAAATACCTCTGGCTGGTCTTTTTTACTCATGCAAGTGTATGGTGTGTTTGTCCTATTAATTCCAAAGATGAAGTTATTAAGCACATAAAAACTTCTACAGTTTCCCTCGATGCTATTCCTTCTAAACTCTTAAAATCTGACCTTCCTCTTCTAACAGATGATGTGGTGAATATCATAAATACCCCATTGCTTGCCGGGTCATTTCCCTCCTCTCTCAAGTGTGCTATAAACTTGCCATTACTGAAGTTAAAGAATCTGGAGCCATTTGTAACTAGAAGGGCACTCTGAGAGCATAATGGAATAATAATAACCCGTTTTATCTCCTCCAGCCAACAGGAGCTTGGTCTGAATTATGACCATTTTCTTTTATTGAATCTATTTGCACCGATGTGAGGAATTTCATCAACATTTTCAACATTGTTTCAGTCTTGAACTTGCCGTCAGATATCCGGTACATAGGCCACTTAATTTGGGTTGTTAACACCAGCCAAGAAGTTCAAGTCAAGTCAGCTTTATTTGTCATTTCTGCAATGCATGCACAGACATATTGAAAATCAGAATTGCATTACTCTGTCTCCTGGACAACACAGACTAAAAAAAAGTAAATGGCAAACGGACTGCATTTATATAGCGCTTTTCCATCTGCATCAGATGCTCAAAGCGCTTTACACATTAATGCCTCACATTCACTCCGATGTCAGGGTGCTGGCATGCAAGTGGCCCACAACGCAACATGAGCAACTAGAGGATTAAGGACCTTGCCCAAGGGCCCTTAGTGAATTTCCGGTCAGGGTGGGATTTAAACTGAGGATCCTTTGGTCACAAGCCCAATGCTTTTAACCACTTGATCACCACCTCCCCTAAACAGTTAGAACAGTCTCTTATGTGCAAGAGCTATCACAAGAGTAAGAATTTAAAATAAATATATGAATATGGTAGACAGTAGAATGTGGTCAGCGAGGTACCTGGTGGTACAGTATGTCATGTGCAGATTGAGCAGTGATTCAACATTGATGAGCTTATTCAAACTAATTTAAAGTGCATGTAGTGCAGAAGCAGTCCTTGGACATATGTTCAGTGTTTGTGAGGTGGGTGTCAGGAGTAAGAAGTCAGTGACGGGGGGGGGTCAGGATCCAGAGTTCGTGTGTGAGGGAGGCAGCAGGGGAAAGAGGGGAAGAGCAGGGAGGGAGTTAAGAGCTCTGACAGCCTGGTGAGTCAGTCTGTCCCTCTGTCGGCTGGTCCTAGCCCAGAGACTCTGCAGTCTCCTCCCTGACAATAGCAGGCTGAAGAGGTAGTTTAATGGGTGTGTGGGATCTCCCGCGATGCGGATGGCTTTGCAGGTGACACGGGTGCTATATATGTCTTTGGGGGGTGGGTGCCTGTGATCTTCTCAGCTGCTCTCATGATGCACTGAAGGGTCCTGCAGAAGGATGCAGTGCAGGTGCTGTACCACACTGTGATGCAGCTTAATAGGATGCTCTCATTCCTGCCTTGGGATGGGTATAAATGAGATTTTTTCAATATCAATGCCATAATTATCAATTCTGCCTCAATCATCCTGCTGTTCCTCATTCAGCCAGCTCAACCAGATCCCATCCTCCGTGTACTTAGCTCAACCTTGGCATCAAGACACTCAACAAGCAGAATCTCAGATGGAAATCAGTTGAGAAATTAATCATCAAAGAGACAAATATACCTTAACATCACTTGAATGTAAGTCCTTCCCCATGGGGGATGTAGCTAAGAAAGGTGAGGGGTAAACCAATGATTCAGCACAACAAAGTATGAGATAGTTATTATTTAGAGAGAACAGATGAGACCTTAATCTGGATTTAAATAGCTGTTTTATATCAGTGGGCAGACTTTTCCACAGAAAAGCTGCACCATAAGAAAAAAACTCTGTTGCTTTGACCACTGAAAATGTCTTTTTAGGTATAGCACTTTGTATGCTGAACAAAGAGTGCAGATGTGCCTTACATAAATGGCTTCACAACACCCGTACACTCTGCATGCCTGCACATTATTGGCAGTAATCTGCATGATGTTAAAATGACCACTGTAGGTAAAGATTGTTGTGAAAGTGTAGGAACACGGACCCACAACAGGGGGCGTAAATGAACGGGCAATGGATAAGCCAAACAGTAACAATTTAATGTTGTAAATTGTGCACAACGGAATACAGACAACAACCAGTTTGGAACTACAGTCAGTTACACGTTGGGTGACGTATGGGCAGGCTTGAGGATAGGAGACGCCCGTCCAGAACCGAGCCGGATCCCACACGGCCCTCACCGCCAACGGATCTGAAGAACACCGGAGCCGCCAAGTCCTGGGTCCCCAGGTGGTCACCGTTTCCAGCTGTCAGACCTGGTACTGCTGGCAGAGAATAGAAACAGCACAGGTGAGTGTGAGTACGCACACTCAGTAATCCCACAGTCTGTGTTCTTTTGGGAGGGAGCACCTCCACCTCCAGTCACACACTCGTGCAGCTCCTGTCTAACCACTTATCTGGTTGGGGTGTGAAGCGAAGCCGTCGCTGATCACACCAAACGCCAATCCCACAGATAAGGCAACACCACAGGAAAACGGCTGCAAACAAGTTCAGACTATTAGTCAGCGTTAAGTGTAGCAGAGAAATTACCTCCAAGGTAGCTGATTTCTCGGCGAGGAGGTGGAGTTGCAGTCCGGCCTTTATAGTGATGGTGATGAGTTGAATGAGTGACAGCTGGTGCCGATGCTGAGTGACAGCTGTCACTCCCAGTGGCTCCGATGCCCTCTCGTGCTTGAAGCCCGCACTCCAAGCAGGGCGCCATCTGGTGGTGGTGGGCCAGCAGTACCTCCTCTTCAGCGGCCCACACAACAAAGATTGAAACAAATTGAGTGGGAATTGTGAGCAATACTTATATTTTAGGAGCCATCACTTTCTTACACTCATTCATTCACTCATACTAAAGCAACAGTAATGAAGTGAAAGCAAACATTAAATGAAGTAGGAGTTTTAAGCAAAGGAAAAGCATCACCTTCCTACTGTACAGCTTCACCAAGCGCCTTGGTGGCCACTGACGACTGTTCACTCTAACAGATTGGAGTTAATACTTTTAAAAAGAATGCATTTTTTTTTCTTTTATTTGTCTTCTTCCTCCATTTGTGCACCTGGTACAGTCTAGTTTGGCACTTCCACTATCAGTGCCACTCCGATTGGTTGATATGTTCCAAGTACAAAATGTCCACGAGTATTAAACATGGTAACTCAAGCCCTTTTGGTATTTCCTTCATAGCTTTCAAATACCAGTGGGAGATAGATACAGTCACAGAACATGCTCAAAATTCAAAGTTCTTTATTAATTGTCTCCTTTTGGAGAAATTTAGCTTAGTGCATGAGGGGGCTCAACTGCACAAACAATAAACAGAACCAACATTACAACAGTAATAAGCACAAAAATAAATACAACCAACAATAAAATATCATAAATAACCATAAATAACCTTAAAACCAGTGAAAAAGGGATAACATCACTGTAACCACCCCACTATGAACTACTAAAACCACACAGCCATTAACAACTTACCGTTCAACTGGAAAATGTGCAAGATCCATCCTATGACGTAAAGTGCAATTTAAGCTTGTTCATTAATAAGCTTAATGGACAATGGAACAAATGAATATTTGTACCGATTACATTTGCACAAAGGAACACGATATCTCTTTCCCGAGTTTAACACGGTATAATCTGAGTTAGAACATGTGAGCTATCCATTAAGATGTTTTTTGCTTGTGTAATGGTTGCTCGATCAGAGAGTTCTTGAAAACTGGGAGGAGTGTGACCCATGATCTTACCTGCTGTTTTTATAAGGGAATGGATCTGTGCTTTCAACTTAACTGGAAGATTCCCAGACAGGCCTGTGATACCATAGTGAAAAATGGACTCAATCATAGCCCTGTAAAAGATTAGCATAATGTTCTTGCAGACCACGACTAAATGGTCTGCGCAGAAAGTACAGACGTTGATGAATTCTGACACTGACAGAGGTAACCTGTGTCTGCCAGCTTAGGTTACTGTCAATGTGAACACCAAGATATTTCTAAGAGGTCACCTGTTTAATTGTGAGGTTGTTTATGACAACAGGACTATAGTCACTGGCTGATCTGGGATCCAGCATCTTCTCCACCGTTTTGTTTGTATTAATCTGAAGATTATGTTTGTCACACCAAACCACAAAATCATTCACAGCGGCCATGTGGGAAGAAACATCAAGTGACCTGGAAAGTAGACTCAGAATGACAGTATCATCAAAAAACTTCACCACATGCTGATCAGGCCCAGAGCTAACAGTCATTAGTGTACAGGGTAAACAGGAATGGTGAGCTGACACGCCCCCCAGGGGGCTCCTGTACAGCTTACCACTGTATTTGAAAGTGTTCCATTTATTTTTACTTGCTCTGGTCAATCTGTCAGAAATGAATGATACCACTTAATTAAAAGGCAAAGGCTATACGCCCAACCGTTGGGCAAATAAATATAATGTCCTACCTTATTCACCCAACCATTGGGCAGATAAGTCATATATTGAACGTTACATGCACAACCGTTGGGCAGATAAATATAATGTCTTATCTTATTCGCCCAACCGTTGGGCAGATAAGTCATACATTGAACGTTACATGCACAGTCATTGGGCAGATAAATATAATGTCTTATCTTATTCGCCCAACCGTGATCATGTATTTGACATGTTTTGTGCATCTAAACTACATTTTTTACACCACTTTTTAAGGCTCTATTGTGGCGTATGTTTGACACATTTAACGGCGCCGTCTTTAATTACTGCGAAAACACTGCAGTGGATGAAAACAGACAAACTTCATAAGCATTTGGAACGAAAGCCTGTTAACAATGACGAAACAGTTTTTGAACAAAATGCTGCTGGTGGTGATGGTGTTAGTTTCACACCGTTCCCTGGGTGTGATGAGCCAAACATAACCACTTTAGATCACAGCTCCTCGACGGGCTGTGAACCCTCCCGCAGCCGGCGAGAAAATATCAGCCTTTTTTTCCCTCCCACGTTGAAACCGGAAGTGAGCTTACAAGCATGCTCATTGGTCGGTTGTGGTTGGGCGTATTTACTTTATTGACCCAACGGTTGGGTGTATAGCCACTCCGTAATTAAAAAGGGGTTAACTTTCATTCGTACCAACTTCCTAAGAATAATGTGTGGCTGAATAGAGTTAAAAGCAGAGCTAAAATCAATAAACAGCATCTCAGCATATGTACCAGGCTTATCAAGGTGCTGTAATGTGAGGTGCATCAAAGTTATTATGGCATTATTGTGCGTTGTTTCCTTTTAGAAGTAAACTGGTAACTGTCTAAAAATGGCTCCACATCAGTTTGAAGTGCATCTATCATAAGCCCTTCCAAAACTTTAAAAACATTTGAGGTGAGTGCAACTGGTCTATAATCGTTGCCCTCCTGAGGACATGACTTTTTTGGAAGTGGAATTATGATGGTTTTTTTCCAGATTTCTGTTACCGTCTGTGTATCAATGGAGAGCTGAAACAGCTGCTGCCAAACAGGCGCTAGCTCATCTGCAAATGTTTTCAGGAGAAAAGTGGACATTTTATCCGGCCCTGTAGCTTTTTTCCTGCACATGGATTTAAAAGTTTTTGCCACAGCATCTGCATCTATCCGAATCCTCTCCTTCAAGTCACATCCTTCAGGACAGCACAGCAGTCCTTAGTGCTGTCGGTTTCAAATCGTAAATAAAAGTTGTTCAACTCATTTGCCCTCTTAGTCTCATTGATGACAAACAGAGGCTTCCTCTTTGCCTCCATGTTGGTCATGGCTTTGATAGAGTTGAGGAGTTGTGTTCCTCTTTGATGGCGATTTGAGTCCTGTAAGAATTTGATTTACTGCAGTATGTGTAGATAATTTAATGGCTGTCCAAACAGTTTTTACAACTGAATAAAGATGCACAGTCATACCCCCTCCTCAGCCAACACAAATACATTACATAAATAAATAAATAATATGTAGAGCACCTTCACACCAAGACAAATTATCCCTGTACGAATGCACAACTACAGTAATTATACTGGAAAGTTTTCACACCTTGTTTTATTATCTCAGAAAAGCATTGAGAAAGTGATGAACCTGAACTTCTCTTTGAAAGTCACATTATCAGTGTAACTACAACAGCTTTTAAGCACCTGCAGAACTCAGTATGTTCATGAAGGTAGATGATTTATATTGTTGACAGACAAACTAACTGGTTCATGGGTTTAGAGGTTGGATTCCTGTGATGCTGTCTTTTCTTAATCACCAAAGCAAATTTATAATGTGCAAGTTGTCCACAATGCACAAAAAGACCATATGCACATAAAGAACATATGATTCCAAAATCACTGTGTTGGCTTCCACTACATTACAGAATGAACTTCAAAATTCTGCTTAATGCTATTGCACCACTTGGTCATTTTGTTCTTCAGTATGTCATCTAATTAATGCATATAGTTGAAGCTGACTTTTGTTTCCTTTTATTCGTTCCTGCAGTGGCAAAACGAGATCATATCTTAAATTAAATGCTGGACCTATTAGAGGTTTCTGTATGATAGTGGTTGAACAACTCATCAGATCACACGGTGTTCATTTGAAGTGCTGTAGTAACGACAACATCAGTAACACATAATTTAGTCTAAGCAGATCAACTGTGAGCACTACTTAATCTCTCATAACATAGCTGCACTTTGCCCACAACAGCTGGTTGCACAGATAAAAAAAAGACAGGAGCAAGTGGCTAGGTGTACATTAGGAGAGCAAATGGGGTTGACTTTGAACCAATTATTCACTGCTCACCCCATTCACACGTGATGAAATCAAATCATTATACCCCCGTCACACATACCCGGAATCACTTCAGAGTGGCTTGGAATTTTGAATCGGCACACATTGGAAAAGTGTCGGATTTCAGTTCCAAAACGTTCTGACAGCCATCTGCGGAAGTCGACATCCATCCATCCATCCATCCATCCATCCATCCATCCATCCATCCATCCATTTTCTTCCGCTTTATCCGGAGTCGGGTCGTGGGGGCAGCAGCTCAAGCAAAGCCGCCCAGACCTCCCAATCCACACACACCTCCCCCAACTCCTCTGGGGGAACCCCAAGGTGTTCCCAAGCCAGCCGAGACATGTAGTCCCTCCAGCGTGTCCTGGGTCTTCCCCGGGGCCTCCTCCCAGTGGGACGTGCCCGGAACACCTCTCCAGCGAGGCTTCCAGGGGGCATCCGGAAAAGATGCCCGAGCCACCTCAACTGACTCCTTTCGACGTGGAGGAGCAGCGGCTCGACTCCGAGCTCCTCCCGAGTGACCGAGCTCCTCACCCTATCTCTAAGGGAGCACCCAGCCACCCTTCGGAGGAAACTCATCTCGGCCGCTTGTACTCGCGATCTCGTTCTTTAGGTCATGAGCCAAATCTCATGACCATAGGTGAGGATCGGAACGTAGCTCGATCGGTAAATCGAGAGCTTTGCCCCCCTACTCAGCTCTCTCTTCACCACGATGGTCCGATACAGCGACCGCATCACTGCAGATGCTGCACCAATCCGTCTATCGATCTCACGCTCCATCCGTCCCTCACTCGTGAACAAGACCCCGAGATACTTAAACTCCACCACTTGAAGCAAGGACACTCCACCGACCTGAAGAGGGCAAAGCACCTTTTTCCAGTCGAGAACCATGGCCTTGGATTTGGAGGTGCTGATTTTCATCCAGGACGCTTCACACTCGGCTGCAAACCGCCCCAGTGCACGCTGAAGGTCCTGATTTGATGAAGCCAACAGAACCACATCGTCCGCAAACAGCAGAGACGAGATTCTGTGGTTCCCAAACCAGACCCCCTCTACACCCTGGCTGCGCCTAGAACTTCTGTCCATAAAAATAATGAACAGAACCGGTGACAAAGGGCAGCCCTGGTGGAGGCCAACATGCACTGGAAACAGGTTTGACTTACTATCGGCAATGCGAACCAAGCTCCTGCTGCGGTCGTACAGGGAAACGGTAAACGAAAACCACACTGCTCCTCCTGAATCCGAGGTTCGACCATCGGTCGAATTCTCCTCTCCAGTACTCTGGAATAGACCTTACCGGGGAGGCTGAGGAGTATGATCCCCCTATGGTTGGAACACACCCTCCAGTCCCCCTTCTTAAACAGAGGGACCACCACCCCGGTCTGCCAATCCAGAGGCACTGTCCCCGATCGCCACGCGATGTTGCAGAGGCGTGTCAGCCAAGATAGCCCCACAACATCCAGAGACTTAAGGTACTCAGGATGGCTTTCATCCACCCCAGGAGCCTTGCCACAGAGGAGCTTTCTAACCACCTCGGTGACTTTGGCCTGGGTAATGGATGAGTCCACCTCTGAGTCCCCAGTCTCTGCTTCCTCTTCGGAAGATGAGACGATGGGATTGAGGAGATCCTCGAAGTAATCCTTCCACCACCCGACAACATCCCCAGTCAGGGTCAACAGCTCCCCACCCGCACCGTAAACAGTGCTGGTGGAGAGCTGCTTCCGCCTCCTGAGGCGTCGGACGGTTTGCCAGAATCTCTTCGAGGCCAACCGATAGTCCTCCTCCATAGCCTCCCCGAACTCCTCCCAGACCCGAGTTTTTGCCTCTTGGTCTGCCGGTACCTGTCAGCTGCCTCTGGGGTCCCACCTACCAACAAAGATAAGTAGCATCCCTTACTTCCGGTGTCCACCACCGGGTTCGGGGATTGCCGCCGCGCAGGCACCAGAGACCTTGCGACCACAGCTACGAGCAGCCAACTCGACAATGGAGGTGGAGAACATGGTCCACTCGGACTCCATGTCTCCAACCTCCCCCGGGATCTGGGAGAAGCTCTCCCGGAGGTGGGAGTTGAAGACCTCGCTGACAGAGGGTTCCGCCAGTCGTTCCCAGCAGACCCTCACAATACATTTGGGCCTGCCAGGTCTGACCGGCTTCCTACCCTCCCAGCGGATCCAACTCACCACCAGGTGGTGATCAGTCGACAGCTCTGCCCCTCTCTTCACTCGAGTGTCCGAGACACGTGGCCGAAGGTCAGATGATACGACTACAAAGTCGATCATCGACCTCCGGCTCAGGGTGTCCTGGTGCCCTGTGCACTTATGGACACCCTTGTGCTCGAACATGGTGTTCGTGATGGACAAACTGTGACTAGCACAGAAGTCCAACAACTGAATACCACTCGGGTTCAGATCGGGGAGGCCGTGCTTCCCGATCACCCCCCTTCAGGTCTCACTGTCGCCGCCCACTTGGGCATTGAAATCTTCCGTTCAACGGCCAATGGAAGTCGACATAGTTGGTCAAAATCAGCCGGCGGCCCCGAATGTGATGCACATGTTCAAAACTGTCCGGGTGAGGTCGAGATCCATGTGCAGTCTGAGGACCATCTGACCGCAATTTACATATTCCAATGGTGGCAAAACGGGATCCCAAATGATTTGAGCGCATACAAGGGAATCTTGAGATAGATCTGGCACCGTAAAGCCTGCCGGAGTGCCAGGGGACAAGTTGGGACATGCCCAGCTCTCCACAATTTCTCGACTGGTAAGCATTGAAAGCCGAGATAGGCATGTCCCAACTTGTCCTTTAACACTCCGAAATGGAGGTGTTCCTTTGTCTCGCTCGATCAGCGAATCGGTCGTGACGCGCGAAAGCTCCGCGTGGCTTTCCATGACAAAATCTCTTGTTAAAAGTGAAATCTGCCGGAAAATGGGCTGATGTCCAGCTCTTGTGATAACCAGAGAAATTGCACACGATGGTCCCGGCTCCACACAGCCATCAGTTTAGAAATGATGTGGTGGTTTCTGCCTCTCTATGGCGGCTCGGAGCACGGCGCGCCATGCGCCATTGTGGGGCGTCCTTAAAGCTGTAGTAAAACTCCTTATAATCTGTGAAGCCCATAAAATTTTCACAGAAAGCCAGATAAATTTTTCGAATGGTTTCCAGCTGCTTGTCTCTAACAGTTTCTGAAAAAATTCTGATGGAAAAAAAGCCCAAATCATTCCACCATTTCCTCACAATGAAACAACAATGAGAGGGGTGGACCACTCCTCCCACAAGGCGTGCTCACAGGCGAATGATGCAACCGACAGGCGTGGAAAAACTCACGCATGCGCACAAAGGTTCAAGCTTGGCTGACGTAAAAACATATGAATCAAATCCATATAGTTTTTGAAAAAAATAAAAAGGTACGATACTTTTCTCACAGACCTTGTATACACAAAATGGTCTATGCGTTTTGTTGTCCATTGATATGGTAAACAGTGCTTTACGTCGAGAAAGCAACAGTCATCCAGTAACATTCACATGCAAACTCGTGGAGCAATCCTGATAGTTACACACTCTTTGTTTGAGCACGTGAGATTGTCATCAGAGGCTCTCCGTCTGCTTCACTGATCGCTGTGCGTAATGGCGCAAGGCGCATGGAGACCAATAGTATGTACTCATTGGAGCACCCAGGGGGCTATTCAAACAGGCCAACTAGTAACATATCACTCCTGAAAACGATCTTTGACTTTTCACGTGAGGTGAATCTGCCCTACGATTGGATTTTGGAAAACCATGTGACAGTGAACCATTTCTGATTAGACACTCACATTGCGCACGTCATCACACAGCTTCTATGAGGAGTACAAAGATGGCCAATGGCTGGCTCGAAGGTCCGTGGAGTTAACGTTTCAGCAAAAAAAAAGTAAGTTTCTATCTCATATCATTAAAAAGTTATTTATAATTTAGTAAAGCTTGGTCTTAGCCGTCGTATACCACGGCGTCTGCCCCAGAGGGTTAATGTCACAAGACTTCCCGAGTTAAGTTGAAATAACTTTAGTTAATTTGAAATAATTTTAAAAAATCTATGCAAGTTGTTACATCACTTTTTCTCATTGAGACAGCAGTTCATTTATAAGCAATGCCACTTTTGGCTTATTTGTATTTTTCGTGGAAAATGAAGCCTGCATTGAACAAAAAATTTTATAGGAATGCATCATATTGCACTGAATCAAACTGTAACAAATCAAATATTTCCATAATAAAAGCATCATCCTGAATCTTATCATAGCCCGAGGCTTGTATTGGACATTTTTTTAAATAAGAGAGTGTTTGTCATGTAGTTCCTCTAGTGGATCTTTGAAAAGGTTTTCCTTTTCAGTTTAGTCACTTGTTTCTGGCTCAGATACAATGCTCTAGAACAGTGTGCAAAGGATGCACTTTTATGGTGTGTGTGTGTGTGTGTGCGTGCGTGTGTGCGCGCGCGTGTGTATGGACACTTACTTAATGCTACGCCAACCAATCTGGAGGCACCCCTGTTTTGAGTTTGGAATAATATACCTTTTGTCCATGAAGTCAGGAACAATATCAGCCATTCTACTGTACATACCAATATCCAAAGTGCATGGTTTGTAGCTTTGACACAGCCTGTTCATTGCCAAATGTCACAGTCGAAAGATTAACATTGAGAATTCCGGTATGCAATCTTCTCTAGTCCAAACTGTACTCACTCCAGCCGCCATTACATCAAATCTTTTAGAACTATAATTACATAAACTCTTAATGTGATTAGATAGCTGCAGTATACTAGCTACTAATGTCAGCATTGGCTGTAATTGGAAGTAATGATTCTGGATTTGATGCTGCCAGACAGAGGGACATGAATCACAGGATTAATGGACTCATTTGAGCCATTATCCATTAGGAGTCGTTAACTGAGATGAATCAACAGTTAACACCCGCAGGAAGAATTAAAGGAAAGCGCTCTTAAAATTTAGACTGATTTTCCTCTTCTTAAAACCTCATCGTACGTGGCATCTGTCCGATCGTGTGCATCAGTCAAAACTGAAATGCTGAACTGTGCACAAAGAATTAGTGATTTAAAGAAAAATGGATTATAGTGTATGTCATTTGATTCACCGCATTCCAAATGAAGAAGATAATAATTTAGCTGAAGTGATTCTCTTCAGCTCAGCTTGGATAGATTTTGGCATATAACTTTTTTTTCTGAATGTCACTGCAAGTATGACTGAGAAATCCAACAGCGAGGCCATCTGTGCACCAAGTGCAAGTCCAAGAATGATTAAAAAAAAAAAGAGTTGATCGTATCTTTGTCGGTACGCAGTGTTTGCAGATACATCACACACATTGACATAGCAGACAGTCTGGACCAATACTGATTTCAAACACTGTTATGTACTTCAATTAAAATGTGGTTATTGATATTGCTCATGTATTGTGCACAGAAGTGGTAGAACTCCTGCCAGCCCACTTTTGTAACCATACGCACACAGACATACATGCACTAACCCAGCCTTTTCTCTGATCTTTTAATTTTGTTGTCTGATTTCCAGCAGGGCTGATATATAATTTGCTGCCCACCTTCCCCCACCAAGGTGATATCAGTTACATAATCAGAATCTGTTGAAAGACTCATTTGTTTTCCCTGTTTTATCATTAGTGTTATGATGTGTGTTTATTCTTGTATTCTTTTATGGTTGTCTTTTTATTGTGTTTTAAATTTTTAATTCAGTTTTTTTTTTTGTTTTTTTTATGTTGTGTGAAGCGCCTTGAGACGATTTCATCGTGAATTGGCGCTATATAAATTAATACATTTGAATTTGAATCTGCTTCTGGTGCAGGGTACATGCTGTGCTACTGGATAATACACAAATAATATACAAATTTGTTTGTCCTCTGTTGTAAAATGCTCTGCTCCCCTCCACAGCATGTCTTTTTCCTGGTTCTCTCCCTCAGCCCCAACCAGTCCCAGCAGAGGACTGCCCCTCCCTGGGCCTGGTTCTGCTGGGGGTTTCTTCCTGTTAGGGGGGGGGGTTCCTTCCCACTGTAGCCAAGTGCTACAGTGTAAGGCCTTGCCTTACAATATAAAGCGCCTTGGGGCAACTGTTTGTTGTGATTTGGCGCTATATAAAAAAATTGATTGATTGATTGATTGATAAAAATGAGTTGTGTCGAGTGTGCATATCCATTTGGGGCCTATCTGAACACACGTTGCTATTTATGTGGTGGGAAACACCGGGATAATGCAAAGGGGTGGATTGGTTAAGAGTGACACCCCTCTGTCCTGTCAAACTATAGTACACCAGACACAGAGTGGTATAGAGAAAGCGGACATAAGTCAAAGGTGCATTAATGGATTTGCACCATACTGTCCGAGTGGACAGTAGACAGCAGCCGCCAAAGTAGTATTGGTTCAAAATGCTGCTGCCAGACTCTTGACAGGAACTAGAAAGTTTGACCACATTACACCCACTGTGGCATCTCTTTACTGGCTTCCTGTCCCTGTGAGGTCCGATTTTAAGGTTCTGCTACTAACCTATAGAATTGTTCATGGACTAGCACCTCTTTACTTAGCTGACCTAATCAAACCCTAAGTCAGATTCTGTAGAGACTTTTAAGTCCAGAATTAAGACGCATTTATTCTCCCCCTCATATGGCTAGCATACTGGCGTAGTATGGCACTATGCTTCTTATCCTTTAAAGTCATTTTATTAGCAATAGAACAAGTCTCAGCCTTGATGTCATCTAAATTTGGGGTCTGTTATAGTGAAGCTTAGGGCTAGCGGACGGCGATCACGTTAGTAATTTATCTGCTTTCCTGTCAATTTACTGCTGATGAATTATACCTTAGGTGTAGTTTTTCCAGCCGACTTATTTTGCTCATTTCTCTCTGGCCAAGGTACATATAATGTTGTACAAATAAATACAAATCAGGCCGAATCACGGCGGAACCGCTCGTATGAGTGAAACACAAAAACATCGAACCGACGTGCAGGCGTGAAGGATCTCGCTGCAACGGTTTTATGCACACAACGGTGTTGTGCATGAGCATGCACAAAACAGTCGCAGCGGGAACACAATGCATGCAGCTGAAGCATGTGTAACCACATTACGCAGCTGCTGTAAAATAAATAAATAAATACATGCCACCCATGGGATTCGAACCTGCATACAAAAGCTCTGATTGCCAGCCAGAAACTTTACTGCTGCGCTATCATCGCTGGCCTGTAAAAGGTGTGGAAAAATGCATGAAATCAACAAGGAGATGGGCATATTTAAAAAAAACTAAAACCACACACCATAAAAAACCACAGCATTTTAATGAATCCCTCTTATCAAATGGACAGTACAAGTATGTACCATCTGTTCCTGTGTAGATGACCCATGGTCACAGACATACAGTCATGAAATGACATGAATGAGAAGCAGGGTGCTCTTATCATGTCCACATCTGCTGAACCCGGCGTGTCCAGCCAGCCCTGCATGCGTATCCAGCCCGACACACGTGTCTTGTGGACGGTGCGCCACAGGACAGACACCGCGTCATGTGGAACAGAGCTCACGTGGGTGATGTGACATTCAGATCACCCACTGCGTGTTATGATCTGACGGTCCGTATCACCTGGGGCAGCCTGTCAATGTGCGCGCTGTCCAGCCCGTCGCAAAAGCGATATGTTTTTATGTATTTCCACATGAGGACAGCAAGCACACACACGCGTGTGTCTGTCAAAACATAGTATGTGTTCTGCAGCTGTGACATCCAGCCACGCCCCCTGTCCGTTCAGCACACAAACCAAGGTGTCACTCTGTGATCAGATGAGAGGCTCCTCGCCTGTGGGGGCCACGCGAACCACACGCACGCCATGTGTTTGATTTCACATTTTAATAATGTATGATCACCCTTTGTATCACAAATGTAAAGGATGACCCAACTCTGGGACAAATAGTATGTTTTGCACCTATGGAATAAATATTAATGCAATACGGTATATTGATGACATACTGGAAGTCAGTGCTTAAATAGCTAATAGTTTTTTTATGTTCAGTTGACAAAACTTTTGTGCACAAACTCATTTAGTTGTACATCATATATACTACATGCAGATGATTACATTTCTCTGTGCATATTTGTGTATGCGTCATGTTTGCGAATTTTGTTGACTGGTTTGTATTCCTCATGAGGATAAGAACACATTTTTTGATTAATTTGGCTCTCGTTTCTTGGTTTCAAGCATCTGGACACAGAAATTTTAATTTGTTTTAATTGTCTTTGCTGTCATTAATGTTTTATTCAGATTTTTCAACCACACCTACAAATGCAAGCTGTTAGTGTTTTTTTGTGATACACTGATAGATGAAGACTCTCAACAAATAATCAGGCAAACTGTAATTTATTTGCCCATTTATTGTGTGCCAGTTGTGCTGCGGAAAAGAAGTCATGCTTCTTTCTGCACAGCAATGATATCACAAAAAAATATATTTGTGACTCAGATAATTAGGAATATGGGATATGGATTTTCACGGGTAATTTAACATGTAGAAGTGGAAGGAAATTGTTTTTGTTGTTATAATGTTGAAATTTCATCTTAAGGCTGATTTATATGGACGCAGATCTGCCATGATAAGTATCACTCACTCATCACTCATCCTCAACCGCTTACTACAATTAAGGGTCACGGGGGGTTGGTGCCTATCCCAGAGGTAATAGGGTGTTAGGCAGAGTACACCCTGGACAGGACGCCAGTCTGTCGCAGGGCCACATATAGACAAACAAATGCATTCACACCCACTCACACACCTACGGACAATTTAAAGTTTCCAGGTTACCTTACCTGCATGTCTTTGAATGTGGGAGATAATCAAAGCACCCGGAGAGAACCCACGCAAACACGGGGAGAACATGCAAACTCCGAAATAAAAAGGCCACAGATGGGAATCAATCCCATGACCTTCTTGCTGTGAGACAACAGTGCTAACCACTAAACCACCATGCTGGCAGCCATGATAAGTATATTCATATGAAATGTATTTGCTTTACCCTCACATGAAATGTTTAAGTTAAGTTAGAAAGAAATAAGCCAGTGGGTGTAGAAAACACTGGTCTGTAGAGCAACTTCCTGTGACCTATTTCAATTTAAATTTTTTTAACTTATGTTATCCGGAGAACACACTTGAATGGACCTTTGTATTTGTATATTTTACTGGTCCACTGATATTGGTTTATATTTACCAGTGCTACCATCCGCATTGTACCTGTTCAGATTTTTATTTTATTACATCCACCAAGAACATAATAAAAAAATCTGTGTTTATTTGTTTGTCTCTGTCTGTCTGTCTGTCTGTCTGTCTGTCTGTCTCTTAGCAGGATTACATCAAAACTACTGCACAGATTTTGATAAAATTTTCACCACAGATACATATTAAGCCATGAAAGACTCCATTAAATTTTGGAGGTGATCCAGATCTGGATCTGGATTCTGGATTAAGTTACACTTTATGTAGTCTTTGAAGGATTACGTCAAAACTACTTGACCGATTCTCACCAAATTTGCACCACAGATAGATATTAGGCCATGTAAGACTCCACTGAATTTTGGAGGTGATCCAGATTGGTGGATGTCAGAAATCTCGAATTACTCTTGTTTATTTATGTATTTGTTAGGCAAGATTACATCCAGCTTTGGAATATTTCCCACTGTTCAAAAACACCAATTTCTACTGTTTAATTAAAGGCACCCTTTTGCATGAAACTTGACATGAGAGGGGGGGTCCTAGCATTGTTACACACTTTATGCATACACACACACACACGGCTGAGTGATAATTGCAGCCCCACACGTTTGCATGTGAGGAACACAGCACTCCGTCCCGTGTTTGCCATACAGACATTTGGAGATTGGGCAGTCTGCAGCACCTTTTATGGCCATTTGATAGCAGTCTATGTCATCTACATGTGCTCTGGATGCGATCTGACAGGGTGGACCAGGCAGTCTGTCTGCACTCTGGCACTGCTGGCCACACCTCTTTTCCTCCCGACTGCATGGGATTATGGCGATATTTGCCGTGTCGGGCATGGTTCTGGCAAATTCTTGCAATGTGTGACGGACAGTGGTGGGCACAGCTAACCAAAAAGTTAACTTTGATAACCATTAATCAGATAACTGAAAAGTTATCTTTTATGACGATAAACTGCTAAACTGCTAAAAATATTATCTTTATTACAGATAACTGATAAGTATTAGTATTGATTCGGACACCACCACATCAGATTACACTGTCGGCTTGTGATAAATCAGTTTCACTTTAAGTGCCGCAGGGGCTGCTGGGTAAATTCAAGGATGACAAACACAAAAAGAACGAACGGAAAATGAATGAATAAAAAAATAAAACCCCAAACACTGTCATCATCTTTCAAAAGCAGTAAAAAAACAGTATTAGAAGTCACAGTTTATCTCTGTAGTTTATCTCTGTATTAGATACACCGTCATTTACAAGCTAAAAGCTGCCACTTTTTTTCCACACACTTTGAACCCTGCTGCTTAAACAACCAAAATACGTCCATTAATGCATTGATTAGCAGAGTAAAATACATGTTGTAAATATAAATTCTTACCTGTTAGTTTCAGTGGGATTCATCTGAAGGGAAATTAGTCTGTTTTGTTTTTGTGTCGAGTGGACAAGTCACTGAACCGTCCAAAGTGAACCTGTGTCGACCGGCCAATCACGTTTTGCGCTTAATGATGATGTCATCAGTAAGTGACAGGCAGTCAGTCTGCTACAAACACACAACAGACGGACTAAAATGTTTGATTTTAGGGTTTACAAATGTTTTTGACCTTTCAGCTTTACCAGCAAAAAAAAAAAAAAAAGTTATCGGACTGAAAGTTATCGGAACTAAATTTATCAGAATATAATTGGTCCGATGATGGTTTTAAAACTTATCTGAAAAGCTAATCCGATAGCAAAAACATTAGCTTCGATAATTATCTGATATTGGATTAGCTGAACTGTGTCCACCACTGGTGACGGGGCATTACAGTTGTGAGCTTCCACGTAGCTGTTGTACTTGCCCAGCCTTTTGTACATTTACACTGTGCAAGTAAAGCATTTAGGTCCTGATTATGGGTGTAACAGTTCACCGGTATGGAATACTGGAAATATTGGAAATTTATTTTAATTTAAGAGATATAACTACATCAATATAAGGAGCCCTGAATTGATTGAAATGTATGATGAACCAGTCAATTGCACAATTTTAATGTTATAAATCGATTTGCATTACACTGACAAACCCACTCGACAGATGTGACTGCTGATTTGTTTTTTTTGTTGTTGTTGTTTTTTGTCATCAAGGTCACACATATTGGTGACAGCTACTGTTTCCATTGTCTTTGTTAGACGTTTTTTGATCAGGTAACATGACATTCAGCACTGGCATGTTTCCAACTCTATCAAAACACTCATTTCATTCCCCTGGGTAGCTTTAATCCACGACCCAGAACGGTTCCATAATGTAGTGGATGGTGCGACGTGTGGCACCCATACATGCTCCCAGACCTGACATTACCTGATTAATCAGCCACTCATTTAAGTGGTCTATACAAATATATTTGATGCGAAATGAAGGAAAAATCTAATCTACATTTTTCACACACTAAAAATGTGTGTGAAAAATGAAGTTGTGCTAATGAACCTATTTGCATGTTCACTGCTCAGTACTTTACATACTCAGGTAACCCACCCGCCTCCACCCTAATTTCATATTAATTAAGACAAATGAATTGAATGGACAATACATGTTATTTTGCTCATTTGCAAACAGGTCAGGTTGCATATTTGTGTGTGGATGATGTAGAGTTTGCACATGTTTTCATACATATACACCATTAGTAAATCAGGCCCAGTGTTGCCACAGTTACTTTGAAAAAATAATCCAATTACTGATTACTGATTAATCCTTGAAAAAGTAACTTAGTTACTTTACTGATTACTCAATTGTACAACCCCTCCAAAAATTATGGAATCACCGGCCTCAGAGGATGTTCATTCAGTTGTTTAATTTTGTAGAAAAAAAGCAGATCACAGACATGACACAAAACTAAAGTCATTTCAAATGCCAACTTTCTGGCTTTAAGAAACACTATAAGAAATCAAGAAAAAAAGATTGTGGCAGTCAGTAACGGTTACTTTTTTAGACCAAGAAGAGGAAAAAAAATATGGAATCACTCAATCTAGGAAAAAATTATGGAATCACCCTGTAAATTTTCATCCCCAAAAACTAACACCTGCATCATATCAGATCTGCTCATTAGTCTGCATTCCTAAAAAGGAGTGATCACACCTTGGAGAGCTGTTGCACCAAGTGGACTGACATGAATCATGGCCTCCAAACGAGAGATGTCAATTGAAACAAAGGAGAGGATTACAAACTCTTAAAAGAGAGTAAATCATCACGCAATGTTGCAAAAGATGTTGGTTGTTCACGGTCAGCTGTGTCTAAACCTCGGGACCAAATACAACAACATGGGAAGTTGTTAAAGGCAAACATACTGGTAGACCAAGGAAGACATCAAAGCGTCAAGACAGAAAACTTAAAGCAATATGTCTCAAAAATCGAAAAATGTACAACAAAACAAATGAGGAACGATGGGAGGAAAACTGCAGTCAACGTCTGTGACTGAACTGTAAGACAACCACCTAAAGGAATGGGATTTACATACAGAAAAACTAAACGAAAGCCATCATTACACCTAAACAGAAAAAAACAACGGTTACAATGGGCTAAGGAAAAGCAATCATGGATTGTGGATGACTGGATGAAAGTCATATTCAGTGATGAATCTCGAATCTGCATTGGGCAAGGTGATGAGTGCTGGACACTTTTGTTTGGTGCCATTCCAATGAGATTTTATAAAAGATGACTGCCTGATGAGAACATGTAAATTTCCACAGTCATTGATGATATGGGGCTGCATGTCAGGTAAAGGCACTGGGGAGATGGCTGTCATTACCATCATCAATAAATGCACAGTTTATGTTGATATTTTGGACACTTGAAAGGATGTTTGGGGGATGATGAAATCATTTTTCAAGCTGATAATGGCTCTTGCCATAGAGCAAAAACTGCAAAAACATTCCTTGCAAAAAGACACATAGGTCAATGTCATGCATAGGGTCAATGTTAATGAGCAGATCGTGATTTGATGCAGGTGTTAATTTGGGGATGAAAATTTACAGGGTGATTCCTAATTCTTCTTTCTCAGAATTGAGTGATTCCATATTTTTTTCCTCTGCTTGTCTAAAAAAGTAACCGTTACTGACTGCCACAATCTTTTTTTCTTGATTTCTTATAGTGTTTCTTAAAGCCAGAAAGTTGCCATTTGAAATGACTTTAGTTTTGTGTCATGTCTGTGATCTGCTTTTTTTCTACAAAATTAAACAACTGAATGAACATCCTCCGAGGCCGGTGATTCCATAATTTTTGCCAGGGGTTGCAAAAGTAACTAAGTTAGATTACTAGTTACTTTTTCAGTTACTTTCCCCAGCTACCGACAACAACCCTCTGCCACGTCAACATGACAGTGATACCTGTTTTGCCAAAACTCACTTTATAGTTACCCTTTCTTGACTTCAATGAAAATAAATACTTGTTTTATAAAAAGTAAAATAAAGACCTCTTTCGTGACCTCATATTTAACGGTTGACAGCACTGTAACAGTAAAACTTGCAATTTCTAACTTACATTGTTATAACGTAACTATTAAATTCTTTATCTAACATTAAATTCTCTCTAACTTTTACTTGTCAGAATTATTATTATTATAGTAGGAATTAGTAGTTGTAGTAAAAAAAGGCTTCAAAACTGGACCTTTAATCTAGGGGTGTTGTGGGGGGGACATCCTTGCCCCACGCTCCCATTCCATCTGGATTCGCCCCTGCTTTGGCGTATGAGCACAAAGAATAGATAACATTTATTTATGCAGAAAACAGAAAACCAGATTTACAGGTAAGAACGTTTATTGCGTTTTCCACAATCATGTGGTCCTCAGAGAGTTAGGTGCATTGAGTGGAAAATAGTGTTAGTTGTTGACAGCGTCGTGGGAAGATCAGCTGTGTTTTAGCAGCAGATATGAAGCAGCTGAGCTCAGAATTCTAAATAAAGGAGAAAAAAAAGCATAAAAATGTCTTTGTAAAGTTCAGTGCAGGTGTGCTATTGTCACCGTGCTTTAAGAGGTGAGGACGAGTCGTAGCTGCTGCAGAAAACCGCGGATGAAAAGCTCACAGCTCGCTTAAAGTGGCAGTTCAGTCGAACCCCGACCCCCTGCTCACGGACCAAGTTTAATGCTGCTATCGACCCACAATCCAAAATTAATAGTAACACACAGTGACTTGGAGAAGTAACTTTTATCTGATTACTGATTTGGAAAGATTAACGCGTTAGATTACTCGTTACTAAAAAAAGTGGTTAGATTAGAGTAACGCGTTATTAAGTAATGCGTTATCGGCATCACTGATCAGGCCTAATGATTTTTTTTTTTCAAATAGCATGTAAACGTCTTCAGTCCATTTATTTGCAAGTGACTGCATGATTTAGATAAATAGAAAGCCTTGTTTCATTATGTGGGGACTTTGTGAGCTCATTTCATACCTGATTAACATAAACATGCATTGCATGTTCTCGCAACACTTATTCATGTTGCAACATTTTTATTTTCTTGGCTACTAACATGCCATCTTGTAGTGTTCACTTTGAAATGTGAAGTGTGTTTACCATGAGGGTGCAGCGTTTTCTGTTGTTAGAATGTGGCACAACTAAAACATCGGTTTTCTAAAACAAAAAATCGGTTTTCTGAAATGAAACTGCATGAACACATACCTGCTTAAAACCCACGCAGATGACAGCATCTGGTGGTTATATTGTATTTGCCTTTTATGTGACCAACAACTGTCCCCAAATTGATTTCTAATTAAGAACCTATCGATTACACCCAATGTCAAACGTCTACATAAGGCCTGATGAGCAAATACAACAGATGTTTTGAAACATCAGTATGGGAGTCATTAGATAATGAACATCACGTTCTCACTCAGTTAAACTGCCTAATTTCAAAACATACACACCAACACTTTGTGATATTAATGAGCTGTGGGAGGTGCTGTTCCACAGCTTCACATCAACACTGCTCATTTAGAGGAACATATTTACAAGAATTAATCTAATTTGTCAAAACCGCTTCAAAACTTTGGTGTTAGCCTTAATATTGTGTGCTGAGTTGGTAAGGATCACATGGCACACGGCGACAGCTGAACGAAGGATACAAAGTCACAAATCGTCAAGAATATGCGGACAAATGATCTTGCATCTTCCCCATCACTGAAAAGCCTGTGAATCAATAGCGCAAAAAGGAACAAACCAATGATGAAGTCAAAAGTGTTTGCTTTAACTAACTGAGACTGATCTGAATCGGTCATCCTCATAAACACTCAGATTACCGCACAATTCACAAAACATGGCTACATTCAACTGCGGTTGACCAGAGCAAATTTGGCAAAACACTGAACCTGGACAAATTCAGACTTAAAACCTTACAGTGTGGTGTTTCTTTCATGCCAGTTTGTCATCCAACCATCCATCCATTCATCTTCTACCGCTTAGTCCAATCAAGGGTCGCGGGGGGCTGGAGCCTATCCCAGCAGTCATAGGGCATTGAGGTGGGGTACCCCCAGGACAGGACGCCAGTCTGCGCGGGGCCACAAACAGACAAACAAACGCCAGACACACCCACACGCACACCTAAGGACAATTTTGTTAAAGATTCCAATCCATCTAACCCGCATGTCTTTGGATGTGGGAAGGAAACCAGACGCACTGGAGGAAACCCACGCAAAACATGGGGAGAACATGCACAACTCCACACAGAAAGGCCCCGGGAATTGAACCCACGACCTACTCGCTGCGAGGCAACAGTGCTAACCACTAAGCACCGTGCCGCCCAGTTTGCCATCCCTCCTTCTCATTTTCACAGGTTATGATTATTGAATAAGGTTGATTGAGAAGGAACTAATCCAATATTAATCAAACTAGCATACCAAAATAAACTCGGTAACAAGCCTGATAAAAAATGAATATATCTTGTGTTCCTGGTAAATGGTAAATGGACTACATTTATATAGCGCTTTTCCATCTGTATCAGACGCTCAAAGCGCTTTGCACATCAATGTCTCACATTCACCCCAGTGTTGGAGTGCTGCGATACAAGGCGCCCACTACACACCGGCAGTAACTAGGGGATTAAGGACCTTGCCCAAAGGCCCTTAGTGATTTTTCCGGTCAGGCTGGGATTTGAACCGAGGATCTTCTGGTCTGAAGGCCAACGCTTATCCACTTGACCATCACCTCCCCTGGCTGCCATGGCAGAAAATATAAACGCAACACTTTTGGTTTTGCTCCCATTTTGTATGAGATGAACATACATACACAATATCACCATTTCCCTCAAATATTGTTCACAAACCAGTCTAAATCTGTGATAGTGAGCACTTCTCCTTTGCTGAGATAATCCATCCCATCTCACAGGTGTGCCATACCAAGATGCTGTTTAGACACCATGATTAGTGCACAGGTGTGCCTTAGACTGCCCACAATAAAAGGCCACTCTGAAAGGTGCAGTTTTATCACACAGCACAATGCCACAGATGTCGCAAGATTTGAGGGAGCGTGCAATTGGCATGCTGACAGCAGGAATGTCAACCAGAGCTGTTGCTCGTGTATTGAATGTTCATTTCTCTACCATAAGCCGTCTCCAAAGGCGTTTCAGAGAATTTGGCAGTACATCCAACCAGCCTCACAACCACAGACCACGTGTAACCACACCAGCCCAGGACCTCCACATCCAGCATGTTCACCTCCAAGATCGTCTGAGACCAGCCACTCGGACAGCTGCTGAAACAATCGGTTTGCATAACCAAAGAATTTCTGCACAAACTGTCAGAAACTGTCTCAGGGAAGCTCATCTGCATGCTCGTCGTCCTCATCGGGGTCTCGACCTGACTCCAGTTCGTCGTCATAACCGACTTGAGTGGGCAAATGCTCACATTCACTGGCATTTGGCACGTTGGAGAGATGTTCTCTTCATGGATGATGCGAAGGAGATGTGTTGCACTGCATGAGGCAAATGGTGGTCACACCAGATACTGACTGGTATCCCCCCCAATAAAACAAACTGTACCTTTCAGAGTGGCCTTTTATTGTGGACAGTCTAAGGCACACCTGTGCACTAATCATGGTGTCTAATCAGCATCTTGATATGGCACACCTGTGAGGTGGGATGGATTATCTCAGCAAAGGAGAAGTGCTCACTGATCACAGATTTAGACTGGTTTGTGAACAATATTTGAGGGAATGGTGATATTGTGTATGTGGAAAAAGTTTTAGATCTTTGAGTTCATCTCATACAAAATGGGAGCAAACCAAAAGTGTTGCGTTTATATTTTGTTGAGTATAGATCTGCATTGGGATTTTGCACAACTTTTACACTGGTTGCTGTGCTTGATGTTTTGGTTCAACACTATGAAATGTGTGCTGCTCCTGATCTTCCACATGGTTTCCCAGCAAAGTATCTATGAGGACCTACGTTACTTAACTTGCAACATCTGACAGGCGGCTTTAAATCCTAAAAAACTGACAGAAGTTACTGAAATTCTACTATGTTACAACATAAGCTTGATGGATCCCAAAAGGGCTTAACGTGCTAAGATCGAATGATGATCCAGATGTACATAAATAATTAAATGAACAAATTAAACTGTAAGTTACATTCAAAATGCAGTTTATTCATAGTGGAAAAAGTATTAATGATTTAAAAATAAAAAATACACAAATACTGACCTTGGCTTGGGAAGTAAATACAAGGCATCATTGTAAAGTGCTTTAAACATCTGCTGAATGGAAAAGCGCTATAGACATGCATGCAATCCTTGATATGGAAAATTAATGCATTTAATCACTTGACCTCCTGCTCTTGTAGCTCCTCGAAATGATGTTTTTTTGCCCCCATACAATGTGCTAGTTTAATTCACTGGATTAGTGTTTATGTTCCAACAGGAACCACCATGCAAACTGCATCAAGGTTATCGAGGTGGGTGCCATCACTGATACATTACCTAGATTTATAGAATTTGATATTTTCTTACTGGGCGTGCTGATGAAGCTTGTAATGTCTACTAAAACCACAACCTGTCTGTTTGACCCTATACCAACAAAACCGTTTAAGGATCTGTGGCCCACTCTTGGGCCGACTGTGTTGAAAACTATTAATCTGTCACTAACCTCGAGATCTGTTCCTAAATGTTTCAAACCTGCAGTGATTAAAGCATTACTTAAGAAATATAATGTTAACCCTAGTTGACAATGATGCCTACAGGTTAAACAAATTAGTAACTTTAGATTGTCCGTAGGTGTGCGTGCGGCTGTGAATGAGTTTGTTTGTCTGTATGTGGCCCTACGATAGACTGACATCCTGTCCAGGGCGTACCCCATCTCTCACCCTCTGTCTACTGGACTAGGCTCCACCTACCCTTGATTGGATAACCCGTAAGTTGGAGAGGAAATGGCGTCTCACTAATTTAGAAGATCTTCACTTAGCCTGGAAAAACAGTTTGTTGCTCTATAAAAAAGCCCTCCGTAAAGCTAGGACATCTTACTACTCATCACTAATTGAAGAAAATAAGAACAACCCCAGGTTTCTTTTCAGCACTGTGGCCAGGCTGACAAAGAGTCAGAGCTCTATTGAGCCGAGTATTCCTTTAACTTTAACTAGTAATGACTTCATGACTTTCTTTGCTAATAAAATTTTAACTATTAGAGAAAAAATTACTCATAACCATCCCAAAGACCTATCGTTATCTTTGGCTGCTTTCAGTGATGCTGGTATTTGGTTAGACTCATTCTCTCCGATTGTTCTGTCTGAGTTATTTCCATTAGTTACTTCCTCCAAACCATCAACATGTCTATTAGACCCCATTCCTACCAGGCTGCTCAAGGAAGCCCTACCATTAATTAATGCTTCGATCTTAAATATGATCAATCTATCTTTATTAGTTTGCTATGTACCACAGGCTTTTAAGGTGGCAGTAATTAAACCATTACTTAAAAAGCCATCACTTGACCCAGCTATCTTAGCTAATTATAGGCCAATCTCCAATCTTCCTTTTCTCTCAAAAATTCTTGAAAGGGTAGTTGTAAAACAGCTAACTGATCATCTGCAGAGGAATGGTCTATTTGAAGAGTTTCAGTCAGGTTTTAGAATTCATCATAGTACAGAAACAGCATTAGTGAAGGTTACAAATGATCTTCTTATGGCCTCAGACAGTGGACTCATCTCTGTGCTTGTTCTGTTAGACCTCAGTGCTGCTTTTGATACTGTTGACCATAATATTTTATTACAGAGATTAGAGCATGCCATAGGTATTAAAGGCACTGTGCTGCGGTGGTTTGAATCATATTTATCTAATAGATTACAATTTGTTCATGTAAATGGGGAATCTTCTTCACAGACTAAGGTTAATTATGGAGTTCCACAAGGTTCTGTGCTAGGACCAATTTTATTCACTTTATACATGTTTCCCTTAGGCGGTATTATTAGACGGCATTGCTTAAATTTTCATTGTTACGCAGATGATACCCAGCTTTATCTATCCATGAAGCCAGAGGACACACACCAATTAGATAAACTGCAGGATTGTCCTTACAGACATAAGACATGGATGACCTCTAATTTCCTGCTTTTAAAACTCAGATAAAACTGAAGTTATTGTACTTTGGCCCCACAAATCTTAGAAACATGGTGTCTAACCAGATCCTTACTCTGGATGGCATTATCCTGAACTCTAGTAATACTGTGAAGAAATCTTGGAGTCATTTTTGATCAGGATATGTCATTCAAGCGCATATTAAACAAATATGTAGGACCTGCTTTTTTTTTGCATTTTCGCAATATCTCTAAATTAGAAAGGTCTTGTCTCAGAGTGATGCTGAAAAACTAATTCATGCATTTATTTCCTCTAGGCTGACTATTGTAATTCATTATTATCAGGTTGTCCTAAAAGTTCCAGAAAAGCCTTCAGTTAATTCAAAATGCTGCAGCTAGAGTGCTAGCAGGGACTAGAAGGAGAGAGCATATCTCACCCATATTGGCCTCTCTTCATTGGCTTCCGTTAATTCTAGAGTAAATTTAAAATTCTTCTTCTTACTTATAAGGTTTTGAATAATCAGGTCCCATCTTAGCTTAGGGACCTCATAGTACCATATCACCCCAATAGAGCGCTTCGCTCTCAGAGCTGCAGGCTTACTTGTAGTTCCTAGGGTTTGTAAGAAGTAGAATGGGAGCAGAGCGTTCAAGCTTTCAGGCTCCTCTCCTGTGGAACCACGCTCCCAATTCAGATCAGGGAGACAGACACCCTCTCTACTTTAAGATTAGGCTTAAAATTTTCCCTTTTTGCTAAAGCTTATAGTTAGGGCTGGATCAGGTGAACCCTGAACCATCCCTTAGTTATGCTGCTATAGACTTAGACAGCTGGGGGGTTCCCATGATGCACTGTGTTTCTTTCTCTTTTTGCTCTGTTGTGCACCACTCTGCATTTAATCATTAGTGATTGATCTCTGCTCCCCTCCACAGCATGTCTTTTTCCTGGTACTCTCCCTCAGCCCCAATCAGTCCCAGCAGAAGACTGCCCCTCCCTGAGCCTGGTTCTGCTGGAGGTTTCTTCCTGTTAAAATGGAGTTTGTTTCCTTCCCACTGTTGCAAGTGCTTGCTCACAGGGGGGTCGTGTTGACCGTTGGGGTTTTTCCGTAATATTGTATGGCCTTGCCTTACAGTATAAAGCACCTTGGGGCAACTGTTTGTTGTGATTGGCGCTATATAAATTAAAATTGATTTGATTTGATTTGATTGGGAGTAAGCGGGTGTAGAAAATGAATAATTGAATAAGGACCCCTTCACACATAAACACAGTTGAAGGCTGACTAGCCTCAAAACGCCTCATACAGCTGTCACCACAAATTTGCGCACACAAGTGGTCAAAAGACAGTGAATGCCCTGTGCATGCTCATTCGATCCCCCTCGTGGCAGGTGTCCGCCAAATTCCAGGTGTCACACATGAACATCTAACACTGCTCACTGCACACTTAGAAAAGGCGGGGCTGTTTGCACTCCTGGTACGATAGTAGAGAGCAGGCGACCACATTAGACACTTTTCACAGACAGGTCGAAGTACCACATGAAAGTGGCATAACCTAGTAGCACACATGGGTGTGACTGTGCCGAACCCCCCCCCCCCCCCCCCCCCCACACACACACACAAAAATGTTGTGCGGAACACACACACACCATGAATCCAACATTGACCGCTGTGTCCTGCACCTCAGCTGGAGAACATGCAGTGCACATGTCCACGGGCGCTCACATCCTCATGAGGATCGTCAGCATCTGAGTGTGAAGCACGGTGTGAAGCCGCTGATGTCACTTCCACCATGTAAACTGTAGTTTACTTGACAGACAGAAAGACTGGAAATTAAATCAAACACATAAGGGTGAAGGCATGAACTCAGTCTTATGTCAACATATGCTTTGCGGTTGACATACGGCACATGTCAGCTGATTGCCGAGTGACTGACAGCTGGACGTGACCGTGCACACAAGATTTTACATTACAACACAGACATCAGACACATGCAGGCCAAACACATAATAATACATACATGAAATTAGAATCACAGAAGAAAGTAGCAGAAAGTGAGGCTTTTTTTTTCTGTGACCTGCCGAGTCCCACTGACAGAGGTGGGCATGTCCCCCTGTGACCTGCAGCTGATCAGATACCGGTGCTCTCAAGTCACAGCTTGGGAACACCTGTAGTGGCTTGTAGGATATGAAGTCGCACAACTACAGCATGACGACAGTCCGTCTGCATGCTGTCCTCATGTGAGAATAAATTAAGACATATTGCTTTAGCTGACTTTCCCCGTCAGCGGACCGCAAAGCTGCTGAATATTGTGCCATGCAGGAAATCACCCCACAGGATGCCCCTGCGAGTGTGTGTCACTGCGGGATTTCCCCACATTGTAATAATTAAAACACATATCACATTTGCAGTGGATCACTGCTGATGTGTTCACAACGCGAGACCCTGGCTCTTCATGAGACGGGAGCCGACTCTTAATGACATGGGAGCCGGCCGGCTCTTCGTGAGCCAAGCGCATCAGATAATGCATGTAAAACATAAAAGTGAGAACAGTAATCCATGTCATTTCATTACTTCCTGGTGTACGTCTAGGCGGAGACAAAATCCACTGTTTATAACAGGAATTAAGAATTATAATTGTGGTGTTTTATAATTTTTTGCTCCACTGCTGTGTGTGCGACTTTCCACGTGCTCGCACTGTGTTCGTGCTCGTGAACACGAGCTTGTGCGAAAACCGTCGCTGTGGTTTTGTGCATTCATGTCCGAATGTGCTTTCCTCCCTCCCGACAGCAGGTGGAATGCTTCATGGTTCCCCATTTTGTTTTTGGTTTGTGGATTGTCTTACAGTTTATGCGTCTTTCGTGTTATGTGTGAAGGGGCCCTAAATTAATAAAATAGCAGCTGACTTAAAGTTAGTGAGGGTAAATTTGGTGAAAGCTAATTGGTCCATTAATTGTTTTCAGTGTTAGCTAAAAGCTATTCAGCTGACAAAATGTTATCTTTGCTAATTAGCTCTTAGCTGATTAGCTGAGCTGTGCCAGCAACTGAGAATACCACTTGTTTTTTTAAGGAAAGTTGGGGTGCTATTGTACAGGATTGCTAAGAGTACGTGAGAAACTGAGGCTGAAAATGAATTTTGAAAAGGAATGGTCAATTCATTTTTTAATTGGTTGAAATATGGTGGAGCTACAGCTACATCTCCAACAAGGGCCCTTTGTGATTTTCCTTAGACAATCACAAACTCTTTCTGGGCTTTTAGCAGAAGCCTGTGGCCCTGACTAAAATGTGATTCAGTGCAAAGGATTGCTTTTGATGTTTAACTTTGATTTATGTTTTTGGACAGCTAGTCAGCGTTCCATGGGTTCAAAGTCTTGTTTTGGCTGAAGGTGGTTGAGTCCCTGGGGTTTTGCCCTGCAGACACTCCCTAATGAACGCTGCATTTTTCACAGTTGAATGATGTCTCAGCATGTCTTCCTACCAAGCAAGCAGACAGATGTGGTTTGTCTCACGTGGCCCTGATAGCGTCTGTTGTTTCCCAAGTAATGTCCGGCTTCCTTCGATCCATCATCGGCAGTCGTTCAGTTTGCCTTCCTGTTGTCTAATTATAACATTGTGCGACGCGGGCTGGCTACACACTTCTTCTCACACAAATGCCACCTTCCAGCTCTGCACTGTACGTGAGTGATAGCTGCTTTAAAACCCACACAGTTGGAACTCGACAATGCTTGGAACACTGTGATCCCATCACAAAATTGGCTCTGACCTGCCAACCTTTCAATAGCCCTGTGAGACAGAAGGAAATGGCATTATTTGTTAAGTAGAGCTATTTCTTCCGAAAGGAAATAGACTTGAGGTGTGCTGCATTGAAGATTTTTGATGCCATTTTTTTTTTTCAGAGACAGTGATCTGAACAGATAGAACTACTCGTAAAGATTTTTCAATATAGCCAAGAACTATATATAAATATTTATTGCTCAACTGTAGTACAAAAATTACAGATAAGGCAATACAGTTTTCTTCTTTTTATGTATTTTATATTGATCATTAATTTTGTTTGGTAAACCTGTTTATTTGTGTGTGTGTGTGTGTGTGTGACATCACACATAGCAGCCCCCCACTAAACCCTCTTATCCTTCCTCTGGGGGCACAGCTTAGTGGAAATAAAGAGAGTGAAGAAAGGGAAAGGCAGAGTGGATTATCATCATCTTCTTCTGAATCTGAAGGAGATGAGCAACTCATTTGCCCCAAATAATTCATTTAAGATTTTAAGATGCATTACACACACACACACACACCCCCGGCAAAAAAAAATGTCCTTAAACAGAACAGCTGTTTCCAGCTCTCCAGGTAATTAAATCAACCAATCCCAGCATTAAGCATTTCTTTGAGGATCACTGAAGGGGGAACTACAGAATTTTTTAACCTGAACCCTAATTTTTCATTGTGTGGGATGAAACATTATATTCACTAGACGCAAAGATCAGAATTGACTTAAATGCTATGGAATGCTATGGGGTTGGTTAAGTCACTTCTTGTTAACACTGAATAAGCAAAAATTTCAGTCAAAGTGTCTGGTAGCATCTAAAGTATTCTGATGGAGGTACACATGTGCCTGTTACTCTCATAACTGTAAAGAGGCTTTAAAAAATGCCAGTTACTGTCTTACCTTAGCCTGCTCTGCATTAAGTTATCAAAAGTCATCACGTTGATTATCGATGAGAGGCTTGCTCTTATTGTAATCAGAAGATTACAATAAGAAAAAAAAAAACATGTGTGCCACTTGTTTGGGTATGATTCTCAGTTTCTGGACCACAGCTTGAGAAGACCAAGATGATGTCCACATATCAACTGGCTGTGATAGATTGATGGATAATTTCCATATGTGGGGATGGACCGGTTGTCTGCCTGCATTGTTGCCATGCAGCACCTGGCATGTTTCTGTAGCTTGGAAGATGCACTAACAAGCAGCACCAGATCCTGGTCCCAGACCTTTCCTGACCTTGAAAGGTCATGCCCATGCTCAACTTTGACTTGGAAGGAAGTAAACAGGTGATAATTTTACAGAAATGTGTTAGTCAAAAGTGACATACACACTCCTGCATTGCTCGTGGGGTCAGAGTTATTAGATTTATGTAGTCATGTGTACTGTGTCTGCAACATGTTAGGTTTTAATGATTTGCTCATTACTAATTTTCAAAGGAGAAAACAATAGAAATGGGCATGAGCTTGGCAAGATAACATATTTTCCAAATTATATTCCAATTACAGTTGCATAGGTCTATAAGTCACATTACTTTGAAATGTGGTACTACTGTATCATACAACAAGAAGCAAAATGAATTTAACTGGCACATTATTTATTTATAGCATAAACTTGTTTGGACAAAAAGTACAAAGAACTGAAGAGTAAACTGCTTCTTGCCACTATGAACATTTGAAACCATCATTGCTGAGCAGGTTTACCTCACTGAATGGAAAATAAACTTTTACACAGTTTATGTTACCTCAGCACATCTATGTTCCTGATTGAAGATTCACCTGTCCTGAGTACAAAAACATTGAGTGCCAAGTAGTATGAAGGCTGTTCCCTATCTAAACTCAGGAGTGTGGTCTTTCAGTTTGAGAGCATGATTTATTAATTTTGCTTGTTTTCTAATAAAAAGCACATTCTCTTCCATCAGATCTTTCTTGTTATTTTACAGTGTAGAGGAGCAGTCCTTAATTTAATTTTCATGTGTGTAGATGGTGCCATTGATGATAATACAGTATATTATGTAATGATAATAGTGTTTTTGTTTGTTTGTTTGTTTTTACACATAATCACACAAAAATATGTCACAGGACCAGCCAAACAAGGAAACAAACAAACAAACAAAATAATAATAACAATAAACAAAAAAAAAAGTGATTTCAGAAAAAAATTAACTTGTTGTACATGCTTAATAGTCTTTTGTCTTAGTCATCCTATACATGGTTTGTGGGGCTAACTAGCTTCACCAGTTTTTTTTTTCTTTTCTTTTGCTTGAAAGGATGGTGGGTGAGGATGGGGCAGGAAAAAGATTAGTAACAAAATATTGAATTTGCCCTTTGACTTTTCCAACAACAACCAAGGGCTCTTTGGTTTGAACATCAGCTCATGATATTTTTATACAAAATGATCAAAAACATTACCAGGACATGAGCATGAGAACTGCATGAACATAATTTTTATTTTCACTCACATCTCATTGGTTTGGATGTGGGATTTGGGGTTAATCTTTGATACTTAAACATCACACTTTCCTCTAAAACCTACATCCTGTTGCTGAAATGCAGTCATAGGTACATCCATTGTTACCTAGGCAACTAATTTATTGCATTTCCAGTAACACACAGCTCCACACATCATGACCCATCATTGCACTGCAGCAGCTCTCTGTGCTTCTTCAACAGCAGCTGTTCTAACAGGAATGAGTGAATTATCATTGGCAGCATTGCCCTGCAGTGATCTTTTAATTTTGCTAAATGTGCACTTTGATGGTTCGGGATGTTTGGTTGGTAAGATCCATATTAATTTCTGATCTTTTCTCATTTTGTCTTTCATTTCCTCTCCCTGCTGACCTATTACCTGACTGCTGGTGTTTCATCAACAGGTAAGCCCACAATTTCCTGTATTCTGGCACAAGTCAGCAGTGCGTGGTGACCATTTTTTGTTGACCTTCCCCCCGGCACACAATCAAAACAGTTTCTCTGACATCAGTGATGCTACCTATAGGCTCTGGGTTGCACAATCTCAGGTGTCTTTAGTCAGCATTTATGTCATGAAACTTGAATTGCGGTAATGGCATCATTAATAATTAACTCATTAATAAACCCGCAAGAGAAGGGAACGCTTTACAACTGGTATATTAACGTATACTGTATCTATGGCAGAAAGTTCACAACTCAGCACCAATAGCAACACTTGTATTTTAAAAGGTCCATTGAAGTGCAAAAGAAAAAGAAAGATTCAAATGTAAAGATTAAAGAAAATTCAAGTCGCGCAAAACTCAGACTGTCATGTGTGCAAATGTTACCTGTGTAATACAAGATATCCAGGCCCGTGCACTGCCACATGAACTTGGCCTACTTGATTGGGCCTATGAGTAAACCAGGCCTACATCATTCAAGCTAGGGTTATGCCGCGTTCGTGACATGTCATTAAGTTGGAAATAATGAGCGCAAACTCAGACAGTAGGATTTGATTGCGTGGTTGGGTTGGATATTCTACTCAGAAACAGTGATTTATCCAACTTCCCTTCATAATAGCTATAATCATGGTATCCTCCATCATGACTCTTGAGATTGTACTATTACAAATGTTATTTAATTACTTTAAACAAATTGTTTACTTTTTATGTGACATCTTTGCTTTGTTTGTATTTTGATGAAGTTGCCCCTTGTTGTACCTCTTCGAAATATGTCTGCAATAATTAATATTGTCACTAAATCAAAACTACAAATAGAAATGCATTCATCTGACACATTCTCCATCTGGCTTACCAATTACAAATGGCTGTAATAATGTATTTATCTGTTATTGTAAAGACAACAGCATAGCTTGAATATGTTGTTGTGGGCATCCATATTGTTTTCCAAGTTTATCAAGTGAATGCATGCTCCTCAGAACTTGGAAGTTTCCAGCTTGGGTTTTCTGAGTATACTGTTGTCTTGAATGCAGTAATAAACTGCCCTCAAATGAGCTAGGGTGGGCTCACCAAAAATGTGGTTCACCCATAGGCCTGGTTCACCCATAGGCACTGGCTACCCATAGGCCAGTGCTGACGTAGGCTTTGACACTCATTATTGGTTTGACGTCAGTTATGTTGTTGCCACATCATACAGTAAGTGACAAAGCTACTATCTACATTTTCTGTTTCTTATTCTTGAAAGGTTGCATGTTGGTGCACACACTGAAAGCAAAGGAAAATAAACAGACACCTTCCAATAAGTCTCTATCATGAAGTCATTGACTAGCTGTCATCAAGCTTAAATCATCATTAGATATTTGTAAAATCAACTAGTCACCTAGTCTGTGCAACCCCATCAACAGGCTTGGGCGATGTGGTGTCAAAGTAATGGCTTGCGACCCAGATGTGGCCCACTTGACATTTTCACAAAAACTGGCACCTTGGCATTTTTTTCCTATTAAATGTGCCATTAAACATGCATTTCAAAAAGTAATTATTTTTTTAATATTTATTAATATTATTAATATTTATAGTAATGGTAACACTTTATATTAACCACACGCTATAAAGCATCTATAAACCATTCAAGAAAGTTGATCATTAATAGTTCATCATTTACAAATGTAAAATCAGACACTATTCATTATTGTAAAGGCTCTATAATAGTATTTTTAAGTATACTAATGCATTGATAAGCATTTATAAATGGACATATAAAATTGAATTGGTCAATTGTTTGAGATTGTGATTAAAATATATATTAAGCATATACAATTGACTTATAAAACAAATTTAATCACCACAACGATATTACAAATGCTTAACTAATGCTCAGTTAAGGCTTATTCGTACATGGAAAGAAGAATTCATACATAGATAAAGTCTTTAAATTGCATACTTATAGTGATGGGGAATGAGACTTGAGCTTTGTACATTATTAACAAATGATACCTAAAGTATTGAGGAATTATTATGTGGGGGCGCAAGTTAAAAGGGCGATCCAAGGCCCGACTGAACCCAGCATAAAATAACTAGAAGCAGTTCCAAAGAAACAAATTTATTTATCACCCTGTCATGCTGTACATAAACGTCAAAATAAAATACATCTGGTGGTGGCTAAACAGGCGGCGTGCTCTCTCTGCGCCTGGATTGACCGGAGCCCGAACGTTCAGGACTCAGGATCTCCGCCGACACCCCCCCAGGTGGCCTTTCCCAGACTATACTCTGTGAGGAGGAAACAAAGGTGATATCCTTCAATATAAATATCAGAAAACTATTAGAGGCTTACTTATCAGCAACACGTTCAGTTTGATCTCAGCGTTATTTAAAAGAATAGCTGCTCGCAGCCGGTGGAGGATTATCACTCCGCACGCCACCGCCGCGAGGAGCAAACAAGACACTGACTTTTAGTATTTAAATTTAGCTACGCAAAATTGCCACATTATTTTCAGAGATAAACATTCAAAGAAAGTCACCTCTGACGTGTGCTGATAGCATTTGCCTCTCACCCTCGTCCTCCTTCACAGACGTACGGTCAGGCTCTGGAGCGACCCTCAGCGTCCCCAAACGGTCGACACAACGTTGTTTTGAGCTGTGAAAAGTTGAATTCTCCGGCAGCCAGCACTCATCACCGCTAGCTTAAATGCAGCTCCTCATTTCTCTATTGACACCAGCTGAAAGTCCTTACTCTGCACGTGAATGCCACAGGTGCAGCAAATCCTTGTATCAGAGGTGAGAGACTCTTCTGCAGCACAATTTACCCAGAGAACAGTCCCAAACCACCTGGAATTACATATTTTGTTATAAATAATTATTAAGCCATCTATTTATGTTCTTACCAATGAGCAGTGGTGGGCATAGTTCCGCTAATTATTGAAGCTAATGTTTTCATTATCCGATTAGCTTTTCAGATAACTTTGAAAACCATCATCAGACCAATTGTCTTCCAATAAGTTTTGGTCCAATAATTTTTAGACCGCTAACATATTTTGGAGGTGTGGTGAACAAAGCTTAACAGTTACTAACATTTATTAAGTTTAAAATCAGTTGAGTACCTACCTGTTAAATATTTTGTCATAGATGTGCAGTTCTATCCTTTGCAAACAAAAGAAAGCTGGTTCCAGAAGAAACCACTCTATTCTCTGCAGGCAAAGGAGAACTGGTCACAGAAAAGAAAAAAAGCTCTCTTTTTTTGACCCCATACTGATACGCTGGCAATATCACCCAAGTCATCCAGAGGCATACAGTTTTAACTTATGGTTACGGGCAAGTTATTTAAATTAATGTCATGTCTGAAGTTTTATAAAGTAAAAATATCAGATATATGTTTTATTTTTAAAGTAATAAAAGAAAGAAAAATGTCTGCGTACTTAAATCCTTTATATATTTATTTAAAGGCCAAGCTTTTGGTCGACAGACCTTCCTCAGGGCTCAGTCCAGGTCTGTCAACCGAAAGCTTGGCCTTTAAATAAATATATAAAGGATTTAAGTGTGCAGACATTTTTCTTTCTTTTATAGTTTTTGTTTATGTTTGGCACCTTTTAATCGTGAGTGTGGTGTAATTCGTTTATATGTAGTTTTAAAGTAATGCAATAATTTTGAAGGTTTTAGTGTGGACATGCTGTGTCCAGGTGTATTATGGGTAATCTCAGTACATTCACAACAGAAGAAATGCATTTGAGACGCTCTGATCAGGCTCCACACGGACAACAGCATTAAAACCTTTATATATTGTGCCTAAAACTCTTGGGAATATATTCTCTTGGTGTATAGATGTTGTTATTGTTTGTTTTATGTAAAAATGCCAGAAGAAGCCCAGTTTGCTTCTCCATTATTTTCAATTGGAATCATTGCAATCGATTCCTGTTTGCTCTTCAGAGTCCTGTTTATGTCAAACACTCTGTCATCTTTGTTCCAGAGTAATATATATGAGATGTCTGAAATTCAGTTTGCATTGATTAAATCCCACGCATCTTAAACATAACAGACATGGATTATCTGGAATTTTGTTTTGGCAGGTTTTCACGGTCTCTACTGCCATCTACTGGCCAGTGGTGTTCATGGCAGTATGAGCGTCTGGACGCCAGTACATGGCAGTGTTCTATTTATTTTGACCCCAGTTATATCAGATGGTTGTCAAATAACAACTTGACTTTTTGGCTTTTTGCAAATAGCTTTTTTTTTTTTAATAAAAAAGGCATATTTTACAAAACACATTTAAATGTAAACACCATCACACACATACCTCACATTAATGTGTTGGTTTTTACATAGAATTAATGAGTCAACCAATCAGTGTTAGCAGAGACACATTTTACCCATAATCCCTTTGGCATCTGTCTGTGTTTGTTACAAAACTTCATAATTAGTGCATTATTTAAAATTAAAAGATATATGTTATATTTTAACTTTGTACAAATGACAGAGTTGACATTAATGGAGTTATTCTATCAGTATTAATTTTATTTATAAATCAAAACCATAAGTCAGCACTGCTTTATTTTCCAAGACCTCAGCCTCATGGCGACACTGCTTTGAGTAGAGAGTTGAGCTTCACTCCTCTTGAGGGCTTCACTGCTGGAAGCTATGTAGTAAACAGGAACTTCCAGCAGTGGACAGGGCACTCAAAGACAGAAGTGCTGACTTATTGTTTGGGTCTGTGGTCACCTTTGATGCTACCAGAATAGATCGTGGCGTTAAAACTCAAAATCAGCTTGTTAGTAGTTGCAAGTGTACCAGAAACAATATTGGAAATGATTGATTATTGGTTAGCTGTAGCTTCTGATAAATGTTTGGGTGGTTTATCGGTTTAGCTTTAGAAAAGATAACTTTTCAATTAGCTGATTATCTGTTATCAAAGCTAAATTTTTGGTTAGCTGTGCCCACCACTGCCAATGAGTAGCGAATAAAAAATAATGCTTTGTAAATGTTTTACAAGTCTTCATTTAAGTATTTACTTACACTTTATAAATGCTTTACTAATGCTTTATAACATGCAGTTAATATAAAGTGTTACCATACTGATTAATATATTATTAATGAATTAATAACATTCAAATTAATATTTAACTGAATTTTGCTTAATTGTAAAACACTCCCCAAGCAGATATTTGGACGTGTTGGATAGTCTTGATTTTGGTGTCAAATTATTCCAACCATTTGCAGTGTGCAGCAGATGGTAGTTGTATCTGTTGTGTATTGTACTACTGCTGGCTGGGATAAAGGCACTGCACACACTGTGACAGTATGTGTTATTGACAAAAACATATAAACATAGTTAACTTTTTATGCTTGCTGTAGTTGCAAGAACAAATCATAGAAATTATCTAGCTTTAACTATAGTCAAATGTAGATGGCAACAGATTCATCATTTTAATGCCAAGACTCTTGGTTTTATGTCAGATAAACAGGAATTAAAGCCTTACCAAGGGAAACAGAGCTATGACACAGGTCAGCGCTTACTCTTATGAAGATAACATTGTGTAAAACACTCAAATGCTGTTGCCTCTCTGAATTAAGTGTAATTACTTTTCATTTAATTAACAAAAGCAGTGGTGGCCTTGGTGGTAATCAAACATAAGCTTTGGAAATGAAAGAAATGGACAAATAAGCTCACTTCAACCTACGTCTAACTTGAAAACTAAATGTGTTGAGAGGGACAGAGAGAAAAGTTTGCTTAGACTAAATTCATACAAAATCCTTTCCACAGTGTGGTGTGGACCTTTGACCAATCAGAAACAAACAGAATAGGAATGTTTATGACTGCAGTGGTAAGAATATTTGCATGAATTAAAAGATAGAACATAATATTCAACAAGACTCCAAATGGTTTATTTTTATGATTTTCTGAATGTAGGGGCAATACCACAGCCCTGCTTTACTCCCTATTGAACATTGAAGGTGCCAGGGTTTTATTTCCCTTTTACCAGAACTGTGGCAGACATGTCATCTTGGAGAAGCCTTGGGATTTTGATCAGTTTCTCCAGACAGCCTATTTTGCTCAGGATCGTCCACAGAAGTGGGCGTGACACAATGTTGAACACCTTTGTCAAGGCAGTGAAGGATTGTTACAATGGTTGGTCTTGCTCTCAACACTTTTCTTGCAAATATACACTCTGATAGAGTTGATTTTACATTATTTTGGAATGGGACCAGATGCACTTGCTGAAATGGGAATTTAATAGTGCAGAGTTTACTGTGTGCTGTCATCTACCATCTGCTGCAGTAGACAGCACTAATTCCATCTTCTATAACAACTGGTATGGCAGTTTTTCTATGATCAGCATGTGAATGTTGCATTATGAATGATATGTGACAAAAAAATATGTCCGTTTCCAGCTCTATCTAAAACATCTACGCCTGTCAAGCAAAGTAAATTAGGAGCAACTCATCAGTCTCGACATATCTTGCATATTGTGACCTTCCTAAAATAATGGCCTAAGTCATAAAACATGACTTAAGCCATTATTTTAGGAAGGTGACGATATTAAAGGCTGCTCACAGTTCTCCAGCTTGATCATCAGTGGTGGGCACAGTTCCGCTAATCCACTAATTAGCGAAGCTGACATTTTTTGTTAGCTGATTAGCTTTTCAGCTAACTTTGAAAACCACCAGCAGACCAATTGACGTCTGCTAAATTTAGTTCTGATAACTTTTAGACCACTATCATATTTTTGCAGGCATAGTGAATAAAGCTTAACAGTTAAAAACATTTGTAAAGGCACTAAAATAGCACATTTTGGTACATGTTTTGTAACAGACAGACAGCTATGAGAAGTACAGCTCAATCCTCTGCCAGCAGAGGAGAGCTGGCTATTAGAGAGAAAAGAAGAAGGAGGGGGGGGAAAAAAGATTATTTATTTTCACAGCCATACAGACTTGCAGACATATAACAGGAGTCAGACAGTTTTGACTTATGGTTAAAATTTGAAACAAACTAATTCTAAACAATTTATTGAAATTAATGTCACCGCTGTTGTTTTACAAAGTGAAAATATCAGCTATATTTTTTTAGTTTTAAAGTAATGCACTAATTTTGAAGGTTTTAGCGTTTATAGACACACATGCTGAAATGCATTATGACAAAATTAGTTTCTTGTCATCAGTGGTTGTTCGGTAGCTTTATAAAAGTTAACTTTTCAGTTAGCGGATTAACGGTTATCGAAGCTAACTTTTTGGCTAGCTGTGCTCACCACTGTTCATCACCATCTCCCAGTTTATTCATCTCCCTGTGCCTAACTGAAATCTGTAGAATGGAATAATATCATTTTCTCCATGCCGACTGGTGGAGACATATGCTGAACATGAAAACACCTTCAAATTAGAACGTTCAAAATGGGATTAATGATTTGATAGACATGCTCTACCCCAAGGAAAACAAACCGCTCACCATGATGGAGCAAAACAACAATCAAGTGATCTATGACTTTAGCTGGACTAATGATGGGTCAACAGTGCATCCAGAAAGTATTCACAGTGCTTCACTTTTTCCACATTTCATGTTACAGCCTCATTCCAAAATGGATAAAATTCATTTTTCCTCAATATTCTATACACAATATTGCACAATGATATGTAACAAATGGTTTTTTTGAGATTTCTGCAAATTTATTAAAATAAATAAACTAAGAAGCCGCTTTTACATAAGTATTCACATTTTTTGCCATGAAGCTCAGGTGCATCCTGTTTCCAGTGATCATCCTTGAGATGTTTCTACAGCTTAATTGGAGTCCACCTGGGGTAAATTCAGTTGACTGGACATGATTTGGACAGGAACACACCTGTCTACATATAAGGTCCCACAGTTGACAGTGCATGTCAGAGCACAAACCAAGCATGAAGTCAAAGGAATTGTCTGTAGACGTCTGAGACAGGATTGTCACGAGGCACCAATCTAGGGAAGGTTAGAGAAATATTTCTGCTGCTTTGAAGGTCCCAATGAGCACAGTGGCCTCCATAAATAGAAGTTCAGATCCACCAGGACTCTTCCTAGAACTGGCCGCATGTGTAAACTGAGCAATCAGGGAGAAGGGCCTTAGTCACAGAGTTGGCAAAGAACCCGATGGTCACTCTGTCAGAGCACCAGCATTCCTCTGTGGAGAGAGGAGAACCTTCCAGAAGGACAACCATCTCTGCAGCAATCCACCAATCAGGCCTGTGTGGTAGAGTGGCCATACAGAAGCTACTCCTTAGGAAAAGACACATAGGAGCCCACCTGGAGTTTGCCAAAAAGCACTCGGACTCTCAGACCATGAAAAACAAGATTCTCTGGTCTGATGAGACAAAGATAGAACTCCTTGGTGTGAATGCCAGGCATCATATTTGGAGGAAACCAGGCACCATCCCTACAGTGAAGCACCGTGGTGGCAGCATCATGTTGTGATGATGTTTTTCAGCAGCAGGAACTGGGAGACTAGTCAGGATTGAGGGAAAGCTGAATGCAGAAATGTACAGAGACACCCTGGATGTGCAATGAGGAATGGGAAAACCTGCCCAAATATAGGTGCGTCAAGCTTGTGGCATCACATTCAAGACGACTTGATGTTATAATTGCTGCCAAAGGTGCATTAAGAAAGTATTGAGCAAATGCTGTGAACACTTATGTATATGTGATTTCTTGGTTGTTGTTGTTTTATGAATTAGAAAAAAAAAATCTTGTTGTCATTATGGGGTGTTGTGAGTAGAATTTGCTCCATTTTGGAATAAGGCTGTAACATAACAAAATGTGGAAAAGGTTAAAGCGCAGTGAACATTCACAGGATGTACTGTATAAAAATGTGCATATTGCACATCATTCAGTAAAATCCCACCTGAACAGCTGTTACTGAAGTATGGCATAACATCCAAAGATGCACATATGGATGGACTGGTGAATTGTCACACATGATGGACGTTTTCCCCCTGTTGCACCACCAGTTACACAGCTCCAGTGAATTGGAACAAAGAAGAATTTTTGGAAAAAGAACACGTGAAATTTAAGCTACAGTTTGCCAGGAGGCATATGGGTGACTCAGGCCAAGATTTGATTATTTTTTTGCATCAAAATCATTCTCTGTTCCACCACCATGAAGTGCTGATAGATGCAGCAACAACCAAAACCTGCACTATGCACCATTTGTTGAATCACAACCACAGAAGCATGTAGCATCTTCAGAGTTGCGATGTGAATCTTGCTGGCTTCCCTCACGACTTTCTTTATTGGACAATAGTTCAGTTTCTGAGAACTGCCTGCTCCTTTTCAGATACCATACTGTTTGCATTCCTTAATGACTGCTATAAACGAAGTCCAGTATTCAGTGACTCGGAACTGACTTGTATAAAGAAAACTGGCTGTAAAAGTGATGATTTACATGTGAAAAGAAAAAAAACCCCTCATATTTCATTTATCCAGTTACTTATTGGCTCTGAAAATGGAGGGACTCCGTGTAAAAATGGCTGTAATTCCTAAACTGTTAATGCAGTATTTTAAGATTGTCTACAACAGAAACACACCTTGATTGTTTAATTTCAACTACTGAAATGTAACAAACTATTGGTGTTCACAGAAAAAATTAAAAAATTTTTGACACTTCCTAACTACATATCACGGTTGTCAGACGAGGAAGGCAGGAGACAAATGCAGGACTCACTGGAACAGTTCTGGTTCAGAGAGGCTTTTACTGAGGTGCTTAGCAAGGTTTGGTACACAAGCAGACAGTCCAAGAAGAGCAACCAAAACCGAAACATCAGGCAGAGGCGTAGACAAAAATACAGGCAGGCAGTCAAAACACCAAGAGACAGCTTAACAAAACGTGGTACTGAGCTTGAAGCACTGGCACAGGGCACAACGATCAGGCAACACCCGGTGCAACTAGTGGCGTCTAAATACTCCCAGAACAAGTGTAGAAAGACGCAGAACAGGGCGTGACCCACTCACCGAGCACCGCCCCCACCAAGCACAGTGAAGGCAGACAAGAGACATACAGACCCAAAAAACCCAAACACAAACCACCCAGCCACAAAAGGGAACAAACAAAACCCCAACATTAACATGATACATGACAGGACCCCCCGCTCAACGGCCGGCGCCTGACGGCCCGGGGAACCCAGGATGCCGAGCATGGAAGTCCGCGATCAGTCCAGGATCCAAAACGAAACGAGAAGGAATCCATGAGCGTTCTTCAGGTCCATAACCTTCCCAGTCCACCAAGTACTGCACCCCCCGCCCACGCCGCCGGGACCCCACAAGGCGGCGCACAGTAAAAACCGGGCCCCCGGCCACAAACCGGGCGGGAGGCGGGGGAACGGCCGGAGGGCACAAGACACAGGACCGAGCAGGCTTGACCTGGCTGACGTGGAAGGTGGGATGTATCCTCATAGTCCGAGGCAGACGAAGGCGGACAGAGACCGGGGTGATCACCCTCGTGATGGGAAACGGCCCCACGAACCGAGGAGCAAGTTTCCGTGGCAGACCATGGAGGGAAAGGTGCCGGGTGGAGAGCCAAACCCGCTGTCCCGGGGAGTAATGTGGTTCTAGGGTCCTTTTCCTGTCGGCAGCAGCCTTGTAGATCGCTGAAGAGCGCAGTAACGTTCGTTGGGCCCGCTCCCAGATTAGACGACAATGGCGGATTAAGGAAAGGGCTGAAGGCACCTGGGTGGTTAAGACTGTAGGAGAGAACAATGAAGGTTGATACCCATGGGACACGTGCATTGGGGAGTAACCAGAGGAGGCAGACGGTAAACTATTGTGAGCGAGCTCTACCCATGCTAATTGTGACGACCAGGAAGCGGGGTGCTGGGAGGCGAGGATACGTAACCCCTTTTCCAATTCCTGATTGACCCTCTCAGCCTGCCCATTCGCCTGAGGGTGATACCCGGAGGTGAGACTCGAGGTGACTCCCAGGAGTCGACAAAACTCACCCCAGAAGTGTGAAACGAACTGTGGTCCACGATCGGACACGATGTCCTGCGGGAAACCGTGTAATCTAAACACATGGTGCAACAGGGCCTCTGCGGTTTCCTTAGCTGATGGGAGTTTCGGTAGCGGAATGAAATGGGCCATCTTGGACAGACGGTCCACCACTGACAGAATAACAGTATGCCCCTTGGATGGCGGCAACCCGGTAACGAAACCCACCGAGATATGTGACCATGGTCGGGTGGGGACGGGTAATGGGTGGAGCTTGCCGGACGGTGAGCGGTTGGTTGACTTGTGCATAGCGCAGACAATGCACGCCCCCACATAAGCTGTGACGTCGGGAAGTAACCGAGGCCACCAAAATCTTCCCTGGATGATAGTGGCTGTCTTCCCAATTCCGGGATGACACGAAAAACGGCTGTCATGAGCCCACCTTATCACCTCCCCCCTAAGAGCATCTGGGACGTACAGTCTCCCCGGAGGGCAGTCCCACGGCACAGGGTCACCGCGCGTAGCAGACCGGACCTTGGTTTCTATGTCCCAGGTGAGAACTGACAGGAAGCAGGACACGGGCAAGACCGGACCTGGGTCCGCCGGTACAGCCACAGGTTCGCCCCGATGGGAGAGCGCGTCGGGTTTACCGTTTTTAGTACCCGGTCGATAGGATAACACAAAGTTGAAACGGCTAAAAAAGATGGACCATCTAGCCTGTCTGGCATTGAGTCGTTTCGCAGAACGGAGATACTCTAGATTTTTATGGTCGGTCCATACCAAAAACGGCAATTGTGCCCCTTCCAACCAGTGTCGCCACTCTTCCAGGGCCACCTTAACCCCCAGCAGTTCGCGGTCTCCGATGTGGTAATTGCGCTCTGCCGGCGTCAGTTTTCGGGACAAAAACACACAGGGATGTAATTTCTGGTCTGAGGGTTGGATCTGGGATAAGACGGCCCCGATCCCTACGTCGAAGGCGTCAACTTCGACAAAAAACTGTAAAGCGGGGTTGGGGAGGAGCAACACTGGGGCCGTGGTAAACCATCTTTTCAGGCTTCGAAAAGCTTCCTCGCAATCCAGCGTCCAGGAAAAGGGCCGGTGTACGGACGTGCTGTTATGCAGAGGCGCGGCCACCGAGCTGAAATTACAGATGAACTTTCGATAAAAGTTGGCAAAACCAAGAAACCGCTGGACTTCCTTGCGGTTCCTTGGTACAGGCCAATCACGCACTGCGGCTATCTTGGCTGGGTCCATCCGGATAGACCCAGGCGATATGATGAATCCCAGAAAGGTCACTGAGGACCTATGGAAGTCACACTTTTCTGCCTTTACGTACAACTGATTGCGTAAAAGGGTCTCAAGCACGGTACGGACATGACGGACATGCGTTTCCGCATCCGGGGAGAAGATCAGGATATCGTCGAGGTACACAAACACAAATTTACCCAGACATTCCCGTAGTACATCATTAATCAGGTTTTGAAACACTGCGGGTGCATTGGTTAAACCAAAAGGCATGACTAGATATTCATAATGACCAGTGGGGGTGTTAAAAGCGGTCTTCCATTCATCACCTTGTCTGATTCGCACTAAATGATAGGCATTACGGAGATCGAGTTTGGTGAAGAGTTTGGCGCCCTCTAGCAGGTCGAACGCGGAGGCAATTAGGGGCAGAGGATAACGGTTCTTTACTGTGACGTCATTAAGCCCGCGATAGTCGATGCAGGGACGGAGTGATTTATCCTTCTTTTCAACAAAAAAGAACCCCGCCCCCGCAGGAGACGACGATGGGCGGATCAACCCGGCATCCAAAGAGTCCCGGATGTAGTCGTTCACAGCGACACGTTCAGGACCAGTCAGAGAAAACAGTTTTCCCCGCGGGGGACTCGTGCCCGGCAATAACTCAATGGCACAGTCGTATGCACGATGCGGTGGCAGCGACTTTGCCTTGACCTTGCTGAATACGTCGGCAATATCGTGGTACTCCGCGGGCACACCCGCCAACTCAGGATTAGGGACCTTGCCGTCCCTGATGGTCATAGCAAAACAGCGCCCGGTACATGCGGAACCCCAGGAAGTGATCTGCCCGTCGGACCAGTTTACGTATGGACAATGTTTACGTAACCAGGGATGCCCCAAAATGGCGGAGTGAGTCATTTCATCGAAGACATAAAAACTGATTGTTTCGGAATGAGTACCGGCTATGATTAATTGAACGGTCTCCGCGCGGTGGGTGATGTGACCCAATACGTGACCGTCCACGGCATGTATACCCAATGGTCGTGAAAGACGGTGAAGTTTGAGGTGCAAAGACCTAGCGAGGGAGGAGTGCATCGCACGTCCCGCCGGGGCCGATCCGCCAGCCGGCAATCGGTGCGGATGGCTAACGCGATTAGCTCGTCGAGTCGCTCCGGGAGGTCGATGGCGATCAGCTGGTCCTGGATCTGCGGAGACAGGCCTTGAAAGAACATGTCATGGAGTGCAGCCGGGTTCCATTCGCTCTTAGCCGCGAGGATGCGGAAGTCGATGGCGTAGTCGGCAACTCTTCTGTTACCCTGCCGGAGGCGCATCAGGGACCGGGCTGCCTCACGGCCCGGTGACGTATGCTGGAACACCTGGCGGAGAGCGGTCTGGAACGCCTGGAGAGTACTACACGCCGGGGACTGTCTGCTCCACTCTGCCGAGGCCCACGCCGCGGCCCGGCCGGTGAGGTGAGTAATAATGAAGGCAATCTTCGCCCGGTCGGACGGAAACATGGCTGACATCAACTCAAAGTGCAGGTCACATTGTGTTAGGAACGGTATGATGTCTCCGGATTCACCAGAGAAATGTTCAGGTCGAGATAGCTGATTGCAGACATCAGGAGCAGCAGTCCCATCGGTGGCTGGTTGGTGGTTGCCGAGGCAGACGGTGTCTGTGGGGACAGAGAGGTTACGAGCTGGTTGATCTGAGAGCTGACAGAGGACATGAAGGCGTCCTGTCTTGTGGCCAGATCGGCTATATTGGTGCTTAAAGCAGTGATGCGGTCTTCTTGTTGGGCCAGCTGGCGGCTGTGGAAGCGAACGGCCTGCTGGAATGGATCCGAGTCCGCTGTCTCCTTTGTTGGCCTGATCGTTCTATCACGGTTGTCAGACGAGGAAGGCAGGAGACAAATGTAGGACTCACTGGAACAGTTCTGGTTCAGAGAGGCTTTTACTGAGGTGCTTAGCAAGGTTTGGTACACAAGCAGACAGTCCAAGAAGAGCAACCAAAACCGAAACATCAGGCAGAGGCGTAGACAAAAATACAGGCAGGCAGTCAAAACACCAAGAGACAGCTTAACAAAACGTGGTACTGAGCTTGAAGCACTGGCACAGGGCACAACGATCAGGCAACACCCGGTGCAACTAGTGGCGTCTAAATACTCCCGGAACAAGTGTAGAAAGACCCAGAACAGGGCGTGACCCACTCACCGAGCACCGCCCCCACCAAGCACAGTGAAGGCAGACAAGAGACATACAGACCCAAAAAACCCAAACACAAACCACCCAGCCACAAAATGGAACAAACAAAACCCCAACATTAACATGATACATGACACTAAAAGGGGCAATTGAAAGGCTTTGAGCCTGACCCAGAAAAAGTAGGGCATAGTTCTTCATATTTTACAGTCACCCCTCATACTTATGGGCGTGACTGTGTATGCATAAGAATAACATGCTCCCACAAGAATTTACAATGCAAACACTTTGAGAACTGTACAAGTTAAAGGACTGTACAGTGACGTAACTCTTTTCTCTCATTACTTGCAAATTTGCACTCGACTGGAACATTATTCTGGCATGCAGACACATAATGAATTCTCCAGTGCCAAACAGCATAGTGGTTCATCCTGAAGCTCGACATATACAGTACAGAATCTCATTTATTGGTAGAATAATGAGCTGCTTATTTTTGGCCTTTCCTGTTGACCATATTATGGACATAAGCTTGGACAGGTAAAAAAAAAAAAAACTGCAGTATATGATATGCCTGACCTTTTGCAAGAGCAGTGTATAGGCTGAACTTTTTAAATTATTTATTTGCATAAGTTAAAGTTTCCTGAAATGAATGTTTGTGTTTACGATCATCTCATTAAAAATTTAAAAAGAAAAAAAAGATGTTTGCTGCAAATTTAATGTTTACATGAAATTTAACATACTGGATAGTGACATATAATAGGATTTCAACACTGCCTTCCCTATAGCCAAACAGCTATGACTGCAAATAACCATATACTGTATCTAGTCATTAGGCCAAAAAAAAAAAAAAAATCATATACAGTGCATCTGGAAATTATTCACAGCACTTCACTTTTTACAACTGTGGGACCTTATATGTAGACAGGTGTGTGGCTTTCCCATTCATGTCCAATCAACTGAATTCACCCCAGGTGGACTCCAATTAAGGTGTCGAAAAATCGCAAGGATGATCAGTGGAAACAGGATGCACCTGAGCTCAACTTTGAGCTTCATTGCAAAGGCTGTGAATACTTATGTACATGTGATTTCTTAGTTGTTGTTGTTTTTTTTTTATTTTAATTATTTTTAATTATTTAATTATTTTATTATTTTTATTTTTAATTATTGTGTGTAGAATTTTGAGGGAAAAAAAAAATGTCATCCATTTTGGAAAAACACTTTCCAGATGAAGAGTATATTCATTAGACCAAAAAAAAAAAAAAAAATACCATATACGAGGTCTGTCCATAAAGTATCGTACCTTTTTGTTTTTTTTTTAAACTATACGGATTTGATTCATGTGTTTTCACGTCAGACAAGCTTGAACCCTCGTGTGCATGCGTGAGTTTTTCCACGCCTGTCGGTGACGTCATTCGCCTGTGAGCATGCCTTGTGGAAGGACCGATTCGCTGTTCGAGCGAGACAAAGAACGCCTCCGTTTCGGCGTGTCAGAGGACAAGTTGGGACATGCGGCTTTCAATGCTTACCAGTCGAGTGAGTTATAAGAGAAATTGTGGAGAGCTGGGCATGTCCCAACTTGTCCTCTGACACGCCGAAACGGAGGCGTTCTTTGTCTCGCTCGAACAGCGAATCGGTCGTGACGCAGAAAGCCTCCGCGCGGCTTTCCACGACAAAATCTCTTGTTAAAAGTGAAATCTGCCGGAAAATGGTTGATGTCCAGCTCTTGTGATAAACAGAGAAAGTGCACACGACGGTCCCAGCTCCACACAGCCATCCGTTTAGAAATAATCCGGTGGTTCGTGCCTGTCATTGCGGCTCGGAGCGCGGCGCGCCGAGTGCCGTTGTGGGCCATCCTTAAAGCTGTAGTTACAGTCCTTATTCTCTGTGAAGCCCGTAAAATTTTCACCGAAAGCCAGATAAATTTTTCGAATGGTTTCCAGGTGCCAGTCTCTAACAGCTTCTGAAAAAATCTGATGGAAAAAAACCCTAAATCATTCCGCCATTTCCTGACAATGAAAATCCGACGACGGGGCGGGACCACTCCTTCCACAAGGCGTGCTCATAGGCGAATGACGTCACCAACAGGCGTGGAAAAACCTGCGCATGCGCACGAGGGTTCAAGCTTGTCTGAAGTGAAAACATATGAATCAAATCTATATAGTTAAAAAAAAATAAAAATGTACGATACTTTATGGACAGACCTCGTATCTATTCATTAGACCAAAAAATAACCATATCTGTTCATTAAACCAAGACCTACATATGTGCAAATGTTTTACATAGGTTTTACCCAGACATATTCCCTATAGTACATCTGGAAGGTATTCATAGTGCTTCGGTTTTTCCAAATTTTGTTTTCCAAAATCGAGTAAATTCATTTTCCCTCCAAATTCTACTCACAACACCCCATAATAACATGATTTTTTTAATTCTAGCAAATTTTTGAAAAATATAAAACTGAGATATCACATGTACATATGTATTTACATATTGTTGTTTGGCAGCAATTACAGCCTCAAGTCTTCTTGAATATGATGCCACAGCACAGCCATTTTCAGATCTCTCAGAGATGTTCAATCACATTCAGGTCTGGGCTCTGGCTGGGCCACTTAAGGACATTCACAGATTGTCTTGAAGAAACTCCTTTGATATCTTGGCTGTGTACTTAGGGTCATTGTCCTGCTGAAAGATGAACTATTGCCCCAGTCTAAGGTCAAGACCAATCGAGAGCAGGTTTTCATCCAAGATGTCTCTGTACATTGCTGCATTCATCTTTCCCTCAATCCTGACTAGTCTCGCAGTTCCTGCTGCTCAAAAGCATCCCCACAGCATAATGCTGCCACCACCATGCTTCACTGTTGAGATGGTGCCTGGTTTCCTAAAAAACCTGATGCTTGGTATTCATACCAAAGAGTTCAATCTTTGTCTCATCAGACCAGAGAATTTTGTTTCTCATGGTCTGAGAGTCCTTCAGGTGCCTTTTGGCAAACTCCAGACAGGCTGTCATGTGCCTTTTACAAAGGAATGGCTTCCATCTGTCCACTCTACCATAGAAGCCTGATTGGTGGGTTACTGCAGAGATGATTGTCATTCTGGAAGGTTCTTCTCTTTCCACAGAAGAGTGCTGAAGGTCTGACAGAGTGACCATTGGGTTCTTGATTATCTCCCTGAATAAGGCCCTTTTCACATTATCGCTCAGTTTAGATGGATGGCCAGCTCTAGGAAGAGTCTTGGTGGATCTGAACTTCTTCTATTTATGGATGTTGGAGGCCACTATGTTCATTGGGATCTCCAAAGCAGCAGAAATGTATCTGTACCCTTCCCCAGATTTGTGCTCCAAGACAATCCTCTCTTGGAGGTCTACAGACAATTCCTTTGACTTCATGTGGTACCTTATATGTAGACAGGTGTGTGCCTTTCTAATTCATGTCCAGTCAACTGAATTTACCCCAGGTAGACTCCAGTTTAACTGTAGAAACATCTCATGGATGATCAGTGGAAACAGGATGCATCTGAGTTCAGTTTTGAGCTTCATGGCAAAGGCTGTGAATATGTACATGTGATTTCTTAGTTTTTTTTATTTTTAATAAATTTAAAAAAATATATATATAGATATATAAACTTTTTCACATTGGCAATATGGGGTATTGTGTGTAGAATCTTAAGGAAAAATAATAACTGCATCCATTTTGCAATAAGTATCATCATAAAATGTGGAAAAAATGAAGCGCTGTGAAGTAATTGTGGATGCACTGTATCTCATACTAAATTTTTTGAACGGACACATAATAATATTTCTCTAACTGTGGCGGGGTGGAGGGTGTGCAGATGGGTTTACAATAGCACTACACTTTGCTGTTTCGGAGATGTAACTAAATACGTTCTGTGCAGTCTGACCTGAGTTATGGAAGCTTTCAGAGGTTAGACAATGATGGCGACTGCAGTAAATATCTGCAATGGGCAAAAATAAACAGAGAGTGTATCAGGTCCCTGCTATTGTCAGCAAAAAGCGCAATGCTACATCATTCTAATGGCTTCCCAAAAGGGCAATGTCTGCCACTTTCTCTAAGCAGTTAGAGCAAGAAGAACCATCACCCCTTTATCTCTTTAACTACCCAAGCCTGGAGAAATACACCTTATATTACCTCGTACGATCTCAACAACCACCACAGTGGAATTCAGTCCAACCAAATTGTCTGATTTTTCAACTTACTTTGTTTCAGGTGAGACCAATGTGTGAAAAGTTAAAAGAGTCAAGGTGATCTTGTTTTACTTAGTTTATGCTTACAGTTTGGGGAGGTATGAACAATTCAAACTTTTAGAAGCCCAAAACGGGTCATGACACTCATTGGCTGGTGCGTATCCCCGGATAAGTGTGAAGTTCATGATGGTCTACAACTTCCCCTGAATAGGATGCCAGTTCATTTCAAACTTTGGCATGGAACAAACAAGTTAAATGAGGTCCATCCAAAAATATGGGACTCTGTCTGGTTTGAGTGGAGTGTGACATGGATCACATGAATCAACAGACCAAATGTCTGGCAGTATAACTTGTTTTGTTATTTAACATCTTTGCAGAATGTGGCATGGGTTGATGTGGAGTACAAAAGTGCCTGAGTAAAATTTGGTTAAGGCCCCATCACACCTTGACGATTTAGCCTACGTATGCCGGCCATTTTAAAAACTCTGGCGCACGCTGTCGTACGTCTAATAAATTAATGCATATGTCACACCTTGACGATTATCCAGCGTCTGCCAGCAGCCCAGTTTACACCCAGTGGTTTGGGTCGGTACTGCACCATATGGTGTGCGTCAGAAACAGAGTAATAAAACATTACTTTATTTTTTATTTTAATTATTTTATCTTGGTGGACCATTTTCATTGTGTACAGAATGCTGATGAGCGTACTGGCTGTGGAAAATGCTGCTGTGAATGAATGGAGAGCTGTGACTCTTTAAAGCGCAGCTGCTTTCAGCTCCGCTGATCAGAAAGCAGCCACGGGACCAATGATCAGACCTGATCAGGTCATCACAGACCTGAATAATGAAACATTGTGATAATTTAAACTTTTAAAACACCAATCGACCACGATCAAGTGTGATCAGAATGGCGTGCTGTGTGATCTGTTGGCGTGGTGATCGCGTACAGCCACGGCACTTAAACAGCGCATTAATGAGGCGTGATCACCCTAATCTATCAATCAGGTTGTCTGATGATCACATCACAGTGATGGCGAGCAAAGTTTAATCATCACAGCGCTTCTGTGAGTTCAGCGTGACACCTGCATGAGACACGCACTTGCAGCAGAAAAAAACACAGAAGGACTTGCTTTAAAACGCTACGTTTCCAGCCACCAATTAAAAGATTTTCTGAGGTCATTTTCAAAAATCAGAAGCTTTATGTGGATTCATGTCTGTCTGTGATGGTGAATTGAGCTGAAATGAACAGGTCAGACTTTATATTTTTCCGTGTGTGAATGAAACGGTCGTTCTGCATATGGACCGCAGCTTTCAGCTGATCAGTCAACAGCATTAATGAATGGATGAGTAAATTACAAGAAACATCTGCCAACAGTCACATAACTTACCTACAACTGATGTCCAGCATGTGCGGGACGTGTGAGTCACAGGCTGGTACTAGTTGAAAATTTTCAGCATGCCCAAAATTTTTTGAGGAGCTCAGCTTATCAGGATGTACATCAGTGAGCTTCAACGTGTTTCAACGAGCTTCAGTGTGCTTGAACTTACTCTTAACTTGTAAAAAAAATAACCTTCCCCCTAACTTAATGGACTTATGCCAGCAGTTTTTAATAAGGTCAGCATACACTGGCTAAATCGTCAAGGTGTGACACACAACTTCTGAAAATTCACCAAAGTATATTGTGTTTGTGAGTCCTGTGTCGGCCCTGAGGGCCACTGTAGCCCTGGAGTCTACATCCCTACATCCCCTAATATACAAGGGAGGTACAACAAATTATATACTGAAAAATTGTGTCTGTTATTCTTAATAGTAGTAGTAGTATTACTAATCATAACTGTTTATATAGTGCTTTCCCAAGAATCAATGCCTTAAACAAAATAAACTCCAATATTGAAAGAATACAAATGCCAGTAATAAACATGCACTACAACAATGTACAAAAATCACAAATTCAAGAGTTCATGAAAAAAATCAAATGCACCACATTTTTAGTAATGTTTCTAATGCTGTAGGAGAGCAATCTGTTTTCATCTATGTCAAATAACATCTAATATGTATGTCTATCTTGCTTATTTTTGGAATTTAAAAGTGCTTTTGATACACACCACAGAATGGAGGCTTACTGCAAACATCCAGTGTTCTTATCTCCTTCTGTGTCCATCTGACTATTCCTTTGGTCCAAACCTCATCAAATAACATTGATGAAGTTGTCCAACACATTTTAATTTAATTTGGCTTTCTTGCTCATGCTGTGGGTTGCCACAGCATGTCTAGTACAGATTCATATTGGGACTTGACAGAAGTTTTACACCAAATGCTTTTCCTGACACAACTGAGTTGTACATGGGGAAACAGGTTAATGGATCTTGTTGTTTCCAAATGGTCTCCATGCCAAATGCTAACCATGATTTATTCTAGTTCAGGTGTGCTGTGACAAACACATTAAGTCCTACTTCTTTTTTAAAAAAAGAGTTGAAATAGTTGGGAGGTGGCTTATGTGGAGCTCTGTGAATGTATGCATAGAGTTAGCTGACCATGCAACCATAGATAAGAATGAATTTTAAAAGCCCCATCACACATTGCACAAGAATGTGCATTAACCAGCCCGACACGGCATCCCAAACACACCGCTCAGGCAACGAAGGAGTGGCTCCGTAAAAAGCATTTCAAGGTCCTGGAGTGGCCAAGCCAGTCTCCAGACTTCAACCCCATAGAAAATTTGTTGAGGGAGTTGAAAGTCCATGTTGCCCAGCGACAACCCCAAAACATCAAAAACTCGAGAGGAGATCTGCATGGAGGAATGGGCCAAAATACCAGCTAGTGTGTGCAAACCTGGTGAAGACTTACAGGAGACGTTTGACCCCTGTCATTGCCAACAAAGATTATGTTACAAAGTACTGAGTTGAACTCTTGTTATTGACCAAATGCTTATTTTCCACCATAATTTACAAATAAATTCTTTAAAAATCCTACAATGTGATTTCCTGGATTTTTTTTTCTCATTTTGTCTCTCATAGTTGAAGTATACCTATGATGAAAATTACAGACCTCTCTCTTCTTTCTAAGTAGGAGAACTTGCACAGTCAGGAGCTGACTAAATACTTGTTTACCCCACTGTAAGTAGATGTGCACATACAATACATGTATTTACATTCAGAAATATTTAATGTCATGATTGAGTCATGACAAGCCTTTTTTATGAACCACAATTTTTAAAAATGTTAAGTCACTCATGTCAAGTTGAAGTCATTTTGCACAAACTTCCAAGTGATAAGTTTATACTTCTTTATATTGTAACACCCCTTGGAGAATAGAGAACATTGTACTATCAGTCAGCAAAAAGAGAATCAGCAAACCTAAAGATATTCTAACTTAAAAGGCTTCATGCCAGGTAATTCTACTACTCCTAGAGAAAAAAACAACAATAAATAACCAAATAAAATCCTGCATATCCCCTGGAAACAGTAGGAAAAAAAAGTTTTTTTCTTTTTTGTTTGTTTTTGTTTTATTTTATTTTTTTTTTGTTTTGTTTTTTTTACATATGTACAGGATTTATTATTTAGACTGTTTTAACAACCTATATTTTGGAGATCCAAAGTAACTTTGTCTTAATTCTGTAGGACACCCCCCCAAGACTCAGCCCCTTTAATACAGCCACCGGTTCCCCAGTTAATCACAAATTCTGCCAGTTAATTACTTTGAAGCTTTTTATTTGTAATTATATTAGTTTCTGGAATCATTCTTGCTGCTTATTGAGGCATACATCTTGGTTAATGCAATGTAAATGTAAATAATGTAAATAACTGCAAATTAAGTATTGTGAAGAAAACGTAAAATAAATCAATCTTGTGTCTGTTATTTTTAAACACAATTATATGCAAATATTTTAGATATTAAAACTGAGTTGCTGTCATGCACTGTTGTTACCCTACACATCAGCAAAGCAGCAATAGTAAGGTATTCTTTTCACTGGTATGCGTGTGTGTGTGTGTGTGAGTGCGTATGTACATGCGTGCGTGTATAGCAAGAAAAGTGTCCTTGAAACCTAGTGGGAATGTTACTTTGATAGATATCTAGAGATGTTTAGATTTTACTTTGGGCAAAGGAAAAAGAAAACTTTATCCGAGGAGCACTTTTTATTTTTCTTTCTTTCTTTCTTTCTTTCTTTCTTTCTTTCTTTCTTTCTTTCTTTCTTTCTTTCTTTCTTTCTTTCTTTCTTTCTTTCTTTCTTTCTTTCTTTCTTTAATAGCTCAACAAACACAAAGCCTAGATGGATGGCCTAAAGCACATATTCATCAGCATAGTATTTGTGATTTATCGGTATGAATGACTTAATCATTAGGTCCAACAGAGGTAATATGATGAAGTCGTACATAAAAAACACCATTACAGACAAAGGTATATTTACATGTACATTTTAATTTTGATGTGGAATGTGAATATTATCAAAATGCCGTTCATTTGACATCATGGAATATGTACAGTTTGGTAATGAGTTTGAAACCTTTTTATCCAAGGTGTATGCAAACATATGTCCACAGTTGTACCAAGATAATGTGAATTCCTTAAGAGAAAGAAGTAGAAACAAATATTGTTCAATAAAATGTTGTTGGTCCACAAGTAATGAATAGGCGCTTGTGACTGTTGACTTATATAATTATTAGCAGTACTGCGTGACGAGACAGTGTGGGTTGTGTTGAAATAATACCAGTCAAAGCATCGATTGGGCCAAAAAGACATTTGTTTCAGGTGATGTCTGCCTCAATGCACTTTGAATCTCATTAGTGACAGTACAATTACAGAAAATGACATTGTTTCTCGCTTATTCAGCACCGATCACGCAGATCCAAACATGGCCTGAATGGCTGTCTGTCATCTCTGAGATGATTATTAGTTATTCATATAATAGTGTTGTGACAAAACAGAGGAAGTTTGTTCATTGTTTTTGGTTTCACGATATTGACATTGTCACATTGTGTGAACACCATACTGAATGTATATAACATAGTTAGCACACAGTAGACAGATTTTAATTCAGCATCTAACCATCAGCTGCCAGCACTGGGTCCCTCATTACCCATCCGCCCATTTGCCAGCTGCCTCATCATTACCCATCTCCCTTGGCGGCCCCTGTCACTCAAAATGCCTGAGAAGAAACTGGAAAGTCAATTAATATGTGTTGTATGAAAGCATTTCTATCTGGCTGTGTATCTGTGTGTATGGGACAGAATTACAAGGAGAGACTGTGCTGTGTGTATCCTGCAAATCACATCAGAGTGAAGAGTTTCAATTCAGAAATGCAGGTGAATGCCTCTCCTTTGAGCGTGAGTTCCTAAAATTACACTAATTTACATCCACCACAAAATATTCGGTTGCATATGCATGGCCAATAAGCAAGCAGCCACCATGCACCAAAAGGTTGGTGGAAGTACAGTTTAAGATTAATAATTATAATTTAAATTCATTTTTATTATGCTTGTATGTCACCAAATCATGATCAAGTCACCCCCTGATGTTTCCAACACCAGCTCAGTTGGACGGTCACCTGCTCTCTCCACAACAACAAATAATAGTTAAAATTTAAAATGATCAACATAGCAATAGCAATATTGACATAACAACACTAATAAAGGAGTTAGTCAGAAAATAGTAAACAAACAAAATGATGCAAAAACAGTAAAATACAATGCAGTAACAATTAACATGTACAAAATAAGGTTGTAAATCAGATTTTAAAAAATGCAGTTAGCAACTGGAATAGTAATACTGTACATATGAGCCTGACTGATATGGATTTTTGGTGTGCCAATGTAATACTGATATTACAGAGTAAAAAACTTGTGACTTTGTTATATTTGCAGATATATACAAAAAATGTTAATGATTCCTAACATTTCATTATCAAACCCTCATGATAAAGAAATATAATATAGTTCATATTTAAAATGAAAACATAGACACCTCATAAGTATAAATACAACCAACAGCCAACCAAAGTATGGCACCCTGTATTCACACTGCCTTCACTCAGACTGGCAGTCACCCTGCCTCATCCCCCTGCATTTGCATAAAATACACCTTTCATCTAGTCTGCCCTGCCTAGCTGGCAGCATACATGAGCATTATTTCTTGTGCCTGTAAAATGAATGGCAGTTGGTCACTTTTCCACTGTCTCATGTAGCTAATGTGATCAAGGGGTGATGGGGTCCCAGCCATGCTTGACATCATTGCAAATAAAGCTGCTGGAGCACCTTCTGTTGGACAAAGTACATGGTGACACCACTTCCAATAGTCAAAATGTTTTTCTGCATTGTTTATTCAGTAAGTTTTCATACCACCACAAATAATGCTAATGCCAATATGTTCATAAAGAGTCATATCAGTCGTTATATCTATCAAGCACTAATATAAACACCATCAAACAGCAGGGACCAATGATAAGTACTAAAAAAAATTTATTTCAGTTTATTGTGTCATGTCTTTCAAACAGCTCTGGCAGTCAGATAGTCTAAGCATTTTTATAGCAAAGTTTTGGAGAACTGACATTGTGTTGGTATAAAATCAGTGAGCAACAAAGGGTCCACATATTAATCATAATTAAGACTTTTCACATATTCTGAGTTATCAAATGGAAGGCACTGTATTATACCTTTCTTATAATCCAATGTTTTGGGTCACATCCCTGAGAGATGTCTGCACACACATTAAATTCTTCTGTGTGTTCCTTTTTACAAATAATTGTACTTAATTGAATTTTGTGAGTAGAATGACATCAAAAAGCACACTCATAATGACAGTTGCATTCAGTAACCTTATCAACACAAAAATACAAAATTTGATCATAAAAAATAAACCTGAAAAATAAATGCTTTGAAACAAGCAAACAAAGAATGTAAGAATTCAGGTATTTAGGATTAACAGATACAGTTCTGGGCAGACTTAATGGCACCTTTGCATTTTAAGTACAGAATTTTAAATGTATCAAGATCAAATGCGGTGAACCATTTCTTAAACTTATTTTATGTTATTTATTTCTTTACTTTTTAAAGGCAAGGCTACCTGTAGTCTTTAATTCCAATTTGCTCCAAATTTTCTTGAATTACCAACACAAGACCAAAGTTGCCTAAGATCAGTCATTGCTCTCAATATTAAAATTATGTATTTCACAGATTTGCATGGAACCTGGCACACTTACATATGGGAAGGTTTCTATAAATGCCCAGCAATATCAAACTTGCCAAAGGGCAAAGGTCATGTCAACATGTCTGTTTGTTGCCCTGCAGTTCTCAGTGCCTTTTGCAGTCTTCTACCAAACTTGATTTGAAGTTGCGATTAAAAGAAAATACTTTTTTTCATGGGTCAAGGAATTTAATTTTCAACATGATTTGGACCAAATATCAAGGATCAAGGATCAAGGAAATTTTATTGTCATATGCACAGAACAGAAGAACTTTCCTGCACAATGAAATGTGGCTACTGCATTTAACCCATCCTATTTGCCAGTAGGAGCAGAGGTCGCCATTAGGCGCCCGGGGACCAGCTCCAGATGTACATCCCTGCCTTGGTCAACAGCAGGGCTGAGCAAACCAACACCGACCCATAACAAACAACACACATAACACACAACACATAGGCCGGCCCGGTACATAAAACATATATATGAAGCAAAACACGAGGGAAAAGGAGAAGAAAAAAAAACCCTCATAGCCGCTGCATTACACAGCGGCAATGAGGAAAAAAAAAATCCCATCAGCACAAAAAAACAATAATCACAGAGACAAAACAAGGACACAGGACGACAACCGAGATTTGAAAGGACCAGTTTATCAGAACACTCCGGAAGGCAGCCAGTTTCGGCGCCGTCGACAGCCTTGTTCGACAGTCTGGGGGGGGAAGGGAACAGCCCTGCGCAGGCTGAGAAAGTCCTGGACAGTCCACAGTTCACGTCAGGGCTGGAGAAGCTGAGGGGAGGGGGGAAGACCAGGGAGCGAGGCATAAGAGTGTTGTTCTTCTGAGGAGGTATCTTATCACAGCGACCTTGAAGTGCAGCTGTATTTGGGGAAGCCAAATGAATAGCCAGATTAACAGACGCCTGAAAGATTCCACAGTTCTGAGAACAGAGTGGCTCCCAATGCATCTGAAATGTAGAATATGGTCTTCACAGACAGTCAAAGCGGGTTTCCAGGGCTGCAATCTTCCCAGAGATGTCATCCAATGCGCGGTTAACCCCCGCCGACTGCGCAGCCACTGCCTTCCCAATCGAATCAATCATATAGGGCAGCTTGGAACGACCAATCAAAGCTGCTTCCACTTTCTTGATTTTCCGGTAAACCAGCAAGTGCCCCGCTCCACACATCAGAAAGCTGGTCACCACCAAGCCGAATATGTACACATCTTCAACATCTTCCACAGAAAGCATGTAAAGGCACATGACCTGCCATCTCCTCCACGAGTCCATCACGTAACCCATCACATGCGTCCCAGCAGGACAGTTCGGGTCCTCCGCTCCTGAAGATCTTGTAGAAAAAATAGTGTCAATTGCGTTCAGAGACCACTTTAACAGATCCATTTTTGTCGTTTCCAGAAGAGCAACGCTGCAGCCTCACAGACAACACGCCACAAAAGCAGGAAAGATAAGGAGGGAGGGAGAAGAGAAAAGTGCGTCCGTCTCGGTCGAGTGCAAGCTGGCAAAAAAATGACACACACATATGGGTATTCCAGAATTGCCCCAGCAAAGTCAATCAGAGATCAATGAGTTGTGTGAATGTGAAAGTTACTGGGGTCAGATATCAGATTGTAATAGCTGTTACTCTCTTCATGCCCATGGGTACCATGTCCTAGGACCATAAATTGGCAACAAAAGCAATAACTACAATTGCAGCATGGAGTATTGAAGGCATAATTATTTTATAACCACAAGTTTTTACTCTTGAATAAGAAATGTAGTGATTTCAAATGCAGTGGGAGGTGTATTTTCTCTGGTCTAACACATTGGGATGGGATGAGGTCTGTGTGGCTAGTTACCTCTTTACACCTTCTGAAAATGTGAAAAAGAGAAGGATGCTGAAGATCAGGCAAATGTACAGATGATAAGTATAAGGGTGTAAAAGGAAGACGAGAGGGAAACTTTTCTCAATGCCAGATGGAAGAGCAGTTGGCAGTTTTCTCATTACTATGGATATGGATTTTCCTCACGCAAATATACAACTACACTCATGAAAACACACACACACTTGCAGAGCTACCTCCCGTCACTCTGCCCCACCTGCCCAGCACCTGGTCATCAAAGCAAGACCAAGGAGGCCGCTCATCTTTAGTGCAGAGAGAATTAGTGTGCAGGAGAGACGACTAGCCCGGCGATGATGCCGTATGGGTTTACCTTCGGTCATCCTGGCTTTTAATTGATTTCTGACTCTCCTTAGTAATCCATCACTTTAACCTGCATCAGCCATCTTTCATCTCCTGAAATAGCACCTCTCCTTCCTGGTGCACCTATGTGTTTCCGTGCGTGCATGCAACTGCATCTGTGTCACGCCCTCACCATCAAGGCGAGCAAGGCTTGTTGTGCCTGCGATAAATTAAATGTGACACAGATGGGTGGAATAGCTTCCCCTTTGAACCAAGCGGTGCAACAGAAGGACAGACCCTGACCAACACATGTCAGACAAAACTGTTGGGCACTACCAAAGAAAGCTTTATGGTCCCCCTGGATATGGGCCAGAGGGGGAAGCTGGAGATGTGGACACACACAAATGCACACAGACAGACGTGGACAGAAACACCAGCCGTGGATACTGAATTTTAATGGGTCTATGGTGTGAACCAAAGCACAAGACAAATAAAATGTGTGATAGTGATATATCATTGTGTTGGATGTTTCTTGCACACTGTAACTACTGAATAAATCATTTCTGCTTATGTGGAATTGTGTCTCAGAGCCTGGCTGTCTGGATCTCATGCCTCTGAGTCAGAGCAGAACTGCGCATTCCAATCAAAAAGCAGCTTTACCTTCTGCAAGATGCTGCCCATACAAGAGTACACAGCATTAAGATTTTTTAGCTTCCATAATTGACTGGTTTGAAGATGAGCATTGATGCCCTCATGGATTGATGTGTTGTGCTTTCTCATCTTTGTTTTAGGGTTGAAGCACAAACCTCTCAGTGTCGCACAAGGATTACCTGAATTACATTCCTTGTTGTTTATTTTTGTTTGCTGTAATTGCCACAGCTTGACAAGCAAGAGGAGAAATGATGTACACCACGCAGAGTGAAGAAATAAGCATGGTCTTATGGTGCTAGCTATCATATTAGCTAACCATCTGATTTTATAAAATTCTTCTCCCCTGAAGTTCATACATGCTAAAAAAAAAACAATATAATTTGCAGTAAGATGTGAGATACCAGATGGTATAAATTCAGTTTTTTTTTCCATAATTTTGAACCTATTATTGGCTGATTGATGCAGCAGCTAGCTATACAGTCAGCTATATGCTATTTTCGTCCTTACTAAAGTATAAACTTTATGAAAACAGCTCAGTACACCTTCTAGTCAGATGTAAGAAAATACTGTTGAATTTAAATGCAGTTCTTTCATAACTGTTAGCCAAGATGCTAGCCATGTAGTAATTGTGGCTTGCCGCATAATGCTTTCTTTTTTATTGAAGTGGCTATCACCTCTGATTTAGTGTCTTATCTGTTATATTCTGCATTACCAGAACATCTGAATATAAACTGTGCTGAAAACAGATCAAAACAGTTATCATATACCTATAAATGATACACCAATATGATTGGATAAAACACTAAAGAATAAATAGCAACACACCCTTTTCGCGGACGGGTAATATTTTTCATACGTAATCAGCCAATCAGGTGTCACGTACAATTCTTTCCGCCTCGCTTAGAAAACAGCGCTTGGAACTTGAGGTGGATGGATGATGAAAGAAGCAAAACACCTTCACAATTTATGCCGATATTTTGATGAATTTCTTCATTTACAGCAGCTTCATTAAAGAAATGTACTCGAATGATTATCAGCACGACGGCGAGCTTACAGGCTAATCTCCGCTAACAATAGAAGACAGTTGCCAGTTATGGCTTCTGAAACAAGGGAGAAAAAAAGCATTAGTGGATGTAAAATATTCTGTCTGTTAAGAACTTCACCCCTTGTTCCACGTCTGTATTTCCCAACGGTGTCACGTACGTCCACTAATGCTTCAGGTGAACTGTGCTGTTTCTTTTTTTTTTTTTTTTTTTTGGCCTCGGGGTGTATGGTTTTCTTCAGGGTGTATAAAGCCATATTCATTGGTGAACAACTTGATAACTGGTAATAGCCAGATGGCTACTGTGGCCTGCTGAGCACAATACTTGGGGCCACACATCACATTCGTTACAAAGCAGAAAGCTAAAAACACGATTAGAAAAACCAAGTCCAGTATGAACATACTCCATAAATATCTAAATGGCATCGGAAAAAAACAACAGATTGAAAGCTTACCAGCTGACCATCTGTTAGCAGGTTCTTCACGGAGTTTAAGAAAATGAACATGTCTGACTAAGAGCCCAAAACCATCAGGAGCTTTCATATTCGGCCAATATGTACGTTTCTGTGTTTTATATATATATATATATATATATATATATATATATATATATATATATATATTTATATATATAAGACCATATCAGTTACATTGTTCTTGCTTCATGGTGTCAGCTATCATAGCTAGAATACATTAACCAATTTTTTTATAGTACTGTCTTACCAATGTATTAAGTCTTCAAGAACAGAATTATATAAGTCACCAAATGATGTAATCTCTTGATATGTGTTTATCAGGTCTGAGTCGGGTCAGGTGTGGGGGCATGCACTGTTGCCATGCTTTGCTGCATCCACCACTCAATGGGACTCTTTAGTGTCCTGAATGGCAAACACGCAATCAGACAATTGGTCCCTTCCCATATCTTGAAAGTAACTATCTACATGTCACAGCCAGGTGAAATGTGGGGGTCCCCATGGCCTTCTATAAACTCTGGGGTCCTCAACACTGATACATCTATATGCTGGATCATGCTTGGAGAAATGCACCACATGTCACATGGGCAAAATGTTGTTGTTGACATTCCATCACAATGCAGTTGATACTCCTCATATGAATAGCTGTTCATTTGGCACAAAGTCTTTCCAATTGTACCAAAAGATCCCTGAAATTATCAAAGACTGTCCCTTTGGTCAGGGATTAGCATTACATATTTTGTAGGATTACACTGACAACACAATGCAAGGGGTGGTGGCCAAGTGGTTAGTGCACTTTGTCTCAGTGTGGAAGGTTCTCGGATCAAATCCCACCCTTGCCCATTTCTCTGTGTAATGTGAATTTGCATCAGGAAGGGCATTTGGTGTAAACCGCATGCCAAATCAACATGCAAATTCACCTCGGATCTGCTGTAGCGACCCCAAGTGAAAAAACAATACAAGGGAGCAGCCGAAGGGACTGACTTACACTGACAACACAGTGGATTCAGCACTGAGCTTTAAGTCCCTCTATTGCAGTAAACTATGCAAAAAATAAAAGACATTGTCAATCCCAAAAGCAATTGCAACTGTAGTCAAATACTGAAACTCCTGAATGTAGGTTGTTGAAAATGATGATTAGAAAATACAGTGCTTTCAGGTTTGTCCTCTCATCTGCAAGTGTTAATTTGTCCAATAAATTTTAACAACACAAAACAAAATTTAAATGAATGATAATATTTTCTTGCCTATGCAACTCTGCAATATGACATTACATACCTTTTTATTTAACTATTTTATAGTAACAATTTAACATATATTCCTAAATTGTCCTTTGAGGTCACTGTGCAAGTGAAGTGTTTCTATTTCAGAAAGTAATCGTTGCTGGTATTTTTTAAAGATATGTTGCAGTGCTTCTAAAATCTCTGGTGACTTCCAATTTGAAAATCAGACAGAAAGACTAATCACGTCCCACTTTGTGGCGCGCTTACCCAAACATGTGTAGGAAGGGTTCATGATGATAATGAGATGTGTCCATCATTTATTCACAAGCCTATTTGATATTCCATCTGTGTCAGGAAAATGCCAGTTGAGCAGCGCCAGTGCAAAATGAGTGACGTGAAGCTGTGAGCTGGTGTAGTAGCTTTGTGCAATGAAAGCTTTATGAATATGAACAATAATTTTGTACATTTCCACAGTACTGGCAGCATATTTCTACAGTTTGAATTCAATAAGTATTTCATATCTCTTATCCCACAGAAACGTCTGACTTGCACCATATAAACACATTTCGTACTGAATAATGAAGATGATGAAATCGATCTGCTTGTGTTTATATTTTTTATTGTTACCAAGCGTACGTCTTTTAGGAGAATCATGTCATCTTGGACCACGGCAGTTTTATAAACGAAGACAACTGAAATACGTAAAGGCTGAGACAACGTTGAACTGACTGCCAGACCAATTTATTCTGTTCTTGTTTTCTGTGTGCTATAAAGGATGGACCTGCTGGAAATGTTTTTTTTCTTTCTTTTCCTTTTACTTGCTCTGCCCTTTGTATTTCATGAGCTTTAAAAGCTTTAGGTCCATTTATAGTGGTAAAACAGTAGCACTCTTGCTGTAGGACCCTGTAAAGCAATGCGGCATCTCTCCCACACATTGTGACCCACTGGTTCACGGTGTAAAATACAGCGCAGGGACATCCACACACTCCTAATGATTGCTGTAAACAACACTGTGCAAAATATACATTTTTACAGTGTGTGTGTGTGTTTGTTTGGTGGTGGAGGCAAGGGGTTGGGTGTCATCCAGTCATTAACAACAGCAAAAATAAAGGACAATGTTTCATTTTTTTGTTTCTGTAGTCATCAAAAATTCAAAACTGCTGAGTTTATTCTCTGGTTATCGCCTCAAAGCTACATATATGTCATGTACTAAGCTGATTTTGCACAAGGTAAAGCAATAGGCACATCCTTTACATACCTCATTTACTGCTGCAGAGACAGCATATTCAAGGTCATTTTCAGATGTGTTTTCCTTTTGTTTTCATATTTTTCACATCTTTTCCAACACCTCATGATACGGTATATCTCACATTGGATGTAGATGTGTTCAGTCAAAGATGTGTCCAGGCATAGACATATTCAGTCAGTAATGTATTGGGCACAGACGTATTCAGTCATATACTGCACATATTCTGTTAAAAATGTATTCAGTCAAAGATGTATCAAAGCCATAGATATACGCAGGAAAATATATACTCTTTCAGAAACAAATGTCCAGTCATAGATATATCCAGACGTGTCCAGGCAAAGATGTCATAGATGTCAGTGCATCCGAAAAGTAAAGCTACTGTGCTCCACATTTTTTTAATGTTACAGCCTTATTCCGAAATGGAGTAAATTCATTTTTCCCCTCAAAATTCTACACACAGTACCCCATAATAATAATGTGAAATAAGTTTTTTTTTCCGAGATTTCTGCAAATTAAAAAAAAAAAAAAAAAAAGAAATCACATGTACATAAGCTCAGGTGCATCTTGTTTCCACTGATCATCCTTGAGATGTTTCTACAGCTTAATTGGAGTCCACCTGGAGAAAATTCAGTTGATTTGACATGATTTGGAAAGGCACACACCTGTCTACATATAAGGTCCCATAGTTGACAGTGCATGTCAGAGCACAAACCAAACATGAAGTCAAAGGAATTGTCTGTCGACCTCTGAGACAGGGGATTGTCTCATGGCACAAATCTGGGGAAGAGTACAGAAACATTTCTGCTGCTTTGAAGGTCTCAATATGCACAGTGGTCGGCATATCCGTAAAGTAATTCGGATATACCAGGACTCTTCAGGCAGACATATTTAGCCATACAGGCATTTAGCCCTACACGTATCCAGTCAAAGACATATTCATATATTCATATTCATAAATATATTCAGTCACAAAGTTTCCAGTCATAGATATATCCAGACACAGACATATGTCTTTTAGAATACAGTAGTGTTCAGAAAAATAGTAGTGCTATGTGACTAAAAAGATTAGTCCAGGTTTTGAGTATATTTCTTATTGTTACATGGGAAACAAGGTACCAGTAGATTCAGTAGATTCTCACACATCCAACAAGACCAAGCATTCATGATATGCACACTCTTAAGGCTATGAAATTGGGCTATTAGTAAAAAAAAAGTAGAAAAGGGAGTGTTCACAATAATAGTAGTGTGGCATTCAGTCAGTGAGTTCGTCAATTTTGTGGAACAAACAGGTGTGAATCAGGTGTCCCCTTTTTAAAGATGAAGCTGGCACCTGTTGAACATGCTTTTCTCTTTGAAAGCCTGAGGAAAATGGGACATTCAAGACATTGTTCAGAAGAACAGTGTAGTTTGATTAAAAAGTTGATTGGAGAGGGGAAAACTTATACGCAGGTGCAAAAAATTGTAGGCTGTTCATTTACAATGATCTCCAGTACTTTAAAATGGACACAAAAAAAACAGAGACTCATGGAAGAAAACGGAAAACAACCATCAAAATGGATAGAAGAATAACCAGAATGGCAAAGGCTCACCCATTGATCAGCTCCATGATGATCAAAGACAGTCTGGAGTTACCTGTAAGTGCTGTGACAGTTAGAAGATGCCTGTGTGAAGCTAATTTATTTGCAAGAATCACCCGCAAAGTCCCTCTGTTAAATAAAAGACATGTGCCGAAGAGGTTACAATTTGCCAAAGAACACATCAACTGGCCTAAAGAGAAATGGAGGAATATTTTGTGGACTGATGAGAGTAAAATTGTTCTTTTTGGGTCCAAGAGCCGCAGACAGTTTGTGAGATGACCCCCAAACTCTGAATTCAAGCCACAGCTCACAGTGAAGACAGTGAAGCATGGTGGTGCAAGCATCATGATATGGGCATGTTTCTCCTACTATGGTGTTGGGCCTATATATCGCATACCAGGTATCATGGATCAGTTTGGATATGTCAACATACTTGAAGAGGTTATGTTGCCTTATGCTGAAGAGGACATGCCCTTGAAATAGGTGTTTCAACAAGACAATGACCCCAAGCACACTAGTAAACAAGCAAAATCTTGGTTCCACACCAACAAAATTAATGCCTCGCAGATGTGAAGAAATCATGAAAAACTGTGGTTATACAACTAAATTCTAGTTTAGTGATTCACATGATTGCTAAAAAAGCAGTTTGAACATAATAGTTTTGAGTTTGGCGTCAACAGCAGATACTACTATTATTGTGAACACCCTCTTTTCTACTTTTTTTTTTACTAATAGCCCAATTTCATAGCCTTAAGAGTGTGCATATCATGAATGCTTGGTCTTGTTGGATTTATGAGAATCTACTGAATCTACTTGTACCTTGTTTCCCATGTAACAATAAGAAATATACTCAAAACCTGGATTAATCTTTTTAGTCACATAGCATTACTATTATTCTGAACACTACTGTATGTCTCTTCGGACAATCCTTGGGCGCCACTGGACTGACTTTGTGTCAAAGAAACTGTGACTTCGGAAGACTCAGATAAGCCGTATCATTTGCATTGTGAGGAAGCATCAGCTATGTTATTTCTGCCATGTACTGCATGAAGCAGCACCTCACTGATGAGATATTCTTTACTTTGTGTGCAAATATAATGTAATAAATAAAATTCCTGAAACAAAAATTTTTAAACTTATACTCAACTGAAGAAGGTAATTTATTTATTTTATTTGTAAATTTCATGTATATAATTGGTGGAACAGTGGCTTAGTGGTTAGCAGTGTTGGCTCACAGCAAGAAAATCATGAGTTCACATCCCACCTGTGGCTCTTCTGTGTGGAGTTTGCATGTTCTCCCCATGTTTGCGTGGACTCCCTCCGGGTGCTCCGGCTTCGTCCTACTTCCCAACACATGCAGGTCAAGTGGAATCCTTAAATTGACCATAGGTGTGCATGCCAGTATGACATGTATAAGTCACCAGTATAAACTGGTGTCCTGTCCAGGATGTACCACTGTCACCTGTGTGCTTGCTCTAGGGGTTGGTAAGATTAGACCTTACTCATGTGAAGCACCTTGAGGCAGTTTTGTTGTAATTTGGCGCTGTATAAAAAAATGAAATGAAAATACCTTGCCTCACATCCTATGACTTCTGGGATAGACTCCAGCATCTCTGTGACACTTGATTGGAGTAAACAGGTTTAGAAAATGGATGGATTGAACTGCATTTTAGTCAAAATAATTTTTCTAATTAATTAAATTATTTTATTATTTTGCCCCACAAATTTTTCACCAGTGGCAGTTTTCCTATCATCACGTATTATACGTATATAATGTACTTATAGTACAGTTGCCTACATATTTTGTGTCCTAATGGTGTACCCAGGACTAATTTTAATGTGAGGTGAAATATAGTTCCTTTGAGATATAATACCATAGCTGCTTCTAAATTGGGTAGAGCACAAAGGAAAATAATTTAGTTAATTCCTCAATATATTTGAATATAACGGCCTATTAGATTCCTGCTTCACAGTGCAAATTCTAGAGCACTAATACTTAAGTGTCTCTTACCACCCTGGGTTATTCAGCCTTGGAAACCTGATGAGAACAATGACCTTGTGTTCCATTTGGATGGGTGGATGTGCTGTCTCTAAAGAGCTTCAAAAACGTACTTTTTCTTCCTTCTCTATCTTCCCTTTCACCGGCTCTCCTGTTTACTCATCTGCTTCTTTTCTCTCTTTGTGTCAGTCCTCCTCTCTCTTTCTCTTTCTTCTCCACATTTTCCTTTGGGGCCTACACAGGCATCCTAAATACAATTACACTCCACAGTTGAATGGAGAGGAAGCGTTGTCCTCGGGGATCCTGAGAAACAGGAAGCGGTCAGGAGGGTTGGACTGAGGAGGGAACTGCAAATCCCTAATTCAATTGGCTGAACCTTGGCAACAAGCCCCCGGCGACTCTTACTGTGGAATCAGTGGAATCACACAATGCAACTCAAATCGCGAGAGGCATTTTCATCCACAGTAGCACACACTCATACATTATAAACCCCAGCAACGTATTTCTCCCTAAATACTCTGCATCTCCTCGATTACTGCAGGTTGCATGGTGCCATTTGTTAATTGCCACTTGGTGATATTCGCCTGCATTGATGTTACGTTGGGCTCAGGCTTCACACTGAGTCTCTGAGGCCCTGCGTGATGTTGTAATCTGTGAAGATAACTGGGTAGGCGATCAATAAGTGCTCCATGTGTCAGTGATGATGACCTCCAGCTCAGGGTTTACCGTTACACTTGATTGCTAAAAAGCTGTGTGGAAGCTGTGCACGCTTAAACAAACACACATAGCACACAGACAAGAGGGTAATAATAAGAAAAAATGAATTTCTAATGACGCTTAATCTTTTAATCCACACTGTGGGTGTACATTGGCAACCCAGAGAAAAGGCCAACTGGTGTGTGTGTGTGTGTGTGTGTGTGTGTGTGTGTGTGTGTGTGTGTGTGTGTGTGTGTGTGTGTGTGTGTGTGTGTGTGTGTGTGTGTGTGTGTGTGTGTGTGTGTGTGTGTGTGTATTTAAAGCCAAGTGGCCTCTGTGTAAATTTGTGGGTGTGTGTGTAACTTCGATCACAGAGAAACTGGGGAACAACATTTACCTTTGGTATGCTTATGTAATTCTGGTCAAGGATGAATGCCATGAAAATGGAAAGTTGATAGGACTAATATTTTGGGGAGAAATTAAGGGATATTATGTAACAACAGTGAACAATGGATGTTCATATCACCATTAATCAGTCCCTCATAACCAGACAAGCTCTCAACAAAGCAAATATCTCAACTTTGTCAGTTGTGAAACTAACGCTAACTGAAAAGTTAACTTTTATAACGCCAAACCGATAAACCACTAAAAAATTTAGTGGAAGCTACACCTAACCGAAAACTTTCAGTATTGTCTCGGGTACACTCTCAGCTTCTGACAAGCCAATTTAGAGTTTAAGCACTGCCAACGCTTATGATCAGAATCAAAGGCGATCACAAACCCAACACAACCAACGAGCCAGCACTTCTGTCTTTGTGCGCCGTACCCACTGCTGTAAGGAAGAGTCATTTACATTCAACATACAGTGCTCCAGACATCAATCAATCAATCAACTTTTTTCTTGTATAGCGCCAAATCACAACAAACAGTTGCCCCAAGGCGCTCCACATTGCAAGGCAAGGCCATACAATAATTATGAAACACAGTCTACGTCTAAAGCAACATAACCAAGGGATGGTCCAGGGTCACCCGATCCAGCCCTAACTATAAGCCTTAGCGAAAAGGAAAGTTTTAAGCCTAATCTTAAAAGTAGAGAGGGTATCTGTCTCCCTGATCTGAATTGGGAGCTGGTTCCACAGGAGAGGAGCCTGAAAGCTGAAGGCTCTGCCTCCCATTCTACTCTTACAAATCCCTAGGAACTACAAGTAAGCCCGCAGTCTGAGAGCGAAGCGCTCTAATGGGGTAATATGGTACTATGAGGTCCCTAAGATAAGATGGGACCTGATTATTCAAAACCTTATAAGTAAGAAGAAGAATTTTAAATTCTATTCTAGCATTAACAGGAAGCCAATGAAGGGAGGCCAACACGGGTGAGATATGCTCTCTCCTGCTAGTCCCCGTCAGTACTCTAGCTGCAGCATTCTGAACCAACTGAAGGCTTTTTAGGGAACTTTTAGGACAACCTGATAATAATGAATTACAATAGTCCAGCCTAGAGGAAACAAATGCATGAATTAGTTTTTCAGCATCACTCTGAGACAAGACCTTTCTGATTTTAGAGATATTGCGTAAATGCAAAAAGGCAGTCCTACATATTTGTTTAATATGCGCTTTGAATGACATATCCTGATCAAAAATAACTCCAAGATTTCTCACAGTATTACTAGAGATCAGGGAAATGCCATCCAGAGTAACGATCTGGTTAGACACCATGCTTCTAAGATTTGTGGGGCCAAGTACAATAACTTCAGTTTTATCTGAGTTTAAAAGCAGGAAATTAGAGGTCATCCATGTCTTTATGTCTGTAAGACAATCCTGCAGTTTAGCTAATTGGTGCGTATCCTCTGGCTTCATGGATAGATAAAGCTGGGTATCATCTGCGTAACAATGAAAATTTAAGCAATACCGTCTAATAATACTGCCCAAGGGAAGCATGTATAAAGTGAATAAAATTGGTCCTAGCACAGAACCTTGTGGAACTCCATAATTAACTTTAGTCTGTGAAGAAGATTCCCCATTTACATGAACAAACTGTAATCTATTAGACAAATATGATTCAAACCACCGCAGCGCAATGCCTTTAATACCTATGACATGCTCTAATCTCTGTAATAAAATTTTATGGTCAACAGTATCAAAAGCAGCACTGAGGTCCAACAGAACAAGCACAGAGATAAGTCCACTGTCCGAAGCCATAAGAAGATCATTTGTAACCTTCACTAATGCTGTTTCTGTACTATGATGAATTCTAAAACCTGACTGAAACTCTTCAAATAGACCATTCCTCTGCAGGTGATCAGTTAGCTGTTTTACAACTACCCTCTCAAGAATCTTTGAGAGAAAAGGAAGGTTGGAGATTGGCCTATAATTAGCTAAGATAGCTGGGTCAAGTGATGGCTTTTTAAGTAATGGTTTAATTACTGCCACCTTAAAGGCCTGTGGTACATAACCAACTAACAAAGATAGATTGATCATATTTAAGATTGAAGCATTAAATAATGGTAGGACTTCCTTGAGCAGCCTGGCAGGAATGGGGTCTAATAAGCATGTTGATGGTTTGGATGAAGTAACTAATGAAAATAACTCAGACAGAACAATCAGAGAGAAAGAGTCTAACCAAATACCGGCATCACTGAAAGCAGCCAAAGATAACGATACATCTTTGGGATGGTTATGAGTAATTTTTTCTCTAATAGTCAAAATTTTGTTAGCAAAGAAAGTCATGAAGTCATTACTAGTTAAAGTTAATGGAATACTCAGCTCAATAGAGCTCTGACTCTTTGTCAGCCTGGCTACAGTGCTGAAAAGAAACCTGGGGTTGTTCTTATTTTCTTCAATTAGTGATGAGTAGAAAGATGTCCTAGCTTCACGAAGGGCTTTCTTATAGAGCAACAAACTCTTTTTCCAGGCTAAGTGAAGATCTTCTAAATTAGTGAGACGCCATTTCCTCTCCAACTTACGGGTTATCTGCTTTAAGCTACGAGTTTGTGAGTTATACCACGGAGTCAGACACTTCTGATTTAAAGCTCTCTTTTTCAGAGGAGCTACAGCATCCAAAGTTGTCTTCAATGAGGATGTAAAACTATTGACAAGATACTCTAACTCCCTTACAGAGTTTAGGTAGCTACTCTGCTCTGTGTTGGTATATGACATTAGAGAACATAAAGAAGGAATCATATCCTTAAACCTAGTTACAGCGCTTTCTGAAAGACTTCTAGTGTAATGAAACTTATTCCCCACTGCAGGGTAGTCCATCAGGGTAAATGTAAATGTTATTAAAAAATGATCAGACAAAAGGGAGTTTTCAGGGAATACTGTTAAGTCTTCTATTTCCATACCATAAGTCAGAACAAGATCTAAAATATGATTAAAGTGGTGGGTGGACTCATTTACTTTTTGAGCAAAGCCGATAGAGTCTAATAATAGATTAAATGAAGTGTTGAGGCTGTCATTCTCAGCATCTGTGTGGATGTTAAAATCGCCCACTATAATTATCTTATCTGAGCTAAGCACTAAGTCAGACAAAAGGTCTGAAAATTCACAGAGAAACTCACAGTAACGACCAGGTGGACGATAGATAATAACAAATAAAACTGGTTTTTGGGACTTCCAATTTGGATGGACAAGACTAAGATACAAGCTTTCAAATGAATTAAAGCTCTGTCTAGGTTTTTGATTAATTAATAAGCTGGAATGGAAGATTGCTGCTAATCCTCCGCCCCGGCCCGTGCTACGAGCATTCTGACAGTTAGTGTGACTCGGGGGTGTTGACTCATTTAAACTAACATATTCATCCTGCTGTAACCAAGTTTCTGTTAGGCAGAATAAATCAATACGTTGATCAATTATTATATCATTTACCAACAGGGACTTAGAAGAAAGAGACCTAATGTTTAATAGACCACATTTAACTGTTTTAGTCTGTGGTGCAATTGAAGGTGCTATATTATTTTTTCTTTTTGAATTTTTATGCTTAAATAGATTTTTGCTGGTTATTGGTGGTCTGGGAGCAGGCACCGTCTCTACGGGGATGGGGTAATGAGGGGATGGCAGGGGGAGAGAAGCTGCAGAGAGGTGTATAAGACCACAGCTCTGCCTCCTGGTCCCAACGCTAGACAGTCACAGTTTGGAGGATCCCAAAAAATTGGCCAGATTTCTAGAAATGAGAGCTGCTCCCTCTAAAGTGGGATGGATGCCGTCTCTCCTAACAAGACCAGGTTTTCCCCAGAAGCTTTGCCAATTATCAATGAAGCCCACCTCATTTTTTGGACACCACTCAGACAGCCAGCAATTCAAGGAGAACATGCGGCTAAACATGTCACTCCCGGTCTGATTGGGGAGGGGCCCAGAGAAAACAACAGAGTCCGACATTGTTTTTGCAAAGTTACACACCGATTCAATGTTAATTTTAGTGACCTCCGATTGGCGTAACCGAGTGTCATTACTGCCGACGTGAATTACAATCTTACCAAATTTACGCTTAGCCTTAGCCAGCAATTTCAAATGTCCTTCGATGTCGCCTGCTCTGGCCCCCGGAAGACAATTGACAATGGTTGCTGGTGTCGCTAACTTCACATTTCTCAAAACAGAGTCGCCAATAACCAGAGTTTGATCCTCGGCGAGTGTATCGTCGAGTGGGGAAAAACGGTTAGAGATGTGAACGGGTTGACGGTGTACACGGGGCTTCTGTTTAGGGCTACGCTTCCTCCTCACAGTCACCCAGTCAGCCTGCCTTCCCGACTGCACGGGGTCTGCCAGGGGGGAACTAACGGCGGCTAAGCTACCTTGGTCCGCACCGACTACAGGGGCCTGGCTAGCTGTAGAATTTTCCACGGTGCGGAGCCGAGCCTCCAATTCGCCCAGCCTGGCCTCCAAAGCTACGAATAAGCTGCACTTATTACATGTACCGTTACTGCTAAAAGAGGCAGAGGAATAACTAAACATTTCACACCCAGAGCAGAAAAGTACGGGAGAGACAGGAGAAGCCGCCATGCTAAAACGGCTAAGAGCTAGTAGCTACGCTAAGCTAGCGGATTCCCAAACAGGGAATCCGACACTAGACAGGCTGTGGAGCAGCACAGGTAACGCACGACAACAGTGCTAAAATAAAATAAAAATCCACTAGACAGGCTGTGGAGCAGCACAGGTAACGCACAACAACAGTGCTAAAAAATAAAATAAAATAAAAATAAAAATCCACTGGACAGGCTGTGGAGCAGCACAGGCAACGCACGACAACAAGTGCTAAAACAAAATAAAAATCCACTAGACAGGCTGTGGAGCAGCACAGGTAACGCACGACAACAGTGCTAAAATAAAATAAAAATCCACTAGACAGGCTGTGGAGCAGCACAGGTAACGCACAACAACAGTGCTAAAAAATAAAATAAAATAAAAATAAAAATCCACTGGACAGGCTGTGGAGCAGCACAGGTAACGCACAACAACAGTGCTAAAAAATAAAATAAAATAAAAATAAAAATCCACTGGACAGGCTGTGGAGCAGCACAGGCAACGCACGACAACAGTGCTAAAACAAAATAAAAATCCACTAGACAGGCTGTGGAGCAGCACAGGTAACGCACGACAACAGTGCTAAAACAAAATAGAAATCCACTAGACAGGCTGTGGAGCAGCACAGGTAACGCATGACAACAGTGCTAAAAAAAAAATAAAAATCCACTGAACAGGCTGTGGAGCAGCACAGGTAACGCACGACAACAGCGCCAAAAAATAAAATAAAAATCCACTGAACAGGCTGTGGAGCAGCACAGGTAACACACGACAACAGTGGGAAAAATAAAATAAAAATCCACTGGACAGGCTGTGGAGCAGCACAGGTAACACACGACAACAGTGGTAAAAAATAAAATAAAAATCCACTGGACAGGCTGTGGAGCAGCACAGGTAACACACGACAACAGTGGTAAAAAATAAAATAAAAATCCACTGGACAGGCTGTGGAGCAGCACAGGTAACACACGACAACAGTGCTAAAAAAAAAAAATATATCCACTGGACAGGCTGTGGAGCAGCACAGGTAACGCACAACAACAGTGCTAAAAAATAAAATAAAATAAAAATAAAAATCCACTGGACAGGCTGTGGAGCAGCACAGGCAACGCACGACAACAGTGCTAAAACAAAATAAAAATCCACTAGACAGGCTGTGGAGCAGCACAGGTAACGCACGACAACAGTGCTAAAACAAAATAGAAATCCACTAGACAGGCTGTGGAGCAGCACAGGTAACGCATGACAACAGTGCTAAAAAAAAAAATAAAAATCCACTGAACAGGCTGTGGAGCAGCACAGGTAACGCACGACAACAGCGCCAAAAAATAAAATAAAAATCCACTGAACAGGCTGTGGAGCAGCACAGGTAACACACGACAACAGTGGTAAAAAATAAAATAAAAATCCACTGGACAGGCTGTGGAGCAGCACAGGTAACACACGACAACAGTGGTAAAAAATAAAATAAAAATCCACTGGACAGGCTGTGGAGCAGCACAGGTAACACACGACAACAGTGGTAAAAAATAAAATAAAAATCCACTGGACAGGCTGTGGAGCAGCACAGGTAACACACGACAACAGTGCTAAAAAAAAAAAAATATATCCACTGGACAGGCTGTGGAGCAGCACAGGTAACGCACGACAACAGCGCCAAAAAATAAAATAAAAATCCACTGAACAGGCTGTGGAGCAGCACAGGTAACGCACGACAACAGTGCTAAAAAATAAAATAAAAATCCACTGAACAGGCTGTGGAGCAGCACAGGTAACGCACGACAACAGTGCTAAAATAAAATAAAAATCCACTAGGCAGGCTGTGGAGCAGCACGACAACAGTGCTAAAAAATAAAATAAAAATAAAAACGAAAGCGTTAGCAAGCTAGTTAGCTTGCCAACGCTGATGAAGGTTAGCTGATAAAAGAGCTCCGTCGCGATGCTTCGACCGTTAGAGGTCTTCTTTAGGCGTTGGAGCACGGTGAAAAAGTAAAAAAAAGTAAAAAAGTCTTGAAAAAGACTGTTAATTCAAAGAACTCAAACAGCTCAGTTCAAACAGCTAACAGATACAGCAGAACACCCTCATGTCTGACTCATGTCTGACTTCTGCCTCATGTCTGCCTCAGCAGACATGAGGCAGAAGTCATGAAAAGCAAAGCAGGTTTGACTTATGGTTTTGATTTATAAACCAAATTAATCCAGATAGTTTATCTACATGAATGTGAACTCTGACATTTTTACAAAGTGAAAATATAACAGATATCTTTTAATTTTAAAATGATGCGATAATTCTGAAGGTTTGACCATTAACACACACAGATGCCAAAAGGCATTATGGGAAAATGAGCCTCTGCTCATCACTGATTGGTTGGTTTAACCAACACACAAGTTACTGTAACATGTGTGTTGATTTTTACAAATAAATGTATTTTTGTAAAATATGTAATTTTTTTTTCATTTGTAAAAAAAAGGCATTTGCAAAACTGAAAATTCTGTTCAGTAGATGGCAGTGTCCTATGCATTTTGACCCAGCTACTGGATGGCAGTGTGAATAGCACGGTCGTTGCACTGAATCACATTTGGCAAACAGAATTTTATGTTGGTTTCAGATCATAAATATTTGGGCAGTGCCTAATTTTGTAATCACAATGAAGAGCAGCCACTGTGTTCTGCATATGTCAGATGTCAGAAGCTAAGCAGAATGGGTCCTGGTTAGAACTTGGATGGAATATCTCTTAGGAAGATCAAGGGCAGTGTCTCTTTCTCTGGGTAACACTGGATTTGCATCAGGAAGAGCCTCCGGTGTGAAACTTGTGTCAAATCCCAATGCAGATCTGTCCTTCATCTGCTATGGTAACCCTGAATAAACGGGGCAGCAGAAAGACAAACAGCAATACCATCTCAAGGAGGTTCAAATGAGACATTAATAATGTTTGTTGTGTCGCCGTTCAAGTTTAATTCAGCCAGTTAAAGTATCCCTTTAACAGCAGGGATACTTTGTCCCTCTGTTTTCAGAAGTAGAAGTAACTCCTATATTGGCCCTTACTCCAATTAAAAGAGGTGTTTGAATGACTCCTCCTGGATGTGATGCCATTTCGGGATTGGTTACTTCTCCAGCCAACTCCAAATCCATTTACATCTGGGGAGACTGGGATTGAGACAAAGTGGCTTGTCCAAGGAACTACACAGTTAGAGTGACCATGAATCAAAGCCAGGTCTATGTATTGTTAGTCTAACTCCACCAAACTCTGCCCCCTGCTGTAATACGGCAAAGCAGTGACCTCATCGGTAATTTGACAAACTTAATATAAGGATTAATGTTAATTAAAAAAATTTTGCTGCCCAAATACTTATGGACCTGATTGCACATTTATTGCTGTAAAACTCTCATCCTCCACAAGAAAAATGGGATAAAACAAGTGTGAGTGCAGCCATTTTCTTGCTCCTGAAAATATACGCACAATGCAAAGCAATATGGGTCTGTGGTGTGAACAGTAAAGCCCCCATCACACATAGCAAGAATGTGGAATAACCATTCCTGACACGGATAATATTGACATGATCTAACGCAGTCGGGAGGAAAAGAGGCGTGGTCAGCCGTGGTCCGAACGCATCCGGACAGCCTTGTGCACACCTGCAGGATGCAGCTCAAACATATTTCAGACAACAGTCAGATGACACAGACTGCTGTCGGACATCACTGACATTGGAGTTCTCACTCACCCACTCACTCACCTACGCAATCAAATCTCTGCTTGTCCTCACATTCTCACCGCTAAACTGACCTCTCATCAATGTACGTCTCACATGACGGAGTGCGCGCATGTATGTGCATAGAACAGGTGATCTGAGTGATGAGTGTGTGTCCACTCAGCTGTGCATGTGTGTTCACAATGGCTGAACAAGCCGTGTGTGCCTGTGTGTGTAGAACAGGTAATCAAAGCAGTCTGCAAGTGTGTGGCTGAAATGTTCGCTCAGCTGCGTGTGTGTGTTCATAAACACTGTACCAGCCACTCCACCGCTCGCGTGCGCACATGGGGCAGATGTACGCACGCGAGCACAGGAGCTGTCAATCCAGAGAGCACACAAACAGGCTGACAGCTGTCAGTGATCGCCTGCTGTTCGTCCGGTGAAAAATCCCTTTATGTGTTTGATCAGTATATACTTGCATTACTAGATTTTATTTGTCGGGCTGGACTCCATAACTGCTGTTGACCTGTGCTGGCAGTGCGCAAACTTCCTATGTGCGCAACTTTCAGAAGCAGCCAGTGGACTTTCTCTTTTCTCAACTCTTTTTTGTCGTCATTTTACTTGATACACATCTTAACACAACTGTAGTTAGATTATCGTTGTGGGACAGCACTTCACATGAGATTTATTTATGCCAGAGGTGGATTATGCATTTGTCAGATGATTGACGTTGCCAGCACACAGCGCAGTCGGGTGGAAGGAACTTGACCAGCTGTCTGCGCTGCACTGTGGAACGCACCGGAGGTGAGTTACATGTTTATTTATGTCGTCATGTGCTGGGCAAACATTTCCTCATCATACCTGCTACAGACTTAGGACGTGAACGTGTAATAATATGTGCATTATAGTGGTGACATCCCCTTCAACTGCGTTGCAGCGCTGCACTGAGCCTCTGACGCGTGCACAGTGCCACATACATGTTATTACATAACATTTCCTTCACCCTCCCTGGCCGGGGTTCATTGGAGGCGGACAAATGTGGCACAGCATGTCGGCAGGTTTTGCTGTGACCGATCGATCTCAGAGCTCAATCAACTGCGATCAGATCGTTTCAGATGCTGTTTTGATAACGTCAGAATATGTAAATTGCGGTTAGATGGTCGTCAAATTGCACATGGACCGCCGTCGGATAGGTGTCCCATCTCAATGGTGCCCAAAGAGTTTTGAACATGCGCGTCACACTCGGGGCTGCTGGCTGATTTTGACCAACTTTGTGGACTTACGCTGATGGCTGTCAGAACATTTTGGAACTGAAATCCGACACCTTTCGGATGTCCGCCAATTCTTAACTCCGACGCCATTCTGCAGCCAGCATAAGGGGTATAAGCAGACAGAGGTATAAGCAGGGGTATAAACAGACATAACCCATCTGCTGTGTCTTTTTTGTAGACTTCATTGTGAACATACAGAGAAGTAGATTGTTTTTTTGTTTGTTTTTTTCCGTATGTCCACATTTTTTAAAATCTGTTGGGGTTTTTTTCACCCTGTGTTTTAGGGTTACATATATTTGGATTTTTCTTGTTAAACATCACCATAATTCTATCCATGTCCATATAGAAATCCTCATATTGTTAGCAAATTTTATGCATAAATAGTTTGAGATTGACACTCTTTGAAGGGAAAGGGGGTGTGGCTTGCAGCAGCTCTTTTCCATTTAATGCAGTAGTAACTGAAACAGGCATTTTTTTTTTTTTTCCCAGCTACATTTACACTATGATGTACAACCAACCAGATCTGGAATTTGGATCTTTGTCTCACATATCACACATCACACCTATGATGTGATAGGTGACAAATATGCAATGTAAAAAAAAAATAAAATTATATATATATATATATATATATATATATATATATATATATATATATATATATATATATATATATAATCATCAGATATTCTCAGATGCCATTTATGAATCACATATCTGTCAATGTGCCTGTGGTCTAAAATAACAGATCACATTGTTTCTTGTGATTCTAACTCATCTTTCAGTTTGCACTGTGAAGGGAAGTACTGTCGCTACTGCAGCGACTGCTGGTTTTCATCTCTATCTGAAAACATGATTAGGTCTTTGGGGACTTTACCACCAGATCAGAAATTTTAAATATTGTGGAACACACACACACACACACACACACACACATACACACACACACAGACACTCGGCAACCGATCTTCCACCCTGTGCAAAACACAAGTGTAATTGGTATTTTCCGCCTGACACAGTTGTCATTTTCATGCCCATGGTGTACCTCCATAACAAATATTTGCATTACATACATTGCAGAATATACAAGTTCAGCATTTGTCTTTGTGCAAAATCAAGTCTATAAGTACACTCTAAAAAAAAGGAACTGTTGTCTCAACAAGGAAAACTGATGCAACAACTTACACAGATTTTTTAAAGTTATTTCAACTTTCAATTGAGTTAATGCCACAAGACTTCTCTGGTTAATATGAAATAAATTTAGTTAAGTTCAAATAACTTAGAAAATCTATGCAAATTGTAACATCACTTTTTCTCATTGAAACAGTGGTTCATTTTTAGAGTGGAATGCGTGACTAGGAGTGTATGAAAAAGCATTTGAAATAATGTGGAGAAATGTATTTGATCTCTCTTTCAGTTCATTTGTAATGGGCCAAAGAGTGTGGACAAATACTTAATATACTGTATAAAAATACATAATATCCAGAAGGGATTCAGAGTAGAGCCAATGCTGAGGTGGCTCGGGCTTCTGGTGAGGATGCCCCCTAGTCATTTCTCTGGGAAGGTCTTTCTGGCATGTCCAACTAGGATGATGCCCCAGAGAAGTTCCATGACAGGATTATATTTCCCAGCCGCTTTAGGAATGCCTTGGGAAGAATCAGACAATTTGGTCAAGGATAAGGGCGTTTGGGATGAACTGCTTGGTCTCCTGAATTGTCTAATTCAATTCTCCCTACCGCTTACTGTCACTGTAGGTGGTGCATTATTATTATTGTCCTTATTTTTAAGAGATTTACAGTCTAGTTGTGCTCTAACTGGTGCAGTCAGTGTTAAAAATGCATCTATTCAGTGTAAACCAGACAGGACAACTACTGTAAATAACAAATCATAAATACATATTTTGCAACACATGTGTGTCCCATTGATTTTACTTCACCTGGTCAATTGTTCCTATATGTGGAAGGGAGAATTCAAGCACCAAATCATAAGTCGCCTCAAAGACCTGTTTGATTACTCACTGAGGTCGGAGATTTCCCATGGCTGTTCCCCAACACAGAAATACCTCCAACCTTTTTTCAAAATGTGGCATTATCCAGCAAAGCAACTTCCCACCTTCACAAGTTCCAACTTAGCCTTCCTGCATATTGATGCAAGGTCCATGAAATAACCATGAGTTCATCTCACCCCACTGAACATTCTAAATTCTCTTAAATTATACCGCTACTCATTTGAAGTGTCCACTTTAAATCCAGAAATTTCCTCATTCTTTTTTCTTGTCATCAGTCTGTCCGATGTCACCTACTCCAGAAAACTCATCCAGACAACCACTAGACACGATGTCAGGTAGAGACTGAGCTGATCGTTTCGAAGGTTGTTTGTATGTTGAATCATTGGCGTATCTGTCCAATCCCAGCGCACTGCCTCCTCTTGTGGCTGCTTCCATCACTCTGATTCTTATGTGAATAGCAGTATTAGGCTCCATACCCCTACTGATAATTGGTACAAAGTGGGCAATCGATTGAGAGGGCACTGACACCTACACAACATAAACAATCAGCTCGTTCCACACCAACACACAGGGGCCACACATGCACAGGGGACGAGAGCGCTGAAATCAATACACCTCAGAGGCAGGATTTTTGTCTTCTGCATTCACAGTGCATGCTCAAGACAATTTAGCTGGGCACATTTTGTGCAATAGGCACAAGAGAGATCAAACGGTTTGCAGTTTGTGAAAGGCCTTGTACATTTGTTTTTGTTGAAATTTGGTCTAGTCTTATGGGAGTTGCACTTTAAAAAAACAAACAAACAAAAAAAAGTCTCCATCTCAAGCCAATAACTTGCAGCTAACCGTGCGGCTAACCGTTCATCAGAGAACACAAGCCAAACACTGAAAACTGTTTCTTGCTTCCACGATGCTATTTTTCTCTCTTAAATCAGGAGTTCTTTGGCAAAATGCCTTCAATCTAGCAAATCCAGCTGGCAAAGCTGGGCGGCTTTGTATTTTACCTTCTGTCTGTCTTTACCGCTGCATAGCATACAAGTGTACGAGTCAATAATTTAGTATTTTGCCAACAAACGGTATTGTGCAAATGCTGTTAGCTGACAGTAGTCTAACTTAGATGTAAATTAGTCCAGAGATCGTCAGTGCACGCGTGCCTTTACACATTCATGTACATGTATGCATGTCATTCACATGCATGGATACACACGGGTTTGTGTGTACGCTGCTAAATAAAAGTCTTATCTTTGACAGAGGTGCTGTAGTGGAGGGAAGAGCAGCCATCTGAGACTAACAGGCTTCTCTAAGTGGAATAGTGCTGATGTGGGAGCTTACTACATCCCATTATAAGAGAAAAGATATTTGATCATGCCCTCAAGCTCTGCCTTTTCAGGACAACGCTATAAATGTCAGCAGAGACGATCCGTGTTTGTCTCACCACAGGTAGCCTATTTGTCTGTTCAGTGGTGGAGAACCACAAGAGTTCTGATGACATTTTTCACCAAAATATGTGCAGGCGAAAACTGTAGAAATTAAATTTCTTGAGAGTTGGATGTTGACATTGTTTCAAAAATGTTATCCTTTTAAGATATTTTCATTCCCTTGTAAAAATGTATTTTTGACATTATTTAAATGTGTTTTTCTGTGCGATTAGCAGGACAAGTATAGGATCAATGGAGTCAGTCGCTCAATGAGTCAGCGAGTTGGTCCGTAAATAATTCCTTAGAACAGTCATTACAAATACTGAAGAACACCATGACCCTCCTTGAAACCTAAAAATCTTTGAGGCCCACCCAAAAGACTTTTACTGTGAAAGTCACAGCATCACTTTCCTATGCACAGGTTTCTAAGTTGAGCACATTTAGCCAATATGAGGTCAAATCTGATGTTTGCTTAACCCTCTGGGGTCCGAGGGCATTTTTTGGACAGTTCACTCACCTGGCATAAATGTTTTATTATTGCTGTTAACAGCTCTCCCTGCATCCCACAATCAAGTTTTATGTCTCTATTTTTAGGACAACCTGTGCTTTCAGAATATATATGTTTTTGTTGTGTTTTATAAGTGTAATAAAGGTTTACAATCAAAAATACGCAAGGAAAAAATAAAGCGAAAATAATTTTCCACACACATTTATTCAAAACACACAGCAAACTATAATAAACAATGGTTTTGACACTTTATAAAGGTAATTTGAGGTCTTGTGTGAAAGACTGTACGACAAAAAGGTTCAAACAAGAAACACAAATGCACATTTTGAACAATATATACAAAATGGTCTATGCGTTTTGTTGTCCATTGATATGGTAAACAGTGCTTTACGCAGAGAAAGCAACAGAGTTATCCAGGAACATTCACATGCAAACTAGTGGAGCAATCCTGATAGTTATATACGCTTTGTTTGAGCACGTGAGATTGTCATCAGAGGCTCTCTGTCTGCTTTCACTTTCACTGTGCATAATGGCACAGGGCGCACTGAGTATGTACTAATAGTATGTAGTCATTGGAGCACCCAGGGGACTATTCAAACGGGCCAAATAGTAACATATCACTCCTGAAAATGATCTTTGGCTTTTCACGCGAGGTAAATCTGCCCTACAATTAGATTTTGGAAAACCATGTGACGGTGAACTAATTCCAATTAAACACTCACATTGCGCACGTCATTACACAGCTTCTATGAGGAGTACAAAGATGGCCAATGGCTGGATTGAAAGTCCGTAGAGTTAACTTTTCAGCAAAAAAAAGAGTAAGTTTCTATCTCATATCATTAAAAAGTTATTTATAATTTAGTAAAGCTTGGTCTTAGCCGTCGTATACAACGGAGTTGGCCCCAGAGGGTTAGAAAAAGGTCAGTGAACCACTGACCTGAACACAGAAATTTTCCATAGTTTGGATCATGTGTCAGTCATGAGTTAAACTAATAAGGATTCTAAGGTTACTTCCTTCTCATTACAAAGCCCTGGCTTGCCAAAGACCACACTAATGCACAAACTATATAATCTCATCCACCAGGTGTTGAAGCACACATGTTCTTGTTGGTGTTGTTGTTGCTTTACTTTTTCTTCCAAGTTGTTTAAGTGTATGTACTTCATGCAGTAATTTTTATTTGTCTACAGATTTTTATTTGCCTACACTTGACAGTATTAAGTAACACTACTATTTTGTTCTGATTTTCATTGTTGATTGATATGTTACTGTAACTGAGTATGGTACGAAATAAATATTTTCAGTCTGCAGCATCAGTGTTGTGTAGTACTTGGTAAGTTTACAGTATTTGTGTACTTTCTCTGTATACCTCAATGTAATCATGAAGAATTATTATTATTTTGAAAGATTTTGAAGAACACCATGACCCTCTTTGAAACCGAAAAATCTTTGAGGCCCACCCAAAATACCATTCCACTGAACTGTCATACAAGCCAGCTAAATTACAGTAGTGTTCAAAATAATAGTAGTGCTATGTTACTAAAAAGATTAATCCAGGTTTTGAGTATATTTCTTATTGTTCCATGGGAAACAAGGTACCAGTAGATTCAGTAGATTCTCACAAATCCAACAAGACCAAACGTTCCTGATATGCACACTCTTAAGGCTATAAAATTGGGCTATAAGTAAAAAAAAGTAGAAAAATATAATTCATAAAAAAATACCATTTCATAAAAAAAATTTGAAAAGAAGTCTTGTACATGCTTTTTCCTAAAATAGGGGGTTTTGCAAATGTGGTTTGTATTGATCAGTGTGAGTAGTGTGAATAGTGTCCAATCATTTGAAGACTGTTAGTGAGATGAAAACAAACTGAATTTTTATAAATATGTGTATGTTTTTTAAAATATTGGTATATGTTTTGACTGAAGTGCCATTTTGTAAACAATCTAGACGTTATGGAAATTGAGTGTGGTGTTTGGACAATTCACCTTTCACTCAACGTCCATATATTTTACTGGAAATACGCAGTCGTTGTGGAAACCTTTTTTCTGGCAATAAGTAAACAAATAGCTCCATAGCGACAGTAAGGAAGAGGCTCATGACAGTAGTGTTTAAACAAATGGCGCAAGCAATGAGCAAGAGTTCTTGTAGCGTACCGGACTGTTCTTGTAATGCTCAAAAGCAGCCATAACTGCTATTTCATTCCATCCCTGTTGATTGTGAGGTTTGTCGGAATGGATTTGAGCTATCAGGCAGGATGAAGGATAGCATCTAGTCCTCACAAACACCTGCCCATCTACTATACTATGAAATGCAAATACATGCGCATAAACACAGACATTACCAGAGAAAAATGTTAGGCTAACTGATTATGATCACATTTGGCTAACATTATTGTCGTTTCACACAAGACCTTCACTTGGACAACTATAGACAGAACAAATTGACATCATAATGCTACATAAAAAGTAGATGATGATAATTTACAAGGTAATCTGTATGGTATACATACTTTATGTCTAAGATGATATGCTCATGATTTGACATTCTAGTTAACATACATTGAGGAAAATAAGTATTTGAACACCATGCGATTTTGCAAGTTCTCCCACTTAGAAATCATGGAAGGGTCTGAAATTTTCATCTTAGGTGCATGTCCACTGTGAGAGACATAATCTGAAAAAAAAAAAAATCTGGAAATCACAATGTATGATTTTTTCAATAATTTGTATGTTACTGCTGCAAATAAGTATTTGAACACCTACGAACCTGCAAGAATTCTGGCTCACACAGACCTGTTAATTTTTCTTTAAGAAGCCCTCTTATTCTGCACTCTTTACCTGTATTAATTGCACCTGTTTGAACTTGTTACCTGTATAAAAGACACCTGTTCACACACTCAATCAATCACACTCCAACCTGTCCACCATAGCCAAGACCAAAGAGCTGTCTAAGGACACCAGGGACAAAACTGTAGACCTGCACAAGGCTGGGATGGACTACGGGACAACAGGCAATCAGCTTGGTAGAAGACAACAACTGTTCTGATTATTTATTAGAAAGTGGAAGAAACACAAGATGACTGTCAGTCTCACTCAGTCTGGGGTTCCATGCAAGATCTCACTTTGTGGGGTAAGGATGATTCTGAGAAAGCTCAGAACTACACAGGAGGACCTGGTCAATGACCTGAAGAGAGCTGGGTCCACAGTCATAAAGATTACATTAGTAACACATGATGCTGTCATGGTTTAAAATCCTGCAGGGAAGCAAGGTTCCCCTGCTCAAGCCAGCACATGTCCAGGCCCGTTTGAAGTTCACCAGTGACCATCTGGATGATCCAGAGGAGGCATGGGAGAAGGTCATGTGGTCAGATGAGACCAGAATAGAGCTTTTTGGAATCAATTCCACTTACCATGTTTAGAGGATGAGAACAACCCCAAGAAAACCATCCCAACCGTGAAGCATGGGGGTGGAAACATCATACTCTGGGGGTGCTCTTCTGCAAAGGGGACAGGATGACTCCACCGTATTGAAGGGAGGATGGATGGTGTCATGTATTGTGAGATTTTGGCAAACAACCTCCTTCCCTCAGTAAGAGCATTGAAGATGGGTCATGGCTGGGTCTTCCAGCATGACAATGACCCCAAACACACAGCCAGGGCAACTAAGGAGGGGCTCTGTAAGGAGCATTTCAAGGTCCTGGAGTGGCCTGGCCAGTCTCCAGACCTGAACTCCATAGAAAATCTTTGGAGGGAGCTGAAACTCCAAACCTGAAAGAGTTGGAGAAGATCTGTATGGAGGAGTGGACAAAAATCCCTGCTGCAGTGTGTGCAAACCTGGTGAAAAACTACAGGAAACGTTTGACCTCTGTAATTGCAAACAAAAGCTACTGTACCAAATATTAATATTCATTTTCACGGGTGTTCAAATACTTATTTGCAGCAGTAACATACAAATAAATGATTAAAAAATCATACATTGTGATTTTTGGATTTTTCTTTTTTTTTTTTTTTTTTTAGATTATGTCTCTCACAGTGGACATGCACCTAAGATGAAGATTTCACCACTCCATGATTTCTAAATGAGAGAACTTGCAAAATTGCAGGGTGTTCAAATACTTATTTTCCTCACTGTAAGTTGGTTCCACTCCTCCAGCCAAGGCAAAGGAGTCAGTATTGGGTTATTTGGTCACGTGACTTTTAGTCAAGAGATTAGGTTATGGTTAAGGTTAGGGTTGGTGGTAGGAGTATGGTTAGTAATAGTGAGTTTAAAAAATCCCTGTCACGAAAATGTGACTCATTTCGTGATGGGAGCATGAAAAAAGATAAAGTGAGACTAGGCTGTGTTGACACTTGACAGAAACTCTGTTTCCACAATGATTACGTATTTCTGGTTATTGAGAGAGAGATCTATTGTGTGAATATTTTGAAAAAAGGAGCCCTGTTTTTGCATGTAAACAGTTTAAAAACAATTGTAAATGCTTGAACTCCTCTATTTTCTTCTTTATTTTGTTACAATTCAAGCCCATTGAGCAGCAGTGATGAGGCGGTGGTACATCCATCAGAAGTAACATAGATGTGCAGCAGGGCAGGAGTAAAATTGAACATTAAAGCACTTAAATTGACTTTCCTGTTCTGAACCCACGAGATGTCTGACTAAGACATGAAGGTGGCAGTATCACCTTCACTCAACCAGTTCCAAATGTTAAACTCAGGCCATCAATCCAAAAGTCTGCAAATTGATGTAGTCGTATTGTTGTATGGAAAGATGATTTTCCATTCATATCGGTGAATTGTTAAACCCCTTGTTAAAAAGTACGTGGTCCAATCACTGCTCACATGTGATTTTTACTTTTCAACACAGGTTTTTGTAAAATTTGGCGATAAAATGATTGCAATTGGGTTCGGTCTTATTTATTATGTGACATATGCAGTGATTGTGGGTCAGTTGTTAATGTTTTATTTTGCTGACTGGTCAGGTAGGATGTGACCTTAACAAAATTTTACTTAGGACCCTAGAGAGGTTCACACCGGCTCTGTGTATATATATATATATATATATATATATATATATATATATATATATATATATATATATATATATATATATATATATATATATATATTCTATTTCTACCTCATTTCTTATGTCTTGTACTGTTACAAGTATTATTATTATTGCTTATCCTTGCACACGCTGTTTGATGAACATTTTCCTCTACTTGCACCCACTTTGTGTGTTTTCTTAAGAGCTGACGTAACGTGAATTTCTCCTCTGTGAGATCAATAAAGTTTATCTTATCTTATCTTAGTCATGTCTGTGTCACTCTGTTTACAATGTTACACGTGGTTATAACTATTGTGACATGGTGTCTTAAAATATCTGCACAAGTGCTTGTGTTTCTTTTCACACCCATGCACACAATACTTCTGCATACTTATTCACAAGCATGTCCACATGTAGAGTTTGATCAGACTGCTGTCAGCCTTTTTCCCACGAGCACTTTTGATACTCAATTCAATCTTTATAGACTATTCTGCATTCAGAACCCATACAGCATGCTGAGCACTGTATGTGTGTAGAATGAATTATCATTGGATTAATCAAATCCTGATCAAATGCATGGAAAATTTGATCATTTATGCCAGTGAACGAATAGAATGTATTTTTTTTCTTTTTGAACCCTGTGAGTGTAAAATATATAATACGATAATAATACATTATTATTTATACAATATAATAAAACTATGAAAATAATACATTTGCCTTTCATCTGCATTTCTGTTATATTAGCTTTAACCTTACAAATTGTGAGAATTTTTTTCCTTGAGCACTGGATATATTCTTAATTTGTTGATGGAGGTGCTTTCTTGCCTTTAGCAAAAAAAAAAAAAAAGGGGGGGGGGCAGTCTGCTACGATTAAGATGTACATCATGTCCTTAATGTTCCTAAAGGAAAGCAGTAAAAACCTGCACAGAGTAATCACAAGAAATGATTAGAAATAAAAATAGTGTGCTTGGAGAGAACAAAATTCAAAAACTGGAGAGACTGTTGAGGGTTTTTGTAAATTATGATAATAAACATGCTCTTCTTTCCAAAGAGTTTCAGTCTTATTGGTTCCTTACTGCACAGAATCATAATTAATGAAAGGTTATTATTTTGTTGGTTTGTTAAACAGGAAAATATATATATGCAGCACAAAGGAACTGGCTTCACTTGTGCCTGTTGATTAAAACACCCTGTCCACATGCGTCGCATTAGGTTGTGGAAAAAAATTGCAAAACGGCAAATTCACGGTGTAATCGCCATCCCCATCGCAATCCATCTGCAAGCATACATTGTCATTCTGGAGCATGGCTCCCACCATGTGGTGTGTCGGGATCATGTTGATAATAAGAATCAAAATTGTAGACTGTTCAATATTTTGATGCCGAGAGAAATGATCTGTAATCCGACCGAATCATTGGTAAGCTTGCATCAACTTAACCGGGCTATCTGTAGCATTGCCGGAACCCTCCTGCAAGCTGACGGCATTAGACTTGTACCAAAAGATCCCACATTGTAGGACTTAATTTAGTCAGTCTGTAGCCACTTTTAGTCTGCAGTACAGGTGGCCTTCATAGAGGGGGACCACTGTACACAAAATTCTATGTAGTTTAGAAAATGTACCATCCTGTACTTCTGTGAAGGCTCTCAGTTGTCCAGGTTGTTTCCATAGTAGAGAAGCTTGAATCTTCGACTGGACTGGATTGCTTGATGCAACAACATTTCGCTTCAAATCGCAGAAGCTTCCTCAGCTAAAATTCTTGCTCTGGTAGTCTGACTTCTGTCTTGATGCTTGTCCCCTGTTTGCAATGGGGTACTCAGGTCAAAGCAGTTTCAGTCTTTTGTTCATGTTAATGAGTCATTCACGTCATCAGGAGAGCCGTTAGGAGAGGCGTCAGTCCCATCTTTAGGAGGGACAGCTACCCTGTCATTAGGAGGGTGCTAACTAGAGCACAATAGGTGCTAATTAAAGCAATTGTTTAGTCACTAGCCAATAGCAGTCTGCATCTCGGTAGGAGGGGTCTGGTTAGGTTTAAAACTCCAGCTTTTGTGGCTTCTGTTTGTTCTTCTCTACAAGAGTCAAGACAGAAGTCAGACTACCAGAGCAAGAATTTTAGCTGAGGAAGCTTCTGCGAGTTGAAGCGAATTGTCCTCGTGTCAAGCAACCCAGTCCAGTCGAAGATTCAAGCTTCTCCAATACCATCCTGTATGGCATTTCACTGAACTGCCATACAAGCCAGCTAAATTGTGGTCTTGTGAATTCTTAGCAAGCCATCATACTGTTCTCTGACATTACAAAACATTTACCATAGTCAAGCCTGGAAGAATCTTATAACGCAATTTTGAGACCCCCCGCCTCCCCCCCAACCCCCGTGGCCCATACATAACATTTGTTACAGTTAGTTGAACAACTTGTCTGCCTTCATCACTCCCATAATTCTCATGACTCATTTAAGTCATTTCAAGTATCAATGGATGAACACAAACATTAGCTAATTTCTAACTTTTGTCTGAAGTTTTAGTTTGTTTGCTAGCCAAAGCTAATGTTTGAATTACATAATTAGCTAGCTAATATTCAGTAAGGACCTTACTCTGGTTTTCTTGTATAATTTATACTCTGCTTCATACTTTTGCGGTTGACCCACAAGGTCACATTTCCAGGAATTACTGACAGTCACAAAGAAAGGCCAAAAGATTGTGACACTTTACTGTTGCACTCGTGGGGAACACATATTCAAAACCCCTTAAATCAGAGGAAACAATATCAGACAGGTCGCTTTTGTAGAGTAGTCATGGAAGATGAGAACTGTTTTGTTTTTATCCTTCACACAACACAAAAGTTGCAGGGTGGCGTGTTTGAATTAATTTACATTAAATGGCATTTGCACATCACAGTGGTCATGCACAGACAATATATTGTGCTATCCTGTTGTAGAGTTACAACTTGCAAGGTCAAACTGTAGAGATGTTGCAGGCTTCACACAAGAGTTATTTATGATGTGTCTTAAGGATATGTGGTAGTTTTGGGTTTGAATTCCTCTAAAGTTGTCAGCAGTGACTAGAAAGTATTTGGAAATGAAAAGAGCAGTTCTGTGTTGTCAAAATTGAGTTTGAGGTGGTGGGCAGATACGTAGGAGGCAATGTCAATGAGAAAATCTCAAAGCAGCGTCTGTTAAGCAATGAAGATTTTAGTGCGGGTGGAAGAGTAGTGAGTCTTGATATTATAGTGCCCATAAAGTTCATGTAGAGGCATGAACAGAATAAGTTCCAGGACAGTGATCTGCTAAAAGTGTGGATTCAGTTATTCAATATATATATATATATATATATATATATATATATATATATATTATACACACACACACACACACACACACACACACACACACACACACACACACACACACACACACACACACACACACACCATTGTTCCAGCTATTGTTTCTTCATGCAGCTGGAGGGGGTGGGAAGAAATCCCAAAGACTGTGGAGGTGGCATGAATAAATGTCATAGTTGACAGTGCAGACAGGTATGGGTGGAGCTATGGAGTGCTGCAATGACAGCATATGTCTGAAGACATAAAAGTTTGGGATTAAGGACACGGTAGTAAATTACGATGGCTGGGAAGTGCAGAAACACATTTACAAATGGCAGAACACTTTTATAAGAAGTCCCAAAACAAATTTACAAATGACAGATTCTGACAGAACGGGGATGTACCAAATGCCGAATGTGATGGAAGGGGACTGTACCAAATGCCGAAGATGACAGAAGGGGAATGTACCAAATGACAGATTCTGTCATTTGGTACATTCCCCTTCTGTCAAAATCTGTCATTTGTAAATTTGTTTCGGGACTTTGCAAATTTGTTTTGGGAATTCTTGTAAAAATGTTCTGCCATTTGTAAAAGTGTTTTTGCACTTCCCAGCCACCGTAGTAAAAAGAAACAGATTTTGCAATGTTACATTTGAGTTAAGGGATGGGAGAGAAGACTGTGTAATAGAGTACAGAAGTGTTTTCAAATGAATATCATTCTTACTGTACATCCCTGAAAGTCAACAGTAAATGCACAATTACATTAATTAGCTCGTAAGCTTCTGCTTGTTAACACGGTGTTTGCATGATAAATTAATAACAAATAACTAAGTGTGCATTCATTGTCTTAAAGCACCATAATGCAGTTTTTTTTTCTTTGGTATGCTGTGAAGAAGTGCAGAGTCTGTGTAGTCCCAAGGCACCGGCCCATCTTGATGAGATACTGTTTTGCTCTTTTTGTTATAATGCACTGAGGATTGTTGGAAGTGGTGTGAAGATTAACAGGTACATTGTGAAGGTTCCAAATTCATTTCTCACATTAATTTAGCTTAAAGACTCTTATGCGGTGCGAGCAGTGGTGAAGTTTGACAACTAATGTAGGGGACTAACGCATCTCACACCTGAGTGAGCATTGTGAAGATGGCTGCCTCCATAAGTACGGATGTTCCGGAGTTGACAGGTGTGATTGCATCAAATGAATGCTTTCCTTGGTGGGTGAAAACATATTCATTCATTAAACCTCAGTGGATTGCACCTCTTGGGCTTTATATATGCAGTGGCCTTTATCCTGAGCTACCAGCTGACAGTCACTGGTTACCGCTCGTCTATGAGAGCATGGCTATGTGTCAGTTAACTGACATTTGAATGGCCTTCTCGTGCACTGTGTGGTGTTGAGGTGTCAACACCTTTGTCTGCTCCTGACAGAAAGTCAGCTCTGATGGATATGACATTGCAGCTTCTTGACATTATTGCTCCCACTGAGAACTCTAGAAGTCCACAGCTACAGGATACAAAATGTTTCTCTCTGCACTTTCACACACTGCGTGCACACACAGTAAGAGTAAAGGCATGCAGCCAAATGGCATAATCCTTCAATGATCTATCAAGTGTTTGAGCAGTCTTTGTGTCCTGACCAATAACTAGCCGAGCACAGCATCTTTGAGATGGTAATGTTGCTGCTCTGATTTAGCATGTAGCCAAGACAGAATGCCAACGACTAATCAGCTGTGTGTGTTGCAGAGAATATACAATTAATGCCTTTTCAAAGGTCCACACAGTCAAACTCTTTCCTTATTTGTGTTAAATTTCCATAGCTGAGGGTTTTTTTGGGGTATGTTGTAAAATTCAGTGACTTTTATACTATGAATATAAAATAGTGTTAGCATCATTTCTGGCTAATTACAGTAAAGGTTCAGCAAGTCTTGAAATTATAACACCGTAGGCCTGATTTAATGAAGGTTTGCATGTGTTAAAATATGTACAAAGCACTCTAAAAAAATGTCCATTCTGATTGACAAACAGTTTACAATGAGGATTGTATCTTTCAAATGCACAAAACAGCATATATTGCCCATTCAGCGGGTTTGCCCTTCATTAATATGTAATTTGGGGTTTGTCCACCTGAATGTGAAATAATTATGGGAGGCAACATACAGCTGTGGGAACACTGCACATTCTATTCTGAATCAAAATGTGAAGAAAAAATTTAACAAATTTGTTATTACTTTACAGACAGTGAAGAAAAAGGAATATTAGGTTGTTCAAAAATAGTAGTGTCTGCATTTTCTTTACAAACTCAAACATTTACTGTATAAGCTTAAAAAAAGCTTAGAGATTTAGCTTTCCTGTGAATCAATGAACTAATGTTTACTTCGTCTGGGAACTTCATATCTGTGTTGCATGGGGTCGACCAATTTCTGGCATCTGTGAGCAGGTATTCCAGCCCAAGACCATTGCACTACTTCTCATAATTCCTCTGCATTTCTTGGTTTTGTCACAGAAACATTTTTTATGTGACCCAACAAGTTTTCTAATGTATTAGGTTCTGGGATTGGGCTGGCCACTCCATAAGGTTATTCTTGTTGGTCTGGAACCAAGATGCTCCTCAGTTATTGGTGTGTTTGGGGTTGTTGACACATCCATTTCAATGGTGTTTCCTTTTTAGCATAAGGCAACATGACCTCTTCAAGTATTCTGAGGTATTCAGACTGATCCATGATCCCTGGTATGCAATAAATAGGCCCCAACCCTAACCCTTTAATCAAAGTAGATTGTTGTTCTCAATGTCTAGAATAACCCATTTTACTCAGATTTTCAGAGAGAAATGCACGACAACCAGCATGTAAGATGACATAATCCTTTATTAGTCCGACGGCGGCGGACCTTTATGATGTTATAGCAACATAGGGAGAGTCACAGAACAGAACAAAAGTATAAGTATCCAAAAATAAGGTAAAAGAAAAATAATTACCAAATATGGATGTCAAGTTCTGTGTGAAAAAAAAAAAAAATACAGTAGAATAGATTACACTAAATACAAGCCGAAGGAATGCTCCTTAATATTGCACGAGTGTTAAAGTGACGTTGTACACAAGTGTACAAGTATTATTGCACAGAATGTGTAGTATTATTGCAAATGGCTGAAAAATTGTTACTATAATGATATTAATGATTTGAGTGATCTGAGTGGTCTACTGGGAACAGTGCTGGTTGTGAAGTTTGACTGCAGCAGGAAGGAAAAAGCTGTGGTATCGGTCCTTCATGCACTTTGGTTGGAGCAGCCTGTCACTGAAGGAGCTTTCTAATGCAGTCAGGGTGTCATGCATGGGGTGGGAGGAGCTCTCCAGCAGGGATGACAGCTTAGCCATCATCCACCTTTCTCCTATCTCTTGCATTGAATCGAGGGGACTTCCCAGGACAGAGCTGGGCTTCCTAATCACTTTGTCAAGTCTCCTCCTCTCAGGACTTGAGATGCTGCTACTCCAGCAGACCACGCCGTAAAAAATGGCTGATGTCACTACTGAGTCAAAGAGGGTCAAGGACCTAAGTTGCCTCAGCAGGTAGAGTTTGCACTGGCCTTTCATATAAAGTGCAGTAGTGTTGTTTGACCAGTCCAGTTTATTGTTTAGGTGAACACCCAGGTACACAGCAAAAAACACAAGTGTAGGTGGGTTTTGCACACGCAACACAATTCATCAAGGTCAAAATTAAATTTAGCATGTGCTGATAGGGTCTGAATTTTGCGCAGTTGAAACCTTGGCGTTAATGCACTTGACAGCCTGCTTGTTCAGCAGCCAAGACGCTGCTGCCTCTTTGTATGCCTTATGTATGCAATTTGTATGCATTTTCTTTACCTGATTATCCCAATTAAGGGTTGCAGAGGACTTGGAGCCTATCCCAGTGGTCATAAGGTGAGAGACGGTTATACATCCTGGACAGGATGCTAGTCTATCGCAAGACCTCGTATTACAGAGAATTTTAAAATAAATGATAATAAAAAAACAGTCATTCACTGTAAGTGTAGTGCAAATTTAAGGAGTTAACAGTTACTTTGTACTTGTTTCTTTAATTAACAAATATTGTTGAAAATTACAACAAACAAAAATAAAAATAAACACTATTGAGGTTTGAGTTGTTTCCTACAAGTGTTTGTTTGTTCATCAAACCATTTAAATGTAAACTAAATATGGATGTGGAGTAAGCAAAGGATGTTATACTTAAATGTTTACATATTTTCATCATTAAAACAAATCTCATGAATAAGATGAACTAAGTGGTCCACTATGGATGCAGTTGGCAAAACTGTTTGTAATGTTTCTTTATAAAACAGCTGAGTGGATCCTTGTCATTTGATTGGTGCTTTGTATGTCACATGACATTAATTATTCCTCCCAGTTGTGTTGCGTTGCAATTAGAGTGCAATTTGGTTCCTTACGTTTGGTACCATTGCACTCTGCGCACACACACACACACACACACACACACACACACATGCGAGTGCGCACACACATACACACACATCTACAGACACACATGCACTCGCAAACATGCATGCATGTGCGCACACACACACACACACACACACACACACACACAACACACACACCAAACAAATCCACTGCTCTGTAAGCCATCTAGAGGCTGTTTGCGGAACATTCAAATGAAAAGCTGGACTTTTTTTTCGCTGCACTGAGGTCTATTTTTTTTTTTTTTTTTTTTTGGTAGTACACGCAAGTGCTGTCCTAGTTTGATTGAGCTAATTGATTGTGCTAGTTCTTGTAACACACACACACACACACACACACAGAAAAAAATCCACTCCACTGTAAGTTGTCTGGATGCATGAAGACCTGTTCAGATGAAACGCTGAAAAGCTGACGTGATTTTTGGCTGGACTGAAGAACTCCATGAAGTCTTTTTTATGGAAGTATGAAGTCAATGCACAGCCTCACCAGACTACTCATCACAATTTGGACTCCTATTTAAAGTTCGTGTTGGACTTTAGCAGCAGTGGAACACTAAAAAGTAAGTCCCTTTTCTGTTATTTATAAATGAATAAAATATGAAATGACAAGGATCTGTTTTAGCCGTTATACGAGGTCTGTGAGAAAAGTATCCGACCTTTTTATTTTATGCAAAAAATATATGGATTTGATTTTTACGTCAGCCAAGCTTGAACGTTCGTGCGCATGCGTGAGTTTTTCCACGCCTGTCGGTTGCATCATTCACCTGTGGGCAGGCTTTGAGTGAACACTGCTCCACCCCTCTTGTCGTTGTTTCATTGTGAGGAAATGGCAGAATGATTTGGGCTTTTTTTCCATGAGAATTTTTTCAGAAACTGTTAGAGACAGGCAGCTGGAAACCATTCGAAAAATTTATCTGGCTTTCGGTGAAAATTTTACAGGCTTCAGAGAGAATAAGGACTGTTACTACAGCTTTAAGGACTGCCTACAATGACGCACGGCGCGCCGCACTCCGAGCCGCCATCGAGAGGCAGAAACCACCACATCATTTCTAAACAGATGGCTGTGTGGAGCCGGGACTGTCGTATGCAATTTCTCTGGTTATCACAAGAGCTGGACATCAGCCATTTTCCGGCAGATTTCATTTTTAACAAGAGATTTTGTCATGGAAAGCCGCGCGGAGGCTTTGCGCGCCACGACCGATTCGCTGATGAAGCGAGACAAAGGAACACCTCCGTTTCGGAGTGTTAAAGGACAAGTTGGGACATGCCCAGCTCTCCACAATTTCTCTTATACTCACTCGACTGGTAAGCACTGAAAGCCGAGATAGGCATGTCCCAACTTGTCCCCTGGCACTCCGAAATGTCTCCACGTCTCCGATGTGGTGGTTTCTGCCTCTCGATGGCGGCTCGGAGCATGGCGCACCGTGCGCCATTGTGGGCAGTCCTTAAAGCTGTAGTAACACTCCTTATTCTCTGTGAAGCCCGTAAAATTTTCACCGAAAGCCAGATAAATTTTTCGAATGGTTTCCAGCTGCCTGTCTCTAACAGTTTCTGAAAAAATTCTGATGGAAAAAAGCCCAAATCATTCTGCCATTTCCTCGCAATGAAACAACGAGGAGAGGGGTGGACCAGTGCTCACTCAAAGCCTGCCCACAGGCGAATGACGCAACCGACAGGCGTGGAAAAACTCACGCATGCGAACGAAGGTTCAAGCTTGGCTGACGTAAAAACATATGAAACAAATCCATATAGTTTTTGCATAAAATATAAAGGCTGGATTATTTTCTCACAGACCTCGTATAAAACAAATAATGAATGTTTTTCCATTCATTCAATGGAATGAATATTTCGCCTTGTTGAATGGTATGTTCCAGCTTTCACCTCATGAAATGTTTGTGCCTTTGAACTCATAAACATTGATTATTTGTATACTCTTTTTATGCAAAATAAGAGGTCAATTTTGCATTGTGGTTTGGTCTTATTTTCATTATATATTATATCTACCTTTACAGGCTAACAAGATGTGATAACGTTTCTTCTTTTGCATCTTTTTTTTAAATTGTATATGGATGTATTTAGGCAGCATGGTGACTTTGTCATTAGCGCTCTTTGTCTCACAGCAAAAAAGCTATGGGATCACGTCCCGCTTTGGCATTTCTTTGTAGGGTTTGCATGTTCTTCCCATGTTGATGCGGGATCTTTCATGGTGCTTTGGCTTCCTCCTACTTCTGAAGATATGCAGGTTAGGTGAATTGGAAACTTTAAACCATTAATTGGTATAGGAAATTAATGTATTTATTTTTTCATTTGCAGTGCATTAAACAGGAGAAGTCAGTTAAAGACAGAAACTTATTTTTGTGTTGTTAGTATTTCCATTGTGTTGTGGACCTTTTTGATGCATTTCTATGCTTGGATGTGATCAACATTTACAGCAGACGTTATCAAATCAAATTGTTACATGTGCTGTAAGTTTTATTTGTATTCTCTGTGCATGCAAGCTTTTTTCTTTTTAATTTCCAAATGTTTTTTTTTTTTTTTTATGAAACAAGCTGTTGTACTGAGGCTGATGTCTTGTGTGTCTGTTTTCTAAAATTGGTTTCTGTTGTCAGTACTGAAAAGTTGTGGCTCCTTTTAGCCACCGTAGGTTACAACTTCTTTGATGCTGTATTACATGATCAATTTCTGTAATATTTCTGAAATGCATGTAGCTACAATTCACCAACATTTATAATCACTGGAATTCTCGACTTACAAATTACATCCAAACAGGTATGCAAAATTGGCTAAAATAAATTTTAAAATGAGGATGAGGACCTGTGAGCTGTACATAATTATACATGAGTGGGATTGTGAAAAAGTGGACATGTTTAAATGCATTCCCACACAAATGTGCAGCATGGTGCAACAGTATGCTTTTAGGTCCATTGTATGGTGCACTGTGATGTTGAGGGGGCACAGACATTTAACAGATGGTGCCAGCTACTCCGAAGATGGCAATGTTTAATTATCTGTGTCCAGTTTACACCTTTATAATGGGTGAGAACGTGGCTGAGAAAGGAAGGCAGGGAAGAGTTAGTTTAAATGATGGCTGCTGTGCAGAAAGGAAGAGCAAGAGGAGAGAGATAGGCAGGAAACAACAGTGAGCGGGCTGTGACAGTGATGGAGATACAGACTTTTTAAGAAATATAATAAGTTGGGTTGTGTGCGTTCGCCTCAGGAGGCTGTTGCCAGAGTGTAGTACTGCTGTGCGTCCACCTCCCCTATTTACCCCCCCACACCCACCCCTGCCCCTGTATCCTTACACGGCTCCTATATGCTTCAGCAAGTGGATAACGATAATAGGAGCACTTTGAGGTGCTCTTTAATTTGAACAGGGTGGGGGGAAGCAAACAAGCCTTCATTTGAATATTTGTTTAGCTCATTTGTAACATTATAAGGGAATTAGTTCTGGTTCAGTTTGTGCAAAATGACCCAGATGAGTTCAAATTTGTCTTTTGTAATTGAGCTCAGTTTTGTTTGGTTCTTCTGTAAACACAAACTGAAGCATGACGTGGAATTTATTCATCTTCATCAGTATTTAGTAGTGCGTGTGTGTATGTGTATGTGACTAAAAAGATTAATCCAGGTTTGCAGTATATTTCTTATTGTTACATGGGAAACAAGGTACCAGTAGATTCAGTAGAGTCTCACAAATCCAACAAGACCAAGCATTCATGATATGCACACTCTTAAGGCTATGAAATTGGGCTATTAGTAAAAAAAAAAGTAGAAAAGGGGGTGTTCACAATAATAGTAGTGTGGCATTCAGTCAGTGAGTTTGTCAATTTTGTGGAACAAACAGGTGTGAATCAGGTGTCCCCTATTTAAGGATGAAGCCAGCACCTGCTGAACATGCTTTTCTCTTTGAAAGCCTGAGGAAAATGGGATGTTCAAGACATTGTTCAGCAGCGTAGTTTGATTAAAAAGTTGATTGGAGAGGGGAAAAATTATTCGCAGGTGCAAAAAATTATAGGCTGTTCATCTACAATGATCTCCAATGCTTTAAAATGGACAAAAAAACAGAGATGCATGGAAGAAAACGGAAAACAACCATCAAAAAGGATAGAAGAATAACCAGAATGGCAAAGGCTCACCCATTGATCAGCTCTAGGATAATCGAAGACAGTCTGGAGTTACCTGTAAGTGCTGTGACAGTTAGAAGATGCCTGTGTGAACCTAATTTATTTGCAAGAATCCCCCGCAAAGTTTCTCTGTTAAATAAAAGACATGTACAGAAGAGGTTACAATTTTCCAAAGAACACATCAACTGGCCTAAAGAGAAATGGAGGAATATTTTGTGGACTGATGAGAGTAAAATTGTTCTTTTTGGGTCCAAGGGCCACAGACAGTTTGTGAGACAACCCTCAAACACTGAATTCAAGCCACAGTTCACATTGAAGACAGTGAAGCATGGTGTTGCAAGCATCATGATATGGGCATGTTTCTCCTACTATGGAGTTGGGCCTATGTATCGCATACCAGGTATCATGGATCAGTTTGGATATATCAAAATACTTGAAGAGGTCATGTTGCCTTATGCTGAAGAGGACATGCCCTTGAAATGGGTGTTTCAACAAGACAATGACCTCAAGCACACTAGTAAACAAGCAAAATCTTGGTTTCAAAACAACAAATTTAATGCCTCACCGATGTGAAGAAATCATGAAAAACTGTGGTTATACAACTAAATTCTAGTTTAGTGATTCACAGGATTGCTAAAAAAGCAGTTTGAACATAATAGTTTTGAGTTTGTAGCGTCAACAGCAGATGCTACTATTATTGTGAACACCCCCTTTTCTACTTTTTTTTTTACTAATAACCCAATTTCATAGCCTTAAGAGTGTGCATATCATGAATGCTTGGTCTTGTTGGATTTGTGAGAATCTACTGAATGTACTGGTACCTTGTTTCCCATGTAACAATAAGAAATATACTCAAAACCTGGATTAATCTTTTTAGTCACATAGCACTACTATTATTCTGAACACTACTGTATATATATATATATATATATATATATATATATATATATATATATATATATATATATATATATATATATATATATAAAATACACATACCATCCTCCCCTGGAGAAGGTGGTATGTTGGTTTGGTGTTTGTCCTGACCCTCATTTAATGGCCAGGTCAGAACTTCATCTGAAAAAAATAAACCCCTTCCTTAAATAAGCCTCGGGCATGATGTGCATTCAAAAGGATTACATTTAGTCAAGTCACTCTTTTTTCTAAATCCGCCGTGGAGTAGAACCTTAAAATCCTCAAGCCTGATTTATGCTTCTATAACTCTGTAACTCCGTGGCCATGCAATGACGTTGATGTGTTTGTGACTCTTTTAAAGTTCTCTGTCGCGTCGGTGAGTGTCATTATGCAAATGTACCACAGGAACAGTGGCTTTTTTTCTGGCTCAGTTTATCCCACAGTATACAATCATCAACCTCCAAACCAACATTGCAGTACGTACAATTTCTCCCCATGAACTGTGGGTCATTTGAGCGTCTGTTTTCGTCTGTTTGAGCGTAGTTTTCACACTGTAAAACCGTGTTGTAAAGATACGCATATTTGCTGACTTTTCTGCCAGACATTCCTCTATTTGATCCATGATTGAAATGTAACTGGCGTGTGCACTGTGAAAACTTTTAAAATAGGGAAATGGTGATATTGTGTATGTGGAAAAAGTTTTAGATCTTTGAGTTCATCTCATACAAAATGGGAGCAAAACCAAAAGTGTTGTGTTTATATTTTTGTTGAGTGTATGACAGGAGAGGAAGGATTAAATGCACTGGAGCTATGTAAGCCATCTGGAGGCATGAAGAGCTGTTAGGATAAAGAGGATGATGTTAGGTTGAAAACCTGGACAAATTTCTGACATGATTTTTCTCTGGACGGAGGAAGCCCATGAAGTCAGTGCACAACATCATGGACTACATTGTCAGAATGGTTTTTGAACTATCTGACTGTTTTTACAAGTTGACTGAAATGGTTTTTACAAGTTGAAGCGCCTTGAGGCAACTCTGTTGTGATTTGGCATTATATAAATGAAAATAAATTGAAACTGAATTGACTGAGAACAATTTGAGGCTTTAAAGTTGGTGTTGGACTGTTGACATCAAAGCACCAGTGACGTACACCAAAATGTAAGTCCCTTTTCTGTTGTTTATAAATTAATAAAATACCAAATGACAATGATCTATTTTGCCATTATATAAAACAAATAATGGAAGTTTTTTCACTCTTTCAATGCAACAAATATTTCAAGCGGTGAAGATGGAACTTTCCATCTTTCACCTCATGAAACATTCTTATCATTGAACTTAGAAACGTTCATTATTTGTATACAGTTCAATTTTGAAATATTTTATACGACATTAATTATAATTGTATTTATTATGATTATTGTTATTAGTTGTGGTAGTAGAAGTACATTTATAGTAATTTATCATCTCCATCAAATATCAAATTCTTTTTTTGTATTGTATTTCAAATGTTGTAGAGAAAGAACAAATTACGATATATGAAGATGATAATTTGTCTCGAATTGTACAGGTGCATTTTCATCACTCCTCCACATTTACCTGATGTGTAAAACTAAGACATTTTGCCTTTATTTACTTTTGTTTGTGTGTTTTAGCTGATGCTTTTCAAGCAAAAAATAAGAACAAATTATCATTAGGAAAATGTCCACTAATTATTCTGCTTGTTGGCTTCCAGAACATTGCTGATAATCATTTAGCTTGTGTTTCTGGCTCTGATGAAAATCTGCAAAACTAATTAACCTTCATTTCTCTATGTCAAATAGTGCAGCCACATGCTGAACATAAAACCATGTGTCATTTGATCCAGAAGATTCAAAATGAGATAATAATGAAGACCAGGGTCAAAGATTTTGAAGTTGCCTCAACTGCACCCAGTTTTTCTTTCGTATTAACACCCCAGATCACTTGATCTAATGGCGCCAGCTCCATAGGGCCTCGACCAACCTTTATTATGTTGCACTTAAGTCAGGCACTTTTCATCCATATGAGCGATTCTACATGTTGCAATTTTTGTCACAATACTAAATACTAAATTCAGCCACCAGTAGCTCCATTGTAGAAGGCCATAATGGGCATGAGTAATAAAAAGTATTCTTTGTGCCAAAGGTCACTTTTTGTTCATGTGGAAATTGCCCCACAGGTAAGCATGGAACAGCCACCATTTAGGCTCACAGCTGCTCTCCTACATGCACCAGATGAAGCATTGTGAAATCTAATTCTTGCGAATAAAAGCTTGACCTCCTAGAATAATGAGAATAGTACAGTTATTTTAAAAAATAAAAAGCCCCAGCAGGGTTGTGTGAGCAGCACATTTATCACTGTAATAGGTTGACCACCTCCACATTACAGGCCTTTGTGCACAATTCAGATTATTTTTTTCCAAGATACTGTATTATATCTGGCAGTCGTGTGAATTCAGCCTCAAAGGTCACACATAATAAAGCCCACATACAATCTGCATGTGATCACCAGCAACAAATGTTTTTTTTTTTCATGCCACATGGTGACATTGAACTACAATTGCATTCATTTTGTTCACCCAAACCTTGCTGTGCCATGGAAACAGCAAAATGTGTAAAGGGGGATGTCAATTCAACTCGAGGAAAGTCTGGGTGCATGTGCTGGTGCCGTGCTTTGCCTCATCCATGACACCATGGAACTGCCTTGGGTCCTGGATGGCACCCACCCAGGCAGGCAACTGGTCCAACCACAGGTTTAAAATAACCATCTATGTGCCATGGCCAGGTGAAGCGTGGGCGTCACCTTAGCCTTCTCCATCCACTGGGGTGCTCAACACTCAGGCACCTATGTGCTGGATCATACACAGAGAAAGACCAATGGCCAAAATGTTGAATGTGATGCTCAAACACAATGAAAGTAATACTCATCATCCCTAAGCAGCTGCTCCTTTGATTTAAAAGTAATTCCAGCTTTAGCCAAAGATCCTCCAAAGATATTCAGTCATCAACTGATGTTGTCCTACAAAGGTTTCAGCATCGACAAACACTTTTGTCCATTGCCCCCATGACCCCATAAGCACTCATAAGATTTCAAAGGTCGAAGGACACTTTGTTACTGCCGAGATGAGTGAAAGTTTCTACAAGTGCAACTCTTTCAACACATACACTTCTGATGGCCGACTCCAGAAAGTTATTGAAAGCCTGGATCTTCGTCTTGATCAAAGACTATAGGAAACCTAAACATTCTAATTCCTCACTGAGCTTCTCAAAAGCTGCAATCAGAGTATCCACTGATTTTGCAAAAATCACAGCATCATCTGCGAAGTCAAGGTCAGCCAACCTTTCCTCGCCAACAAAATCATCCAGGTCACTGGTTGCTTCAACCCTAACCCAACACTCAATCCATACAAGTATTGATTGTACAGTGTAGGAGCCAGAACACGTTGCTGATGAACATTAGTTTTCACTGGGAAAAACTCAGTTTCCGCTCCGTACAATAATCACGGGATCTTTGTATAGGCTGGCTATGATATGGAGGGATGTGAAGTGCTTTTTTTTTATCTAAATTTTGTTTTCTAATATGTCTAGGGTCTGCTATTGATACAAAACATTTGATTTCCCCCAAATGTATTACACACTCTGAAAAATAGTGGATATTAATGAGTAATGTTGATATACCTGCTGATATTCAGTTAAAAAAATTGACACATACGCAATGTAGAAAAGAGAGAGAGGACTGTTGACCAGCATGGCAGAAAGTGAGGTTGATTTTTTGTTTTTGTTTTTGTTTTTTTCAGCAGCGTATTTGAGGTATTATATAGGATACCCACAGCAGGCGTGACTGAAGTATGTAATAAAAAATAGAACAAAAATGAAAGGAAACCCGTCACTGTTCCTCTCTCATTTGTTTTTGTTTGGTTGTTGTTGTTGTTGTTTTTTGTTTTGTTTTGTGTATATTTTTGTTACTTCTGGAAGAGACATTTTTGATAATGTTTGTGGTTTATTAAAAAAATGACTGAAATTGTGAATGATCTGCAAAAATTCAGTTAACTGGATGGAAGAAGATATTATCTTGGTGAAAATTCTAATCTTGTGTACACAAGATATTTGTTCTGATGTTATTTTTTTTTCTTTGGTTCTCTACTAAGGTTTTTAGCCAAACTGGTTTCTGGGACAAGCTGTCACTTCATCCATTAATACACACAGCACAAAAGCTCTTAATTTGTCATGCAAATTAACATGATGGACATAGTGTGGTCCCTTTGACAACACTGCTACAACAATGAATCAGTTATCAAATTAATTACAAGCTATTTTGCAATCAATCAGTCATTTTGATTATTCTTTTTTAATATCCAAATTGTTACGATCGGGGGCCAAGAACTAAACAGAGTCGAACACCAAATACTGGACAGGCAAGGACACCAGGGTAAGGTTCCAAAATTCAAGGTGCTTTAATATAAGCAGGTGATGCACAACTAACAACCTGGTGTGGAAGGGAACAACAAAAATACAGCTACCAACCCAAACTCTGGGTGGAGGTATTTGGGAAGGTGGGACAGTGAGGAGACAACTTAGACCACAGTTTACCAAAAGTGTACAAAAAAAATTAATGGGATACTCACAACTACATCAACTAATCGGGACAACTGGACACACGTAGCATATGACATACAATGGATTTGCAAAGCAAAGATGACAAGGGAGTGGCTTAAATACTGTGACTAATAAAACAACAGGTGCAGTAATCAAAGAGGACTGGAACATGTGAGGAACAAATAGAACACAAGGGAGCAGCAAATATCAAGACATCCACAAATTACTGAACACAACACAAAACAATGAGACATAACCTAAAATACACCTTTAAATAATGCAAGCAAAGAGGTAATTGTGACCCTCTCAACATAGACTAATCAAAGAAACCAAAGTTACTAAAAAAATAACCATCCATCCATCCATCCATCCATCCATTTTCTTCCGCTTTATCCGGAGTCAGGTCGCGGGGGCAGCAGCTCAAGCAAAGCCGCCCAGACCTCCCAATCCACACACACCTCCTCCAGCTCCTCCGGGGGAACCCCAAGGCGTTCCCAAGCCAGCCGAGAGATGTAGTCCCTCCAGTGTGTCCTGGGTCTTCCCCGGGGCCTCCTCCCAGTGGGATGTGCCCGGAACACCTCTCCAGCGAGGCGTCCAGGGGGCATCCGGAAAAGATGCCCGAGCCACCTCAACTGACTCCTTTCAACGTGAATGAGCAGCGGCTCGACTCTGAGCTCCTCCCGAGTGACCGAGCTCCTCACCCTATCTCTAAGGGAGCGCCCAGCCACCCTGCGGAGGAAACTCATCTCAGCCGCTTGTACTCGCGATCTCGTTCTTTCGGTCATGAGCCAAATCTCATGAGCATAGGTGAGGATCGGAACGTAGATCGATCGGTAAATCGAGAGCTTTGCCCCCCTACTCAGCTCTCTCTTCACCACGACGGTCCGATACAGCGACCGCATCACTGCAGATGCTGCACCGATCCGTCTATCGATCTCACGCTCCATCCGTCCCTCACTCGTGAACAAGACCCCGAGATACTTAAACTCCTCCACTTGAGACAAGGACACTCCACCGACCTGAAGAGGGCAAAGTACCTTTTTCCAGTCAAGAACCATGGCCTCAGATTTGGAGGTGCTGATCTTCATCCCGGACGCTTCACACTCGGTGAGTCACTAAAAAATCATTAAAAAAATAACCAAAACACAGAATATGTTGGGAAAGTGTAGGAACACGGACCCACAACAGGGGGCGCAAATGAACGGACAATGGAGTAAGTCAAATAACAACGCTTTACTGTTGTGAATGTGCACAACGAATACAACCAATCACAGAAATGGACAACAGTCAATTTACAAAAGTGTCGTGTGGGCAGGCTCGAAGATAGGAGACGCCTCTCCAAGGTAAGACCGGTACCACACGGCTTCCTCCGCCACAGGACCCCGGGTATACTGGAGCCGCCAAGTCCCGAACTCCCAGGTGGCCACTGCCTCCGCGTGTCGGACCTGGTACTGCTGGCGAGGAACAAAAACACAATTAAAGGTGGGCGCGTTTGCACCCAGTAATCCACACGGCAGGAAAGCTACCTCCACCTCTCGTTGGAAAAAAGGTCTGTTATCACTCACAAAAGTCACAAAAGGTTACTGTCAAGCAGTCAGCTGAGAATATTACCTTCCAGGTAGAACGATATCTCGGCAATGAGGTGGAGATGCCGTCCTGCTGATATACCCCACTGATGATTGCCGTCAGCTGTCTCAGGTGATGGGTGACAGCTGTCACCGAGGCTGCTCCCGTGAGGCGGCGGCGCCCTCTGGTGCCTGGAGCCCGCACTCCAGGCAGGGCGCCCTCTGGTGGTGGTGGGCCAGCAGTACCTCCTCTTCAGCGGCCCACACAACAGAATAACCAACTTCACCACAAGTAATAAAAGCACATACGACATAACTGATACTCTCTCAAAATAGATACACCAGAATACAATAGAACCAAAACACAAATGCAAGTAACCAAAACAAGAAGCCACTGGAAGGGTGACAAAAACAGAGACACACCCACCCACACACATTGAAACAAGACTTTGTGTTGGACGTTGTGCAACACTGATTGATATTTCTCACTATTTTCTGAAATTTAATGGACCAAAAAACTTGTTATGATATGATACACTTTATTGTCCCCGAGAGGAAATTCTTCCTATACTTCAAGCGCTCTGCAGACATTTCTGTCTCAAGAAATCAATAAATACAGCAACAAATAGTACAATACTTGCATGTCGATGGAAAATTCAACAAAACATTGCAGGTTACTTGTAGTCTAATATACAATTAAATCACATATGGAAAAGGGATAGTAAAATTAAAATACACACTTTACTTATACATATTTACACATTCACATACACACACACAAACAGGCACACATATATACACACACACGTACACGTGTGTATAGATACACAGATATACACATATCTGTGCACATACATACACCCAGATACATTTTGCCAATACACACATACCTGTTCACTCACATATCCATGCTAACCCATACATCATACACACAATGGGCCTCATGTATCAACGTTGCGTACGGCGATATTTGAGTGTATATGGGGTGTACGCCAAAACGGCTGCGCTACTTAGCATTTATCAATATGGTCGTTGGTGTACGCTGCGCTGAAAATATACACCAGGTCGAGAGGTGGTGTAAATTATACACCAAAATGAACCAGCGCTGGAATCCACATAAAAATGAAGATGATCAACATCAGTGCCATTATACAAATCAATGCATATGTTACATAAATAACACTTTCCTGATTATGCTACATAATAATAAATACAAATCCCGCTTTTGCGGGATTGTTATGGAGCACGATCCGTGGCTACAGCCCTGACTGCAAAGACAGCGCTGCATGCCCTTTTCTCCAGACTTCGAGCCTGGAGCCAGAGCAGCGCTGAGCTTAACTTCATGTGGTGTGATCGTTTTAGACTATGAAATTGATAATAACAACTGTAGTTTCGTCATTCCCTTAATTCGCCCGTGCTGCAATCAGTTTTTGTTGTCTCCATTCGGTTGTCACAATAAAATAAATACAGAAATACATTTAAAAAAATAAAGAAATCTGACAGATTAGGTGTGTCTTATTACTTGAGCGAGCAAATATCCACATGTCAAGAATTATTGACATGTGAAAAGAGAATACAGTGGTCCCTCGCTATAACGCCGTTCACCTGTCGTGGCCTCGGAGTCTTGCGGAGTATTTAGTTCAATTTTGCATGCCTTTTTTTTTACAGTGTTCTGTGTTCTGCGTATCTGTTTATAAGAATCTTGTCGCCCAGAAGAAAAAAGAGCGCCAACAACTACTCTTAACTATGTTTGTCACTCGGAAACAAACACCTGCAGCCAGCTGTGAGTGGAAAAAGGCGCGGCGTCAGGATGCAGAGGAGCGATCTGTGACATACTGGTCAGTCACTATTAATAATTTCTTATGTGTCCGACCTCGTTCGTTGATCGTTAAAATGAATTCGTTAGTTCTAAATGCCATCATAATTATTTATAGGAAAACTTTCTATTTTTATTTCTCAAACAAATGTTTGGGCCTGAAACAGTTTGGTATTATTTTCCTACTAAGGTTTGAACTTTGAGAGTGTTTACACACGAGAGAAAAGTGAGAAAATGTTCATGCCTGATTGAGAAAGTGTATAAACTGTGTAGTGATGGGTTTTACAGCTTTGAAACGTCTATAATAATTGTAAAAAATAACACTGCCTAACGTCGCGGTTTCGCGTATTTCGGGCTATTTTTTAGAACGGAACTCCAGCGATTAATGAGGGACCACTGTAACACTTTATTGATTATATGCTACAAAACAGTTGATACGACGGCCGCTTTTGATGCTCTATTGGCATGCATCGTGATTGGTGGAGTTCTTTTTCTTTGCCGTCTTCCTGGCTTCCATGTCGTAAAATGAGGGTGTGTCTGAAGCGGAGTCTGAATATTTATGGGCGTGTTTATTATAATTACAGTCGTTTCCACCCGCCGCATTTATCAAGATCACGTCAGGCGTACACCAGAAATGGGCAGGTGCGCACTGCTTGATACATGTCACGGCGACTTTGGTGTATTTCAAGTTTACGCCGTAAATTTACGCCACAAGTGCGCAACATTGATACATGAGGCCCAATATATGTACATACATGCACAAATACATGCATAAAGTCCCACACACTGCTCTTGGACATCCCTTCAACTTAAGAAACGTTAACAAAAAGGATAACAAATGTTCTGATCGCAGGAAGAGCAGTGCCACTGAAAGGTCAGATGGAAGACAACTTTGGCTTCCATCCGAATTTTGGATTAATCCAGAAAATAATTAGCAGATTAACTAATAATGAAAGTAATTGTACATTGGAGCCCTTTGAGGCAGGATTTTATTTTTACTTTCTGAGTCTCTGGAAGAGGCAAAGTGTGTTGAGTATTTTTTTTCTATGTTTTTTTGCCATGACTGCCTTTTTAATTGTTGTCACTTTATACTCTTTATATGTTTGAATTTTGGTTAGTGGTTATCACTGTTGCCTCACAGCAAGTAGGTCCTGGTTAGAACCTGACCCGGGTTCCTCTCACTTCCAAAGATGTGTGTGTGTGTGTGTGTGTGTGTGTGTGTGTGTGTGTGTGTGTGTGTGTGTGTGTGTGTGTGTGTGTGTGTGTGTGTGTGTGTGTGTGTGTGTGTGTGTGTATGGGTGCGTGTTAGCCCTGTGATAGACTGTCCTCGCTGTACCCCACCTCTCACCTAGAGAAAGGCTCCACCTCCACTGTGTCCCTGAACAGGATCAAATGTGCCCAACAAATACCCTGTGATGATGTTCTAAATCATGATGTGATGTATTTTAAATCAAAACTGCTCCATTTAAATGCATTTTTGCCCCAATAGAAAATGAGTCCCTCATCGGCATTTGAATTGCTTAGTGGCAAGGATGACAGTGAGGCTAAGGTAAGCAGCTAACTGTACTGTATAATCAGTTCCATTAAAAAAAAAGTTTATTTACATTTAGTGAGGCAAACATGGCTGTTAACTTCAGTAGGGATGCCCTCGTTACTACCACACATTTGTAATGACATTGCCTGTTCAGTGATGACAAAAAGTGGTTTACTGTTTGTTTTTACCCCATGCATTACATTATGTAAACACTTACTGCATGAGGGTGTTTGCTTTCTAAATCTATATTGCACCAATGAACCCCAAAACATCTAAAAATGCAGCCTAGGTTAGGTGGAAAAATGGCTAACTTCTCCTTTAAATAATAATAATAATCACAGGGGAGCTGAAGCCTATCCCAATAGTCACTTGGCCAGATGCTAATAACCCCAGGCAGTGCGAACCATTAAGCAGTTGTGCTGCCCTAAGGATAAGAATAACAATAACAATCATGGACAAAGACAAAATGTTGGTTCTGATGATTCAGTTTCACTGGTCTGCTGGAGGAACTGACATTTTTCTTTGTCAGGATATATATATATATATATATATATATATATATATATATATATATATATATATATATATATATATATATATATATATATATATTGAGGATTAAAACCTTCACATGTTGCAGCAGTAGTAGTAGTAGAAACAACAATTAGAAAAGAGGAAGAAGAAGAAGTAGTAGTAGAAGTAGTAAATTTCCCATAAGGACAAGGGATAGACCTTTAAAGTTACTTTTTGGCTGTCAGCCCATCTTATTTTTGCCAAAAGTTAAAGGACATGTCACACAGAAATCATAACAACTTAGATTTAGGCTATTAGTGACCATCAATGATACTCCAGGATTACTTTGTGCACTTTTGTGACGGGTCTCAAAGTAGACATTTGTGACAAACAGCTATGCTGAAAAGAAAGTAGTCATGAGTACTTGCTTTTCTGAGTGTTTCTGACAGCATTTTGCTTAGAGCAAAATGTCCCAGCGTCCACTTGAATGGAATGTAGCTGCAAACATTAAGAACAGAGCCACAGATTAATTGTATAATTTACATAAGTGTGATGTCATGTTATCAAGACTCATTTTAAGTGATAACTGTTCATTTTGATGCAGCAGTCGCTCTGCACAGTGAGAAGACTTAGTGAGTGAGTGTGCACGTCCATCATGAATGTAACCTGTTGAAAGCTAGAGGCTCAGCTTTAAGTGTTGTCATCAATATAACTGTGAAAAATCTAAGAAATATGTTTGTGTGAGCAGGTAGCCTGAAAAGCAGTGGAGAGAGTTCCATGTGTACATTCATGGCGGTAGCTATAATGGGTTGAAACAGCATGCTGCTCTAGTAGACAGTAGACTCTGCACAAAGTAAAATAGTCTCTCTCTCAAAGTAAAATAAAAGTCTCAAAGTCTCTCTCAAAGTAAAATAAAAGTAACAAAGCCTACTAGCTCCACTGATGAGAACAATATACAAAAGGAAAAAAAAAACTGAACTGGGCACTCACTCACTTGTAAAATGATTTCCAAGTTTAAATATGTAAAGTCCACACCATCAAAGAAGTCATCACGCACTGATCACATGCAATTGCCAGCAGGAGAATAATGTCCAGGCCCACTCCATCATCCTGTGGACACATGTCCTCCACAGTTCTGCTGTGATTAAAACCACCTCTGTGCATGGAGGCCAACCACGAATGCTGTCATGAGATGTTTTCCCTTTGTGGTCCTGATTTAGAGGAAGAAGACAAAGGATAATCCCAGCTGTTGCGGACAGGTGTGTCCAGTCCACTGACTATGAGCCACAGCTGCTGGACTCTCAGCTATTTCCAAAAGTGGCTCTCTCTCGACTCATCTGGACTATTTTGGCATGCTCCCACATCAGCTCCACATCAGCTCCTCACAATGGTCTCTCACAATTCTGGCATGTTACATAGAAAGCCCATTATCTCATGAAAATAACATATTCTGATGTTTTTCAATGTAAGTACATCTGCATGTCCAGGCAGCCTATAAAAACAGTGTCGTGGAGACTTTCCATTTGCATGTTCACGGAAGCAGTCAGCACACATTAAGATCCAAAACTGACAGACTCTCAAAAAAAAAAAAAAAGCATTTGGGGGGGTGAAGTGTGTCATCTCCTTTTTGTACATCCCATGTAAATCTGAGCCATCACTTTCGAATGAAAGCTCACTAGCTTTGTTATTGGATGTAGCAGTGTTTCTTTCACTCTGTCGGCCATCGGAATGTTTCTGCTTTTCCTAAAATGTATGTCACATGCCAATAAATACTGAGAAATGCTGAGTAAGACGTTTTCCAGAAATGCCCACGCTACTCGCCGAGCGAGATGGATAATTAGCAATAAAACACATCAGTGACCACTATTTATAACAGTGCGCGAATGGACTTACAATGATGAATATGTTGTGTTGCGAACCGGAACGTTAAATAATGTGCAACACGCCCTTTAACTTCTCGAATAAATAAACAGCCAAGATCTTGCTGCATATTTCAGCAGCTTTTTTCGCCATCTAGTGGCCAATGTGAGCATTTCAGGGCTTCTAATATATTTCGTATTTAAAACCCAAAATGTCTTAAAAAAGGCATTTATAAATGTCAGAAACACTTTTTTTTTTTTGAAGGTTTTGCTGGAGACTTGGATGGATGGAAGGACAGCAATTTCTCATGACAAGTACAGCTTACAGTTGTTAATAATAACAATAACAACAGTAATGTCTAATGATTGGTGCTACTTTTGGTTATGTATAGAATACAGACTAATGATACCTGTACAGTTCAACAGGGTGAACTGTACAGATATAGATTACATTTAATTAACTTAAATACACACTAAACATTCGAGGAGAATATTTCAGATTTGTTTGTTCATTTATTAATTAATTAATTTATTGTTACATGGAGCATGCAATTTATATATATATATATATATATATATATATATATATATATATATATATATATATATATATATATATATATATATATACATATATATAAAGACTATATGCTGAGGCTATGGCATTAGTATGCACTGTGAGTGTTTTTCTCCCTGTCTTTTATTTCTGTGAATCTACATTACCACATATACATGCTTGTCATGTCTTAATAAAGACTACATAAATAATGCAGGATGGTAAAGTGAAGTAAATGTTTTATTACACACACATGCAGTCAATATTCAATTATGTTTCACTACCTCTGTTCTCCTTTCATTCTTCCTTCTCAAACTCTCATCTTTTTTGCTGGCTCTCCGAGGGATGGAACATGAGAAACGTGTATTGTTGATTGTGTGAAATAATTAATTTTATAATCGAAAGCTTTAGTACAAAAGGATAAAACCACCAGAAAATGAAAGACACATTGTACTAATATAGTCCTGGGCTTGAGAGGATTGTTAGCTGCTGGATTTTTCAGATAGACCTTTACCGCTTATGTAACGTTGCGTAACCTGAGCGCTGACCCTCAATGTTGAATATGTTCACTTTGCCCAGTCTCAATACAAAAGGATTTTTAACTGAGGTCTGTACGGGAAAATACCAGACTAAGGTGTAAGTACGTGCGCAAAACGCTGAGGTCTGATAATCCTGTACAGACCGAGCAAACGAGGTTACTACTTTGTTTGTTATAAGCATGGGTGGTGGTCAAGTGGTTAGTGCACTTGGTTTCAGTGCGGAAGGTTCCCGGATCAAACTCCACCCCTACCACATTCCCCCATATAATGTGGAGTTACATCAGGAAGGGCGTCCGGTGTAACACTTATGCCAATTCAACATGCAGATCCACCTCAGATTTGCTGTGGTGACCCTAAATGTAAACAAGGGAGCAACCAAAGGGACATACTATATGACTGTATATATATATATATAGTATATAAAGACACAAACTTACTGTATTGCCCAAATATGAAAGCTGCTGACGGTGGGCTCGTAGTCAGACCTGTTCGCTTCACTTCCATGAAGAACTTGCTAACAGATGATCTGGTCCTTAGCTGGTAAGCTTTCAATCTGTGTGAGTTTTGCTGATGTTGTTTTGATATTTATGGAGTATGTTCAGGTCCGACTTGGTTTTAGTAATCGTGTTTTTAGCTTTCTGGTTTGTAATCACTGGGATACATGTTTCGGACCAGTTGCCATGGTAGCGGCCAGATATGGGAAAATATTGGACCAGAAATCAGCCATTCAGAGTGTACATAGCATTGAAGCCATATTATATTTGTCTATAATCTCTGTTTTTTCAAGAAAACAGCGACATATAGATATATATTGAGAAGTCTTACCTCCTCTGGAGCAAAGGAACCTAACCATGTTTTTTGATGGCGTGATTCCAATTTAAAAGGGAACAAAGTTACGTCAGTTTGGATGAGTTGCACAAGCTAGCCTCTGGTTTAAAGTTAGCTTTCTTGATTCTTGATAGCAGCACTTCTGGGAGAGTTTTACATTTTAAAATCTTTCACTGTAACTTGATAGCAGAATAACAGAATTGGGCAATATGGTGGCTTAGTGGTTAGCACTGTTGCTTCACAGCAAGAAGGTCCTGGGATCGCTTCCCACCTGGTCCTTTCTGTGTGGTCCTTTCTTTGCATGTGTTCCCCTTGCTTCCACTTCCACAGAAATGCGAGTTAGGTTAATTGATGACTCTAAATTGACCGTAGATGTGATTGGGAGTGTGAAAGTTTGTCTGTCTATGAGGCCCTGCAATAGACTGGTGGCGTGTCCAGGTTGTATCCTGTGTCTCACCCAGTGACCATGGGAACAGGCTCCAGCTCTCTATGACCCTTAATTGGAGTAAGCAGGTATAGAAAATTAATGAATGAATGTTATTTCAAACAGGTGATGTCAACAAGTGATTATCATCCTGATTTGGTACAAAAGCAGTATCCACGAAAGGCTGAGACTTTGAGGAGCAATGATGGGCAGGGGATTTGTTAACAAATTTATGACAGAATTAGTGAAATGTTAAAAAGGAATGTTTCTCAATGAAATATTAGAATGGATATTGCATATTTCTTCCTCTCGAGTGCATAAGATCATTAAATGATTCAAGGAATCTGGAGAAATTTCAGTGAGTAAATGGCAAGAGTACAAGCCTAAACATGTGATCTCGGAACCCTCAGACAACACTACATCTAGAACTGTCATTCATCAATAGCTGATATAACTACATGCCTACCACATCACCCCCTTGATCCTTAATTGGAATAAGAAAATAAATGAATGATTGAATAACAGAGTTACAGTAGGTTTATCTGTTGATGGCCTGATATATTTTTTTTTTTTATTTTGTTTTTGTTTTTTCTTGATGTTTTTTGAGAGATGGCCATTGTATTTTTTTCTTGTCTGTCAAATGGGAATTAAATGATGGGTGCGTCCATAGGACAAACTAGAGATGGGCGATACCAGGAATTTTGGTATTGATCCAATACCAAGCAAATACAGGCCCAGTATCACCGATATCGATATCGATACTGATACTTTTTCCATATTTAAGCTTCATAGATCCAAAGAATCCAAAAGACCTAGGATAGAATTTCACCAAATATTGGATGTGACAGCAAAATACTTTATTATCACAATCAATATTTTTGTTTAAAAAAATATCACTCAACACAACTTAAAACAAAATCTCCTGAGGTAGACGGCTGACAAACCACAATACAAGGGTGCGCTGCTTTGTGTTGTGTGACACAGCGCAGTGCTGCTCTTACAGAGAACAGACTTTGATGAATCTGCGTGCACAGCAGTCAGTGTGTGTGAGAGAGAAAAAAAGCTTGAGTATTGATCTTTTTACATGAGGATTGTTCAATATCAATACCATCGTTGGTATCGATATTATCGATATTAGGATCGATCCGCCCACCTCTTGGACAAACAGTAAAAAATGTATCTGAAGTTGGAGAAGGCTTATTTTGCAATGGATGGAAAATCATGTGTATTTGCACGTGTGTGCGCGCGCGCATGTGTGTGTGTGTTAATTTAACCCCAATTTGGCCCTTATGGGTAATTCTGGGGTCAGTCTACATTCACATAGCAAAATTGGTGGAAACTGCCTGAAGCATATCAGAGGAGTCATGGAACAAACACACAAACAAATGTTTTTTTTTTTTTGTTTGTTTTTTAGATTATACCATGATATTCATTAAAAGTCTCCACCATGACCTCTACTTGCCATACCATAGCATACTAAACAATACAAAATAACTTCTGCTTGACTTCATGCAAATACATCTGTAGACTAATCTGCACACACAGAGTACAGAAAAGCTACAGTATCAATGTCACTCCACACTCATGCATACACTCACATAAAAAAAAATGTGTTTTCATGGTTCTTTGCCCCACAGGACAGCTTTTAGCCTCAGAAGTCTATTCTCTTTGTGACCTGCTAAGCCACAGAAACTCAGTACTCTAAATAGAAAGTAATTTAAAGGTGATTGCCTGAAATTGTGAAGTAAGAGTCGGGCGATGACTGAAGCAGTAACACAGAGAGCTCACACTGTTTCATACCAAAAGCTCCCTTGAGGGTGAAGCTCACCGGTCAGCTCCCAACAGAGACACGACGCACACTTTGCCAATTTGCCATCATTCTAGCCTTTGTAATGCAACACCGCACAAACATGCCTTTGTTCACTGACCTTTGAATAATTCAGCTTGAACAAAATGCTGTGACACATTTTTGATCAAAGTCTCACTTTCAAGGGGAAAAGGCATTTTTTTAGACACTGCGTGTTCCTCTCCACTCAGGATAAAAGCTCACTTCCTCAATACTTTCTCGGACGAGCAGCAAGGTTAAGGCCACAAAGTAGCAAATCCCCCCAAAATACACTCAACAAAAATATAAACGCAACACTTTTGGTTTTGCTCCCATTTTGTATGAGATGAACTCAAAGATCTAAAACTTTTTCCACATACACAATATCACCATTTCCCTCAAATATTGTTCACAAACCAGTCTAAATCTGTGATAGTGAGCACTTCTCCTTTGCTGAGATAATCCATCCCACCTCACAGGTGTGCCATATCAAGATGCTGATTAGACACCATGATTAGTGCACAGGTGTGCCTTAGACTGTCCACAATAAAAGGCCACTCTGAAAGGTGCAGTTTTATCACACAGTACAATGCCACAGATGTTGCAAGATTTGAGGGAGCGTGCAGTTGGCATGCTGACAGCAGGAATGTCAACCAGAGCTGTTGCTCGTGTATTGAATTTTCATTTCTCTACCATAAGCCGTTTCCAAAGGCGTTTCAGAGAATTTGGCAGTACATCCAACCAGCCTCACAACCGCAGACCACGTGTAACCACACCAGCCCAGGACCTCCACATCCAGCATGTTCACCTCCAAGATCGTCTGAGACCAGCCACTCGGACAGCTGCTGAAACAATCAGTTTGCATAACCAAAGAATTTCTGCACAAACTGTCAGAAACCGTCTCAGGGAAGCTCATCTGCATGCTCGTCGTCCTCATCGGGGTCTCGACCTGACTCCAGCTCGTCCTCGTAACCGACTTGAGTGGGCAAATGCTCACATTCGCTGGCGTTTGGCACGTTGGAGAGGTGTTCTCTTCACGGATGAATCCTGGTTCACACTGTCCAGGGCAGATGGCAGACAGCGTGTGTGGCGTCGTGTGGGTGAGCGATTTTCTGATGTCAATGTTGTGGATCGAGTGGCCCATGGTGGCGGTGGGGTTATGGTATGGGCAGGCATCTGTTATGGACGAAGAACACAGGTGCATTTCATTGATGGCATTTTGAATGCACAGAGATACCGTGACGAGATCCTGAGGCCTATTGTTGTGCCATACAGCCAAGAACATCACCTCATGTTGCAGCAGGATAATGCACGGCCCCATGTTGCAAGGATCTGTACACAATTCTTGGAAGCTGAAAATGTCCCACTTCTTGCATGGCCGGCATACTCACCAGACATGTCACCCATTGAGCATGTTTGGGATGCTCTGGACCGGCGTATACGACAGCGTGTACCAGTTCCTGCCAATATCCAGCAACTTCGCACAGCCATTGAAGAGGAGTGGACCAACATTCCACAGGCCACAATTGACAACCTGATCAACTCTATGTGAAGGAGATGTGTTGCACTGCATGAGGCAAATGGTGGTCACACCAGATACTGACTGGTATCCCCCCCCAATAAAACAAAACTGCACCTTTCAGAGTGGCCTTTTATTGTGGACAGTCTAAGGCACACCTGTGCACTAATCATGGTGTCTAATCAGCATCTTGATATGGCACACCTGTGAGGTGGGATGGATCATCTCAGCAAAGGAGAAGTGCTCACTATCACAGATTTAGACTGGTTTGTGAACAATATTTGAGGGAAATGGTGATATTGTGTATGTGGAAAAGTTTTAGATCTTTGAGTTCATCTCATACAAAATGGGAGCAAAACCAAAAGTGTTGCGTTTATATTTTTGTTGAGTGTATATGACAATCCATATGTTTGAATTAGAAGGAGCACCTGAATAAAGTAACACTCCCACATAGTAACTCTTTAACCCAACAGGATGTGACCTCTGCTGCAGAAGGTGTGACAAAAAAGATGACTGAAAGTCTTACTTGGAAAGCACCCATCTTCAACAAGTTGTGACGAATGGGTGAAGATTACGAGATGGCGACAAGGCATACGCAGCTACCACGATGCTATGTCCTGAGGAAGATATTTGTTACCCCCAAGCCATCTACCGCCATATAAACTCACGGTCTAAGCTGTCCATTGTAGAAGCAGTCAAAACAAAAAAGCCTTTAGTGACTTATGAGCTGTACTTGCACCATTCATCATGCAACCACAGCACCTGTTTGACGGCATGTTTCTGGTTGCAACGTCACTATAGCAAATCGTGAGATTCATGATTTTGATATTGGCGTCGGTGCTTTGCAGAAATTGAACTGTGCCTTCTGAGCCTTTTGGGGAATTTCTGCAAGACTCTAAGGCCATGTTCAGACTCTTAGGACTTGTTCAGACCAGGCCCAAATCCAGACCGGTTTTTACGCATCGTTCGTCATCGGTAAAAAAAAAATCTTGAATAATCCCAAATAGTGCCGAACGTGTCCCTGCGGTGAACACAGCTTTTGATTTGATCCCACAGTGCACCACGCAGGTGTACACAGGAAAATTCAAACTGGATCAAACAAACATAGTGTGAGTCCAGTCGAGTCGATGATCATGGCATCCAGGAAAAAGTTGTGCAAGAAAAATTGGGTGCTTATTTCAGCAAGAAATGGTGAGTGGTTTATAAATAGTTTTCAGACAATAGTGTGTTTGAAAGGCATTCTATGATGACTGAAATTACATTTTCGGTGGTTTTCTGACTTGCATACATGTCAACCTATATGGATTGTCCATAAATTATATGGATTTTTCAGAGTTTCAGAGTCATACGGACATACAAATAAAGTCAGATATTCAGGGTTTGGTCTACAGCTGGTCTGTAATCAAATGTTTCTGCAGCACGGCTCCACTTTGAAGCGTGAACCATTGAAGCAATGCTTCAATCCACTAGTTCGTTGGTTCTTTGAGTCGCTGCTCTTCAGAAACGGCAAGTCCGCTTCTTAACCTCTCTCAAAGCCATTAAAGTTCCGTGAGTCACTTTTGTGTGGATTAAAGTCACTAACTGGTTCTCTTGTCTTGTTGCAGTCAAGAAACGAGAATCGTCCTCCGTTCCATTGTCATAGCTCCAAACGCTGCGTGGCTCTCGGAATTAATAACTTCAAAATGAATTGCTGCTTTAAATAAAATGACACGTCTTACAAATGTTCTAATACAGACAAGAAACTACAATCAACTAAAACGTTTTTTTCCTCCCAAAATGAAACGTGCTGTATTTATTTACAAATTACATCCTGACGTGCATCACAGCAGCTGCAAGAGCTCAGCTCAGATATATGGAAAGACATTCATGCCAATATGTCTGAAAGGAAAAGCTTTTGACAAAAAGTACAGATTTTGTTTATTCCTATTTATGTCCAGAGATCAAGGATCCACCATGTCAATTTTTGTTACAGTGTTGTTTTTTAGGACATCATATTTATACAAATAAGAAGTGTTCACTATGGTCCATGAAGTACTGTATAATAAATATATGAAAAGAAGTGTGACAGTGTATGTTGCACATGAATAAAAGAATGAAGATTATTGAATAACAACACACGTCCAATTTTCAATTTTATCATTGGGCAAAAATGCATCTGTCAGATTTTCACTCTGGATCCAGCACTGCAGACTGCCTGTAAAAATGTGATTTTTGTGCATATCTGATTGAAATCTGGTCTTGTTGCTTGTCTGAACAGTCAAAAATTGCACAAAATCAGTTTCATTCATGGTAGTTTTAAATGCGATCTGTTTTTGGTCTGGATGCTCATATTTTGTGACCCTTGTGATTTTTGCTGCATTCTGTTATTAAAAAAATAACAACAAAACGGCTCAGACTCTGAAAAGTGCATTAGACAGCCATTCAAGTCATGACCTCAGGTGAGATCTGTGAAAACTGTGGTCACCAATCTGATGTCACAGCATTATGGCAGTGCACACACTGAACGGTAAACACAATCATTTTGTTAATTTTTACTTGTATGTAGTGATGCCGTCCTGATGGCAAGTTTTACACAATAAATGTACAAGGGTCCTGACTTCAGTTGTGAACCTTGGTCTTGCTGTCAGTACGGTGGTGGATTGCAAACTCATGACATTCCCCCTCCTAAGATGGAGAATAAAAATATCGCAGAAAAGACCTAAATGTCCTTTTCCCAAGCGGATGCACTGGAATGTATTCAGATCAAACGTCGGTAATATTGACTCTGAATTATCAACTTGTGATGTGCACATTATTTCTAATTCACATAAGAGCTATGTGACTCTCCTCCTGCCTCTCACAGCCTTACAGCTGGGGGACAGAAAATACACACTCACACACACACAAAAGCCCAAACTAAACGATTAACAAAAATAAATACAAAAACACAGTCATGAGTGTGTGCAGTGTGATGAACCAACCCAGTCTCACAGCATGTTGTGATTCAGCAGCACGAAATATACATCAATCTATTGGTTCATCACGAAAAGTACAAAATGTTCATCATGGGAGCACACATTTATTCTACTTCATTCCATGATGGGTGCACGTAATTAAAAAAGCAGCGGGGGGTGGGGAGGTCGGGGTGGTTATGGTTAGGGTTGGGGAAGGAGTAGGGTTAGTTTACGGTTAAGGTTAGGGTTGGGGTAAGAGTAGGATTAGTAATAGTGAGTTAAAAAAAAGTCACAAAAATTTGAATCATTTCGTGACGGGAGGACAAAAAAAAAACCTGAGACTGGGCTGGATGAACATGCACAGTTGTGCACAGGTGTACACTAGGTGCCTCAGTCTTTCCACACAATCAATGCCACATGATTCCACACTATCTTCTAGTTGTAACTTTATTTTTGATGTGAGTTAGGGCACAATCATTTTTTGAATGTGCGCATGCATGAGCAGCTATCACATAAAAGCAAAACAAATGTGGAAAAAATGCTTATAAACTCACTATCAACTGAGATTACAATCCAGGTCCAACAACGCTCCACGTTAGTAAAGTCACAGCAGAGAGACACTGACAGCAGTGTTTCTCTGAAACCAATTGCACAAACCACTGTTTACATATGTGACTGTATGACTATAGCAACTGCTGTGGGAATGAGTTAAATGTGGGTTGTTACAGGGACACACAAATCGGATCTTGTCACTTGCTATATATAATGCGAACAGTCAGCCAGTGAGATTAGTAGATTTCATCAGATAATCAGATATTGAACTGGCACATGTGAGGTTTTTTGTTGTTGTGTTTGTTTGATTGTTTGTTTGTTTTTAATGAGTTGATGCTGCCTGTTCCCTGTCCCTCTCCATCACCCATTGCACTGCAGTGAATACAAATGCTGCAAGCAATACTGCCAAAACTGGTTGCAGTTGATTCAACATTTTGTGACAGAGCGCTGCCTTATTTATATCACAGAGGTTGTGTTAAAATGAGAAGTGGGATGTGCTTGGTGCCTTTGTCCTGTAAGCCTCTACTGGTGGTTGGCTCTCACTGCGGTATTGTATCATTTCCTGTTCCGGAGCACAGCGGTGTTTTGCTGTATCTGTTAGCTGTTTAATCTGCGCAGTTAGATTGATCTAGTTATCTAGATTACGATTTGTTTCCCAGTGTAATCTTTACATGCCTTAACTAAAGCACTCCCTCTGCTGAATCACCTCTAAATTATTTACACATTATTCACTTTGCGTGTTTTTAGGAATCCGCTAGCTTAGCGTAGCTACTAGCTCTTAGCCGATTTAGCATGCCGGCTTCTCCTGTCTCTCCCGCACTTTTCTGCTCTGGGTGTGAAATGTTTAGTTATTCCTCGGCCTCCTTTAGCAGTAACGGTACTTGTAATAAGTGTAGCTTATTCGTAGCTTTGGAGGCCAGGCTGGGCGAATTGGAGACTCGGCTCCGCACCGTGGAAAATTCTTCAGCTAGCCAGGCCCCTGTAGTCGGTGCGGACCAAGGTAGCTTAGCCGCCGTTAGTTCCCCTCTGGCATATCCCGAGCAGCCGGGAAAGCAGGCCGACTGGGTGACTGTGAGGAGGAAGCGTAGTTCTAAACAGAAGCCCCGTGTACACCGCCAACCCGTTCACATTTCTAACCGTTTTTCCCCACTCGACGACACACCCACCGAGGATCAAACTCTGGTTATTGGCGACTCTGTTTTGAGAGATGTGAAGTTAGCGACACCAGCAACCATAGTCAATTGTCTTCCGGGGGCCAGAGCAGGCGACATTGAAGGAAATTTGAAACTGCTGGCTAAGGCTAAGCGTAAATTTGGTAAGATTGTAATTCACGTCGGCAGTAATGACACCCGGTTACGCCAATCGGAGGTCACTAAAATTAACATTGAATCAGTGTGTAACTTTGCAAAAACAATGTCGGACTCTGTAGTTTTCTCTGGGCCCCTCCCCAATCGGACCGGGAGTGACATGTTTAGCCGCATGTTCTCCTTGAATTGCTGGCTGTCTGAGTGGTGTCCAAAAAATGAGGTGGGCTTCATAGATAATTGGCAAAGCTTCTGGGGAAAACCTGGTCTTGTTAGGAGAGACGGCATCCATCCCACTTTGGATGGAGCAGCTCTCATTTCTAGAAATCTGGCCAATTTTCTTAAATCCTCCAAACCGTGACTATCCAGGGTTGGGACCAGGAAGCAGAGTTGTAGTCTTACACACCTCTCTGCAGCTTCTCTCCCCCTGCCATCCCCTCATTACCCCATCCCCGTAGAGACGGTGTCTGCTCCCAGACCACCAATAACCAGCAAAAATCTATTTAAGCATAAAAATTCAAAAAGAAAAAATAATATAGCACCTTCAACTGCACCACAGACTAAAACAGTTAAATGTGGTCTATTAAACATTAGGTCTCTCTCTTCTAAGTCCCTGTTGGTAAATGATATAATAATTGATCAACATATTGATTTATTATGCCTTACAGAAACCTGGTTACAGCAGGATGAATATGTTAGTTTAAATGAGTCAACACCCCCGAGTCACACTAACTGCCAGAATGCTCGTAGCACGGGCCGGGGCGGAGGATTAGCAGCAATCTTCCATTCCAGCTTATTAATTAATCAAAAACCCAGACAGAGCTTTAATTCATTTGAAAGCTTGACTCTTAGTCTTGTCCATCCAAATTGGAAGTCCCAAAAACCAGTTTTATTTGTTATTATCTATCGTCCACCTGGTCGTTACTGTGAGTTTCTCTGTGAATTTTCAGACCTTTTGTCTGACTTAGTGCTTAGCTCAGATAAGATAACTATAGTGGGCGATTTTAACATCCACACAGATGCTGAGAATGACAGCCTCAACACTGCATTTAATCTATTATTAGACTCTATTGGCTTTGCTCAAAAAGTAAATGAGTCCACCCACCACTTTAATCATATCTTAGATCTTGTTCTGACTTATGGTATGGAAATAGAAGACTTAACAGTAGTCCCTGAAAACTCCCTTCTGTCTGGTCATTTCTTAATAGCATTTACATTTACTCTGATGGACTACCCAGCAGTGGGGAATAAGTTTCATTACACTAGAAGTCTTTCAGAAAGCGCTGTAACTAGGTTTAAGGATATGATTCCTTCTTTATGTTCTCTAATGCCATATACCAACACAGTGCAGAGTAGCTACCTAAACTCTGTAAGTGAGATAGAGTATCTCGTCAATAGTTTTACATCCTCATTGAAGACAACTTTGGATGCTGTAGCTCCTCTGAAAAAGAGAGCTTTAAATCAGAAGTGCCTGACTCCGTGGTATAACTCACAAACTCGTAGCTTAAAGCAGATAACCCATAAGTTGGAGAGGAAATGGCGTCTCACTAATTTAGAAGATCTTCACTTAGCCTGGAAAAAGAGTCTGTTGCTCTATAAAAAAGCCCTCCGTAAAAGTAGGACATCTTACTACTCATCACTAATTGAAGAAAATAAGAACAACCCCAGGTTTCTTTTCAGCACTGTAGCCAGGCTGACAAAGAGTCAGAGCTCTATTGAGCTGAGTATTCCATTAACTTTAACTAGTAATGACTTCATGACTTTCTTTGCTAACAAAATTTTAACTATTAGAGAAAAAATTACTCATAACCATCCCAAAGACGTATCGTTATCTTTGGCTGCTTTCAGTGATGCCGGTATTTGGTTAGACTCTTTCTCTCCGATTGTTCTGTCTGAGTTATTTTCATTAGTTACTTCATCCAAACCATCAACATGTTTATTAGACCCCATTCCTACCAGGCTGCTCAAGGAAGCCCTACCATTATTTAATGCTTCGATCTTAAATATGATCAATCTATCTTTGTTAGTTGGCTATGTACCACAGGCTTTTAAGGTGGCAGTAATTAAACCATTACTTAAAAAGCCATCACTTGACCCAGCTATCTTAGCTAATTATAGGACAATCTGCAACCTTCCTTTTCTCTCAAAAATTCTTGAAAGGGTAGTTGTAAAACAGCTAACTGATCATCTGCAGAGGAATGGTCTATTTGAAGAGTTTCAGTCAGGTTTTAGAATTCATCATAGTACAGAAACAGCATTAGTGAAGGTTACAAATGATCTTCTTATGGCCTCGGACAGTGGACTCATCTCTGTGCTTGTTCTGTTAGACCTCAGTGCTGCTTTTGATACTGTTGACCATAAAATTTTATTACAGAGATTAGAGCATGCCATAGGCATTAAAGGCACTGCGCTGCGGTGGTTTGAATCATATTTGTCTAATAGATTACAATTTGTTCATGTAAATGGGGAATCTTCTTCACAGACTAAAGTTAATTATGGAGTTCCACAAGGTTCTGTGCTAGGACCAATTTTATTCACTTTATACATGCTTCCCTTAGGCAGTATTATTAGACGGTATTGCTTAAATTTTCATTGTTACGCAGATGATACCCAGCTTTATCTATCCATGAAGCCAGAGGACACACACACCAATTAGCTAAACTGCAGGATTGTCTTACAGACATAAAGACATGGATGACCTCTAATTTCCTGCTTTTAAACTCAGATAAAACTGAAGTTATTGTACTTGGCCCCACAAATCTTAGAAACATGGTGTCTAACCAGATCCTTACTCTGGATGGCATTACACTGACCTCTAGTAATACTGTGAGAAATCTTGGAGTCATTTTTGATCAGGATATGTCATTCAAAGCGCATATTAAACAAATATGTAGGACTGCTTTTTTGCATTTACGCAATATCTCTAAAATCAGAAAGGTCTTGTCTCAGAGTGATGCTGAAAAACTAATTCATGCATTTATTTCCTCTAGGCTGGACTATTGTAATTCATTATTATCAGGTTGTCCTAAAAGTTCCCTAAAAAGCCTTCAGTTAATTCAAAATGCTGCAGCTAGAGTACTGACGGGGACTAGAAGGAGAGAGCATATCTCACCCATATTGGCCTCTCTTCATTGGCTTCCTGTTAATTCTAGAATAGAATTTAAAATTCTTCTTCTTACTTATAAGGTTTTGAATAATCAAGTCCCATTTTATCTTAGGGACCTCGTAGTACCATATCACCCCAATAGAGCGCTTCACTCTCAGACTGCAGGCTTACTTGTAGTTCCTAGGGTTTGTAAGAGTAGAATGGGAGGCAGAGCCTTCAGCTTTCAGGCTCCTCTCCTGTGGAACCAGCTCCCAATTCAGATCAGGGAGACAGACACCCTCTCTACTTTTAAGATTAGGCTTAAAACTTTCCTTTTTGCTAAAGCTTATAGTTAGGGCTGGATCAGGTGACCCTGAACCATCCCTTAGTTATGCTGCTATAGACGTAGACTGCTGGGGGGTTCCCATGATGCACTGTTTCTTTCTCTTTTTGCTCTGTATGCACCACTCTGCATTTAATCATTAGTGATCGATCTCTGCTCCCCTCCACAGCATGTCTTTTTCCTGGTTCTCTCCCTCAGCCCCAACCAGTCCCAGCAGAGGACTGCCCCTCCCTGAGCCTGGTTCTGCTGGAGGTTTCTTCCTGTTAAAAGGGAGTTTTTCCTTCCCACTGTAGCCAAGTGCTTGCTCACAGGGGGTCATTTTGACCGTTGGGGTTTTACATAATTATTGTATGGCCTTGCCTTACAATATAAAGCACCTTGGGGCAACTGTTTGTTGTGATTTGGCGCTATATAAAAAAATTGATTGATTGATTGATTGATTGATTGTTCCAACTACTGAATTTGAGCAGCTTGAAATGCCAAATAGACGTACATCAGCAAATATTTGCAATATTTGCTGATGGACGTCTGTGTAGGAAGACAGAAATCTAAACAGACCCAGTTTTAACCCTTGTTTTTAATTATTTTGTGAGAAGGCTTTGTTTGCTTGTCAGGCACAGACACATCTTACATGCATAACTCAATGCTCTGCATATTGTTTTAACCAGTCTGCTGTCTAGTGACTGGTTGCTTCTGCAAATTACATGCCAAAAGACAGAAGGAACTTAAAGCCACAGTCATATCTGAATTGTACAACACAATTCAATTGCAATTGTATATATTGCAAGTATTATCATTGATATTTAGCTGTGCTAAGCGGATTCCTTGCTGCACGATGACATGATGCACTTGTGCATTGTGTTGATGCAGTACTCCATGAACACAATGCAAAACAAAGTTATTTCAGGTGAACCACAGGACACAGTACAAACATTACAGTTTGCATCTGTATCCGTGCAGCAAAATACGAGCAGGAGCTGTGCACTCTGCTGATGCAGAGCACGATTGTGATAGAGAAATTAAAAAAAAAAAAATCTCTATCGAAGAGTTATTTCCCATTTTTGATTAGATCAGGTGCACATGATATTTGTCTGTGCTATGCAAAATTGCACAGAGACTTGAGATATAAAATCACACCCTGTTTAATCTGCGTTATTTTGGGGTGTCTATGAGTATAATAGAATAACAGAATAGATTTTGTTTGCTCAAAGTAAAAAGGTGTACATGAGCCAGCACCTTGACTATTCCAATGGCTGCATGCACAGCCAAATTTATGTAAGAATTTAGTTCATGCACATCAATAAATCCAACCATGGAAACAAATTATACTCGTATAGTGCATGCATGCAGTAAAATGTCCAGTGCAATGCTTTTTTTTTCCTGTTTTTTCATCTCTGGCCACTCCAGCAGTCCATAGACACTGTACACATTTTTTTTTAATTTTTTTTTTATTAAACATTGTTTCAGATATGCAGTATCAAGTATGCACACATCTGTGCACCCCTGTTATGTGTCTCTCTGCTTGTCAGTGTAACATCAGTGTAACACCACGCAATTATGATGGAATATGGGAAATGTGGCATGACTGCATCATAATAGTTTTAAACATACTCATCATGCAGTTGCTCTGCACACTGAGTTACCACTTGTTTCTTTAAGATCCTGACAAAATGGGCATTTGTGCCACATGTGTAATGAGTGGCTGGCTCTTGTCACTGTAGAGCTGAGTGATAAGGCAGTTATGAGGAAACATACATAGTTTAAGGTCAAATCTGTCTGCCTTTTTTGTTTTGGCTTTGTTCAAGTGAAGCATTTTCTTCTCCGGTAGACCTTGTTGTCCTTGTGATTTTACTGCCTCAGCTGTGGTACTGCCGTAGGGTGGTGCAGTTGACTCACAGGTGCACCTTATTCATTTTTTAGGACACACAAAAAAAGTTACATGAAATGAGCAGAGCCTACATGTGACCTCAACCCAACAAGGTTTAGTTTGTTACAATTTAATAATGGAATGTTAAGCTCTTTCACTTCCAATAGTGTTATTCCCAAATTACTTAACTGACATTTTAACATACATATAATAAAACATTTGGAAGTGAAACACCTCAACATGTAATTGGGTCTCGCAGTCTCGTTTGAGGGCGGGCACTAAAGGGGTAAAATATGATGCATATGACGCAATTTCTCTACTTCTGGGGACAAACTATGGCATCTTCAATGGCTTTTTGGGTAAATAACACACAAACAAAGTGAAAATGCAAAGAAAAAGTGACAATTCGGTGGGAAAGTTGGCGGTGGGAAAGCGATTTGTTTATGATCCGGAGCACAAACATGTCGAGGTGATTTTGAAGGCGAGAGAACGAAGCTACTCTGGTTAGCTGTGTTACAGACACGACGTCTCCCATCTGCCTCACCTGTTCTGCTCCACTGGGAACCAAAAAAAAAAAAAAGACTTTTCACGACTACCTCGTTGATTGCAACTGAAAACAAAATGGTACACCATTTATCTGTGGAAAGTTATGCTGTAGATATATTGCACAACGGAGCTGAGGTCCCATAAGTGGTCAAATCCTGCAGTATCACGCAGGGTCCAAACGAGACCGCAGTACCCTGTTGTTACTCATCAGCTTAACCCAACCTTGTCTGGTTGAGGTCACATGTAGCCTCTGCTCATTTCAAGCATTTTTTTTTTTTTTTGTCCACAAACCTTTGGAGGTGAAGTCAAAGGTTCAATATCTTTTGGACTTCAGTTAAATCAGCCATTAAGGAAGGAAAAGAGTTTGACAAAGTATGGTACATCTACTTCAAACAAGCTGGGATCTTAGCGGCCTTGGGTGTCTCATGGATCTGCTCACTGAATAAAATCCAGTCAGACCTTTCAGGTCATCCAGTTATGGGTGTGTGTGTGTGTGTTTCATGTACATAAAGGAGGGAGCTTTTTTGCTGTTTTGGGACTATGTTTACCAACCATGCAGATGAGGTCAGCCACACTTAGCCCAGTCTAATAAAATGTCATTATGTCACTGCTCCGCCAGTCTGCTCTGTGTTTGCGAAGGTCAGGTTGCAGAAATGCAAGAACAAATGATTTGGAATTGGTGTGGAGTGGAAATGGTGCAGCCCCTGACCCTGTTCAGAACTTTTATTATGGCTTGTTTTTTTGTCTGTAGTGCTGAGCCGTGTTTGGCGATTAACTCCATTTATGGAGTTTCATTACACTCACACAATTATTGTACATACGAGGTCTGTTAGAAAAGTATTGGACCTTTTTATTTTTTTCAAAAACCTGATGGATTTGAATCACGTGTGCTTGCATGAGCCAACCTTGAACCTTCGTGCGCATGCGTGAATTTTTTCACGCCTATCGATTGAGTCATTTGCTTGCAAGCAGCCTTTGTGTGAGGATGGGTGGAGTCTCTCATTGTTTTTTCTTTGCAAGGAAATGGCAGAACGACTGGAGCAGCGCGACTGCATCAAATTTTGCCAGAAATTGGGTGACAGCCAGGTGGAAACCATTCGGATTATTCAGATGGCTTTCGGTGACGATCCTATGGGCATCACACAGATTAAGGAGCGGTACAACCCGTTTAAAGGCATCCGCACAATGGTGGAGAGTGAGCCGCGCTCTGGTCGGCCATCAACATGCTGAAATGACCAAATCATTTCCAAAGTGAACGCTGTGATGATGTGGGACCGTCGTGTGACTATCCAAGAAATTGCGGACGAAGTGGACATCAGCACTTTTTCGGCACATTCCACTGTGACAGAAAGAAGATTTTGCCATGAAAAGAGTTGCCGCGAAATTCATGCCGCTGGGTTCAGCACGAAGCTGATGGCGCAGCAAAAGCACCTTCGTGTTGAAGCCTCACAGGACATGTTGTGACATGCCCAGCTCTTCCACAATTTCTCGGATAGTCACACGACTGAAAAGCCACCGAAAGCCGTCTGAATCTTCCGAATAGTGGAAGAGCTGGGCATGTCACAACATGTCCTGTGAGACTTCAATGCAGAGGTGCTTTTGCTGCGCCTTCAGCTTCGTGCCGAACCCAGCGGCATGAATTTCGCTGCAACTCTTTTCATGGCAAAGTCTTCTGTCACAGTGGAATGTGCCGAAAAAGTGCTGATGTCCACCTCTTCCGCAATTTCTTGGATAGCCACATGGCGGTCCCACATCACCACAGTGTTCACTTTGGAAATGATCTGGTCATTTCAGCATGTTGATGGCCGACCAGAGCATGGCTTGCTCTCCACCATTGTGCGCCCGTCTTTAAACGGGTTGTACTGCTCCTTAATCTGTGCCGATCGTCACCGAAAGCCGTCTGAATAATCCGAATGGTTTCCACCTGGCTGTCGCCCAGTTTCTGGCAAAATTTGATGCAGTCACGCTGCTCCAGTCGTTCCGCCATTTCCTTGCAAAGAAAAAACGACGAGAGACTCCACCCATCCTCACACAAAGGCTGCTTGCAAGCAAATGCGCACAAAGGTTCAAGGTTGGCTCATGCAAGCACACGTGATTCAAATCCATCAGGTTTTTTAAAAAAATAAAAAGGACGGATGCTAATAGACCTCGTACTGTATTGCCTACTGAATTACAATGTGAAGAAGTGTGTGTGTGTGTGTGTGTGTGTTTGTCATTATGTTTTAGAATCTGGATCTGTTGTGAATAGGCTGATTTTGTAAAAAAAAATTTCAGTCTTTTTCGGTTATTTTTTCTGCACCTATCCTCATTTCATTTTAGTATAATAAAATATTAAGCCATTTTTTGATTGATCTGTGTTGGATTAATTAAATCAGTGTGTGCACATTGTCTGCTTTGCTATAGGCACAGTGGCGGTTCTTTACACAGTGTACATTTTGCTCTGTCAAAAGTATTGATTTCAGAGCTGCAACAGTGAAAGTTTATAAAACACAAGTCATTTCATATACACACCAAGTCTATTTCTGATGGATGGTGTGTGTGATATTAACTGCATCCTAGCCAATCGTATCATTTTCATTAAAAAAGTCTTTTCCTCCCCGTCATCTGTTTAACTCCAATTTACAGAGACAGCACACAGAGAGAATTGGTTTTGACTATCTTGACCTTGACCTTTGACCTATCAGCTTCAACTGTTAACCATAAAGAGATAGTAATCAAAAGAATCTTCCTCCCAAATTTGGTGAAAATCTGCTCTCTCCTTTCCAAGTTATTTTGTATGCAGTCATACACACGAGCAATTACACAACAAAATCATCAGGATTAAATTAACACTGACAGTGTCTATATGGGTCCACACCGGGTCAGTGAGGAATATATAGACATTTCCATTTAACACTGTCAGTGTTAATTTTACACTGGTGATTTTGCTGTGTACAAAACCTCACCGCACTGTTGGCATACAGGGTAGTAAATTTATATTTCCCGAGTAATAAGGTCTGTTGGGTGGGTGGGTGTGATGTAAAAATCCTGATGTGGTTGAACAAGCCTTGTTTGTTTGCATCATTTAGCGCATTTGGTAGAATTGGATGTTTGTTGTTGGACATGTCTTTTCATTTAAAGATTGTAAGGTCCAATCTACTTGTATATGTGAATATGTGTATTTGTGTAGCTATTAATGCTGTGACCTTTTTTAATAGGAGCTGTGGACTCAAGTGAGACTGGGGATTGTACAGTGAAATGTCCTGACATTAAAAGCATCAGGCCACTGACAGTGAGCCCTGTACACTTATTTCGCAGCGGTAGATTGTTCCACACAAAACACAAGATATCTGTATTAATAGAGATTGGACGTGCATAGCTTGGAAGGAGCATGTGAGTTTCCTGGTTCTCATTAGCATACCCAGCAATGAAGCCACATTTTCAACCTTTAAGTTTTTAACTTTCCATTTTTTTTCCTCCTGTCTAGACAACAACAAAGTTTAGGGTCCCTTCACACATAGTGCGAATTTGGTCGAATTGCGCATTAAGTGCCCACAAAGCAGGAATTGTACAGTATACAAACCGTGAAATGTCATAGCTGCCTCTTACGCCTCATACACCTGTTGCTACGAGTATTTGCGCACACCAGCAGCTGAAAGACAGCGTGTGCACTGTACAGTGAGCCTATCAAACCCCCTCGTGGCAGGTGCCGGCCAAATTCCAGGTGGCACGCACAAACATCTAACACGGCTCACATGGCACATAGAAAATGCGTGGCCACTCGCATTCTTGGCACGACAACAGACTGCAGACAACCATTGTCGTGTTGGCAGTGAAATTTGTCTAAGCGCCCCACGAGTGTCCTGTGCTCTGTGCTGTTGTTTACCGTCCACCAAAATTTATTAAGGATTTTATTCAGGAGTTTTCTGAGTTTCTGGCAGATTTTATCCCAAAATATGACAAATTTTTGGTCTGTGGTGATTTTAATATTCATATCTGTTGTCCTTCTAATCAGCTGGCTGATGATTTTAAAAGCCTCCTGAACTCTTTTGGTCTAACACAAGTTGTGGATGGACCAACACATAATCTTGGACACACCTTGGACCTGGTTATTTCTTTTAGGCTCTCAGTTTCACTTAAGGACATATCAGACATTGCTATTTCAGATCACTTTCCTGTTATTTTTTTTAATTTATTGCTCCTCCATCTGCTAGTAAGCCACTTGTTCCTGTCTCTCGCCACCATTTGGTCACCTCCTCGACAGCGGGGGACTTTGCTGCTGCCTTCATGGACTCTCAGTTTTATGCCATGAATGGACTGGTTTCTCCATTACTCCCAGATAACATCCTCTCTTCTTTCCACTCTACATGCACAGTCATTTTGGACTCTGTTGCACCGATGCGCTGCAAATCCAGGAAATCAAAATCCGACCCCTGGTTAAATGCCACGACCCGTGCCCTCAGGCAATGCTGCAGCCAGGCGGAGAGAAAATGGAAAAAGGACAAACTACAGGTGTCTCTGGGTTTTCTGAGGGACAGTCTAACTGACTATCAGAAGGCTGTGAAGGAGGCAAAAGCACAATATCTGTCTCATATTATTTCTAGCATTTGTCATCGTCCCAGTGTGTTATTTCAGACTATAAACTCAGTTGTAAATCCACACACCTCTGTTTTGTTGGACGCTACAACCACAACCTGTGAGGAGTTTCTTCAGTTTTTTATTGATAAGGTTTCATCAGTCAGACAGAACGCTGATCAGAGCTGTAATGTTGAGTTGTCTGCTCCTCGTGCACATTCTGCTGTGCTCGAACAGTTTGAGCCCATTTCTTTTGCATCTCTCGCTGATGTTGTAAAACACATAAAATCTACAAGTTGTCCTTTTGATGTTGTTCCAGCTAAGGTGCTGAAGGAGGCTTTTAATACTGTTGGGGCGGGTCTCCTAACTTTTATCAATGCTTGTCTTAGATCAGGGTCTGTTCAGCTGCTTTTAAACATGCTGTGGTTCAACCTCTTCTTAAAAAACCTCACCTGGACTCATCAGTTTTATCTAATTTTAGACCTGTCTCTCATCTGCCATTTCTATCTAAGGTTTTAGAAAAGGTTGTCATTTTACAGTTACAATCATTTTTAGAAGACGATCTCATCCTTGAAAAATTCCAATCTGGGTTTAGATCGCGACACAGCACTGAGTCAGCACTTTTAAAAGTTCATAATGACATCACTCTGTCGGTGGATGCAGGGAATCCTGCTGTGCTGGTTCTGTTGGACCTCACAGCAGCCTTTGATACTGTGGATCACACAGTACTTGTTTCCCGGTTGGAACATTTTATTGGCATTCATGGTACTGCACTTAAGTGGTTTAGATCATATTTGGCTGAAAGGAGCTTTTCTGTCATGATTGGGGACCTTTCCTCATCAATCAATCAATCAATCAATTTTATTTATATAGCGCCAAATCACAACAAACAGTTGCCCCAAGGCGCTTTATATTGTAAGGCAAGGCCATACAATAATTACGTAAAAACCCAAAAGGTCAAAACGACCCCCTGTGAGCAAGCACTTGGCGACAGTGGGAAGGAAAAACTCCCTTTTAACAGGAAGAAACCTCCAGCAGAACCAGGCTCAGGGAGGGGCAGTCTTCTGCTGGGACTGGTTGGGGCTGAGTGAGAGAACCAGGAAAAAGACATGCTGTGGAGGGGAGCAGAGATCAATCACTAATGATTAAATGCAGAGTGGTGCATACAGAGCAAAAAGAGAAAGAAAGAAAGAAACACTCATTGCATCATGGGAACCCCCCAGCAGTCTAAGTCTATAGCAGCATAACTAAGGGATGGTTCAGGGTCACCTGATCCAGCCCTAACTATAAGCTTTAGCAAAAAGGAAAGTTTTAAGCCTAATCTTAAAAGTAGAGAGGGTGTCTGTCTCCCTGATCTGAATTGGGAGCTGGTTCCACAGGAGAGGAGCCTGAAAGCTGAAGGCTCTGCCTCCCATTCTACTCTTACAAACCCTAGGAACTACAAGTAAGCCTGCAGTCTGAGAGCGAAGCGCTCTATTGGAGTGATATGGTACTATGAGGTCCCTAAGATAAGATGGGACCTGATTATTCAAAACCTTATAAGTAAGAAGAAGAATTTTAAATTCTATTCTAGAATTAACAGGAAGCCAATGAAGACAGGCCAATATGGGTGAGATATGCTCTCTCCTTCTAGTCCCTGTTAGCACTCTAGCTGCAGCATTTTGAATTAACTGAAGGCTTTTCAGGGAACTTTTAGGACAACCTGATAATAATGAATTACAATAGTCCAGCCTAGAGGAAATAAATGCATGAATTAGTTTTTCAGCATCACTCTGAGACAAGACCTTTCTAATTTTAGAGATATTGCGTAAATGCAAAAAAGCAGTCCTACATATTTGTTTAATATGCGCTTTGAATGACATATCCTGATCAAAAATGACTCCAAGATTTCTCACAGTATTACTAGAGGTCAGGGTAATGCCATCCAGAGTAAGGATCTGGTTAGACACCATGTTTCTAAGATTTGTGGGGCCAAGTACAATAACTTCAGTTTTATCTGAGTTTAAAAGCAGGGAATTAGAATGCTTTCTAATAATACTGCCTAAGGGAAGCATGTATAAAGTGAATACAATTGGTCCTAGCACAGAACCTTGTGGAACTCCATAATTAACCTTAGTCTGTGAAGAAGATTCCCCATTTACATGAACAAATTGTAATCTATTAGATAAATATGATTCAAACCACCGCAGCGCAGTGCCTTTAATACCTATGGCATGCTCTAATCTCTGTAATAAAATTTTATGGTCAACAGTATCAAAAGCAGCACTGAGGTCTAACAGAACAAGCACAGAGATGAGTCCACTGTCTGAGGCCATAAGAAGATAATTTGTAACCTTCACTAATGCTGTTTCTGTACTATGATGAATTCTAAACCCTGACTGAAACTCTTCAAATAGACCATTCCTCTGCAGATGATCAGTTAGCTGTTTTACAACTACCCTTTCAAGAATTTTTGAGAGAAAAGGAAGGTTGCAGATTGGCCTATAATTAGCTAAGATAGCTGGGTCAAGTGATGGCTTTTTAAGTAATGGTTTAATTACTGCCACCTTAAAAGCCTGTGGTACATAGCCAACTAATAAAGACAGATTGATCATATTTAAGATCGAAGCATTAATTAATGGTAGGGCTTCCTTGAGCAGCCTGGTAGGAATGGGGTCTAATAGACATGTTGATGGTTTGGAGGAAGTAACTAATGAAAATAACTCACACAGAACAATCGGAGAGAAAGAGTCTAACCAAATACCGGCATCACTGAAAGCAGCCAAAGATAACGATACGTCTTTGGGATGGTTATGAGTAATTTTTTCTCTAATAGTTAAAATTTTATTAGCAAAGAAAGTCATGAAGTCATTACTATGAATTAAAGCTTTGTCTGGGTTTTTGATTAATTAATAAGCTGGAATGGAAGATTGCTGCTAATCCTCCGCCTCGGCCTGTGCTACGAGCGTTCTGGCAGTTAGTGTGACTCGAGGGTGTTGACTCATTTAAACTAACATATTCATCCTGCTGTAACCAGGTTTCTGTAAGGCAGAATAAATCAATATGTTGATCAATTATTATATAATTTACTAACAGGGACTTAGAAGAGAGAGATCTAATGTTTAATAGACCACATTTAACTGTTTTAGTCTGTGGTGCAGTTGAAGGTGCTATGTTATTTTTTCTTTTTGAATTTTTATGCTTAAATAGATTTTTACTGGTTATTGGTTGTCTGGGAGCAGGCACCGTCTCTACGGGGATGGGGTAATGAGGGGATGGCAGGGGGAGAGAAGCTGCAGAGAGGTGTGTAAGACTACAACTCTGCTTCCTGGTCCCAACCCTGGATAGTCACGGTTTGGAGGATGGACTACTGTACATCCCTTTCATGGGGAGTCATACAGTAGACTCTCATCCACTTTATATATCTGGGGATAGCCACTGGCCCAGTGGATCTCTGGCCCTCACAGATGGGCAATCTCAGCTTCAGCAGGTAAAAGTCCTGCTGTATTGCATCTTTATTCCATCCACACACTAAACCAGCTGATTCAAATTGGTTCATCTCTTCAGGCAAGTATATGATCACCTGTTTTAGCTGCACAGGTAGAAGCAATACATGATACCTACTGATGGCGGGATTACTTACTCTGCGGGGCCCTAAACACGACTTACTTACTTCTACCCCCCAAAAGGAATGAAAGCTGCAATTTGTGATTTTTGTTAACTATTGCTTCCAATGTTTCATTTTCCTTGATGGCTACATGACTGAGGCTTTAGATATATGTACTGACAAACAAGCTCATTTCAAGCTGCAGTGGTGCTTGAACATTTGTAAAGCTTGAATATTTATTATTCAATTTTTTTGGTCTAATGTCACTGCAAAATTCAGACATGTAAGAGCTCAAGAGTTCACAAACATTAACTACTGTATATGTAATTTCAGCCACACCTGCTCCTAATTTCCATCAGTTGTGCAATGATAAAATTATTCCCCACAAAAAGTACAGATATGTCCATGTGGCAGACTGGTCTGTGGTATATAAATAAACAAAACAAGCTTGTTTTTCTGCTGATCTAGTGCATCAAACTTAATCAAATTTTAATGGCCTTTATTGTATTTGAATAATTCTATCAACAAAGCATAAGGTATGACTCATTTATCTATCCATTCTTTTCCTCCATTATTTGGGGTACATGACTAGGCTTTGTGTCAAAGCTGAGGAAGGTTTTTATGCAACATTGTTCTTTCAGTTTCATTACCTGACATGATGCAGCTCACAGCATCAGGCCAGTTAATGATGTACTTGCATGTTGTTTTCACTTTTGCCTCGGCTTCTTGTTGGAAGCATCATGTCATCATGGCCCAAATAAAATTATGGCAGACCTGAGCTGAATTGTAAATAAATATTTAGTCTGATTTGCTTTTAAATTTCTATTTGCTTTGTGTTCAGTTTAATTTACTGGTTGAAGTGAGTGGCTGATGTACCCCGCCTCTCAGCCAATGACCGCTGGGATACGATCCAAATTGTCATTTATATTATTTGTATTAAGCTCGAGGAGGTGACATCACACCCTGTTGCATTACTGGAAATTTACGAATTAGAAGATTTGTATTTGTGGTTGTTTTTGTGTTTCAACCTGTTTGAAGTTGCTTTATGCATTCTCACCTTCAACAATTTGTATACATTTTCACCTGTAACACACCTTTACATGGTAAAGTGGTAACAGGACAGACAATATTCTAAAAGCTCCAGTGTGTAGTTTTTGCCAGTGTTTATTAGCAGAAATGCAATATAGAATAGAAGAATAGAATAGACTGTTTATTGTCATTGTAAACATATAGGGTGTCTCAAAAAATGTACCCAAAAGTACTCTGAAAATAGTTTTACTGGGAAATAATGGTGTTTATCTCATTTCAGGAGCCCTAAAGTTTGTTCTGCAAGACAGTAAAGTCCAGGAAAAATGCCACAGTTGACCCTAATTCAGAGAACAAAAATCGTCAAGTTCTGTGCAACACATCCTAAGGGCTGACTCGCATCTCTTTCAATACAAAATTCAGTCTCAGTGCAAACTAACTTCCCAGCAAATGGAAAGGAATGTCCTGTCATTGAAACAATGGAATATTCATCACTAACACATATTTCAAACTTTGCATTTTGTTCAGTTTGATAATGGTTCAAAAAGAGGGGTGTCACTGTGACTTTGCAAGTACTACTACAGTCTGTTGTGAAAGTGTAGTGACACGGACCCACAACAGGGGGCGCAAATGAACGGTCAATAGATGAGCCAAAAAGTAACAATTTAATGTTGTGAAGGTGCACAACGAATACACAGACAATCACAGAATATGATAACAGTCAATCCACAAAGGTGACGTGTGGGCAGGCTCGGGGATAGAAGACGTCTGTCCTGAGAAGAGCCGGAACCACACGATTTCCGCCGCCACCGAACCTGGTGAATACTGGAGCCGCCAAGTCCCGAATTCCCAGGTGATCACCGTCCCCGACTGTCGGATCTGGTACTGCTGGCGAAGAACAAAGACAGTCAAGTGTGGGTGGTGGGAATGCCACCTCCACCTCTAACACACACTTGTGCAGCGTCTGTTTAACCACTTATCTGACGGACGTAGGACGAAACAGTCACGACCCACGCCGGTCCTCTGGTTGACAGCTGCAAAACAATAGCTCTTAGAATCAATTTCTACAGGCAGAGAAAGTTACCTCCATTGAAGTACGATATCTCGGCAACAAGGTGGAGATGACGTCTGGTCTTTATGGAGTGAGATGATGTAGAGTAGATGGTGACAGCTGTCAAGAGATAATGAGTGACAGCTGTCACCCCCGGCTGTGTCCGTGGCGGCAGCGCCCTCTCGTGCCTGAAGCCCACACTTCAGGCAGGGCGCCCACTGGTGGTGGGCCAGCAGTACCTCCTCTTCTGGCGGCCCACACAACACAGTCTTGCAGTTCACCAGCTTGTGTATGAGCAGATCGTACATGCAGCCACTGCAGAACAGGTCATGAGTTTCAAGTGACTTGCTGTTTTTAAGTTCACGCAAAGCATAAGCAGTGGCTCCAAAAACAAAATGCTCTAAAATGTTCATCTTTGTAGAGGAGGCAGTGATTCGGGTTCGTTCAACCACTCTTGAGGTGCCAAGTCACATGGTTCTCTGCAAGTTTCTCCAGATACCTCTATTTAGCACTGAAATTTAGCTTCTCCTTGTAGGAATCGTTGTCAAGTCCAGAAATTCCTGGACTTGTTTCCAAATCATATTATTAACTGATGATTTGCTGCTGGTAAACTAATGCCGTGTACGCAGCTGTTTATGAATTGCTTAAACTGGTCTGTCTGTCCTCAACAGCCATGCTACTTTCAAAGTCATTAAATTTACCTTCATGCCCTTTCTAATCGTGGAACTTTAGTAGATCCTCTTCACCATGTCTTTATGCCTGAATGCATTGAGATTCTATCATATGGTGAGTCTTTTGCTGGTGAGGTTGAACAGGCATACTTAATAAAGTGGCCAGTGACTGTCTTTCTGCTGAGATAAATGGCTTCAATTCAAATAAACACCTGCTCCACTCCATATGGCGTGCCATTGAATTCTCAAAGAGGCACTGACAGAAAAAATACATTACACAAAAGCTTCAGAATCGCTGGGTCAGCTCCACTTTTCCTGATCAACACCAAGGTGGGTGACAATCCATCAGGTGTGGTTCTCTTAGGCGCTCACTTTGCATTTAGCTGGAGGCAGCTGACAATCAGCAACAGACTGTGGATCGTTTGAGTCATGATCTTTGTGTACTGCCTCCAGGCAGCACCCACATAGACACAGCAAGGACTTACAAAGACGGACAAAAGAAGAGAATTCCACAACCTCACTGAGGGATGTCCCAATCATGCATTAAGAAAAAAATTCAATCCAAGATGCTCCTTCACTAATGTTATTGATTGATTGATTGATTGACTGATTCATTGATTTACAACCCCAAATCAGTAAAAAGTTGGGATGAGTTAGGGTCTGTTCCTTTCTCTGCCCCTGACCAAGACAGCATCTCCACGACTTGAGTTGGTCCCCGGATGCCACACTGTGGCTGCCCACTACTCCTAGTGGTTGGATTGTGTGTAATTATAATTACGATGGCTTATATACAGAGAACAACTGTCATTGTAAGTATGTACAATAACAATAAAGGCTATATTATATTATTAAATTATTATAAAATGCACAAAAAAGTGATCCTTATATTTATCCTTATGACTTCACGGCAGGCCATATGCAAACCCATGATATTTCATGTTTCATTTGGTCAACTTCATTTAATTTGTTTACATACATCCATTTGTGAAACTTTTGTCAAGAATGACAGTTAAGTTGCCCTGACACTTTGATCCGCGCACTTGCATGCACTTCGTCATGACAATCCCATAAACTGTGTTCCCAGCTGGACGCTGTGCTTTGTTCCACTGGATGCTGCGTGTTGTGCACTGGATGCTGCATATATAGAAAATAATTATTTCTTAGTGGATTATTCATTTTTTTCTCAGAGTTGGCTGTTGAAAATGCCTCTAATCACTTCCGGAATCACAGAGGACCGTACCAGCTGTCGCTGCTCTCTCTCTCTCTCCCTCTCTCTCTCTCTCTCTCTCTCTCTCTCTCTCTCTCTCTCTCTCTCGTGTGGTTAATGAGGTGGAGAAAGCATTTGAAACCATCTAAAAAGGTAATTATTTGTAATGCTTATATTGTAATGGCTTGGTAAAACAGTTGCATGTTCATTCCTTGTTATGAGTAGCTGTAAAAGTATTTTGGAGATTTTGAACATTGCAGTTTTCTTTATGCACTTGCACGAAGCTGTGCACAGTTTACAATGGTTTACAATGAGTTTACAACGGGTTTACAACGAGTTTACTCTCCTGCACTGCAGAGTGCGTGCAACTGCGCGGATCAAAGTCGTGCAAATGTCAGGGCACATTAAGGGTAATATCTTACTGGGTGCAACTCAGCTGGATATGTGAATTAATGACCAAACACACGAAGGAGTGATCATTTCAACAGTTGGCATCTCACTGAAGTGGACACTCACAACTGTAACAATGACACATTTGCCCACAAAGTGTTCAGCTCTTATTATCCTGCTATTGTCCATGTGAGTAGACTGTGGAATTTCCCCCACTGTACCCAGTAAGGACAAGAAAAAAAATAAATTAAAAAAAAAATTATAAAACCTAGCCCTTATATGATCTTTTTGTCCTCTGCTCCGAGATACATGCAAAGGGGAAGGGTTCAGTAATCTGAAGGTTCACTAGTCTGTGTGTGTTTGCTCCAAATTAAGCCAAACAAAACATTTCACAGAGTCACCCGTGAAGGTTGGATGATTTCTATTTGAATTAAATGCCAGAGTCTTAATTACAGAATATTGTGATTGACATTCACAAAAAGCACTTGTAAGTACAAAGCTAGTAGAGCCTACTGAAACTTGGCATCAAAATATATTAATTCATTGACCTGAACCTTCTGATTGACTTCGGAGTAGTGGGATAGTCCCACACACAGCACTCATCCATGTGCTGGACCAGATTATTTCCCATGACACAGTGATATCCATTAGCACTTCAGAGGTGTGGTCTTTTCATTTGATTTGATTTATTCTGCATTAACATACTAAGTTCCTTTTGCTGTTGCCTTGTTTTTTGACTCGGGTCTCCATAGCAGATCCAAGGTGGATCGCACATTGATTTGGCAAAGATACTTCGTCCTCCATTCTCCTACATTTTGGCTTTGATGGGCAGATGTCATCACATTTCCACTGCAAAGATTTTGCCAGTTTAAAGACACACATGAAGGCTGTGGGAGCTTGATCTGAGCAGTGTGTCATTTGATAAAAGAATGTTGTCATGTTTCCTCACTGATGATGCATCCCTCATAGTGAGCACATCAAAGAACTCCCATCGCACATCCTCAGAGAGAGGGAGAGAAAGGGGCTAGAGAGACAGAATGATCCAGTTAAAAAAAGATAAAAATGACAATGCTGTCCCCTCCGGTCCTGCAAACCTGTGCTCCTTAATCGTAAAAAAAAAGCATTAAATTAATAAGTCCAGAAAACTCGAACAGGAGTCCTGATGTCCTGCAACTGTGTTTCTGGTGTGTTTTAGTGTTTCTGGTTTTAACTGTAGTTTATTTATTTATTTTAATCTATTTTAACTTGCCTGTTCTTGTTATGTACAGCACTTTGGTCACTGGTATTGATTTTAAAGTGTTTTATATATTAAACTGAGATTGAGATTGAGACTGAACTGTGGCCAAAATGGCAGTAGCTCAGCCACTTCCAGAAGTGGCTGTTTCTCTCCATATTCTGTGCTATTTTGGCATGCTCCCATGGCAGCTCATGTGTGGCCTAGCCTCCTCTCACCCCTCCCATGGTTATCTCATGAATTTCTCACATTAGGAGTCCCAGCGAGTACATTCAGAGGGTCACAGCAGCGACTGCTCTAGGAGCTTTGCCTGCAGGAGCTTTGTCACCTCTCCAACTTTAGTTCAAAGTTCAGGCACAATGCTGGCCACCCTCTGCTAGTGAAGGGTGGGAAGTGTGCCACCCAGCAAACAGCGCAAAATCAAGCAATTTCCCTCACAATTGCTGTTCATAGGCTGTGTGCCCACTGAGATAAGACCCGAAGGGGTTACATTCACCAATCTCATTTAAACTTTCCTGTGCAAAAAAGGGGGCCTTATGTTAATCTTGCCCAGGACTGGCTTCTCTGGGCTCTGAGACATCCGGATTGGACTATCACACAGTGGAAACAAGTATTCTAGATCTTTTTAGAAGAAATGGATGTGCTGTGCTCTGGTCCAGAAACGAAAAGGACTATCCAGACAGAAACAAGTCCAAAAAAGGTCTGCCATAGTATGGGGTTGTGTCAGTAGTCTTGGTAAAGGTAATTTATACTTGTGTGATGTCAGCATTAATGCAGAAAAGTGCTTGGAGAGTTTATAACAATCAATGCAATGAAATAACACCTGAAACATTACATTGCTTGGTATCCTCAATGTGAGAAGGATTGTCAACATCACATTTTCCATATCATGCCAAAATTTTCTGATTCTGGATTGTATTTTACTTTTTAAAATAATAAAGCAAGCAAACAGATTGTGTTTTTAACATGGCTCATCAATTCCACTTAGTTCAGCATTATAGTAATAAAACTACTACACAGAGTAATACATATAGACTGACATGGAAGAAAGACTGGTGGCTGTGTTTCAGTTGCTTAAAATGATAATAATTGTGAGAAGTTGTTTTGGCAGCATTTTTCTGAAGGAGCTCAAACAGCTCAAACCAGTATGACATGTTCAACAGACACCTTCATGCTATTCAGTAGATATTTTTGACGTTATCTGACGATAGCTGACAAGAAAATTAACATTGGTTCATGTAGGCTGGTGACCGCTGGCATAACGTTTTGGTCCCTGTGTGTGTCACTCTAGACTTTACTTACTGACCTCTGATTTCAATGTATTTCTTTGCTTTTTACTGCAAGGTTTCCTGTCCTGTATCTTTGCTGCACACTAACACGCTGGTGTTTTATTATTATTTTTTATGAATAAAATGATTATTTCTTGTTGCAAAAGCAGCATGCTCAAAAAACAGTTGCTGCTATTTGTAGTTTTGACTCATGCAGCTGGTATCACAACTTGTTTCCCCTTCCTCCTGGCCTGTTGTGTTGCAGTTTGTATGCTCCAGCAATTTTGGAAAATGCAAAATTTAGATTGCCAGGAACCACTACATTTCTGTTTTCATAGTGAAAGTAACCAGAAATGCCATGTTTGGATGATTTATAATTTATAAGATTTATTATCCAAAAATATATATTTTGTTGTTAAACAAGAAATAATGGAAAACAGAAGCGCTGAGCTTCAGACTGTTCACTGAAATTCACACAGGGTCTGTTGCAACTCCAGTGGTAATAACTGTCATTATTGGAAGGTATGAATGCACAGCTAACTCAGTGACTATTGTAATGAAAGGCATCAGAGAGCTGATGCATAGACATAGACGTGTGCTCTACAGGCCACAGTTTAAATGTATGAGAGTATACGAGGTCTGTTAGAAAACTATCCGACCTTTTTATTTTTTTTTAAAACTATATGGATTTGAATCATGTGCGCTTGCATCAGCCAAGCTTGAACCTTCGTGCGAATGCATGAGTTTTTTCACACCTGTCGGTTGTGTCATTCGCCTGTGGGCAGGCTTTGAGTGAGCACTGGTCCACACCCCTCGTCGGATTTTCATTGTCAGGAAAATGGCTGAGCGATTGGAGCAGCGCTGAATCAAATTTTTCCAGAAACTGTGAGAGACAGCCAGGTGGAAACCATTCGGAAGATTCAGACGGCTTTCAGTGAAGATACTCTAGGCGTCACACAGATTAAGGATCATTACAACCGGATTAAAGATGGCCCTCAGCGGCGCAGGGCGCACGGCGCTCCGAGCGGCCATTGACAGGCTGAAACGACCAGATCATTTCCAAAGTGAAGGCTGTGTTGATCCGGGACGTCGTCTGACTGCCAGAGAAATTGTGGAAGAGGTGGACATCAGCACTTTTGCAGCACATTCCACTGTTACAGGAGATTTTGTAATGAAAAACGTGCGGAGGAATTCGCGCATCGGGACGGAGCTGCTCATGGCGCACAACAAAAAGCACGTCCATGTTGGAAGTCTCACAGGACAAGTTGTGACATGCCCAGCTGTTACACAATTTCTCAGTTACTCACTCAACTGAAATGCCACCGAAAGCCGTCTGAATCTTCCGAATGGTTTCCAACACGGACATGCTTTTTGTTGTGCGCTATGAGCGCGAATTCCTCCACACGTCTTTCATTACACCTGGCTGTCTCTCACAGTTTCTGGAAAAATTTGATTCAGCGTTGCTCCAATCACTCAGCCATTTTCCTAACAATGAAAATCCGACGAGGGGGCTGGACCAGTGCTCACTCAAAGCCTGCCCACAGGCAAATGACGCAACCAACAGGTGTGAAAAAACTGACGCCGTATATATATATATATATATATATATATATATATATATATATATATATATATATATATATATATATATATATATATATATATATATATATATATATATATATATGTGTGTGTGTGTGTGTGTGTGTGTTTGTGTGTGTGTGTGTTCTCCACTCAGATTGCAACAGCCAATCACAGATTAGCCTTTCTGTCCATCATTTACCTGTATTTTGGCATGCTTGGCGCCAGAAAGTTATGTTGGATCCAAAAGGATCCAAAAAGGCTAGGACCAAAAGTTATATTGGATCAATTCCAACTGACCAATAGCGTTAGAGCTTACTGCCAACAGCTAGCCAATCAGAGCGCGGCATACGAAGGTCAGGAACTACCTGACAGACGCTGGTTGAAAAAATGGCAACAAACATGTCAACAACAGCAGAAAATTGTCTGCCAGCGAGGTTTGCTGAGTTCACAGAGGAGGAACTGGTGGAAATATTGAACTCCAAGGATACCAAAAACACTAAGAAGGTAGACAAGCACACTACTGACGTTTTAGAAGCATTCATCGCTTCACAATCATATGCTGTTCACAACAAAATAAATTGATCTAATTTACTTGACCCTTTGTTGTTTCCTTAATTTGGGAGGGGGGGTGGAGAACATAACATAAGTTATATTGGACTCGGCTACTTATATTGGCTTCGTCCAATATAACTTTTCTTCATCTAATATTTATCTATGTTGGACTCCTTACCATCCATTATTTGTATAATATATTTATATATTAGGGGTGTAAAGACACACAAAAATCACGGTTCGGTACGTACCTCAGTTTTGAGGTCACGGTTTGGTTCATTTTCGGTACAGTATGGGAACAAAATGCAAAACCTAAATTTGCTTGTTGTTTAAACTAACAGTTTATTTTAGCATTATACAAACAGGAAAATAAAATAATTGCAAAGTTAAGTTAAATAAAATGTTGTCAAATAAACAACAAATGTAGTAAACAGCTTTTAACAAAACCTTTCCACAAGTAAAGAGCAGCACAACGGTTCCAGCATGAAGCCCTGTTCAGTTTTATTAACCTCATATTTTTTGCCAAAAAAAATTAACTTGTCCCAAACTGTCACACTCTATAAGTAATTTTTAAAGAGAATTAATGTTAAAGAATCCCTTTACTTTTGTACAATTTATTTTATTTTCTATCTCTTTCTATTTACTGTTTGTTTAATGTTTGTTAATATATCTTTTTAAATAAAGTTTTGAAAAAAACATTGCGCGAGAGGCAAAAAAGTGAGTAAAGCCACATTAAAAATATTTAGAACCACAAATAACTTGATTCTTGGTTTGTTTATTTAGTTTGCCATTCAAATTGGCCATCACTTACTAAAATAAAATAACTTCTCGAGGCCAGGACTTCTCAAAGTCTGGGGACTATTTGATCACAGCGCAGCAAACGAGGACAGTAGGCCGACCGAGTCCGAGTGAGGAGGATTGTAGATATCCCTCCGCTCAGTGCTTTCAAGCTGCTGCAGGCAGCAGAGGATGGGGAGACCCGCTGCTGCTAGGCGACAATAGAGACTTTCACTTTCAGTTGCCAAACATCAGAAAAGTCTCCAGTAACACCAGGAAAAGTAGCTAGAATTGTCGCTAGTCGCTCTTGAGAAAATTTGTCATTAAGAGGGTTTGGGAAAGTCACCAGATTTAGCAAGAAAGTCGCCAAGTTGGCAACACTGCATGTAAACACATGCAATGCGAACTCACCCGTGCGCAGCCCTGTACCAAACCGAAAGTCCCGTACAGAAATGGTTCAATACAAATACATGTACTGTTACCGTTAAACATGTGGACTGCATGTGGTTCACACCCCCCCAACCCTAACCCTAACCGCCGCAGGTGAGACGCATCTCATCACAGAATGACACCTTGGTCTGTGCGCTGAACGGAGCAGCAGCAGCTGTTGAGATCTCTGGTCTTGGACATCACAGCTGCAGAACACATACCATGTTTTGATGGACAGGACTTTACAACTGTCCACCATGACATGCGTGTGTGGTTGTTGTCCTCACATGAAAATACATAAAAACATATATCACTTTTGCGACGGGCTGGAGAGCGCGCACAGCGAGCACATTGACAGGTTGTTCTAACTGAAACGGACTATCAGTTCATGTGGACATGCAGCAGGCGATGTGAATGTCAGACACACTTGTCGGGCCAGACACATGCACAGGCCCAGCCCAACACATTTGTCCTGTGAGTGGAGCAGCACAGGTGACAAGCCAACAGTGTGACAAATATGCCACTTTTCAGTTTGCAGTAACAAAAGCCGTTTTGTCAGTTTTATTTATTATTTATATCAACCCAGTGATATTCAGTAATTATACAGATGTTTTTTATTTTATTTTTCTCCACATCAGCAGCGCGATGTGCTGCAGCTGTTCACACTGTGTCCGTGTTATGTGTTATGTGTTATGATTATGTCTTCAGAATTTTTAGTCAGATAGCAATGACTATCACAAAATTGCACTGGAAACTATATATATATATATAGTATATACGAGGTCTGTTAGAAAAGTATCGTACCTTTTTATTTTTTTCAAAAACTATATGGATTTGATTCATATGTTTTGTTGTTAGAGTGTTGTTAGAAGGAAAGGTGATGTAACACAGTAGTAAACATACCACTGTCCCAGCTTTTTTGAAATGTGTTGCAGGCATCCATTTCTAAATGAGCAAATATTTGCACAAAAACAATAAAGTTTATCAGTTTGAACATTAAATATCTTGTCTTTATGGTGTGTGTGTGTGTGTGTGTGTGTGCGTGCGTGTGTGTGTGTGTGTGTGTGTGTGTGTGTGTAAATATATGAGGGCTGTGAGAAAAGTATCCAACCTTTTTATTTTATGCAAAAAATATATGGATTTGATTCATATGTTTTTACGTCAGCCAAGCTTGAACCTTCGTGCGCATGCGTGAGTTTTTCCACGCCTGTCGGTTGTGTCATTCACCTGTGGGCAGGCTTTGAGTGAGCACTGGTCCACCCCTCTCATCGTTGTTTCATTGCGAGGAAATGGTGGAATGATTTGGGCTTTTTTTCCATCAGAATTTTTTCAGAAACTGTTAGAGACAGGCAGCTGGAAACCATTCGAAAAATTTATCTGGCTTTCGGTGAAAATTTTACGGGCTTCACAGAGAATAAGGAGTGTTACTACAGCTTTAAGGACGGCCCACAATGACGCACGGCGCGCCGCGCTCCGAGCTGCCATCGAGAGGCAGAAACCACCACATCATTTCTAAACGGATGGCTGTGTGGAGCGGGACCGTCGTGTGCAATTTCTCTGGTTATCACAAGAGCTGGACATCAGCCATTTTCCGGCAGCTTTCACTTTTAACAAGAGATTTTGTCATGGAAAGCCGCGCGGAGGCTTCGCGCGTCACGACGGATTCGCTGATGAAGCGAGACAAAGGAACACCTCCGTTTCGGAATGCCAGAGGACAAGTTGGGACATGCCTATCTCGGCTTTCAGTGCTTACCAGTCGAGTGAGTATAAGAGAAATTGTGGAGAGCTGGGCTTGTCCTCTGGCACTCTTCCTGATGCTACGCCATATTACATAGAGAATGGTCACAGGTAGGCACAGGAGCCTTCAGCTCAGGAACAAGTGCACTAACTGCTTGGTCTATAATTTACTATTTTTTATAAATTAATCTCATGACGTATATAAATTCTCACAAATAGCAATAGTCATATTATGACAATAGTATAAAAGTATTTTAGTAAGTTTTCTTTAGGTATATACAGCACTGTGCAAATGTTTTAGGCACAATTAATGCATCATAAAAGCATTGCCAAATTATGAAAACTTGATAAATATCCATAAATAAATTAAATGTGTGAAAGATTTCAGCTGTAATGATAATCTGTATGAAAACGGGGTTCTATTTACGTATGATTTTTTTTGAGGGGGGGGGGGGTTATACAAGTCACACCAGAGTATAAGTCGCAGGACCTCAAAAACTATTTTAAGAAACACAAGACTTAAAGTATGAGTCATTGTGTTGTACAGTTATTTTATATACAATGTTATATGATCATTTGCAACTGTGTTTGTGTGGTGTTCTACTGGCCAGTACACTTACAATTAAATTATTATAATTATTATTGTTGTTATTATCCACTTGTTATTGTGTCCCTAAGGTGAATAAGAAGTCTGCGGGTCACAGAGCTTTCTCTTATCGTGCCCCTGTTCTGTAGAATGATCTCCCTGCGTCAATAAAACAGTCAGATTCTGTGGAGATTTTCAAGTCCAGACTTAAGACACACTTATTTTCCCTTTCATATGGCTAGCATACTGGCACAGTTTTGTTTTATGCTTTTTACTCTTTTAATTCATTTATTTATTAATTGGAGCGGGCAGCGGCCTCAACTTTACCTAAATTCTGGGTCTTTTACACAATTATGTATACGAGGTCTGTCCATAAAGTAAAGATCCTTTTTATTTTTTTCAAAAACTATATGGCTTTCATTCATATGTTTTTACCTCAGACATGCTTGAACCCTCATGCGCATGCATGAGTTTTTCCACGCCTGTCGGTGACGTCATTTGCCTGTGAGCACGCCTTGTGGAAGGAGTGGTCCCGCCCCCTCATCGGATTTTCATTGTCTGGAAATGGCGGAATGAAAAGGACTTTTTTTCCATCAGAATTTTTTCAGAAGCTTTTAGAGACTGGCACCTGGAAACCATTCGAAAAATTTATCTGGCTTTCGGTGAAAATTTTACGGGCTTCACAGAGAATAAGGACTTTAACTAAGGACCCCTTTAAGGACGGTCGGTGTGCCGCGCTCTGAGCTGCGATGACGAGGCACAAACCACCGGACCATTTCTAAACGGATGGCTCTGTGGATAAAAGACCGTCGTGTGCTCTTTCTCTGGTTATCACAAGAGCTGGACATCAGCCATTTTCTGGCAGATTTCACTTTTAACAAGAGATTTTGTCATGGAAAGCCGCGCAGAGGCTTCGCGCGTCACGACCGATTCGCTGATGAAGCGAGACAAAGGAACACCTCCGTTTCGGAGTGTTAGAGAACAAGTTTGGACATGTCCAGCTCTCCACAATTTCTCTTATACTCACTCGACTGGTAAGCACTGAAAGCCGAGATAGGCATGTCCCAACTTGTCCTCTAACACTCCAAAACGGAGGTGTTCCTTTGTCTCGCTTCCAAAGCGAATCGGTCGTGATGCACGAAGCCTCCGCGCGGCTTTCCATGACAAAATCTCTTGTCAAAAGTGAAATCTGCCAGAAAATGGCTGATGTCCAGCTCTTGTGATAACCAGAGAAAGAACACACGACGGTCTCGTATCCACAGAGCGATCCATTTAGAAATGATCCAGTGGTTTGTGCCTCATCGTTGCAGCTCGGAGCGTGGCGCACCGACCGTCCTTAAAGGGGTCCTTAAAGGGGTCCTTAAAGCTGTAGTTAAAGTCCTTATTCTCTGTGAAGCCCGTAAAATTTTCACCGAAAGCCAGATAAATTTTTCGAATGGTTTCCAGGTGCCAGTCTCTAACAGCTTCTGAAAAAATTCTGATGGAAAAAAAGTCCTTTTCATTCCACCATTTCCAGACAATGAAAATCCGACGAGGGGGCGGGACCACTCCTTCCCAAGGTGTACCCACAGGCGAATGACGTCACCGACAGACATGGAAAAACTCACGCATGCGCACGAGGGTTCAAGCATGTCTGATGTAAAAACATATGAATGAAATCCATATAGTTTTTGAAAAAAATAAAAAGCTACGTTACTTTATGGACAGACCTTATATATATATATATATATATATATATATATATATATATATATATATATATATATATATATATATATATATTGTACTATGAATATTAAAATAACAGGTGTAAATGGATAAGGGCCCGGTCTCACAGCACACGACGATAGCTGAACGAAGAAAAAAGTCACAAATCTTGAGAAAAGGTGGACGAATGAGCCTGCACTTCTCCCATCACTGAAAAACCTGTGAATCAAGAGCACATAAAGGACCGTAACAAAACCGAAACTAACAAAAGGAAAATGAAGCGAACACCAACCTTGACGCGTTAAACAAAATCAAAATGAAACATGCGAACATGCACACAGCCGTTTGTGGCTGAAATGTGTGTGTACACACAGCCTTTCCAGCCACACGACTGGAACATGCATAAATAGTTAAAGTAGTTGATAAAACGTTCCTGCCGCTAATGTTTTGTGTCCCACACATTGATGAGTCACGTTCAGCTCAGCTCAGCAGATCTTTAATTACTGATCTGTTCAGATATCATCAACTTTTGTGCAAGACGTCAGACTTGAGAGGTTGGACAAAGTTGGACAGCAGTCAAATGGACGCTGACGGTACGGGAACTACACAAACGATGAGGAACCGTTAAAACAGAAAGCAAAACGGAATACGGATGAATTGAAGTTGTCATCGGGATTCGTTCACATTTTTCAACAGTTTGAAAATTCTGATGAAGCGCCAGCTACAGAAACAAAGCTGGACAATGGTTAAACGATGTCTCCGAAAGTCAGCGTAAATCCAGATTTCTTGCTTCGTTTTGACTTTGGTGTCCTTCATTAGTGCCATGTGACCGGGGCTTAAAGACTAAGTTCATGGAAAGAAAAATTTGTGACAATACTAATCCATCCATCATCCATCATCGTAACAATTCTTACAGTTGTGACAGGTATTACAATATTTATTACAAAAATGTTTTAATGTTTTTGAATTTGGTTGTTTGTACTTTTAAAAAATGGATCCACTCTCTCAACCCTAAACTACTGCTGTGACTCATGTTCAGTCATGAGGAACCAAATGTTACGTGTGTGTATCAATGTGCATGTGTGTGCACATGCATGTGTTTAATGTGAGTTATCTTATGAGCAGATGATTCTGCCGTGGACAGGCTATGTGTTTGTAATCACATTAAGAAGTTGAAATTGAATATAGCAGATTAAATGACAAAACAAACAGATGTGTGGCTCTCTGTAATGTGAGAAAACAAGGACGTGGCAGACAGATCTAATAAAGCAGACAGTATGGTGGCAATATGGTGTGATAAGTAAGCTTGATTCTATCTATTAACACTGTTTACATCTCCTCTATTACCCTGAGATGAATTGCAGCCCTTAGCAAAAGCTGAGCAAAATCAAATAAGATTTAAATACATTTGCTGCTGAATCAAATAAGATTTAAATATATTTGCTGGTAGCTATTTTTATGCTGATTATGATTTTGAAATTGAAATTGCCAAAAAATGTGGATCGGGCTTCCTCCAAACATTTGCGAGGAGCGATGACTTCATGTACACCTGAGTCTTAAGGTGGCATGCTGAGGTTTTACAGCAATCTTCTCACCGGCGGAATATTGGTCAGATTCCAAGACCTCGGAGTACATCAAACATATGGCGAAACAGCTGCTGCCGTACAAAAGATAAGCTCAACTCTCCATCATGCCATGTGACAGCTCCGAGAGCCACGCGGCACACATCGATCTCCAAAGGCTTTTCACTGCGTGCCACGCTCTGAATATATCTGCCGCTGTGAAGAAAAAAAGGTAGCCTGAGGGGGGAAAGGAATATGCAATGGGAGAGGCAGGTGAGGGAAAGGTTATTGTAAAGGAAGAGTCAGACTCCTGAGCCAGCAAACGTTAAAGAGCGTAAAGCGGTGAAGGGGAAGAAGAAAAGGAAATTAGATAAACAGGATGGATGTAGCAATAGAATCCATGTCGTCTCGTGAGAGCTGCACCCCGAGGGAGTCCTATCATCAGTGCTCTGTGTGTCTGTGTGTGACACAGTTGGTGGTGCCCATATGAACTATCACACAGTTTATTTATGATGGCTCCCTACTGACGCTTACAGAGCTCACCCGGCTTAGAACACCGTTGATTACTATGTCAGCGCTCACTTTTATTTGTCTATTTTTTGTTCCCTACCATCCAGAAAGGGGACGTTATAATGGGTTGGGTTGATCCATCTGTCTGTCCATGTGTGTGCCTATCATACCACCTGGTGCTACGGTAACTCAACTCTTCCAGGAATAGCTTTCATATCAGATACACATGCTATCTCAAGCAAAATCTTAGAAGAGTTTGTACAGGATTGTTCTGTGACCCTTGTGATCAATACAACCCTTTGTGACCAAATTCAAAGTAAATACCAGTCAAAACCTTGTTGCCACGTCAACTGGTTAATTAATGCTTCCTCATATATCTTTCATGTTGTATACACATTCTCCGGGCAAAAATTTTGGTTGAGTTTGCACATGACTGCTCTGAGACCCTTATGACCTAGTTAAAAGTAGGTCACAGTCAGTGTACTAAAATCATGGAAGAGTTTGCAAAGTATCAATCCGTGACCTTTGTAACCCTTGCAATCTAGCAAAATGTACGTTGCGCTCCCCATCCAATAATGTTGTTGGGAAAGATCCAAACTTGCAATGCCACAAAAAAAAAAAAAAAAATTGGTCATTTTAGAAAGAAAAATTGGACTTCTCTAATTCAGCCAAGGATTACTTGTCCTGGACAATCAGACAAACATTAATATGAGGGCTGTGATGTTTTAATTGTTTTGTGTTTTTTTTTTTTTTTTTTTGAAGTAAAGGCTTGTAGCAGTGCCCCTCCAGCAGGTGGGACTTTAGGTGACTATGGCCAATGACAGTTACGTGTGTCGAGATGAATTCCCCGTTGAAACAACCTACCTATCGCGTTTCACTTTCATTCACTGACTTGACAAAGTTAGCTTATTTTCACGAGCAAATAAATGGATAAGTTGGTCATCCAAACATAATAATGTGTAAAATGTACTCACTGTAAAAAGATAAGTATTCTTAAGGGCCCGGTCCCACTGGCATTTAGGAGGATTTGCGTATGGATTGCGCACAAAATTGGCTCATATTCGCATAGCATCCTCAATATGCATGAAACATGCTTGTATGAGTCGGCTGACACCCGCACACGTCCGCAATTATCTGCAGAGGCAGGTTTTTCCGTTTCCAGGATTTTTGAGCTGCACAAAATTTTGGCTGCGAATGACATCCACCTTACATACTCCATACATACACAATACATACTCGATCAATGCACTGTATATTCGCCGTCATCTGCTGATATCCGCAACTGACAGGGATTTGCGGCTTGGTAGTGGACTGGGACAATGTGTAAAATGGATATTTTGCGTGTCCATCATGTCCACATCACGAACTAAAATAATTTGTAGCGACTGCATAAAAATTGGCCACGAATAAAGCATTTTCATTACGTCTGCTTTGCATCTGATTTGCGGCAGATGCAAATCAGATGCGCTGTGTTCACAGCTGGACACCGTTCTTTGTTCTACCGGCTGCCACGCACTCTGCACTGGATGCTGCCTATATAAAATAATTATTTTGTGGTGGATTAATCATTTTATTCTGCAAATTGGCCATTGAAAACGGCTCTAATCACCTCCTGAATCACAGAGGAAGCTGCAGCTGGGCTGCAGCTGGGCCTCCACATCACTCCGTTGATGTGGAGGAAAATAAAATAAAAACCAGTTGTATAATTAGTGAATATCACTGGGTTGATGTAAATAATACATAAAAGGGGATATGATACAGAACCCCGTGGTTAAATAACCCTGATTAAATAAAAAAAATGGCACTCACAAGATTTGAACCCACATGCTCTGATTACCAGACGGGACCTTTACCACTGTGCTACAATCACTGTCTTGTAATAATAGCGTGAAATGGCTAAAATCAACAAGCAGATAAACGTATTTTCTAAAAAAAATGAAAAAAAAAGCGCTGTGATAACTGACCAAATGGCATTTGGTACGGCATATTTCTGCTGATACATGACTGAAAGTGGTGGCTTTGTCATACTGTTGGCTTGTCCTGGTCCTGCGGCACACCGCTCACAGCCCTCATGGCCCGACACACGTGTCCTGTCAGATGTGACATTCAGATCGCCTGCTGTGCATCCAAATGTCCTGACAGTCCGTATTTATGTATTTCCACACAAGCACACACACACACATGTGTGTCCTTAAACATGGTAAATGTGCTGCAGCTTTGATGTCCAGAGCTGGAGATGTCCCAGCAGCTCTGGGCAGCCAGCAACACCCCCTGTCCTGTCAGTGCACATACCAAGTTGTCACTCTGTGATCAGATGAGAGATGCCTCACCTGCCAGGGGGGTGGGGGGGTGGGGGTGCGAACCACATGTACACAAGTGTTGGGGGGGAGCGGGGTGGAGTGGGAAGGAGCGCGCGGAACACATGCACATGTTGTAGGGGGAGGTAACACTCTGCCATGCCACATGTGCAACTTCACAGTCGTGGGACACTTAGACAAATTTCACTGCCAGCTCAACAATGATTGTCCGCTGACTGTTGTTAATAGAGCAAATGACCACACATTTTCTAAGTGCCAAACAAGCGGTGTTAGAGTACTAGTTAGTGAGTGTTAGTGAGTACATGTCAGTTGGAATTTGGCCAACACCTGCCGCGAGATGGTTCGATGGGCTTGCACAGTGCACACTCTGTCTTTCAGCCGCTGGTGTGGCCATTCGTTGTAGCAACAGGTGTGTGAGGCAGCTACGATTTTACATGTTTTGCACATGATTCCTGTTTCATGTGCACTTTATGCACAAATCAACCAAATTCGCACTATGTGTAAAGGGACCCTAAGTACGGTAAAAAGCATTTTATTTCTTATGGTGTGGTTAGATTAATGTATTACATAGAACAGTAGGTTGAGGATAAAATTACACAACAAAGTACCTAAACTATAAGTACAATGATTTGGAGGGAAATTGTGGAACAGCAAAAATGCTCAGGGAGAGACCTTCGGGTTAAAACACAAGACAAGATCAAGTCTTCAAATTTGACCCTATTCAGTTGCCAGTTTTCTCATTTTCATCTTCCGCCCAATCAGGGTGCTTGGGAATATGCTGCTCAAATTTGGGGGAATGAGCAAGCAGAATGAAAAGTGTTTTATTCTATTTTAGCTTGCCATGACTTACGAAACTGTTGGTTGCCTGGTAACTGCAAGAGCAAAGTGTACTTAGTCAGACTCCCACCAATTTTCTCATTCTTTGCAGTCTTGCTCTTTTCTTTCACTGCTATCCAAAGTCCCAGCACCCAGGTATGTTTCATAACAAAGATGAGCAATTTATCTCCTCTCATATTGTAGTTGAGGATCATGTGTGCATTTTTAGAAGGTAATTACAAATCAATACGAAATGATTGAGTGATCACTGGTTTCACAGATGAGACGAAGTCACCAAGTCACTCTCAAGTCATGAATCAACAAGTCCCAAGTCAAGTCTTAAGTGACGACCAATTGTTTGCAAGCTGGCTTGAGAGTTGACTTGGGACTTGCCGATTCATGACTTGAGAGTGACTTGACAGTGACTTTGTCCCACCTCTGCTGGTTTATTAATGAAACTTTGCTTTCATAATAGGAATTGACCTCTTCCTGATTGATAATGATCTCATCCCCCAGTAAAGGTTTGAAGGGGTTTTTCCTTCACCTCTAAGGAGACTTTGGAAAACAGTGCTCACTAAAGTAGGAAATATCATTTTAGATGATGGTATTTATCTCTTCAGTAAAGTTATTGAGAACTGTAGAGTCTGTGGCAAGACGTGCTGAAGCTGCTCTACCGATATAAGCTGTCAAGGGTGAATTGAAGATCTGTCTTTATGGGGGGGGGTATTGACTGGGAGAGATCATAGTCCACATTCGTGACAGGCAGCTCACACCTTGACAACTGTGAGAAAAGGCAGCGAGAGAGCGAGGTCAGACTTTAGTGAGTGAATATTTCACAGTGTTTGTAGAGATGTGAGGCCTGCTGCACTGCTTCTCTTGCCAATCTACCCCAACACTTGATCAGTCACATGGCATTATGATGTGAAAAGTCTATCAGGTGCCTGTGTACAGATGGGTCTGGGTGGTAGTATGAAGTAGTTAGCCTTTATGTACATGAGAATTCCTTCTAAATAATCATGAATAGAGGTTAGCAGAGGTTGCCAAGTCACCGTCTAGACATTAACATCGCTGGCTATTCTGGGTCTAGTAGGATTTTATTTGCAGATCTGCAAATACACTAAGCCACCATGCTGCCATGATGGCTTGGTAGTTAGCGCTAATGCCTCACAGGACGAAGGTCATGGGGAGTTTGCATGTTCTCCCCGTCTCTGTGTGGGTTTCCTCTGGCCACTCTGGTTTACTCCCACAAACAAAAACATGCTTATTTTGGGTCTGCTCCTTTCACTGCCGCTGACCAAGGTAGTGTCTCTATATCTGTAGTTCATTCCCAGGCTATTAGTCTGTTTTTCTACATAATACTACAAGTTGGAGAATAAGCTGATACCGCAAAGATTTTTTAGTATAGAGTGAGGCAGTAAGTTGGACTCATTTCCAGTGGGGGTTGGCCTCCACCAGGGCTGCGCCTTGTCACCAGTCCTGTTTGTGATATTCATGGACAGGATGTAGAGGTGTTGTCATGGGGAAGAGGGTCTTCAGTTTTGTGGGCTCAGGTTCTCATCACTGCTTTTTGCAGATGATGTGGTCCTGTTGACTTCATCGACGGGTGACCTCCGGCACTCACTGGATTGGTTCGCAGCAGAGTGCAAGGCTCTAGGGATGAGGATCAGCACCTCTAAATCTGAGGCCATGGTTCTCAGCAGGAAAGTGATGGATTGCCTACTCCGGGTAGGGAATGAGGTCTTGCCCCAAGTGAAAAGAAAGTGAAGTGAAGGAGTCTTGTTCATGAGTGACGGGACAATGAAGCACGAGATTGACTGGAGAATCAGCGCAGCAGGGAAGGTATTGCATTCACTCTGTTGTACTGTTGTGACGAAAAGGGAGCTGAGCCAAAAGGTGAAGTTCTCGATCTACTGGTCAATCTTTGTTCCTACTCTCACCGATGGTCATGAGGGTTGGGTCATGACCGAAAGCACTAGATCAGGTACAAGCGGCAAAAATGGGTTTTCTCAGGAGGGTGGCTGATGTCTCACTTTAATTTATCCATGGTCATCCATGAGGAACTCGGAGTAGAGCCACTGCTCCTTCACATTGAAAGGAGTCAGTAGAGGTGGTTCGGGCATCTAGTAAGGATGCTCCCTGGGTGTCTCCCTAGGGAGGTGTTCCAGGCATGTCCAGCTGGGAGGAGACCCCAGGGAAGATCTAGGACTCAGTGTAGAGATTATAGCTCCACACTAGCCTGGGAACACCTTGGGATCGCTCAGTCAGAGGTGGTTAATGTGGCCTGGGAAAGGGAAGTTTGGGGTCCCCTGCTGGAGCTGTTACCCCTGAGACCTGGTCCCATATATGCGATTGAAGATGACTGAGTGTGAGTCCACCAAGGAGAGCTGATGGACGAGGGCACAGAAGTTACAATAGTGTTTTAATCTACTGCTCAGTGTGTCGTGCACTGCAGCCAGTCAGTGTTAACAAGATGGACCAGGTTAGCCAGAATTAATGGCACTAGTTGATAAAACAGCATATTGCATGCTATTTCATGCATAGAAATACTAAAGCAGCATGTCCACAAACTGCAGTACTGTTCTGTGTGCACAATATTAAATTGGACACAAATGAAGACAGAAGCACGCACGCAAAAAAAAAAAAAGAAGTAAAAACTGTTGTTTATAATAATGTTGTGCTTGGAGTAGCCATCTTGAATTGTGAACTTGAGGTAATAGGTCAATAGGTTGATGAGTTCCAACTTCAGGGGGCATTCCTGAGGAGTAAAACTGGGAAATTTTGACCTCAGAGTACAATTAAGGCACACGAATATCCATGCAGTTTGGCATTTTAATCCACTTGTGTCCAAAAAAAAAGAAATCAAAATTTTAATTGATATATTAATATATAGAGCATATTAATATGCTCTATATATGTTATATTTGTATATATTTGAATTGTGAATCCTTTGTTTAAATGCTAAACATCAAACTGTCCCCCTTGTGCCTTGTCACCAATCCTGCTTGTGATGTTCATGGATGGGATGTCAAGATGCAGTCAGGGAATAGAGGGTGAACGCGTTGATGACATCAGAGTTGCAGCTCTGCTGTTTGCAGATGATGTGGTTCTGTTGGCTTCATCAGGCAATGACCTCCAAGCAGGTTTGAGGTCGAGTGTGAAGCGACTGGAATGAGAATCTGGACCTCCAAATCTGAGACCATGGTCCTCTGGGTCAGGGGAGAGTTACTGCCTCAGGTGGTGGATTAGTTTAAGTATCTTGGGGTCTTGTTCACCAGTAGAGGTAATTTGGAGCGTGAGACCAATAGACTTATCGGGGCGGCATCTGAAATCTTACGAGTGCTGTATCAGACCATCGTGGTGAAGAAGGCGCTGAGCCAGAAGGCAAGGTCTCAATTTGCAAGTAGATTTACTTTCTAATCCTCACCTATGGCCCCAAACTTTGTGTAATGCCTGTAAGAATAAAGTCGTGGATACAAGCGGCAGAAATGAGATTCCTCCGTTAGGTATCTGGGCTTACATGCCTGGACAGGGTGAGTAGATCGACTATCCAGGAGAGTAGAGCTGCTGTTTCTTCACATTGAAAGGAGCCAATTGAGCTGGTTTGGGCATCTGGTGAGGATTCCACCTGGTCATCCCTCTGGGGAGGAAGCTGGAGCACCTGGAGGGAACCCACGCAAACACAGGGAGAACATGCACACTCCACACAGAAAGGCCACAGGTGGAAATGACTACGCATGTAATTACAAACAATTCTGCATCCTAATGACCAGCCATGATGGAAAATAGTATTGTGTGCAACTAGAGTGAATTAAAAAACTTGTTTTGTATTTGAAGGGAAAATATAATTGTTATAATCTGCAGGTTTGGCACCTGCGGTTAGATTGTCTTTGTTCTTCCTCTTTCAGTCTTTTTCAGGCACTGTCTCTTATAGGCGACACAGGTTCTCAGGCTCACTGGAGGCATTCCAATAGATCCATCAATTTGGCAAAGCAGTATGTGTGAAGCATAAGAAACGTTCCCTCAGGATACATGCAAAAATCCACATGCACACTCACACACCGTGTGTCTGTGTGTGTCTGTGTCTTCCAGCTGCATGTCTCAGAGGTGATGCTTGCGTTGTTAGTCAGGCCTCCTGTGTCCTCGCTCTCAGTGATATGATATATGGACCAGTAATGTTTTAAGCAACATGTTCATTGAACATTTTCATATGATATATAATTTTTCACCAGATGACAGCCCCGTTTGTACATGATTACCATGCTGTCAATCAAACACTAATGTCCATGTGTGTGCAGACGCCTGGAAAAAAGTGGTTCCGCTGTGCAGTTCTCACAAATCACTAGTTTGGATAAAAAAAAAAAAAAAATCTAATAAGGTACAACATCTACCAATCAATGCATCCTGAAGCTTTTGTTTCTTGATTCGCTTGACATGACATGAGTGTTTAAAGTGTGCCACCGCAGAGTCTTGGTTTTCTGATGAGCTAAATCAGGATGTTCTCTTTAGGACTGAATGATTGGTGCTTTTTCAGCATTCAGCTGCCAGCACTCATGATTGACATTTGAGATAAAGACAGTTCTGCATGTGCGTCACTGTTCTTGCTACAGTTATCTAATCACTCACTTTCTCTTCTTTTTTCTTTTTTCCTTCCTCATTCATCTGGGGGCTGCCTGTGTTCCTGTTCTTCGCACCCCTCATGTACTTTTGGGGGAACTGCAGTGATGGCTTCAAAAAGCAAAGTTCGTGGTGAGTTGTTATTCTTGTCTGTAACTTGGTTTAAAGTGGCATGAGAAAACGGGGGACTTGATTGCTGTTTTGTTGTTGTTGTTGTGTTAAAGATACAGAAAGGTGATGCTTTCATTTTTTTGCTGGGTTGAATTTTTTTTTTTTTTTTTATGTTTTCACACAGTAGTTTAAAATTTCATGTCAGTTTTGGTATGTTGTGTTCTTTAAAAAAAGAATTTTCAGTGTATTTTGCTGAAAATGTGTTATACATGCAACTACATAGCTGAACTGGGGAGATTTTAAAGCTACAGTGTGCAGGATTTAGGGTTGTTTCTCCCCCTAAGAAGAAATTGAATATATTGTTCATATTCCTCTATTAATTTGTGCCTAATTACCTGTAACAATGAATGAATGAGTTTTCATAAGCTTAGAATGAGCTAACTATAACATGTTGAACTGCAGTTTTGATGCAGTACCCCATAAGGGACAGACAGATTCAGCCTTTCACATTTTACAGCACTACCAGTGCTGTAAGGGTAATAATTATTAAGGGTAAAAAACAACATAAAATAAATATGGTATATATATAATATACAGGTACTATATAATATACAGGAGTAGGTATTAAAATCTAAATATTAATACAGGAGAAGATTGTAGTATAGGTAATTTAGTGTGTAGACTAGTAGTAAAATTAAATTATAGTTAATAGGCTAAGCTATAAATATGGTATTTTATTACAGAAACAGAAGCTATGGTGTAATGTGTATTGGTATCTATCTAAAGTAACTCTGTTAGCATACTATAGGAAAATAAAAAGCAGAATCTATATGCTATCAAATGGAAACCTAAGAACTTAGGCACTATATGTTGATATCTTTAAAAGAACACATAAACTGATGAATCATTAAGAATCTACACCATGTAAAATAAAATTGTAAATAACAAAAATAAGCTAGTTCTAGTTAGAAGAGCTAAACTAGCCGTTAATAAGGCAACCGTACCATTTAACGGCGTTTACAGGTTGGCGTGCATGTGCGCATACATGAGCTTTTGAAATGACTGGAAGTTACCTCTGACCACGTGTGATGCTGATGTCTGTGAGATGTTTTATAAATCACCCCAGAGGTGTTATCAGGTTACAAAAACAGTTTTTAGATTTAGAAGTGGTTATTTCTCACTAGCTTTTACCATGGGTGCAATTTGATGGGGGATGGGGGGAACATATCCCCCCCCCCCCACCTTTTCAACCAGGGGGGACAGAATATGGTATGTCCCCCCCACCTTCTGACATATACAACCCCTGGCAAAAATTATGGAATCACCAACCTCGGAGTATGTTCATTCAGTTGTTTAATTTTGTAGAAAAAAAGCAGATCACAGACATGACACAAAACTAAAGTCATTTCAAATGGCAACTTTCTGGCTTTAAGAAACACTATAAGAAATCAGGGAAAAAAATTGTGGCAGTCAGTAACGGTTACTTTTTTAGACCAAGCAGAGGGAAAAAAATATGGAATCACTCAATTCTGAGGAAAAAATTATGGAATCATGAAAAACAAAAGAACACTCCAACACATCAGTAGTATTTTGTTGCACCACCTCTGGCTTTTATAACAGCTTGCAGTCTCTGAGGCATGGACTTAATGAGTGACAAACAGTACTCTTCATCAATCTGGCTCCAACTTTCTCAGATTGCTGTTGCCAGATCAGCTTTGCAGGTTGGAGCCTTGTCATGGACCATTTTCTTCAACTTCCACCAAAGATTTTCAATTGGATTAAGATCCGGACTATTTGCAGGCCATGACATTGACCCTATATGTCTTTTTGCAAGGAATGTTTTCACAGTTTTTGCTCTATGGCAATATGCATTATCATCTTGAAAAATGATTTCATCATCCCCAAACATCCTTTCAATTGATGGGATAAGAAAAGTGTCCAAAATATCAACATAAACTTGTGCATTTATTGATGATGTAATGACAGCCATCTCCCCAGTGCCTTTACCTGACATGCAGCCCCATATCATCAATGACTGTGGAAACTTACATGTTCTCTTCAGGCAGTCATCTTATTTACAACACCTGTTTCTTGTTTGTCACATTCAGAATTTTCTGGGACTGCATTTGCCCAGATTTGAAACCAAAAATAGTTGCCTCTAGGGACTAGTGTCTACACATAAATATCAATGGACCATATGCTAATTTACTAAATTCTGAAAGTTAGAAAAGGAAATTAGAAAAGCTATCTGGGACCTCAGAAAGTCCATCTGCAATTATTGCTTGATCTCCAAAATCAGTCTATGCAAGCGAAATTATGTTCAGTATGAGTGTTGTTATTAGTGCCACTACAAAAATTAAATTCATGATTAGTAATTTATCCTAACTTATGATCTGTTGTTTTTTTCAAACTTATGCAAAAAACAAATCTTGAGAAAAAATAATACAGTATGCGATGTTAATAATAAAGAGCCTGTTCTTTCATATTTATCAATACATTTTACCACATTGCAGTTGTTTTTTTTAATGAAAAGTCAACCTATCATTCTTTTTGAGTTCTACACATGTGGTAATACCTTATTTACACCAGAATGTTAATAAAATCAATGCTGGCTATTCTCAGAATAAAGCACTTATATCCACAGTTTCAAAGTGTATAAGTCAAATGGTGTCCACTTTATGGTCTTCTCAAAACATTAAAATTACTGTTCTGGATGCTCAGAATGTATCTGAGCTAATCTAGAAACCGTTGGCTTCTGGGGGCCTAAAGCGGCCCCCAGACCCCCGGCTGATGGGCTTCGGTCCTGCGAGCCTCGCACTGTGTCCCCCAAATTTATAGTTCTAAATTGCACCCTTGGCCATTACATAATACTGTACGAGGTCTGTGAAAAAAGTATCGGACCTTTTTATTTTTTTTCAAAAACCATATGGATTTGAATCACGTGTGATTGCATCAGACAAGCTTGAACCCTCGTGGGCATGCGAGAGATTTTGCACGCCTGTCGGTTACGTCATTCGCCTGTGGGCAGGCTTTGAGTGAGGAGTGGTCCACCCCTCCCGTGGGAATCCCTTTGTCTGACAACTTACTGAGAGACTGGCGCTTTGCTTTATCAAAATTTTTTCAGAACCTGTGAGGCACATCGAAGTGGACACCATTCGAGAAATTCAGCTGGTTTTCGGTGAAAATTTAACGGCTGATGAGAGATTATGGAGTGTTACTGTCGCTTTAAGGACTTCCCACGGAGCGGGACGTCGCGCCGCGCTCAGAGGCGCCGTCGTCAGCCTGTTTCAAGCTGAAATCCTCCAAATTTAAGCCTCTGTTGACCCAGGACGTCGTGAGAGAACAGAGAACTTTCAGAAGAGGTCAGGATCAGCAGATTATCCGGACATTCCACTGTTAAAGGAGATTTTGTAATGAAAGACGTGCGGACACATTGGCGCGTTGGCAGGCAGCCGGCGCGGCGTGCCGCCACAGGAAAAACACCTCCGTTGGAAGCCTTAAGGACAAGTTGGAACATGTCCAGCTGTTAAACAGTTTCTCAGATACTCAGTCAACTGAAAGCCATCAAAAGCCGCCTGGTTTTTACAAATGTTATCAACACGGAGGTGTTTTTCCTGTGGCGGCGCGCATGCGCACGAGGGTTCAAGGTTGGCTGATGTAATCGCACGTGATTCAAATCCATATAGTTTTTGAAAATAATAAAAAGGTACGTTACTTTTCTCACAGACCTCGTATATGACAAACATGTTATATTTACACAGAAACAGCAGTTTGGGCTGCCAGAGAGAAACCAGCCAATGACATCACTGTGCCTCTCTACTCTGGATTTGCATGATTCATAGCAAAAAAATTGGAACCGTAATGTGAGCTTTTGCCCTCTTAAAATAGGTCAAGGCAATACCCAATGGCTATATTTTGATGGCCTTGGGTAAAAATGAATACATTGTTGCTTGTAGGGATGCATACCGAAACCCGGTATTAAACATGCTCCAAGGCTAAATTATTAAACACCGGAGTACCGAATACACTATGTAACAAATTTTTATTTTTGTTTTGTTCCTGGGTACACAGTGTGTTTTCCTAACCTGTTATGCCTTAAATAAATAGAAAATAGCTGTTATTCCACAGAAACTTTGCTTCTGTGATCAGCACAGTGATATTTTGAAATTTGTCTGTTTTCAAGAATATTAGAATCTAGAAGTTTCCAGAATTATCTAGAAATTTCAAGAAACTTTTAGAACTTTCTTTTTAAAAAATAAAATCAAAGTTTGTGCTCAATGTAGTCACTTTTCCATAGACTTTAGATGTAAGACAACGTAAGACAACACTTAGAAGCCAGGAACAAAAATTGTGTTACATAGTGTTATCTCCAAACATTAATGGTACAGTGTTTGGTACAAGAAAATATGCGGAAATGCACAGACTTTCATCAATAAAATGAAACCAGTTTGTTCAAATTCTTTCATATTTTGCAAACTGATGGTCCACTTGACAACCAAGTACATGCTGGCCTCAACTAAAAATTTATGGTTTTGGAGATACTGGGTTTTGCATCTAAACTCTAGTAGTGTTCAGAATAATAGTAGTGCTATGTGACTAAAAAGATTAAGCCAGGTTTTGAGTATATTTCTTATTGTTACATGGGAAACAAGGTATCAGTAGATTCAGTAGATTCTCACAAATCCAACAAGACCAAGCATTCATGATATGCACACTCTTAAGGCTATGAAATTGGGCTATTAGTAAAAAAAAAAGTAGAAAAGGGGGTGTTCACAATAATAGTAGTGTGGCATTCAGTCAGTGAGTTCGCCAATTTTGTGGAACAAACAGGTGTGAATCAGGTGTCCGCTATTTAAGGATGAAGCCAGCACCTGTTGAACATTCTTTTCTCTTTGAAAGCCTGAAGAAAAATAGGCGTTCAAGACATTGTTCAGAAGAACAGCGTTGTTTTGATTAAAAAGTTGATTGGAGAGGGGAAAACTTATATGCAGGTGCAAAAAATTATAGGCTGTTCATCTACAATGATCTCCAATGCTTTAAAATGGACAAAAAACCAGAGACGCGTGGAAGAAAATGGAAAACAACCATAAAAATGGATAGAAGAATGAACACAATGGTTGTTTGGCGGATGTGGGCCACTTTTGAGCGCATTCCATCCGCAAATCGTCCTAAACGCCAATGGGACAGGGCCCTTAGCTTGCGTTTCAGGGACATCTTTGACTGCAGATCGCCTTTTTCTTGCACGATCTAATTTTGTATTGTTGAACATGAGACAACAGTTTTTTGTGATATTTTGCCATGTTTTTGTCGTAGTGTGGCCTCTATACCTGCACCTTCATCCAGTCTTGCTGGGTCAAAAGCAAGTGGCATTTCACCAAGCTCATGAAACTGTGGCACATTTGTTGTGATCATCACATACCCATCATTTTCTGGGTTATGGTGTACTGATGCCATAGGAGATGTTAGATCTACATTTCTCTTGTCCTCCTGACAAAGACAACATTTGCTCCAGTCAGTTTTCCTTTTGCTTGCAATTGGATTTGCATTTGCCATGATTAGACTAAGGCCGAGGGGCTATCCTTTTACCACCTTAGTCTCATATGCACATTGATGTATGGGATACAACTAGGTTCGGGTGACCTACACCTAGCCTGATCATTCATCCAGTGCCATTTAAGTCCCGTGTGATCTGTACACCATCCGGGAAAGTAAATGGACAAACCATGCATAGGCCCACTTACCCTTGGCTCAGTTCTCCCACGCTGGCACATCCTGTCAGTTCAGGTGTAGCTGTCTAACTAAATATACCAACTACGTTCTACAAGCTAATTGATATGGGGCTGTTAGACAGAATTTGGGACACTAAACTATGCTAAACTACACTACAACTAGTACTTTTCTACCATATTGGGAGTTAGTAAGCCAGGTGGAGCATTAGTAAAGTAAGATTAGCTGACACTGAACCCCATGCTGAGTTTCACAGCAGTGAAGTCACCAGTGTGCCCTTGTTGTGCACTGACATTCACTCCTTCCAACTACATAGATCACTAAAACTACTATCTAGATTATACAAAGACATCAATAAATGGTCAGAAATGTATGTGTTAAAATGACTGTCACAGAACATTCTAGGAAATTTGAAACTGCTGGCTAAGGCTAAGCGTAAAATTTGGTAAGATTGTAATCACGTCAGCAGTAATGACACCCGGTTACGCCAATGGAGGTCACTAAAATTAACATTGAATCGGTGTGTAACTTTGCAAAAACAATGTCGGACTCTGTAGTTTTCTCTGGGCCCCTCCCCAATCGGACCGGGAGTGACATGTTTAGCCGCATGTTCTCCCTGAATTGCTGGCTGTCTGAGTGGTGTCCAAAAAATGAGGTGGGCTTCATAGATAATTGGCAAAGCTTCTGGGGAAAACCTGGTCTTGTTAGGAGAGATGGCATCCATCCCACTTTGGATGGAGCAGCTCTCATTTCTAGAAATCTGGCCAATTTTCTTAAATCCTCCAAACCGTGACTATCCAGGGTTGGGACCAGGAAGCAGAGTTGTAGTCTTACACACCTCTCTGCAGCTTCTCTCCCCCTGCCATCCCCTCATTACCCCATCCCCGTAGAGACGGTGCCTGCTCCCAGACCACCAATAACCAGCAAAAATCTATTTAAGCATAAAAATTCAAAAAGAAAAAATAATATTGCACCTTCAACTGCACCACAGATTAAAACAGTTAAATGTGGTCTATTAAACATTAGATCTCTCTCTTCTAAGTCCCTGTTAGTAAATGATATAATAATTGATCAACATATTGATTTATTCTGCCTTACAGAAACCTGGTTACAGCAGGATGAATATGTTAGTTTAAATGAGTCAACACCCCCGAGTCACACTAACTGCCAGAATGCTCGTAGCACGGGCCGAGGCGGAGGATTAGCAGCAATCTTCCACTCCAGCTTATTAATTAATCAAAACCCAGACAGAGCTTAATTCATTTGAAAGCTTGACTCTTAGTCTTGTCCATCCAAATTGGAAGTCCCAAAACCCAGTTTTATTTGTTGTTATCTATCGTCCACCTGGTCGTTACTGTGAGTTTCTCTGTGAATTTTCAGACCTTTTGTCTGACTTAGTGCTTAGCTCAGATAAGATAATTATAGTGGGCGATTTTAACATCCACACAGATACTGAGAATGACAGCCTCAACACTGCATTTAATCTATTGTTAGACTCGATTGGCTTTGCTCAAAATGTAAATGAGTCCACCCACCACTTTAATCATACCTTAGATCTTGTTCTGACTTATGGTATGGAAATTGAAGACTTAACAGTATTCCCTGAAAATCCCCTTCTGTCTGATCTTTTCTTAATAACATTTACATTTACTCTGATGGACTACCCAGCAGTGGGGAATAAGTTTCATTACAGTAGAAGTCTTTCAGAAAGCGCTGTAACTAGGTTTAAAGATATGATTCCTTCTTTATGTTCTCCAATGCCATATACCAACACAGGGCAGAGTAGCTACCTAAACTCTGTAAGCGAGATAGATTATCTCGTCAATAGTTTTATATCCTCATTGAGGACAACTTTGGATGCTGTAGCTCCTCTGAAAAAGAGAGCCTTAAATCAGAAGTGCCTGACTCCGTGGTATAACTCACAAACTCGCAGCTTAAAGCAGATAACCCGTAAGTTGGAGAGGAAATGGCGTCTCACTAATTTAGAAGATCTTCACTTAGCCTGGAAAAAGAGTCTGTTGCTCTATAAAAAAGCCCTCCGTAAAAGCTAGGACATCTTACTACTCATCACTAATTGAAGAAAATAAGAACAGCCCCAGGTTTCTTTTCAGCACTGTAGCCAGGCTGACAAAGAGTCAGGGCTCTATTGAGCCGAGTATTCCTTTAACTTTAACTAGTAATGACTTCATGACTTTCTTTGCTAATAAAATTTAACTATTAGAGAAAAAATTACTCATAACCATCCCAAAGACATATCGTCTCTTTGGCTGCTTTCAGTGATGCCGGGTATTTGGTTAGACTCTTTCTCTCCGAGTTCTGTCTGAGTTATTTTCATTAGTTACTTCCTCCAAACCATCAACATGTCTATTAGACCCCATTCCTACCAGGCTGCTCAAGGAAGCCCTACCATTAATTAATGCTTCGAGCTTAAATATGATCAATCTGTCTTTATTAGTTGGCTATGTACCACAGGCTTTCACTTGACCCAGCTATCTTAGCTAATTATAGGCCAATCTCCAACCTTCCTTTTCTCTCACAAATTCTTGAAAGGGTAGTTGTAAAACAGCTAACTGATCATCTGCAGAGGAATGGTGTATTTGAAGAGTTTCAGTCAGGGTTTAGAATTCATCATAGTACAGAAACAGCATTAGTGAAGGTTACAAATTATCTTCTTATGGCCTCAGACAGTGGACTCATCTCTGTGCTTGTTCTGTTAGACCTCAGTGCTGCTTTTGATACTGTTGACCATAAAATTGTATTACAGAGATTAGAGCGCTGCGGTGGTTTTAATCATATTTATCTAATAGAATACAATTTGTTCATGTAAATGGGGAATCTTCTTCACAGAATAAGGTTAATTATGGAGTTCCACAAGGTTCTGTGCTAGGACCAATTTTATTCACTTTATACATGCTTCCCTTAGGCAGTATTATTAGACAGCATTGCTTAAATTTTCATTGTTACGCAGATGATACTCAGCTTTATCTATCCATGAAGCCAGAGGACACACACCAATTAGCTAAACTGCAGGATTGTCTTACAGACATAAAGACATGGATGACCTCTCATTTCCTGCTTTTAAACTCAGATAAAACTGAAGTTATTGTACTTGGCCCCACAAATCTTAGAAACATGGTGTCTAACCAGATCCTTACTCTGGATGGCATTACCCTGACCTCTAGTAATACTGTGAGAAATCTTGGAGTCATTTTTGATCAGGATATGTCATTCAATGCGCATATTAAACAAATATGTAGGGCTGCTTTTTTGCATTTGCGCAATATCTCTAAAATTAGAAAGGTCTTGTCTCAGAGTGATGCTGAAAAACTAATTCATGCATTTATTTCCTCTAGGCTGGACTATTGTAATTCATTATTATCAGGTTGTCCTAAAAGTTCCCTGAAAAGCCTTCAGTTAATTCAAAATGCTGCAGCTAGAGTGCTAACAGGGACTAGAAGGAGAGAGCATATCTCACCCATATTGGCCTGTCTTCATTGGCTTCCTGTTAATTCTAGAATAGAATTTAAAATTCTTCTTCTTACTTATAAGGTTTTGAATAATCAGGTCCCATCTTATCTTAGGGACCTCATAGTACCATATCACTCCAATAGAGCGCTTCGCTCTCAGACTGCAGGCTTACTTGTAGTTCCTAGGGTTTGTAAGAGTAGAATGGGAGGCAGAGCCTTCAGCTTTCAGGCTCCTCTCCTGTGGAACCAGCTCCCAATTCAGATCAGGGAGACAGACACCCTCTCTACTTTTAAGATTAGGCTTAAAACTTTCCTTTTTGCTAAAGCTTATAGTTAGGGCTGGATCAGGTGACCCTGAACCATCCCTTAGTTATGCTGCTATAGACTTAGACTGCTGGGGGGTTCCCATGATGCACTGAGTGTTTCTTTCTCTTTTTGCTCTGTATGCACCACTCTGAATTTAATCATTAGTGATTGATCTCTGCTCCCCTCCACAGCATGTCTTTTTCCTGGTTCTCTCCCTCAGCCCCAACCAGTCCCAGCAGAAGACTGCCCCTCCCTGAGCCTGGTTCTGCTGGAGGTTTCTTCCTGTTAAAAGGGAGTTTTTCCTTCCCGCTGTCGCCAAGTGCTTGCTCACAGGGGGTCGTTTTGACCGTTGGGGTTTTTCCGTAATTATTGTATGGCTTTGCCTTACAATATAAAGCGCCTTGGGGCAACTGTTTGTTGTGATTTGGCGCTATATAAATAAAACTGATTTGATTTGATTTGATTAGTTTAGCATAGTTTAGTGTCCCAAATGCTGTCTAACAGCCCCATATCAATTAGCTTGTAGAACGTAGTTGGTATATTTAGTTAGACAGCCGCACCTGACTTGATAGGATGTTGCAGCGCGGGAGAGCCGAGCCAAGGGTAAGTGGGCCTATGCATGGTTTGTCCATGTACTTACCCGGATGGTGTACAGATCACACGGGACTTAAATGGCACTGGATGAATGATCGGGCTAGGTGTAGGTCACCCGAACCTAGTTGTATCCCATACATCAATGTGCATATGAGACTAAGGTGGTAAAAGGATAGCCCCTCGGCCTTAGTCTAATCATGGCAAATGCAAATCCAATTGCAAGCAAAAGGAAAACTGACTGGAGCAAATGTTGTCTTTGCCAGGAAGACAAGAGAAATGTAGATCTAACATCTCCTATGGCATCAGTACACCATAACCCAGAAAATGATGGGTATGTGATGATCGCAACAAATGTGCCACAGTTTCATGAGCTTGGTGAAATGCCACTTGCTTTTGACCCAGCAAGACTGGATGAAGGTGCAGGTATAGAGGCCACACTGCGACAAAACATGGCCAAATATCACAAAAACTGTTGTCTCATGTTCAACAATACAAAATTAGATTGTGCAAGAAAAAGGCGATCTACAGTCAAAGATGTCCCTGAAACGCAAGCTAAGGGCCCTGTCCCATTGGTGTTTAGGAGGATTTGCGGATGGAATGCGCACAAAAGTGGCCCACATCCGCCAAACAACTGCAATAATAATAATAATGTTACATTCCTGTATGAGTCGGCCGCCATCCGAACACGTCCGTGATCATCCGCAGAGGCACGCATGTTCCCAGCCAGGATTTTTGAGCGGCTCAAAAATCCTGCTGCGGATGAGATCTGCATCACTGCCTGAACATACAGAAGACATACGCAGGACATACACAACCAACGCGCCGCATATCCCCTGTCATCCGCTGATATCCGCAACCGACGGGTTGGCGCAGCTTGGCGGCGGACCGGGACAGCGTGCAAAACAGATGTGACGTGTGCCCAGCACGGCCACATCATGGTCGTAAATGGTATGTCGCGCATGCAGACAGAGTGGGCACGGATGAAGAGAGTGCATCCCGGCCGCTCTGCCCCTCATGGGGGTGCCTCCGCGGTCGCCTTCGCTTCTGTTCCCTGTTATATCCGCTTTTCTTCCTCATGTATTCGCTGATCCACCCCGGGACATTTGTCATGTCCACCCACCTTTGTTGCAGACGCTCAGCTTTTGTCTCCTCATTTCATGCGCAAATCCTCTTAAACGCCAGTGGGACAGGGCCCTAAACTTCAACGAATGAGTCATGACAATGAGGCTTGCATTTTCTGTGAAAAGGTGGAACCTGTAACAGATCTTAACCAGGTGAGGACAAAGAATCTCTTCAAAAGACTGCAAGAGTGTGCTGAAACACTGAGTGATGGCAAACTGCTAGCAAAGCTGTCTGCAGGTGACGCAATTGCACAAGAACTGAAATACCACCTTGCATGTCTCCTGAATGAGCTTATGATTTTTGTATAGGTTTGCTGAGTTAGTCGGCCTAATGTCTTTTGGAAAAGCACACATCTTCTTCCTATCTGGCCTCAAGTTTTTTTTCAGCTGCAAACCCACAAGCTACATAAATGAGCTCGTACTTTTTTTTATTGATCTTCATTTGCTTATACTTACAGAATACAATTAAAATAGCACAAAGTGAAAGTGGTATATATATATTTTTCTTCCAAAAGGTGCACTAAATCAAATCATTGTCCAGCAAGACTGCCACTCATACAGTGCATCTTTACCAGCTTGTAACTGCAAAATTGAGCCAGTGTCACAATGCACATCTGGATCAGTTCTATTTTCCCTATATATCTATAGTCCATCTTTTCATTCATGAATTCTGAAAATATTTCATGACAGGCAGAGATTGCATCTATAGGTATCTCACAACTCTTGCATTCAAAATAATTTAGGATACGTCAACACCGTAACGGAACTAAAATTCCAGCCTTATAATTTGGAGTTTTCAATGCATTGTTGTGATTTTCTTCTATCTTCTTTATTACCACCATACTTTTCTGCATCATATATAGCAATACAAATCCTAGAACCAAGTTCTCTTACCAGACAAACAAAAAAGGTTTTCTATCGAGAAAGGGATTTTAGAGATTTTTCTCATGCAAAAGGGTCCCTCGATGGTCATTTTGTTAAATATAATTCATCATAATGAAAAATATATTACTTCTGACTTATTAAATTAACTGTTCTGCAAAGTGGAACAGGAATGGAACACTTGAATGTGTATTTTTTATATGTATACCCAAAAATGACAGAAATCGGTACAACTGGCAGCCATCTTGAAAAAATGGTGGCCATATTGAAATTTTGCATGGCTATCCAAACTTTTCAAAAGAGTTGGTCCTAGTGAGCAAGTGTGCCAAATTTTATGTTTCTTTGTATAACTGAAGTATTTTTCTCCTTATCTGCTACACTACTTGTTTCCCATGTAACAATAAGAAATATACTCAAAACCTGGATTAATCTTTTTAGTCACACAGCACTACTATTATTCTGAACACTACTGTAGATATAGTAAAACTCGCATATATTGGATTCACGTGGACTAGCAAATTTTGTCCATTGTAATCGAAATCTATTATATGTATACAATGGAAAATCCGTTCTATGTATAAAATGAACAAAATCTGTTTTATATACATAAATAAATGGACTGCATTTATATATCACTTTTCCATCTGCATTAGATGCTCAAAGTGCTTTACAAATAATGCCTCACACTCACCCCGATGTCAGGGTGCTGCCATAGAAGGCGCTCACTACACACCACGAGCAATACGGGATTAAAGACCTTGCCCAAAGGCCCTTAGTGATTTTCCAGTCAGGCTGGGATTTGAACAGAGGATCCCCCACTGGGTCTCAAGCCCAACACCTTAACCACTAGACTATCACCTCTCCTAAACGTAATGGATTAGTTTACAGCCAGGAGGCACCAAATGATCTATGCGGAATCCCCAGCACCAATTTGGCTTACGTATTTCCTTAATTAAATGCCTGACTTTGAGTCGGGACCTGCCTCATTTAATAACCAGGTCTAAAAAAAATAAATGCCTGCCTTAAAAAAACTGCCAGGCATTATGTGCATTAAAAAGATTACATTTGGTCAAGTCACTCTTTTTTCTAAGTCAGCTGCAGAGTGGTACCTTAAAATCCTAAAGCCTGATTCATGCTTCTACAACTCTGTAACTCTGTGGCTGTGCAGTAATGTCGATGTGCGCATGGTGGAAAGATGAAGAGAAATAAATTGACTGTCGACAACATGATGAAATTTGCAGTCTTATCACTAGATGACACCAGATCCTACATACTGTAGCATTAATTCAAAGGCTTTAACAAAGTGATCACATGAACTATTTCAGAATTACAGGCATTATTTTGTACAGTCCTTCCATTTTCAAGGTCCATAAGTAACAAACAACATATGTGCTTGTGCACATACAGACCTTGTTCTGACTATAGGCGTTAAATTTGAAATATGAAAACATTGCAAACTGAGTTCATTCAGTTGTGTTTGAGTCTTTCAACACCAAATCAACTGGAACATTTTGAAGCCTTTGCTTTGAATTACTTGGTGATGTACTGTGGCCAAATTTAGCACAGCTTGTCATATTTTTCTTTTGATACTGTCTCTGGAACAATGTTTGAAATGTGTTTTGAAATTCTCCTGAGAAGTGATTTGACTTGCTATCATGAATTTGTTCTACCAAAAAAGTTTTGGTACAATCCTCAGCCACACATCCTAGTTATTTTTAGAATTTTTGTGGTAGGTTTCCATTCTGTTGTATATTTGTTCTAGAATTTGCCCAGAAAGTGGGCATTATGTTTCTCCCTGCCATTGCTAGCTTGTAAGATAGACAAAGCACCAAGCACGCCAAAGGTAGGCGTCCCCACTAACATACATGAGCAAAACAATTTTTTTTTCTTCCCACATTTAAAGACATGCAGGTTAGGTGAATTGGAAAGTTCATAACTGTGCAGGTCTCCCTTGCAAAAGTGGTCTCGATCTCAGTGGGACTAACCTGGTTAAATAAAGGATAAATAAATTGTACTGTATGGTATATCTGTGTGTAGTCTGCAGTTATTAAATTGTGGTGAGTAAGAAATTGCATCATTACCACATCATAAAACAAAATGCTTTTGGCATGTGTATATTTGTCTTATTTGCCAAATTGTCTTATTTACAAGTGTATATTCATTGACAAACTCAGAAGGGGTCACAACATTTAAAAACAAAGCAGTATTTGATTGATTTTTACAGATTGCCATTTCCACTCACTGATTAAAACTTTCCCATCAATCTGCTGTATTTGCATTATAATAATGTAAAAGGGATTATCAATCAGGAGAGGCAGAGCAGTTATATTTCGGCTGATATCCAGATTTCATTTATCTGTGTACTTCAGGAGATATGAATCTCAAAAGCATTTTGTCAGCCACTAGCTTAGATAGGAAATGAAGTCATGATTAGGTCATCATTTAAAAAAAGCTTTCCTAATTAAACATGCTGACTTTACACCCTGGCAGCAAGTAGTAGCCAACCAGCTAATTAAGCTGTTGCCACTGAATAGGCAAAAACTTTATTAGAAGTGTCCAGTTGCCCAGACTATTCCCATGTGGAGCTATACATCCTCACTATATGTAAATACATTTTTTTATACTTTTATGCTGTTAGCCGCTTACCTTAGCCTCACAATCCTCCTCCTTTGCTCCTGAGTGACTACAGTCGACTTGTAATGCAATGAGAGAGACAGTGAGAACAACATTGGGCTTTCAGGGAGGCGAATGTGCAAAAGCACGATATTTATCACACATGCCAAAAGAACATTGTCATTGTAAAAGAGAACGTGGCAAAGCAATCCTTTTATCTCAGTTCCATTCTTTTTAAATTGCTGAAAGCCAAAATCACAATTGAAAAAACTTCTATTTATGTCCCAGATCTACATCCAGCATCCAGCTGCATGTATTTTCACAGTTTCACTAAAACGGTAACATATCTGACTCGTTCACGGCAATTCCATTGTGTCTTTGAAGGCCGCGTTGAGCTTTTTATCATTCTGTCCAATCGTCCTGTGACAGTACAGAAAATCCATTCTACTCTTAAGAGGTGAACAGAGGCAGTGAAGATTAGAGTCAAGCTCACATCGCCCTCCTGCCTCTCATCTGGGTATTCGGAGGAAAACATAACAAGGTGGATCAGTTTCATGGTGATCAGTGGGTGGATAAAGAATTAAACAACCACTTCATCAGAGTGTGTGTGTTTGTGTGTGTGTGTATGTGAGAGACATGTGACTCCAAGCCTGTGTGAAACTGAGTGTCCAATTTAAAGCAAGAATCCCTTCGATCCCACACTTTGTGAGTGTAAAAGAAAATCAGGATTTATTTCATGAATATATGATTAAAAACATAACATCTGTATATAACAGCAAGTGTAAAAAACAAAATGTTTAACTTTTGATAGCAAGAAGTGTGTTCTCAGCCACCTGTAGTAGAATTTTCCATCATCCTCACTTTGAAAAGAAATGGCACATCTGAATTACCTTCTGCAGTTTACAACCAATGTATGAATGCAGCATTACGAATGTGTGAGGTGTAACCTGCTGCAGGTATGGATACGCAAAATAATAGTGAAGAAGAATGAATTAGAATTGTCAATGTAGCTTCTACAAACCATCTATCCATTTTTGAAAGCCGCTTATTCCAGTTAAAGGTTAATCCTGCTATGGTGTGTGTGTGTGTGTGTGTGTGTGTGTGTGTGTGTGTGTGTGTGTGTGTGTGTGTGTGTGTGTGTGTGTGTGTGTGTGTGTGTGTGTGTGTGTGTTGGGGACTTTTAGTGTGAAGCAAGCTGTGACACATTCTGCTTAAATCTATGAAAAAAATTATATATATATATATATATATATATATATATATATATATATATATATATATATATATATATATATATATATATATGGTGTTTCAGACTCCGCGTCGTGCATTAAAACCGTGTAATGCATGGCTTCTCGTTGTTTAATCCTACAAAAAAAAAAAAAATATATATATATATATATATATATATATATATATATATATATATATATATATATATATATAGCAGCAGCTAGAGTACTGACGGGGACTAGAAGGAGAGAGCATATCTCACCCATATTGGCCTCTCTTCATTGGCTTCCTGTTAATTCTAGAATAGAATTTAAAATTCTTCTTCTTACTTATAAGGTTTTGAATAATCAGGTCCCATCTTATCTTAGGGACCTCGTAGTACCATATCACCCCAATAGAGCGCTTCGCTCTCAGACTGCAGGCTTACTTGTAGTTCCTAGGGTTTGTAAGAGTAGAATGGGAGGCAGAGCCTTCAGCTTTCAGGCTCCTCTCCTGTGGAACCAGCTCCCAATTCAGATCAGGGAGACAGACACCCTCTCTACTTTTAAGATTAGGCTTAAAACTTTCCTTTTTGCTAAAGCTTATAGTTAGGGCTGGATCAGGTGACCCTGAACCATCCCTTAGTTATGCTGCTATAGACGTAGACTGCTGGGGGGTTCCCATGATGCACTGTTTCTTTCTCTTTTTGCTCTGTATGCACCACTCTGCATTTAATCATTAGTGATCAATCTCTGCTCCCCTCCACAGCATGTCTTTTTCCTGGTTCTCTCCCTCAGCCCCAACCAGTCCCAGCAGAAGACTGCCCCTCCCTGAGCCTGGTTCTGCTGGAGGTTTCTTCCTGTTAAAAGGGAGTTTTTCCTTCCCACTGTAGCCAAGTGCTTGCTCACAGGGGGTCGTTTTGACCGTTGGGGTTTTACATAATTATTGTATGGCCTTGCCTTACAATATAAAGTGCCTTGGGGCAACTGTTTGTTGTGATTTGGCGCTATATAAAAAAATTGATTGATTGATTGATTGATTGATATATATATATATATATATATATATATATATACGAGGTCTCTTAGATAATAAACCGACCCTTTTATTTTTTTTTTAACTATATGGATTTGAATGACATGCGATTACTCCAGTCATGCTTGAACCCTCGTGCGCATGCGTGAGTTTTTTCACGCGTGTCGGTGACGTCATTTCCCTGTGGGCAGGCCTTGAGTGAGATGTGGTCCCGCCCTCTCGGCTGAATTCCTTTGTTTCACACGCTGCTCGAGACGGCGCGCGTTGCTTTATCAAAAATTTTTCTGGACCTGTGAGGAATATCCGAGTGGACACTATTCGAGAAATTAAGCTGGTTTTCTGTGAAAAGTTTAACGGGATGTTTCTGTCGGTGTAAGGACTTCCCACGGAGCGGGACGTCCTGCAGCGCTTCCAGGCGCTGTCGTCGGCCTGTTTCGAGCTGAAAACATCCTAATTTAAGGCTTAATTCACCCAGGACATCGTGAGAGAACAGAGAAGATTCAGAAGAGGCCGGCATGAGGAATTTATGCGGACATTCCACTGTTTAAGGACATTTTTTTAATGAAAGACGTACGCGCAAATTCGCCGAGTCGTTTCCGTGACAACTCGGCAAATCTGTGTGCGCCGCGACAGGAAAAACACCTCCATGTTGAAAACCATTTGTAGAATTCAGGCGGCTTTTAATGGCTTTCAACAAGTGAGTAACTGAGAAATTGTTTAACAGCTTGGGCATGTTCCAACTTGCCCGTTAAGATTTCCAACGGAGGTGTTTTTCCTGCCGCGACCCCCCGCGGTCGGGTCCAGCCCGACATGCGACTCTGCCCGCACGTTCTTTCATTACAAAATGACCGTTAACAATGGAATGTCTGAATAAACTCCTCATGCCGACTTCTTCTGAAAGTTCTCTGTTCTCTGACGACTTACTGCGTCAACAGAGCCTGAAATGTGGAAGTTTTCAACTTGAAACGGCGAGACGCTGCCGCCTCGAAGCGCAGATCGCCGTCAGGCGCCGTGGACCGTCCTTAAAGCGACACTACCAGACCAAAATCTCTCATCAGCCGTTAAAATTTTTACCGAAAACCAGCTGAATTTATTGAATGGTGTCCACTCAGTTGTGCCTTACAGTTTTGAAAAAATTTTTATCAAACAAAGCAACAGTCTCTGAGCCATTCCTAAACAATGAAAAAAATCGACGAGCGGGTGGACGACTCCTCACTCAAAGACTGCCCACAGGCGAATGACGTAACCGACAGGCGTGAAAAAACTCTTGCATGCCCACGAGGGTTCAAGCATGTCTGATGTAATCACACGTGATTCAAATCCATATGGTTTTTGAAAAAAATAATAAGGTCGGATACTTTTCTAATAGACCTCGTATATGAAAACACTCAGAATTGTGGGAGATGTGGAGTTGATGAAGATTATATGTCAGACATGAAAATGTAACAGATAAATAACAATTGATTTGTCAAAATATTATCTCTTAACAATTATCTTATTGGATCCAAGACAATTTCATTTTAAGATATACCTATTGACCATTAAAATTTGAATTAAAATCATCAATCAAGCATTTTTAAACTGCTTAATTTAATTAATTTAATTGAATTAGCCTCATAATGCGCCAAATCACAGCAAAAGCCATCTCAAGTCGCCTTACATAAAACAATTCAACATAAAATTTAAATAAACAATTAAAAATTAATAAAAAAAAATCAAATACATAATTAAAAACAGAAATAAAAGAATAAAACAGATAAAAAATAAAAACTATTCATAAGAAAGAAAATAAAAATATGTTTTCAGTCTTGACTTAAAAATGTCCATGGACTCCGACTGCCTCACGGTCGCAGGAAGGCTCTTTGACCCACTGACTTCTTCTTCACCCTGGGAACACAGAGAAGTCCCGCATCCTGCAACCGCAAAGCCCGGGCCGGCACGTAAAGTTCCACCAGATCAGCCAGATAAGATGGCGCCAGTTCATGAACAACCTTATAAGTCAATAACAAAACCTTAAAATCTGCTCTCACAGAGACAGGGAGCCAGTGCAAAGATGCCAAAATGGGTGTGATATGTTCAGACCTTCTGCTACATGTCAGAAGTCTGGCGGCAGCGTTCTGAACCAGCTGAAGACCCCTGATGCTGTACTGCGGCAACCTGTAAGAGCTCTGTGTGTATGTTTACTTTACTTGATTGGTAAGTCTAATCAACGTCTGGTGCGTGAATGTTGGTTTAACCCAAAACCTCAAAAAATAAAAGCCTGGTCTCCAAAATTCTTCTTTTTGGCTGTTTACTCATGAATTAAAATTGCAAAAGGAAAACGTAGAAACTTGACTTTTATGACAAATTAACTACCGTAAGTGTAGGTCAAAAGTCTGTGTTGCTCCAAGGTCCAGTAGCTTCTGACTGTTCCGTGGCATTCTTATGCTTTTATACTAACGCATATAGCCACTCAAATTACATTATTTCTAAACGTCAGAGTGGTCAAATATTGCTGTCCTTACTTTGACAGGCCTGGATGTAGGACCCGTCAGCGAGTGCCTGGTGGCTGGGCCTGCCACGGAGCCCAGTCGGGCACACCCCGAAAAAGCAACGTGGTGAGCCCACAGGGTGGAGATGGGCACTGGTGGTCAGGGAAGCCGTCCAACTGAAGAAGTAGTCCTTCCGGGATATGTTATCTCAGAGGACTCCAGAGGCAGTTGCGAGGTCCCGACAGGCCTGAAGGGCAGCAGCCTCTGCTGTGGGGGAGGAAAAGCAGCGGGTGTGGGAGGAGTTCGGAGCAACCATGGAGAAGGACTTTCGATCGGCACCAGGTTGCTTCTGGTGGACTGTGAGGCACCTCAGGAGGGGAAACGGGAAACCATCCAAGCTGTCTACAGTAAGGATGGGACTCTGTTCACCTCAACTGAGGATGTAATCCGGCGCTGGAAGGAACACTTTGAGGAACTCCTGCATCAGACCGGAGAGCCCTCTATAGTAGGGGCAGAGCTGGAAGCTGATGGAGGATTTTCATCAATTTCCCTGGTGGAAGTCACTGAGGTAGTCAAACAACTCCACAGTGGCAAGGCCCCGGGGGTTGATGAGATCCATCCAGAAATGCTAAAGGCTCTGGGTGTGGAGGGATTGTCTTGGATGAGACGTCTCTTCAACATTGCGTTGAGGTCTGGGACAGTGCCTAAGGAGTGGCAAACTGTGGGTGGTGGCCCCCATATTTAAAAAGGGGGACCAGAGAGTGTCTGCCAACGACAGGGGCATCACACTACTCAGCCTCCCTGGTAAAGTCTACTCCAGGGTGCTGGAAAGGAGGGTTTGGCCGATAGTCGAACCCCTGATTGAAGAGGAACAATGCAGGTTCCGTCCTGGTTGTGGAACAACCAACCTGCTCTTCACTCTCACAAGGATCCTCGAGGGTGCCTGGGAGTATGCCCACCCAGTCTACATGTGTTTTGTGGACTTGGAGAAGGTGTATGATCGGGTGCCCCGGGAGATACTGTGGGAGGTGCTGCGAGAGAGTCGGCGCAGCAGGGGCGGTGTTGCATTCGCTCTACAGTACTGTTGTGACGAAAGGGGAGCTGACCCAAAAGGCGAAGCTCTCGATCTACTAGTCAGTCTTCGTTCCTACTCTCACCTATGGTCATGAGTGTTGGGTCATGACTGCAAGAATTAGATCGCGGGTACAAGCAGCCGAAATGGGCTTCCTCAGGAGGGTGGCTGGTGTCTCCCTTAGAGATAGGGAGAGAAGTTCAGTCATCTGTGGGGAGCTCGGAGTAGAGTCACTGCTCCTTCGCATTGAAAGGAGCCAGCTGAGGTGGTTCGGGCATCTCGTAAGGATGCTCCCTGGGTGCCTCCCTAGGGAGGTGTTCCAGGCACGTCTATCTGGGAGGAGACCCCAGGGAAGACCCAGGACTAGGTGGAGAGATTATATCTCCCCACTGGCATGGAACGCCTCAGGATCACCCAGTCAGAGGTGGTCAATGTGGCCCGGGAAAGGGAAGTCTGGGGTCTCCTGCTGGAGCTGTTGCCCCCGTGGCTCGAACTCGGAAAAGTGGTTGAAGATGAGCGAGTGAGTATATATATATATGAGGTCTATTAGATAATAAACCGACCCTTTTATTTTTTTTTAACTATATGGATTTGAATGACGGGCGATTACACCAATCATGCTTGAACCCTCGTGTGCATGTGTGAGTTTTTTCACGCATGTCAGTGACATCATTTCCCTGTGGGCAGGCCTTGAGTGAGATGTGGTCCCGCCCTCTCGGCTGAATTCCTTTGTTTCACACGCTGCTCGAGACGGCGCGCGTTGCTTTATCAACATTTTTTCTGGACCGGTGAGGAATATCCGAGTGGACACTATTCGAGAAATTAATCTGGTTTTCGGTGAAAAGTTTTACGGCTGATGAGAGATTATGGGGTGTTTCTGTCGCTGTAAGGACTTCCCACAGAGCAGTACGTCGTGCAGCGCTTCCAGGCGCCGTCGTCGGCCTGTTTCGACCTGAAAACATCCTAATTTAAGGCTTAATTCACCCAGGACGTCATGAGAGAACAGAGAAGATTCAGAAGAAGCCGGCATGAGGACTTTATGCGGACATTCCACTGTTTAAGGACATTTTTTAATGAAAGACGTGCGCGCAAATTCGCCGAGTCGTCACGGAAACGACTCGGCAAATCTGTGTGCGCCGCGACAGGAAAAACACCTCTGTGTTGAAAACCATTTGTAAAATTCAGGTGGCTTTTGATGGCTTTCAACAAGTGAGTAACTAAAAAATTGTTTAACAGCTTGGGCATGTTCCAACTTGTCCGTTAAGGTTTCCAACGGAGGTGTTTTTCCTATCGCGATCCCCCACGGTCGGGTCCGGCCCGACATGCGACTCTGCCCGCACGTTCTTTCATTGCAAAATGTCCGTTAACAATGGAATGTACGAATAAACTCCTCATGCCGACTTCTTCTGAAAGTTCTCTGTTCTCTGACGACTTCCTGGATCAACATAGCCTGAAATGTGGAAGTTTTCAACTTGAAACGGTGAGACGCTGCCACCTCGAAGCGCAGATCGCCATCAGGCACCGTGGGCCCTCTTTACGGCGACACTACCAGACCAAAATCTCTCATCAGCCGTTAAAATTTTTACCGAAAACCAGCTGAATTTATCGAATGGTGTCCACTCAGTTGTGCCTTACAGTTTTGAAAAAATTTTGATCAAACAAAGCAGCAGTCTCTGAGCCATTCCTAAACAATGAAAAAACGACGAGAGGGTGGGCGACTCCTCACTCAAAGACTGCCCACAGGCGAATGACGTAACCGACAGGCGTGAAAAAACTCTTGCATGCCCACGAGGGTTCAAGCATGTCTGATGTAATCACACGTGATTCAAATCCATATGGTTTTTGAAAAAAATAATAAGGTCGGATACTTTTCTAATAGACCTTGTATATATATATATATATATATATATATATATATATATATATATATATATATATATATATATATATATATATATATAAAATGAAATCCTACAATCCTAATTTTTTATCCTACATTCTGTAACTGGTGATGATAAAATAAATAAAGATTACATGCCATTTACGATGCAAAGTCCCCAGTTTCATCACTTTCACATTATGAGAGTTATGAGAGTTTCTCCAAATTATGCATTCAAATGTACTCTTACTACTTCAGACCAGTCTGAGCAGAGCTTGGAGTCAAGATCTTCAGTGTCAGCTGTGATACACACTGACACTGAGCCCTTGTAAAAGAGAGTTGCAGCAAAGTAAGTGTCACACGTCAGACAATTAAAGCTGCTTCTTCCTTTTTTTTCTCTCCATTTGTTGAATCTTGCATATCTCTCAACTGGACTGAGTGTGTGTGTGTGTGTGTGTGTGTGGGGGGGGGGGGGGGGGGTGTCTTCCAAACACCACTTTAAATGAAGACTATCTATCAACACATCAGCACACATTAGAAAATCACAGCGTGTCATGTTGATGTGGGGAATATGGGAATTTTGGTGGCAGCAGTGATTAGACTGATTTCCCTCATGAATGCCGCCATAGCTGGCAACAACTGCTCTCATGCAATGTAAAAGCATCAGAAATTAATTCAGTTCAGTGCTGAAAAAATAAAAAGTCAAGCACCTTTCTCCTCCACATCATCTTGATAGCATCTGAGAAGAACAATGACCAAAATAAGGCTGACATCCCTGCCCTTTTCTTTTACATTTCATGAAAAGAAAAAAAAAACTATGAACTACTGACCAGCTGCGAATGTGTGGTTTCCTGTTAATACCACTTTTCTATTCCATGACCTTATATTTATGGAGGGAATAGACATTTAACATTACTAAATACTTGTCTTCTCTCTCCTTTTACAGAATGAAAGAACAATATTATCAGTATATATTACGTGACTGCCTGTCAGTGTTTCTGCAACATACAGCTGTTCATGTTTATGTTGGAGACACACACAGACAGGTCTGTGAAATTACAGCCAGTACATTCTCAGTTCCAGTCCTTATGCCTGTGTAAATGAGGAGAGAAGAAGCCAACCATATGGAGTGTACAGCCAGTACATTTCCTAAGCCAAGAAAAATGAGTAGGGTGGTGTCAGGAAGGGCATCAAGCATACATTTTGACAAACCAAACGTGTAGCTCACAAATTTAATTTCCGTACTGGATAAGTCAAGACCCAGAATAACAATGACTTCCAGCAGTGCTGTTATCTGACAGGATGCTAGCAGAAATTGAGTTACTGTTGTGTGAATAAGTAGACAAAGAGGAGGAGAAGAACATGTCTGGAGGCAGCGGGAGGGAAGTAAAGTTAGAAATGTGAAAGTGAGATTCGGGACCTTGAATGTTGGCAGTATGACCGGTAAAGGGAGAGAGTTGGTTGATTTGATGGAAAGGACAAAAGTAGACATACTGTGTGTTCAAGACACCAAGTGGAAGGTAAGTAAGACCAGGAGCACTGGAGGTGAGTTCACATTGGTGTATCATGGTGTGAATAAGCAGAAAAACAAGGTTGGGGTCATTCTAAAGGAAGTATATTAAGAGTGTGTTGGAGGTGAAATGAGTGGCTAAGTTTGAAATTGAAGGGGTGATGATGAATGTCATCAGGGCATATGCCTCACAGAGTGATATTTCTGGAGTGAGTTAGATTAGGTAGTAGAGGATGTACCCAAGGATGAAAGAGTGGTGATTAGAGCGGACTTCAGTCAGTATGTTGGTAAACGGAACCAAAGTAATGAGGAAGTAATGAGTAGATATGTTGTCAAGTAGAGAAATGTGGACGGGCAGATGGTTGAAGATTTTGCAAAAAGGATTGAAATGGCTGTTGTGAATACATGTTTTAAGAAGGAGCACAGGATGATATGTAAGAGTGGAGGAATGTGCACACAGATGGACTACATTCTACCTGGGAAATGTAATCTAATAGAAATTGTGACTATGAGGTAGTGGCACAGGAGAACATGGTTAGACAGCACTGGATGAGAGTGAGAGCTGAAGCAAGCATCAGATTTTGGAAGCTGAAGGAGAAAGACTCTTGAACACATGAACACTAAGGAAGGAAAAAATAAGGACTTGTACTGACTGACTGGACAGAGAGACTGTGCAAGAAAGGATATGTAACAGGTTAGGGTGATAAATAATACAAATGGAAATGACAACCAAAGAGAGTGTGTTGAGAAGGTGGATGAAGTATTTTGAGGAGAATGAATGAAGTAAATCAGAGCAAGAGATATCTGAATGATGTGGAGAGAGTAAATCAGGAAGTTCAACAAATTAGCAAGGATGAACTGAGGACAGCTGTGAAGACAATGAAGAGTGAAAAGACAGTTGGTCCAGATGACATATAGGTGGAGGCATGGAGGTACCTATTTAATAGAGATAAAAGTGAAGATTTAACAATTTCAAGTTTTCATTTTCAATTTATTTTCATTTATATAGTGCCAAATCACAAAAGAGTTGCCAAGGCACTTCACACAAGTAAGCTTACTTACTAACCCCCAGAGCAGCAGTGGTAAGGAAAAACTCCCTCTAAGGAAGAAACCTCAAGCAGACCAGATTCAAAGGGGTGACCCTCTGCTTGGGCCATGCTACAGACATAAATTACAGAACAATTCACAAAACGAATATACAGGAAATGCTGTTGGTGCACAGGACAGGAGTGTTTCCAGCACAAACACCACACCCATCTCTGGATGGAGCTGCACCTTAAAGAGAGAGAAAAAACAGAATCAGGCATCAATGCGCTTGATTTCAGTTCAGAAGGCCCCGGGTTCAAATCCCACCCCTGCCACATTTCTCCATGTAATGTGGAGTTGCGTCAGGAAGGGCATCCGGTGTAAAACCTGTGCCAATTCAACATGCAGATCCACCTTGGATTTGCTGTGGTGACCCCGAGTGCAAACAAGGGAGCAGCCGACGGGACTTACTTTTTACATCAGAAAGACAAGAAATACAGTATAATTTGTCAGCATTAAACAACAAGAAAAACAGGAAATACTAAGGTGATCACTGGCCACTAGCCTTAAGCTTCACTAAAAGACCCAGAATTTAGGGTCACTTGTTAAACCAGAATGTTTAACAAGTGTACTACATAGTACACAAGGGTGATGTGCAGAGCGTCAAAAACAACAGAGGTGTAAAGGTGATCAGCTGCAACATGAAGTTATGGGAAAGAGTAGTAGGAGCTAGGCTTCAAAAAGAGGTAAAGATCTGTGAGAAGCATATGGTTTCATGCTGAGAAAGAGCACTACAAACACAAGTGTTTCATCTCCGAGAAGGACAGAAGGCATTGCATTTTGTGTTTATGGATTTAGAGGAAGCTTATGACAGGTTGCCAAGACAAGAGTTGCGGATTGTATGAGGAAGTCTGGAATGCCAGAGAAATATGTGAGGGTGGTGCAGGTCACGTACAAGGACAGTGTGATAGCGGTTAGGTGTACAGTATGATTGTCAGATGAAGGTAGAGGTAGGATTACATCAAGGATCACTCTGAGCCCTTTCGTGTTTGCAGTGGTAATGGACAAATTGATGGACAAGAATACACAGGCCATTCCATGGACTGTAATGTTTGCAGGTCACATTGTGATCTGTAATGAGAGTAGAGAGCAGGTTGAAGCTAGCCTGGAGATGTAGAGATAAGGGAAAGTTTACAAGGTGGAAGTCAGCCGAGTAATGTTTTACAGACACTATCACAAATAAAAAAAATAACAGGAAGCACAGCTGGAGGTGGGAGAGCTGAAGAGGCTGTGATTTTCTTTTTTGCTCTACAAATTAGAAGGTCAGCATAGGTGGGATGGTTTGGAGACAAAGTCAGAGAGACAAGACTGAGATGGTTTGGACCCACGGTATGTAGAGAGAAGGATGATGAGGTTGGAGCCACCAACCTGGAGGAAAAGAAAGAGGCTGAAGTGGAGGTTTATGGATGTGATGAGGGGGGACATGCATGTGGTTGGTGTGACAGAGGAAGATGCAGAGGACAGGGTGAGATGCAGATGCATGATCTGCAGTGGTGACCTAATGGCAGCAGCCAAAGGCAGGCAAAGAAGATCAATTTTGCATTACACTCCAAAAGTTTAATGTCACTAAAACTTTTGAAAATAATTTCAATTCAATGTAATTCAATTTCAGTTTATTTCATTTATAGTGCCAAATCACAACAAAGCTGCCTCAAGACGCTTCACACAAGCAAAGTCAAATCTTACCAACCCTTAGAGCAAGCACACAGGCAACAGTGGTAATGAAAAAAACTCCCTCTGATGATTTAAGGAAGAAACCTCAAGCAGACCAGACTCAAAGGGGTGACCCTCTGCTTGGGAAAACCAAGCCTTAAGCCCTAAGCTTTACTAAAAGACCCAGACTTTAGATAAAGTTGAGGCCGCTGCCTGCTCTCTTTATTAATAAAATGAATTTAAAAGGTTAGGAAGCACAGCAGCCGTATGCCAGTATGTTAGCCATACAAAAGGGGAAATAAGTGCGTCTTAAGTCCCTTCTGATTTCCTGAGTAAATTTCACAGAACCAGCTATCAGGATGTATGATGCTTCCAACAAAAAATAAGCCTTATTGGGCTCCTGGATGTATGGTAGCTGTTGTGTGTGTGTGTGTGTGTGTGTGTGTGTGTGTGTGTGTGTGTGTGTGTGTGTGTGTGTGTGTGTGTGTGTGTGTGTGTGTGTGTGTGTGTGTGTGTGTGTGTGTGTGTGTGCTTGCAAGTGCATGTAAGTGGGTGACTGTGATGTGTCATTGTAATGTGCTTTAAAAATATGAACTAGAAATACACACTGAAAAAAAGTGAAATATGGACCACCTTAAGGGCCCCTTCACATATAGTATGAATAAGTACAAATCAGGGCGACTCATGGTGGAACAGCTCGTATGAGTGAACCACAACAACATCGAGCCGACGGGCAGGCAGTGTCATGCGAGCAGGAACACAGTGCAAGCAGCTGCACTACATTGCGCTACTGATGTGGAGGAAAATAAAATCAAAACCAGCTGTATAATTAGTGAATATCACTGGGTTGATATAAATAATAAATAAAAGGGGATGCAATATAGAACCCCGTGGTTAAATAACCTTGGTTAATCAAAAAATGAATGCCACTCACAGGATTTGAACCCTTAAACTCTGCCGGGCGGAAACTTTACCAATGCGCTACAATCACTGTCTTTTAACAGGACTGTGAAATGGCTAAAATCAGCAAGCAGATAAATGGATGTTTTTTAAAAAAGAGAAAAAAGCGCTGTGATAACTGACCAAACAGCGTTTGTCACGGCATATTTCTGCTGATACATGACTGAAAGTGCCATATTTGTTGCACTTTTTGCTTGTCCCGGGGCGCGCCGCTCACAGCCCTCACGGCCCGACTCGTGTCCTGTCGGACAGATGTGACATTCAGATCACCTCCTGCGTGTCCACATTGAACTGACAGTTCGTTTCTCCAACCCGTCACAAAAGAGATATATGTTTTTATGTATTTTCACATAACAGCAAGCACACACACGTGTGTGCCCGTCAAAACACGGGGTGTGTTCTGCAGCTGTAACATCCAGGACCAGAGATGTCTAAACAGCTGTTGGCATCCAGCCACACCCCCTGTCCTGTCAGTGCACAGACCAAGGTGTCACTCTGTGATGAGTGATGAGGCATCAGATGAGAGATGCCTTGCCTGCGGGGGGCGAACCTCACACACACATGTTGGGAGGGAGTGGGGGGAGCATGCAAAACACATGCACACATGTGTTTTGCGGGAGCCAACACTCTCGCACGCCACATGTGTATTTGGCAACTCTACAGCCATAGGGCCACTTAGACAAATTTCACATCCAGCTTGACAGTGATTGTCTGCTGACTGTTTTTGTGATGATAGTACGAATGGCCACACATTTTCTAAGTGCCAAAAGAGCGGTGTTAGATGTCTGTGCGTGTCATCTGGAATTTGGCCGACACCTGCCGCGAGAGGGTTCGATGGGCTCTCACAGCCACACTCTGTCTTTCAGCTGCTGGTGTGCGCAAATAGTTGTAGCAACAGGTGTACAAGGCATTGGAAGCAGCTATGATTTTACACGTATTGCATACGATTCCTGCTTCATGCACACTTCATGCACAATTCAGCCACATTCATATTCTGTGTGAAGGGGCCGTAAATTTTCAATTTCAATTTTTCAATTTAAATTTTTCAATTTAATTTCATTTATATAGCGCCAAATGTGAAAAACAAATTCAATACATTTATTTTATCATCTGCCTCACTGAGCAAACAGTTTGAACTTCTGGCCGTCAACGTTGAACTTTTAAATGGTCATTTTCTTACGGTTGTAGGCTGCTACAGACCACCCTCAGCAAATAATAATGCTTTGTCTGCATTTACTGATCAGCTTTCAAACTTAGCTTTTAAAGACATTTTAATTTGTGGGGAGTTTAACCTTGACTGGCTGTCCACTGCTTCTGCTAATTTTAAATCGATTTTTGATTTTTTAAATTTAGAACAACTTGTTAACGGCCCAACCAGACCAAATCCCAAACGGCCCTCTAATTCATCCTTACTGGACCTGTTTTTAACTAATGCCCCAGATAAGTACTCCGCGGTTGGAATCTTTGTCAATGACATCAGTGACCATTGTGGTATTGCTACAGTCAGGGAAACCAAACTACCCAACACAAAACCCCAAATTATTTTAAAGCGTGATTTCAAACATTTTAGTGAACAGGCCTTTTTCCATGACCTATGGGCTTTTGATTGGAACAGAATTTTTATTATTGACTCGGTAGAACTGGCATGGAAATACTTTTATGATGCTTTTACAGAAATTATTGATAGACATGCACCGTTTTGTAAATTTCGGGTCAAGGGCCGCTTCAACCCCTGGTTTTCAACTGAATTGTCCAATCTTTTAAAAGAAAGGGATGAAGCCTGGGCCCGGGCAAGAAAAACCAAGTCAGAGACAGACTGGGTCAGTTTCCGACAGCTCAGAAATTGGTGTACCGCTTTAATTAAAAAGGCCAAATCTGAGTTTTACTTGTCCCAAACAACAAAGAGCCTCAATGATCTAAGGAAATTCTGGAAAGCAATAAAATCAACTTTTGGAAAAATCCAAACTAATGATTTCCCAACTCATACTGTCAGTAATTCACAATTTATTACTGATAAATCAGAAATTCTATCTTGTTTTAATAATCACTTTGTTTCATCCGGCTCTCTATTTGAGTCTTTGTATCCAAACTCAAACCACTCTAATAGTTACTCCCTTTCACCATCACAAAATGTTTCTCAATCATTTGTTTTGAGGCCTTTAACACAAGTCGAGGTTCACAGAGCACTAAAGCAATTAGATTCTGCTAAATCTGCAGGTCCTGATAATCTGTATTCTCATTTTCTTAAATTATCCACAGATTTTATTTCTGAGCCCCTCACACATCTGTTCAATCTCAGTCTGACTAACAATATCATTCCTGCTGTGTGGAAGACTGCATATGTTCTTCCTCTTTTAAAGGGAGGGGATTCATCAGTTTTAAATAACTACAGGCCCATTTCAAAATTATGCATTTTAGTCAAAATTCTTGAAAGGTTTGTTGCAGACCAGCTTAAACAGTATCTAGAAGAAAATGACATTTTAATTAATAATCAATCAGGTTTTAGAAAAGGACACAGCACAATGACCGCTGCTGTGAAAGTTCTCAATGACATAATCAAGGCTGTTGACAGTATAAAATATTGCACTGCACTTTTTATTGATCTGTCAAAGGCCTTCAATACCATTGATCATGCCATTCTCTTAAACGGACTCTCTGTGATTGGCTTTTCTAAAGAAGCTCTTGGCTGGTTTAATAATTACTTATCAGGGAGGATGCAATCCGTTCATTTCTCAGGGTTTTCCTCTCCGTTTCTTCCCATAACAAAAGGGGTTCCCCAAAGATCTGTCCTAGGCCTACTGTTATTTTCTATTTATATTAATAATCTCTGCTGTAATATATCCAATACATCTTGTCATTTTTACACAGATGATAGTTATCTATTGTTCTTCTGCCACAGTTGAACAAGCGTTTGCAGTTTTACAATCGGCTTTTAATATAATTCAGTCTCATTTGACGAATCTTAAACTGGTTTTAAATGCAGACAAATCAAAAGTAATGCTTTTTTCAAATGCAAAACGGTTACCCGCAAATCTCCTTAAGATAAAAAGCACCGAGGGCACAGAGATAGAAATTGTGTCAACTTACAGGTACCTCGGCTTATTAATTGACCAAGATTTGTCTTTTAAACCCCATATTGAGGGCCTAATATGAAAACTAAAGTTGAAATTGGGTTTCTTCTTTCTGAACAAATGCTGTTTTTCAATTCTTGTAAGAAAGCGTCTAATTTCTGTAACTTTTTTTTACCTTTGTTGGACTATGGAGATTTATTGTACATGAATGCAACTTTACAGCACCTCAAGAAATTGGACAGTGTGTACCATAGTGCTTTACGTTTTATCACTGGTTGTGGAAACTGTGTTCACCACTGTACACTGTATTCTATAGCTGAGTATCCATCTCTGTCTGCTCGTAGATTGTCACACTGGTTTTTATTTGTCTATAAATGTATTCTTGGGCTCCTACCATCTTACCTGTGTGTATATATGTTTAAAAATCAACCATGTTACGGCCTACATTCCCAACAAACATTTCAGATGTCAGTTCCTCAGGTGAGAACTGAACTGGGAAAAACTGCTTTCAGATATGCTGCCCCCGCTTCTTGCAACAAACTCCAAAAGGATCTGAAATTAACTGATCCTGTGACTTTGGGTGAATTTAAATCTCTTTTGAAGGAACGTGAAACTAACACTATTGGACATTGTGACTGCTTCTAGTACATGCTGAATTTCACTGTGGTTTTTAATGGTCTTAATGGTTTTAATTGTTTTATTCTTGTGTGAAATTGTGTTTGATTGTTGTCTTGTCTCACTGTTGTAACAATGTTTTGGCTGCTGTCTTGGCCAGGTCACTCTTGGAAAAGAGATGTCAATCTCAATGAGTTTTTTTTTACCTGGGTAAATAAAGGAAATGAATGAATGAATGAATCACAACAGATTTGCCTCAAGGCGCTTCACACAAGTAAGGTCTAACCTTACCAACCCTCAGAGTAACAGTGGTAAGGAAAAACTCCCCCTGAGGAAGAAACCTCAAGCAGACTAGACTCAAAACTAAAAAATGACTGTTTCCCAGTTCAATACTACCTCTCCCCATGTAATGTGGAGTTGTGTCAGAAAGGGAATCTGGTGTAAAACGTGTGCCAAATCAACATGCAGATCCATTTTGGATCTGTTATGGCGACCCAGAGTGAAAAAGGGAGAAGCAGAACGGACTTACTATTACTATTATTATATAGGTGTTTTTCTATCCAATTAAAAATTAATCAGAAGACAGTTACACACTGAAAAGGGTGATCAATTCATGTCAGTTCAATGTATGATTACATAAGACAAGACGCTAAAATCGAAAAGTGATGAGCAAACTTTTTTTGATAAAATTTCAACACACTTTTTCTGAAATAATTGATGAAGATTTAAAGGTTAAGGGCAGCAACACAGTTTATTGTTTCCAATATTTGGAGTAAAAAACACAATTCATTGTTTTCTGAAAGAAATACATTTTCTTCTTGTGAGTCTCTTTTGCCCACAGCTTTTTCTTACTTTTTTCAACTGTAAGAAAGCAGAGCATGAAGAATTTATGAAAGCCAAGTTTACCTCTATCTTTCTGCATTTGGCTCAGAAAAGTTCAAGAGATCACTGGCCATTCCAGACAAACTGAACTTGACCTCAAGCAGCTTACAATCAAACAATGGGCAGAAGGATGTATTTGTTCCTTTTTATATGTGCTTGAATCGACTGCAAATGTGTAGGAGTATAACCATCGAACTGAAATAATTGTGTGGACTTTTATATTTGATAATGTATAGGTTGTGTCTTCAGGAAGGCAATGTAAACTCTACGGAGCCAGTCAGACTCTACTTACCTCATTCAGTTCACCAGCATCTCTTCACATTGGCAACAGCTGCAGGAGTTGTTAATGAATCTTCTGTTTTAGTTTAGGTCACATTTAAATGTTTCATATATTGAAACTTCCAGAAATATGTTTTTAAAACTTTATCATTCTTGCACCTCCAGAAATAAGTGTGAATGCAAATTTCCAGAGGCGGTGCTAGATGAATTTGTATTGTAATAATAACAATACAGCATCATAGTAATTCATAAGTGAAGTATAATTTAATTTCATTTCATTTTATATTACGGAGCCCTGGAAGTGTCATCGCAAAATGTTTTGCATGTGGAGAGAATGTGCGCATGTTTTATTACCGTATTTTCCGGACTATAAGTCGCACTTTTTTACATGTTTTGGCCGGGGGTGCGACCTATACTCCGGTGCGACTTATAAATGAAAAATATACCGGTAGGATCTCAATTAATTTACTGTAACAAAACAATTTTACGTGACAGAGTCGATCTATGTTTTAAAATGGCCACCGGAAAAGGAAATGCAATGCATCATGGGCACTGTAGTATGACGGCCATCCTATAGTTCACGCTGGTCGCGATAACCAATCAGAGAACAGAACTTTGGATGCGTATTCCTCACCTCACCCACAGCGTGTGAAGCTGACGAACTCGGTGCTTGCTGTTATTCCGGCTTGGCGAACAGAACAGCTTCAACCCTTGGATATCAATGTGAGCAGAGTGTTTAAGTTGACGCTGAGAGCTGCGTGAGAGCATTGGGTGAGCGACAGCGGAGGATTAGCGTGTGCACTTGGAAGGAGCTGGCGTCGATGATTGTGAAAAGCGTTTGAAGCAGACGAACATGGTGTTTATTCCGGGACGGCTAACAAGACAGCTTCAACCCTTGGATATCAGTGTGAGCAGAGTTGACGCTGAGAGCTGCATGGGAGCACTGAGCGACGGCGGAGGATTAGCGTCTCCACTTGGAAGGAGCTGGATCGACACCGCTGGGTGGTCATGAGCTGCGCAGGTAGGTGCTGCATGGTTCGGCTCGCAATGTGGTCCGCAAAATACAAACATATCCGTAGGTAAAATGCAGCTCACGAGAGGGCACTCGAGGCTTGTGTGACTGTTCCTGCGACTTCTGACTACCATAGAAAAATAAAAATTTTAACGTTACTGATAACATAACAAGACAACGGAGAAGGCCCGAAAAAATGCCACCAAAAAGAAAATCATACTCTGCAGATTACAAGTTGCGACTGGTGAAATATGCATCCGAAAACGGTAGCCGTCACAATATTATCATCTGAACTTTTCATGTTAACATACCTGTATGTCCATGGGACTTATAGTCCAGTGGACCTTATTTATGGTTTGTTTTTCTTTATAATGGATAAAGTGGCTGGTGCGACTTATACTCCGGTGCGACTTATAGTCCGGAAAATACGGTATATCTTGCGCATGTTTTATGATGTCGTGTGCTCATTTTATGATATTGTGCACTCGCTTTATGATGTTGTGTGCACGTTTTATGATATTGTACGCACGTTTTATTATGTTGTGCGCTCATTTTATATTTTGCACACGTTTTATTATATTGTGTGCACGTTTTATGATATTGTGTGGACGTTTTAAGCATCGTTTGAGTGAAACAAGGGCACGATCTACTTAAACGTGGCCACACTTTATAAAACGTGCACTCAGTATTGTCTTGACACATAAATGATGGCTATTAGTCAACAAACCAGGAGACAATGTAATACATTTCCCCATTAGAAGTGGATCTGGTCAGGGTGTATCATCATGGTTTGAGCACCAGCACATACAGAGAACTCCAGCTGCCCAGCATGACATCATCTGGAGTTTAAGCACATTAAAAAGGATGCTGAGGGCGAAGCGTCTCCCCGTCGTGAGGATGACAATTTAGGTCATATTATGGAGTTCATTTTGAATGAAACGAAAATGTGCGGACGTTTTATTAGTTTGAGGGCTCAATTAACGGAAAACGTGCACACGAATTATCATGGCCAGAAAAAAATATCACTTTAAGTGACCTCTCCCGGGTTCCATATTATATATATCACCAGATCACAACAAAGTTGCCTCAAGGTGCTTCACACATGTAAGGTGTAACTTTACCAACCCCTAGAGCAAGAACACAGGTGACAGTGGTAAGAAAAAACTCCCTCTGATGATTTGAGGAAGAAACCTCAAGCAGACCAGAATCAAAGGAGTGACCCTCTGCTTGGGCCATGCTACCGACACAATTAACAAAACAAATATACAGGAAATTTTGGGACTTCATGCCGGTCTCCAGGCCTGCAGAAGAAGACACCACTCTCATCTCTGAATTGAGCTGCACCTCAACTCCAGTAAACCAGAAAATAGAACATTGCAGAGTTCCAATCTAGAAGAATCTAATGCATGAATCAGGGTCTCAGCATCAGCAATAGACAGGATGGGATCAGTCCGCACTATATTTCGCAGGTTGAAGAAAGCACTCCTTGTAATATCTCTAATGTGGAGGTCAAAGGACAACCTAGGATCAAAAATTACCCCAAGGTTCCTCAATTTGTCAGTGTGATATATGACACACGAGCCTAAGCTAAGCATTAACTGGTCAAATTGATGCCGATGTCTCACTGGACCAAGAACCAATCTTTTCAGTCTCATCAGAGGAAATTGCTAGAAATCCAGCTTTTCAGTGATGCAAGGCAATCTTCTAAGGATTTTATATGGATGATCGGCATGTATAACAGTATCATCAGCAATGAAAGGTAATCCCACAATACTGGAATATGTGCCCAAGGGGTGCAATATAAAGGGAGAAAGCAGAGGGCCTATGACAGATCCCTGTGGAACCACAAATTTCATTTCACGAAGGTTAGCGGTAGTGTTATTGTACAAAACACAGTGACAATGACTGGTCAGGTATGAACCATGCAAGGGCATTCCCAGTAATCCTAAAATGATTCTCCAGCCTATTGAGTAGAATATGATGATCCACGGTATCAAATGTAGCACTGAGCTCTAACAGCACCAGAACTGTAGTCGTGTCCGAATCCATTGCAAGCAGAAGATCATTCACCACTTTAGTGATAGCTGATAGATAGCGGATAGAGATACTATCCATCCATCCATCCATTTTCTTCCGCTTTATCTGGAGTCGGGTCGCGGGGGCAGCAGCTCAAGCAAAGCCACCCAGACCTCCCGATCCACACACACCTCCCCCAGCTCCTCTGGGGGAACCCCAAGGCGTTCCAAAGCCAGCCGAGAGATGTAATCCCTCCAGCGTGTCCTGGGTCTTCCCCGGGGCCTCCTCCCAGTGGGACGTGCCCGGAACACCTCTCCAGCGAGGCGTCCAGGGGGCATCCAGAAAAGATGCCCGAGCCACCTCAACTGACTCCTTTCGACATGGAGGAGCAGCGGCTCGACTCCGAGCTCCTCCCGAGTGACCGAGCTCCTCACCCTATCTCTAAGGGAGCACCCAGCCACCCTGCGGAGGAAACTCATCTCGGCCGCTTGTACTCGCGATCTCGTTGTTTCGGTCATGAGCCAAATCTCATGACCATAGGTGAGGATCGGAACGTAGATCGATCAGTAAATCGAGAGCTTTGCCCCCCTACTCAGCTCTCTCTTCACCACGACGGTCCGATACAGTGACCGCATCACTGCAGATGCTGCACCGATCCGTCTATCGATCTCACGCTCCATCCGTCCCTCACTCGTGAACAAGACCCCGAGATACTTAAACTCCTCCACTTGAGGCAAGGACACTCCACCAACCTGAAGAGGGCAAAGCACATTTTTCTGGTCGAGAACCATGGCCTCAGATTTGGAGGTGATTTTCATCCCGGATGCTTCACACTCAGCTGCAGACCGCCCCAGTGCATGCTGAAGGTCCTGATTTGATGAAGCCAACAGAACCACATCGTCCGCAAACAGCAGAGATGAGATTCTGTGGTTCCCAAACCAGACCCCCTCTACACCCTGGCTGCGCCTAGAAATTCTGTCCATAAAAATAATGAACAGAACCGGTGAAAAGGGCAGCCCTGGCAGAGGCCAACGTGCACTGGAAACAGGCTTGACTTACTACCGGCAGTGTGAACCAAGCTCCTGCTGCGGTCGTACAGAGACCGGATAGCCCTTAACAAAGGACCCCATACTCCCGGAGCACTCCCCACAGGGTGCCCCGAGAGACACGGTCGAACGCCTTCTCCAGATCCACAAAACACATGTGGACTGGTTGGGCAAACTCCCATGAACCCTCGAGCAACCGATGGAGCGTGTAGAGCTGGTCCAGTGTGCCGCGACCAGGACGAAAACCACATAGAGGTACTATCAAATTCTGGAAATGTAGGTTATACCTCAGTGATAGCACCCACCTCAATAGCAGGGTATAGTGGCTGGGTTAAGGCATGCTGGGATATGTTTAACCTAATGTCATTTATTTTCTTCTTGAAGTAATCCAAGAAATCTTGTGCTGTAAAAGGAGAGTGACTTATAGGTAGTTGTCCATGTATAAGTGTTGCCACCATGTTGAACAAGAACTTTGAGCTATGCTTGTTTTTGTTGATCTAATCAGAGTAATCGGTCCGCTTTGTAGCCAGTAGTGCATGCTTATGGTCTAAGAAAGCATCACACCACGCAAGGTGGAATACTTCTTATTTTGAACTATGCTATTTTCATTCCAGACCTCTAGCCTTATGCTTGAGGTCACGCAAGTAATCACTGAACTAAGGTGACTGTGTTTTGGTGGGGGAGCTTAATATAGGTTGCGCAATCATGTCGAGTGTAGTTTTGAGCGCTGAGTTTAAACTATCCACAATACTGTCTCCTGATTGGGCATTTTCCAAACGTGAAGCTAAGGTATCATGCAGTATAGGTTCGAGTTCAGTTACAGTTGAGGAGTTGATGTGTCGCCGCAATGATAAATAAGGTTGTTGTTCTACTAAACATGGCAGTGAAACTGTAAACTTAATAAGTGAGTGATCATCAGCTTGGGACTCCGACGAGGGCGGTCGCATCTCCTCCACTCTCCCTTATCTCTGTTCTCTGCCTTTGACCTTCAAGTCCCTACTTCACCAGACTGTGAATTCCTCAAATTATATTGGATTCTGGATCTATTGGACTACTATTGGATTAACCATGGAATTGATTAGCTGGTCTCTTAACGCTATTGACACAAATTTTTCTACAAGAAGATCAGGTCCGGGGGATCCTACCTGCCTAGATGGAACATATCCTGCGGGCTATGTCCTCGAGTCCTGGACTTCCCGGCGTGTGGCATGCTTGGTGCCTTTCTCCGTTGAGGACATCGAGGATTTATTCATTTTTGGTCTCATGGTAGCAGGGTTGGTACTTTTTGGCTCATGTGCTGCCCTGATCTACTGGAAAATTAGCAAGATGGCGGCATCAAGAACCACAGCCCCTCGCTTGTCTATCATGATTAATGAGGTCAGCAAGGCAGTGCATTCTCAGACTGCGATGACTCTTGAACTCAGATGCAACTTGGATGACATCTTGGAGCAGATGCGTGCTTTGCAGTTGAAGCTGAAGATTTCAGAGGCCGGTGAATATTCTTAATTCATAATTAGGAATATTCTTCATTCATTGGGATTTGGTTGTGCAAGTGGAACTGTTAAAAAGTGATTTCACTGCTGTAACAATAACATTACAGGCTTTTCAAGCCTGGAAGTCAAATTGCCCTACTGTCTCCTCCAGAAGAATTTGTTTCGGCATGGGGAACATTGGCTTTTTCTTATCTCATCTCACAAAGACAATAAACTGCTTTTCACAGGACTGAAGCATGTTCCATTCCCTTCCCCCACCCCCTCCCTCCCCATCAACACCTCCCCTCTCCGGCGCCCGCCAACGTCATTCCTTCCCCCTTCGGCGGGGGCAGTGCAGTTTTCGCTGCAGCCCACGTCTCCCCCCAAGCTGTGGGCGGCGCTTCTCAGGGTTGCTGTGTGGCCTTCACCCACTTGCCTCAATTCGGATAACTTACTTCTTCAAACTTAGTGCGCTAAACAATGTCAAATGTGTATGTGTTGCCTTTAATTCTGATGTGTGCCATTATTACGGTAAACAAGTAATAATTGTGGACTAATTTCTGTCTGAGGTAACTGGAGTGTAAATGTAATTTCTCCATTGTGAGATCAATAAAGTATATCTAATCTAATCTAATTAGAGACCACTGATGCAAGAGGGATGATGTCCATATTTGAGACAGCAATACCACATGCGAGAACCAAATCCAGGATATTTCCACCTTTGCGATGAATCCTGAATGCATTGCTGGAATCGTCACCGAAAGCCAGATAAATTTTTCGAATGGTTTCCAGGTGCCAGTCTCTAACAGCTTCTGAAAAAATTCTGATGGAAAAAAAGTCCTTTTCATTCCGCCATTTCCAGACAATGAAAATCCGACGAGGGGGTGGGACCACTCCTTCCCAAGGCATGCTCACAGGCAAATGACGTAACCGACAGGTGTGGAAAAACTCATGCATGCGCACAAGGGTTCAAGCATGTCTGACGTAAAAACATATGAATGAAATCCATATAGTTTTTGAAAAAAATAAAAAGGACCGTTACTTTATTGACAGACCTCGTACATCCATAATTTCTGTAAATGATTTGCAGAGGGGATCAGAAGGCTTATTTACATGAATGTTGAAGTCACCAGTAATCACAATGTTATCTGCACTAGTTGACAAGTTAGAGATGAACTCGACAAATTCATCTAAGAATTCAGAGTATGGACCAGGGGGCCTATATACAGTGACAAAGTAATACAGCTGATTTTAATGACATTTATTCTTATTTTTGTTCTGAAAAGCCACCAGAACCTATCTAGAGACACAGAAAATCTTTGAGTAATAACCCATTTAGGGTACTTTTTCTAGCATAATGGTGAAATGTAGCATATCAAAATGTTTACAACAATCTCAGCTTTCAGAACATGTCATACTGCTTTATGTAGAACTCATATGACTCTAAACCTAAAAAAAAAAAGAAAGAAAAAGCATTTTTAAAAAATGTTTTAAATCTTTTGTGAAAATACACCAGTATTGATGTGGATGAACTGTTTGGTGCAATAGATTGGATTACCAAAGTCTTTAGGTCACAAATGGTGTGTAATATTCAGTTTTAAAAGATTTGAAAACAAATATAAATAAATTACAAAAATGTGTGGTGCATTTCAGCAGTTCCATCCACAAGGAACTGTCAATATCAGTCACATTCTAAATCTTAATAATTATAATTATAACATTTCGGACTCACACTCGCACACTGCATTGATCACCCGTTTGACACACACACAGGCACACGTGCATGTGCGTGCGATGCACACACGCGCATAGCAGCTCGTTCAGCCATTGTGAGCACATGCGCGCAACTGAGTGGACACTTCATCTGGCCACACACTCGCATGCTGTTTGGATCACCTGTTTTACACATGTACACACGCGCACTCCGTCATGTGAAACACACACTGATGAGAGTCAGTTTAGCGCTGGGAATGTGAGGACAAGTGGAGATTTGATTGCGTGGTCCAATGTCAGTGCCGTCTGTGTCATCTGACTGTTGTCTGAAATATGTTTGGGCTGCATCCTGCAGGTGTGCACGAGGCAGTCCAGATGCGTTCTGACATGGCTGACCACGCCTTTTTTCCTCCCGACTGCATCGGATTATGGCAATATTTGCCGTGTCGGGCATGGTTCCTCCACATTCTTGCTGTGTGTGACGGGGGCTTTAGTAATGTTCTGGTGTGGCTGGGTTTTGAACTCACTGCACTGGACTGGCGGTCTGCTCAGGGTGTAAAACCCACCACTCTCATTCTTGCTAGCTCTCTCTCTCTCTCTCTCTCTCTCTTGCTTGCTCACTCGCACGCTCAAACACACACACACAGACCCATGTGGCATTTTTTGGGCCCTAGGATTGGCTGTGTATGAAAACTCTTCTCCAACAGGAGTGGAAACAAGAGGTGACACTGCAGTTTCAGGAAGTGGTTGAATGAAGTCTCTGACATTCTGTCTCTGAGATATTAATACAAACATGAGGTCCACCAACCCTAGAGCTTTAATGCTAGCATACCAGTTCAGAACAGCAAAGGTATGCTGTGCCAAAAACAGCTGACATCTTTTTTTCTGAATTTATTCTATGCTGTGTTTTCTGTTCCTGTATATGGTCCTCCCATGCTACAGCATCAACATGCTGAAGCACAGTAGTAAGAAAAACTAAAGAAAATCCCTGGTTTTTCATGAAATATTTACTTGAAGGTGAGCAGTGTCACTTTCGGCTTTTTTTCTAATTCATCATCTCTGTGCCAAATACCATCTCCTTCCCTGTTGCATTCTGAGGTATCTTGTACATTATTTAAAACCAGTTCAAAAAATGAACAGATTTGATCACGTAGACTTTGCTCCCCCCTCCCCCGGTTTGGTGTCGGTAAAACCTCAAGAAAAAACAGCTTCTGTGTTCCACAGTGCTTGTTACTTGTGCTGCTTTTTGCAGACATGAAGGTGCTATAATGGACGAAATTCATCCTGAGTGTTCTAACAGTGTCTGTTACCATTCACACTCCTTCCTGGAGACGCTGATGAAACACACTAAAATCTCTTCACGCTCCCAAGTGATGGCTTGTGGTTCTTACCACATTTTCCTGTCTGTCACTACATGCTATATTCAAACCCGTAAGATTATTTGGGAGGACAAGGTGATATGTTGTTGATCTGACATGAGGTGTTGATTTGGACCTCAAGTTTTCGATGGCGGCACCAGCAGCTGCCCGGCATAATTACTGTATGTAAATGACAACAGACTCTCTGGTGCAGGATAATTAATTTCATATCTCCAGATCAGAAATGACTGTCCTGCGGTGCTTGTATACCAATGCCTCATACAAAGGTAACTCTACCACCTGCAGGAGCTGCATTCAATTTGCTCGCAGCAGGAATCTTTTCATTGTAAAAAGCAAGCTTGGATTATAAATTTATGTAGAGTGCATTCAGGCTGCCCCTGGAATAATTTCATCACTTCAGCTGTAAGAAGATAATAAAGAAAAGCTTTACACCAAGCATTTATAATTCATAACCCAGTTTATGGTCATTTGCATCATAATACAGTGATTTATGTCAATAATGTTGTTTCATAGAATGGAATGTGGTAAATGTCACTGAACTTGTTTTTCCGTTGCACATTATTATGAGTTCTGTAAAAGAGTGGTGCATGCATAATGTATGTAAATGGAATGTGTTCACACAATGTGTGTTGAGGTTATTGGGTATCAGCTGAGTCATGTGGTACTCACAGGAAGCTAATGCTGTTGTTACTTTTGACTTACTTGTATATTATTATTATTATTATTATTATTATTTCTTTCAAGCTCACATTAGGAAGGAAATAAAGTACTGTGTAAAAAATTGTAGGTACATTCAATGTATCTAAAATGGGGAAGCGGGGGTGCTGCAAAAAAATTTGCTAAATTGTCACCTTAAACTCAATTTACTCATTTATAGTTATGTTTTTGTTGTTTTTATATGCTCTTATCATTTATGACTGGGAATTTATGACATTTTGTTTTTGTTGCATTTTACTGGAATTATATTTATATTGTAATGATTGTATGGTATAGTTAAGCTGAAGATGGCGGCTGAGCTGAGATGGTTCTACTCTAGGTCCCACTGCACTGCAAGGTATATTTGAAATTTATTATTGCTCCTCATATAAATTCATTTTCAGGTAATAAAATTTATTTATTATATGGCTACAACAGTACACTCGCTCCGATTGGCTGATTTCCAGTCTGATATTTTCCCATATCAGACTGTTACCATGACAATTGGTCCAGATCACGTATCAGATTTGCGACTTTGTTTACAATTTTCCCTGCATTTTCCCTGGTTAATGGCCCCTTCACACATAACATGACTGAGGCAGAATGACGCATGAAGGAGGAGTCCAATGCCACTCATGAAAAATCAGAGCCACCTCAAACGCCTCACACAGCTGTCGCGATAACCATTCACACACCCAGCAGCCAAAAGACAGAGAGTGTCTTGCGCATGCTCATTTGACTCCTCTCTTGGCAGGTGTCGGCCAAATTCCAGGTGTCACACACGAACATCTAACACTGCTCGCGGGACACTTAGAAAAGGTGGGGCTATTCGCACTCCCAGCACGAGTGTAGACAGCAGGCGACCACATTCGACCTGTCTGTGAAATTTGTCTAAGTGCCCCACGAGTGTGGCATAACCTAGCAACCCCCCCACACACTCACACACACACATATGGTTTGTGGAGTCAGCTGTGGCTGACAATGTTGGATCCATGGAGGAGGGTCCTGGAGTCCAGTTGCCATCCAGCGCAGTGCGCTCCTGGAACAGCTGACCGCTGTATACTGCAATGCAGCTGGTGAACAGGCAATGCACATGTGTGGGCATCCGCTCATGCCCTCATCATATGTTGATAATTATACTCAACAAAAATATAAATGCAACACTTTTGGTTTTGCTCCCATTTTGTATGAGATGAACTCAAAGATCTAAAACTTTTTCCACATACACAATATCACCATTTCCCTCAAATATTGTTCACAAACCAGTCTAAATCTGTGATAGTGAGCACTTCTCCTTTGCTGAGATAATCCATCCCACCTCACAGGTGTGCCATATCAAGATGCTGATTAGACACCATGATTAGTGCACAGGTGTGCCTTAGACTGCCCGATATTGTGTATGTGGAAAAAGTTTTAGATCTTTGAGTTCATCTCATACAAAATGGGAGCAAAACCAAAAGTGTTGCGTTTATATTTTTGTTGAGTGTACATACTGACACAATCACATGAGGACCGGCGAGTGTCTGAGCACGCAGCATGTTGTGGAATTCCAACTGAGGAGACTGATGTCACTTCCACCATGTAAATTGTAGTTTACATGACAGACTGAACGAGTGGAGATTAAATTACACAAATAAGGATAAAGGCATGAACGCATTCATTTGTGATCGCTTTGCTCATATGCTTTGCTGTGGACACACAGCGCCTGTCAGCTGTGTGTGTGTGTGTGTGTGTGTGTGTGTGTGTGTGTGTGTGTGTGTGTGTGTGTGTGTGTGTGTGTGTGTGTGTGTGTGTGTGTGTGTGTTAAAAAAGCGTAGGCGTGGTGCTGGATGCTGTACATTGGTTTTGTTTCTATGACAACACCTAACAGCTAACAGTGTAGTGATAAAAGCACAAATATTTTTTGTCTCGATTATCTTCAGTTTGTTGTATGTCAGCGTAAATACTTGTTCATGTGACGCCTGGCACATGCATGAAAAGGCAGGGGTGAGGAGTGGTTGCAATCTTAAACCCCACAGCTATTTAAAAACTCCGTCAGGCACCTTTAAGCTGAATTTCAGTCTCTGTTATTTTATAAAGAGCCTTAATTGATCATCTTAATTCTGTGGAATGGTCAGATAAGAACAGAAACAGAAAATGGGGCTGTGTGACTAAAATGTTCTTTGGTGGGGAAGGAAGGAACAAAGGCAGTATTTGTTTCAGCAGGTGATGAAACCCAAGAGAGTGGAGGAAATGATGATTCATATCTCAAAATTATTATCTTTCTTCTGGGATCTAAGCTTTATTATTATTATGAGTATTATTACCAGTTAACACCATTGCTGTTTGATTTTTTGCACTTCATCAAATCCTGTCATCCAGCACCCCTGACGACAAGCAGGCAGTCTGGGGATGAGTTTTCTTTACTCAAGGACGCCATGACAGGATCTGCGGCTGGTTGATGAATTCATAACAGCTCTTGTGAGGATCAAACTGCTGACCTTGGACAGTCTCTCCAATCACTAAGCCACCCTGCTGCCTCACACTCTCAGAATCAGTCTGAAAAGCTCATGTATCCAGCTGCGTAGCCACCTGTGTAACCTCATAGACGCTAACTGATCGTGGCAAAGTTGTTGTGTTTGTGTCGTTTGTAATCCCCTGAGTTTAATGCATTTTGTGCGTGACACATATGAGGTCAGAGTAGCTATGGCAAAGCCACACAACATGGTATTTGTGGCTTTGGAATGCACCTTGTTCCTGTTACTCATGCAGTCCATGTCAGCACGGGGCAGTGTGCGGTATGTCGGACAACAATGAAACTAGAGTTTAGAATTTATAAAAAGGTTCCAGAGGTTGGTGCAAAATTAAAGCAAATCAGCAGCAATACAAAATGTTCTTGCGACTCTTAGTTTGATTCATCATTAATTTTTTTTTTCTGGTGTTACTAAACTAGAAATAACGAAAAGATGATTAGATTGGGCCTCTTAATAGCTCCATGGAGCTCAAATTTGAATTTCTGACATTGAGAAAATTGATTAATATTACTCATGCTCCAGCATCTGACAAAATAAACACAAATTCAGTTAATGACAGCACAGGAACTGTGCAATCAGCTCTACTGATATGGAAAATTATTGATCAAATAGAGGTGAGGTGTATTCACATTGCATCATGCACACATCATTATAATAACCCCAGAACTGTTGGGGGTGGGGGGCATTATACTTTTTTCCGAGAGAACGTTGTTAGTATTACCCATGTCATGTAGCTTGACTGTGTTAAGAGTTTTTCTTATTGTCATGTGCGCAGTAAAATCAGGCAGTGATACCTCACAATGAAATTTTTATTCTGCTGATTCTCCCTAGAAAATTTGCATGTAGAAAACTCACATCAGATGATTTTGAAGAATGTATGATATACACTATTTAAAGGATGTACAGTTTAGAGGATGTGTGGATATGCAGTTTATGCAGTATTGACAATTTTGTGCAACATTGTATAGTTTAAGCAGCATTCCTGCTGTCCAGGAGGCGTAATGTGCATGGGTGCATAGTTAGTGAACAGAACTATTCCTCATGATCTGCCGGGTGTTGTAAGACCAGGTGAGATCATCACTAACGTGAGCGCTGAGGAATTTCAAGGTTTACACCCTCTCCACCTCTGTCTCATCAATGTATAGCTACATTTACAGTGCATCCAGAAAGTATTCACAGTGCTTCACTTTTTCAACATTTTGTTGTTACAGCCTTATTCAAAATATGAAAACAGATAAACAATGAATTTGTTGGCTAACAACATGGTTTCTTACTAATAATTCTGACTAATAATAATGGCGGCGGAATTCATCGGCATGAAGCTGATGGCGCAGCAACAGCGCCTCCGTGTTGAAGTCTCACAGGACATGTTGTAACATGCCCAGCTCGTCAACCATTCAGAAGATTCAGACGGCTTTCTGTGGCTTTTCAGTCGTGTGACTATCCGAGAAATTGTGGACAAGCTGGACATGTCAGGGCATGTTACAGCATGTCCTGTGAGACTTCATCACGGAGGCGCTGTTGCTGCACCATCAGCTCTGTGCCGATGAATTTCGCTGCAACTCTTTTCATGGCAAAATCTTCTTTCACAGTGGAATGTGTCAAAAAAGTGCTGATGTCCACCTCTTCCGCAATTTCTCGGGTAATCACACGACGGCCCCGCATCACCACAGCGTTCACTTTGGAAATGATCCGGTCGTTTCACCGTGTTGATGCCGATTGGAGCACAGCGCGCTCTCCACCGTTGTGCGGACGTCTTTAAACCGGTTGTACCGCTCCTTAATCTGTGTGATGCCCAGAGGATCGTCACCGGAAGCCATCTGAATAATCTAAATGGTTTCCACCTGACTATTGCCCAGTTTCTGGCAAAATTTGATGCAGTCGCGCTGCTCCAGTCGTTCCACCATTTCCTTGCAAAGAAAAAACGGCGAGAGACTCCACCCATCCTCACACAAAGGCTGCTTACAAGCAAATGACGCAACCGACAGGCGTGAAAAAATCATGCATGCGCACGAAGGTTCAAGGTTGGCTCATGCAAGCACACGTGATTCAAATCCAACAGGTTTTTGAAAAAATAAAAAGGTCCGATACTTTTCTAACAGACCTCGTAGCTTTCTTTTGAAGTAAAAATATAGGATTTGTATTAGTTTTGTAGGTGGTTCCCCAAACTCCAATACAGTAGGTCATGTATGAATAAGTAATGAATGATATAAGGTAACTAATGTGTGTTGGGAGAGTAAGTCTTGTGCTTTATACAAAATGGCAATGATCTTTGACATTTTAGATTTAACATAATTTACATGTTAAATCTAATATGTTATGTTTTCCAACTTAGATTATCATCAATAAAGACCCCAAGAAATTTAGTTTCATTTACAAGTTCAATATCAACTTCACTTTCAAAGTTCAATTTCATGAGGAAATTTCTACATAAATTCCTGGGCTTATTTCCAAATATAATAGACTTTGTTTTACCAAAGTGAAGCGACAGTTTATTTAAATAAAACCATTCTTTAAAGTATTTAGTTGCCTACTTGAGCTGATGGACATATGCATGTACAATATGTGTGAAAACAAAGAACCTTGTATTGTTTTTCACTTCCACTAGTAGCTTTCAGTGCATAACTGTGTATAAATATCCACAACCATTATGAATGGTGTGGGCTTCTGGTTCTATTAAAGAAGCTCTATTAATAAAGATAACCTCAGAATGACTAATTTTGACCCTTTTAGAAAAAATATTAAATAAATTGACTGTCAACTAGTAAAAAATAGAAACGGTGAACTACTAATGTGAATTTATACATTTTAAACCATGTGAGCTGAACTTTGAGCTAGTTTTTGCACAACAATGGATACTGTTGTGGTGAGGGTGGGGGGGGGGGGGGGTGATGATGGGTTGTGCAAACTCACGTCAGGATGCATAAAGGGGTGTGTGACCTAAAAGCTTCGGGAGCCACTGATTTAATCTATATGCTAGCACTGTTAGCACCAGGTTGCTACCAATTAGGAGGTAGTTAGATGACATTCCATCTAGTGACGGTGCAATGGAACTCAGGCAGTGTGCTGGTCATTGTGTTTTTAAGACCCACACCCAACCACTGGTCATTTGTGGGTTGGCTGGGAGTGAGGTGGAGTTAGACACTGCCAAGAAGGAGACACTTGTGGCATCAAACAGATTCCCGATGAGTTCAGTGGATGTGGCTGATAGAAACATGGGACCATTGGAGAGGTGATGGTTAAGCTGTTGGGCTTGAGACCAGAGGATCCTTGCTTCAAATCCCAGCCTGACCAGAAAAGCACTAAGGGCCCAAGGTCCTTAATCCCCTAGTTGTTCCCGGTGTGTAGTGAGCGCCTTGTGTGGCAGCACCCTGACATCGGGGTGAATGTGATGCATTATTGTAAAGCACTTTGAGCGTCGGATGCAGATGGAAAAGTGCTATATAAATGCAGTCCATTTATCATTTATTCCATTTACCATTTCATGCTCATGTTATCTTTCTAATTGTGTTGTTTGTACCTGCCCATTAATTGAATTATTGGATTTTGACATTTATTTTTGAGGTTTATTTTTTTTAGGTTTATTTTTCACAATGTTACTCCTTTAACCTTGAACAAGTGGAATAATGCTCTTTCTTCAGGCAGGTTAAAGCTGTCTCATACATCCACAGTTTGGTTGGTTGGCCACTGGGCAGCTCCACTGGAATGGTCTTGCTGAAGGGCATCTTCCCGACCCAGATTTTTTCATCTGGTAGGGGGATCATCCTTATGATCCTCTGGTTACATGCTTCTCCACCACATTATGTGTTATTTCACTTTTCACGTAGTGTCTCCTGGATTAGGAACCAACTTGATTTTGGATGAATGTTTGTTTCAAGAATGTACATGGCTGTCATCCAGCCTGGTAATATTGCAACCTGTGCCTTTGCATAATCCGGTATTCTCAGCCATATATCACACCTGTACAGCTGACTCAAGCTCCCGTCCTGGTGCAAAGGTCATTAGCTCCGGGCTGTCCATCTGTCTGCCTCCATTTCTCTGTATTTCTCTGCTTCTTCAATGCCTAAATAGGCAAAAATCAGCTGCTCTTGTTTGAAAGGTCATGCTGGAGATCAGACATAAAGCTTCCAGATGCTCTTATCACTGTTGCACATTTGCTTTTGCAACAGGTACTGTGTTTGCCAATGTGCTGTGGTGTCAGACAGAATTATATCTTTGGATTTTTTTAACATTTGATGAGATAACATTTTCCCATCTTGTTAGAATTCAGTATACCGTGTGAAGGGAGGTACAGACTGAGCTGTAATATCCAGTGCATATGTTGATTCGGAGCCGGGCATAGGGGATGGGGGTGTTAACTACTCGCATGGAAAATTAATACTCTTCTTATGGAAAAAGAACACTGTGCAAAGTGGAAAAGTGCTTGAAAAAGCATTGGTTATGTATAGAAGGAATATCGCAATAGAATATTGTAAAGTATTGCAAAGTGTTGGAGCACCAAGGTCAATTCATGTTCTTCATATGCATTTCAGTGTAAGATTAAAAGAAACATATTTCAAATGTGCATCTCTTGGATGCACATTGGAGTCATTTTTGATCAGGATATGTCCTTCAATGCGCATATTAAGCAAATATGTAGGACTGCTTTTTTGCATTTGGCAATATCTCTAAAATTAGAAAGGTCTTGTCTCAGAGTGATGCTGAAAAACTAATTCATGCATTTATTTCCTCTAGGCTGGATTATTGTAATTCATTATTATCAGGTTGTCCTAAAAGTTCCCTGAAAAGCCTTCAGTTAATTCAAAATGCTGCAGCTAGAGTACTGACGGGGACTAGAAGGAGAGAGCATATTTCACCCATATTGGCCTCTCTTCATTGGCTTCCTGTTAATTCTAGAATAGAATTTAAAATTCTTCTTCTTACTTATAAGGTTTTGAATAATCAGGTCCCATCTTATCTTAGGGACCTCATAGTACCATGTCACCCCAATAGAGCGCTTCGCTCTCAGACTGCAGGATTACTTGTAGTTCCTAGGGTTTTTAAGAGTAGAATGGGAGGCAGAGCCTTCAGCTTTCAGGCTCCTCTCCTCTGGAACCAGACCCAATTTGGATCAGGGAGACAAACACCCTCTCTACTTTTAAGATTAGGCTTAAAACTTTCCTTTTTGCTAAAGCTTATAGTTAGGGCTGGATCAGGTGACCCTAAACCAGGGGTAGGCAACCTGTTCCAGAAAGAGCCATGAGGGTGCAGGTTTTCTTTGCAGCCGCTGACTCCACCAGGTGATTTTACTGATTAATATCACTTTGAGCAGATGGAATCAGTTAATCAGTGAAATCACCTGGTGGAGTCAGTGGCTGCAAAGAAAACCTGCACCCTCATGGCTCTTTCTGGAACAGGTTGCCTACCCCTGCCCTAAACCATCCCTTAGTTATGCTGCTATAGACTTAGACTGCTGGGGGGTTCCCATGATGCACTGTTTCTTTCTCTTTTTGCTCTGTATGCACCACTCTGCATTTAATCATTAGTGACTGATCTCTGCTCCCCTCCACAGCATGTCTTTTTCCTGGTTCTCTCCCTCAGCCCCAACCAGTCCCAGCAGAAGACTGCCCCTCCCTGAGCCTGGTTCTGCTGGAGGTTTCTTCCTGTTATAAAGGGAGTTTTTCCTTCCCACTGTCGCCAAGTGCTTGCTCACAGAGGGTCAATATAAAGCGCCTTGGGGCAACTGTTTGTTGTGATTTGGCGCTATATAAATAAAATTGATTTGATTTGATTTGATCTCTTCCTGATATAATGTTATAATATGTAAATCAAATCAAAATCAAATCAACTTTATTTATATAGCGCCAAATCACAACAAACAGCTGCCCCAAGGCGCTTTATATTGTAAGGCAAGGCCATACAATAATTACGGAAAAACCCCAACGGTCAAAACGACCCCCTGTGAGCAAGCACTTGGTGACAGTGGGAAGGAAAAACTCCTTTTTAACAGGAAGAAACCTCCAGCAGAACCAGGCTCAGGGAGGGGCAGTCTTCTGCTGGGACTGGTTGGGGCTGAGGGAGAGAACCAGGAAAAAGACATGCTGTGGAGGGGAGCAGAGATCAATCACTAATGATTAAATGCAGAGTGGTGCATACAGAGCAAAAAGAGAAAGAAACACTCAGTGCATCATGGGAACCCCCCAGCAGTCTAAGTCTATAGCAGCATAACTAAGGGATGGTTCAGGGTCACCTGACCCAGCCCTAACTATAAGCTTTAGCAAAAAGGAAAGTTTTAAGCCTAATCTTAAAAGTAGAGAGGGTGTCTGTCTCCCTGATCTGAATTGGGAGCTGGTTCCAGAGGAGAGGAGCCTGAAAGCTGAAGGCTCTGCCTCCCATTCTACTCTTACAAACCCTAGAAACTACAAGTAAGCCTGCAGTCTGAGAGCGAAGCGCTCTATTGGGGTGATATGGTACTATGAGGTCCCTAAGATAAGATGGGACCTGATTATTCAAAACCTTATAAGTAAGAAGAAGAATTTTAAATTCTATTCTAGAATTAAAAGGAAGCCAATGAAGAGAGGCCAATATGGGTGAGATATGCTCTCTCCTTCTAGTCCCTGTCAGTACTCTAGCTGCAGCATTTTGAATTAACTGAAGGCTTTTCAGGGAACTTTTAGGACAACCTGATAATAATGAATTACAATAGTCCAGCCTAGAGGAAATAAATGCATGAATTAGTTTTTCAGCATCACTCTGAGACAAGACCTTTCTAATTTTAGAGATATTGCGCAAATGCAAAAAAGCAGTCCTGCATATTTGTTTAATATGCGCATTGAATGACATATCCTGATCAAAAATGACTCCAAGATTTCTCACAGTATTACTAGACGTCAGCGTAATGCCATCCAGAGTAAGGATCTGGTTAGACACCATGTTTCTAAGATTTGTGGGGCCAAGTACAATAACTTCAGTTTTATCTGAGTTTAAAAGCAGGAAATTAGAGGTCATCCATGTCTTTATGTCTATAAGACAATCCTGCAGTTTAGCTAATTGGTGTGTGTCCTCTGGCTTCATGGATAGATAAAGCTGGGTATCATCTGCGTAACAATGAAAATTTAAGCAATGCTGTCTAATAATACTGCCTAAGGGAAACATGTATAAAGTGAATAAAATTGGTCCTAGCACAGAACCTTGTGGAACTCCATAATTAACCTTAGTCTGTGAAGAAGATTCCCCATTTACATGAACAAATTGTATTCTATTAGATAAATATGATTAAAACCACCGCAGCGCAGTGCCTTTAATACCTATGGCATGCTCTAATCTCTGTAATAGAATTTTATGGTCAACAGTATCAAAAGCAGCACTGAGGTCTAACAGAACAAGCACAGAGATGAGTCCACTGTCTGAGGCCATAAGAAGATCATTTGTAACCTTCACTAATGCTGTTTCTGTACTATGATGGATTCTAAAACCTGACTGAAACTCTTCAAATAGACCCTTCCTCTGCAGATGATCAGTTAGCTGTTTTACAACTACCCTTTCAAGAATTTTTGAGAGACAAGGAAGGTTGGAGATTGGCCTATAATTAGCTAAGATAGCTGGGTCAAGTGATGGCTTTTTAAGTAATGGTTTAATTACTGCCACCTTAAAAGCCTGTGGTACATAGCCATCTAATAAAGATAGACTGATCATATTTAAGATCGAAGCATTAATTAATGGTAGGGCTTCCTTGAGCAGCCTGGTAGGAATGGGGTCTAATAGACATGTTGATGGTTTGGAGGAAGTAACTAATGAAAATAACAGAACAATCGGAGAGAAAGAGTCTAACCAAATACCAGCATCACTGAAAGCAGCCAAAGATAACGATATGTCTTTGGGATGGTTATGAGTAATTTTTTCTCTAATAGTTAGAGTTTTATTAGCAAAGAAAGTCATGAAGTCATTACTAGTTAAATTTAAAGGAATACTCGGCTCAATAGAGCTCTGACTCTTTGTCAGCCTGGCTACAGTGCTGAAAAGAAACCTGGGGTTGTTCTTATTTTCTTCAGTTAGTGATGAGTAGTAAGATGTCCTAGTTTTACAGAGGGCTTTTTTATAGAGCAACAGACTCTTTTTCCAGGCTAAGTGAAGATCTTCTAAATTAGTGAGACGCCATTTCCTCTCCAACTTACGGGTTATCTGCTTTAAGCTGCGAGTTTGTGAGTTATACCACGGAGTCAGGCACTTCTGATTTAAGGCTCTCTTTTTCAGAGGAGCTACAGCATCCAAAGTTGTCTTCAATGAGGATGTAAAACTATTGACGAGATACTCTATCTCACTCACAGATAACTCTGTGAGTGAGATAGAGTAGATAGTAGATAGTTACTCACAGAGTATCATATCCCATGTATGTACATACATGGGATATGATACGATTCAGGAGCAATATTCTTTCAGATAACTCCTTCAGAGTTGTCTTGGTGACTTCCCTCGCTAGTCTACTCCTTGCACAGGCACTCCATTTTTGAGAACCTTACCATACAGTAACCATGCTGTTTGTATTTTTTAATGCTTGATGAAATCTAAATCTAAGACACATTAGGTTAGTTTAAATGTGACATATCTTTTAGAACCATATCTTTTTTGCCTCCTTGCTCTCGGCTGAGACGGTCGCATTTTTCTCTTCTCCCTCCCTCCTTATCTTTCCTGCTTCTGTGGTGTGTTGTCTGTGAGGCTGCCAGCTTTGTTCTTCTGGAAACAGCAAAAATGGATCTGTTAAAGTGGTCTCTGAACGCAATTGACACTATTTTTTCTACAAGACACTCAGAAGCGGAGGACCCGACCTGTCCTGCTGGGACACGTGATGGGTTACGTGATGGACAGTTGGAGGATATGGCAGGTCATGTGCCTTTACACACTCTCTGTGGAGGACGTCGGAGATGTGTATATATTTGGCATGGTGGTGACCGGGTTCCTGCTGTGTGGAGCGGGCATAGCGCTGGCTTACTGGAAAATTAAGAAAGTGGAAGCAGCAAAAATTGGCCCGTCCAGGCTGCCCCACATGATTGATTCGATTGGAAGGGCAGTGTCAGCTCAGTCGGCGGGTGTTAACCGCGCGTTGGATACCATCTCCGGAAGAATTGCTGTGCTGGAAAACCGCATTGATCGTCAGTAATGACCACATCTCCTCTCCTAACTCAGATGTATTGAAAGCCACTCTGTCTCAGACTGTGGAATCTTTCAGGCATCTGCTAATCTGGATTTTCATTCAGCTTCCCAAAACACAGCTGCACTTCAAGGCCGCTGTGATAAAAACCTCCTGGAGAAGAACAACGCTCATGCCTCACTCCCCTGGCCTCCCCCGCCCTCAGCTTCTCCAGCTCTGACATTGACTGTGGACAGTGGACTGTTCAGGGCTGGGCCCCTCCTCCCTCCAGAATGGATGAACAAGGCCGTTGATGGCGCCTAAAGGTGGCCTCCGGGTATTCTGTCTGATAACTGGACTCTTACAAATCTCGGTCGTCGTCTCTCGTCCTGTTGTTGTGTGTGATCATTGTTCATTGTGCTGATGGGTTTTTTCCTGCATTGCTGCTGCATGATTCAATGCAGCAGCAATGAAGGTTTTTCTTTCCCAAGTTTTACCTTGTGTGTGCTTTTGATATGTGTTCATGTATCGGGCCGGCTTATGTGTGTTGTGTGTTCGTCTGTCGTCATGAGGCCGGTCATGGTTTGCTCAGCCCTGCTGTTGACCTAAGGCAGGATATACATCTGGAGCTGGTCCCCGGGCACCTAAAGGCGACTTCTGCTCCTAACTGGAAATTAGGATGGGTTAAATGCAGTAAACACATTTCATTGTGCAGGGAACATGTTCCTTTGTGCATATGACAATAAAATTCTTTTGAATCCTTTGAATTTGAATCCTTTGAAATGTTCATGTCCCTGTCCCCTGACCTGTCTAAACAAAACTGATTTTTAAAGTGATGATTTCCATTGAAAACTAAGTTGGCATTTGGAGAGTGCAAACCTCTGCCAATATGTCAAATCTCACCTGTTCCAGAAAAGAAAATAATAACTTTTGTTTAACTTATAAAAAGAGAGAGAAAAAAATCCCGGGTCCCACCCTGTGAACTGGATCCGATTCAAAAGTGGCTGATTTCTGGCTTGATCTATAAGTTTCAAGAAAACTGATTTAGTCATTTTTACATAATCCTACTAACAAACAAACAAACAGATGAACTCACCAACAGGCTGGTGAAAACATAACCTCCTTGAAAGAGTACGGGGTCTGGGGTACTTTGTTAAGGGCTATCCAGTTCCTGTACAACTGCAGCAGGAGCTTGGTTCGCATTGCCGGGAGTAAGTCAAGCCTGTTTCCAGTGCATGTCGGCCTCTGCCAGGGCTGCCCTTTGTCACCGGTTCTGTTCATTACCTTTATGGACAGAATTTCTAGGCGCAGTCAGGGTGTAGAGGGGGTCGGGTTGGGAACCACAGAATCTCATCTCTGCTGTTTGCAGACAATGTGGTTCTGTTGGCTTCAGCAAATCAGGACCTTCAGCGTGCACTGGGGTGGTTTGCAGCTGAGTGTGAAGCTTCCGGGATGAAAATCACCTCCAAATCCGAGGCCATGGTTCTCGACCGGAAAAAGTGGTTTGCCATCTTCAGGTCAGTGGAGTGTCCTTGCCTCAAGTGGAAGAGTTTAAGTATCTCGGGGTCTTGTTCACAAGAGAGTGACGCATGGAGCGTGAGATCAATAGACGGATCGGTGCAGCATCTACAGTGATGCGGTCACTGTATCGGACCATGGTGGAGAAGAGAGAGGTGAGTGGGGGGCAAAGCTCTCGATTTACTGATCGATCTATGTTCTGACCCTCACCTATGGTCATGAGATTTGGCTCATGACTGAAAAAACAAGATCGCGAGTATAAGTGGCCAAGATGAGTTTCCTCCACAGGGTGGCTGGGCGCTCTCTTAGAGATAGAGTGAGGAGCTCGGTCACTCAGGAGGAGCTCGGAGTCAAGCTGCTGCTCCTTCACGTCGAAAGGAGTCAGCTGAGGTGGCTCGGGCATCTGTTTCAGATGCCACCTGGACGCCTCGCTGAAGAGGTGTTCCGGGCACGTCTCATTGGGAGGAGGCCCCGGGGAAAACCCAGGACACGCTGGAGGGACTACATCTCGCAGCTGGCTTGGGAACGCCTCGGGGTTCCCCCAGAGGAGCTGGGGGAGATGTGTGTGGGAGGTCTGGGCGGCTTGCTTGAGTTGAGTATGTGAGGAGGAAGCGTAGCCCTAAACAGAAGCCCTGTGTACACCGCCAACCCGTTCACATTTTTAACCGTTTTTCCCCACTCGGCGACACACCTGCCGAGGATCAAACTCTGGTTATTGGCGACTCTGTTTTGAGAAATGTGAAGTTAGCGACAACCATAGTCAGTTGTCTTCCGGGGGCCAGAGCAGGCGACATTGAAGGAAATTTGAAACTGCTGGCTAAGGCTAAGCGTAAATTTGGTAAGATTGTAATTCACGTCGGCAGTAATGACACCCGGTTACGCCAATCGGAGGTCACTAAAATTAACATTGAATCGGTGTGTAACTTCGCAAAAACAATGTCGGACTCTGTAGTTTTCTCTGGGCCCCTCCCCAATCGGACCGGGAGTGACATGTTTAGCCGCATGTTCTCCTTGAATTGCTGGCTGTCTGAGTGGTGTCCAAAAAATGAGGTGGGCTTCATAGATAATTGGCAAAGCTTCTGGGGAAAACCTGGTCTTGTTAGGAGAGACGGCATCCATCCCACTTTGGATGGAGCAGCTCTCATTTCTAGAAATCTGGCCAATTTTCTTAAATCCTCCAAACCGTGACTATCCAGGGTTGGGACCAGGAAGCAGAGTTGTAGTCTTGCACACCTCTCTGCAGCTTCTCTCCCCCTGCCATCCCCTCATTACCCCATCCCCGTAGAGACGGTGCCTGCTCCCAGACCACCAATAACCAGCAAAAATCTATTTAAGCATAAAAATTCAAAAAGAAAAAATAATATAGCACCTTCAACTGCACCACAGACTAAAACAGTTAAATGTGGTCTATTAAACATTAGGTCTCGCTCTTCCATGTCCCTGTTAGTAAATGATATAATAATTGATCAACATATTGATTTATTCTGCCTTACAGAAACCTGGTTACAGCAGGATGAATATGTTAGTTTAAATGAGTCAACACCCCCGAGTCACACTAACTGCCAGAATGCTCGTAGCACGGGCCGAGGCAGAGGATTAGCAGCAATCTTCCATTCCAGCTTATTAATTAATCAAAAACCCAGACAGAGCTTTAATTCATTTGAAAGCTTGACTCTTAGTCTTGTCCATCCAAATTGGAAGTCCCAAAAACCAGTTTTATTTGTTGTTATCTATCGTCCTCCTGGTCATTACTGTGAGTTTCTCTGTGAATTTTCAGACCTTTTGTCTGACTTAGTGCTTAGCTCAGATAAGATAATTATAGTGGGGGATTTTAACATCCACACAGATGCTGAGAATGACAGCCTCAACACTGCATTTAATCTATTATTAGACTCAATTGGCTTTGCTCAAAATGTAAATGAGTCCACCCACCACTTTAATCATATCTTACATCTTGTTCTGACTTATGGTATGGAAATTGAAGACTTAACAGTATTATCTGAAAACTCCCTTCTGTCTGATCATTTCTTAATAACATTTACATTTACTCTGATGGACTACCCAGCAGTGGGGAATAAGTTTCATTACACTAGAAGTCTTTCAGAAAGCGCTGTAACTAGGTTTAAGGATATGATTCCTTCTTTATGTTCTCTAATGCCATATACCAACACAGTGCAGAGTAGCTACCTAAACTCTGTAAGTGAGATAGAGTATCTCGTCAATAGTTTTACATCGTCATTGAAGACAACTTTGGATGCTGTAGCTCCTCTGAAAAAGAGAGCTTTAAATCAGAAGTGCCTGACTCCGTGGTATAACTCACAAACTCGCAGCTTAAAGCAGATAACCCGTAAGTTGGAGAGGAAATGGCGTCTCACTAATTTAGAAGATCTTCACTTAGCCTGGAAAAAGAGTCTGTTGCTCTATAAAAAAGCCCTCCGTAAAGCTAGGACACCTTATTACTCATCACTAATTGAAGAAAATAAGAACAACCCCAGGTTTCTTTTCAGCACTGTAGCCAGGCTGACAAAGAGTCAGAGCTCTATTGAGCCGAGTATTCCTTTAACTTTAACTAGTAATGACTTCATGACTTTCTTTGCTAATAAAATTTTAACTATTAGAGAAAAAATTACTCATAACCATCCCAAAGACGTATCGTTCGTTATCTTTGGCTGCTTTTAGTGATGCCGGTATTTGGTTATACGCTTTCTCTCAGATTGTTCTGTCTGAGTTATTTTCATTAGTTACTTCCTCCAAACCATCAACATGTCTATTAGACCCCATTCCTACCAGGCTGCTCAAGGAAGCCCTACCATTATTTAATGCTTCGATCTTAAATATGATCAATCTATCTTTATTAGTTGGCTATGTACCACAGGCTTTTAAGGAGGCAGTAATTAAACCATTACTTAAAAAGCCATCACTTGACCCAGCTATCTTAGCTAATTATAGGCCAATCTCCAACCTTCCTTTTCTCTCAAAAATTCTTGAAAGAGTAGTTGTAAAACAGCTAACTGATCATCTGCAGAGGAATGGTCTATTTGAAGAGTTTCAGTCAGGTTTTAGAATTCATCATAGTACAGAAACAGCATTAGTGAAGGTTACAAATGATCTTCTTATGGCCTCGGACAGTGGACTCATCTCTGTGCTTGTTCTGTTAGACCTCAGTGCTGCTTTTGATACTGTTGACCATAAAATTTTATTACAGAGATTAGAGCATGCCATAGGTATTAAAGGCACTGCGCTGCAGTGGTTTGAATCATATTTATCTAATAGATTACAATTTGTTCATGTAAATGGGGAATCTTCTTCACAGACTAAGGTTAATTATAGAGTTCCACAAGGTTCTGTGCTAGGACCAATTTTATTCACTTTATACATGCTTCCCTTAGGCAGTATTATTAGACGGCATTGCTTAAATTTTCATTGTTACGCAGATGATACCCAGCTTTATCTATCCATGAAGCCAGAGGACACACACCAATTAGCTAAACTGCAGGATTGTCTTACAGACATAAAGACATGGATGACCTCTAATTTCCTGCTTTTAAACTCAGATAAAACTGAAGTTATTGTACTTGGCCCCTCAAATCTTAGAAACATGGTGTCTAACCAGATCCTTACTCTGGATGGCATTACCCTGACCTCTAGTAATACTGTGAGAAATCTTGGAGTCATTTTTGATCAGGATATGTCATTCAAAGCGCATATTAAACAAATATGTAGGACTGCTTTTTTGCATTTACGCAATATATCTAAAATTAGAAAGGTCTTGTCTCAGAGTGATGCTGAAAAACTAATTCATGCATTTATTTCCTCTAGGCTGGACTATTGTAATTCATTATTATCAGATTGTCCTAAAAGTTCCCTGAAAAGCCTTCAGTTAATTCAAAATGCTGCAGCTAGAGTACTAGCGGGGACTAGAAGGAGAGAGCATATCTCACCCATATTGGCCTCTCTTCATTGGCTTCCTGTTAATTCTAGAATAGAATTTCAATCAATCAATCAATTTTTTTTTTATATAGCGCCAAATCACAACAAACAGTTGCCCCAAGGCGCTTTATATTGTAAGGCAAGGCCATACAATAATTATGTAAAACCCCAACGGTTAAAACGACCCCCTGTGAGCAAGCACTTGGCTACAGTGGGAAGGAAAAACTCCCTTTTAACAGGAAGAAACCTCCAGCAGAACCAGGCTCAGGGAGGGGCAGTCTTCTGCTGGGACTGGTTGGGGCTGAGGGAGAGAACCAGGAAAAAGACATGCTGTGGAGGGGAGCAGAGATCGATCACTAATGATTAAATGCAGAGTGGTGCATACAGAGCAAAAAGAGAAAGAAACAGTGCATCATGGGAACCCCCCAGCAGTCTACGTCTATAGCAGCATAACTAAGGGATGGTTCAGGGTCACCTGATCCAGCCCTAACTATAAGCTTTAGCAAAAAGGAAAGTTTTAAGCCTAATCTTAAAAGTAGAGAGGGTGTCTGTCCTTATAAATAAGAAGAAGAATTTTAAAATTCTTCTTCTTACTTATAAGGTTTTGAATAATCAGGTCCCATCTTATCTTAGGGACCTCGTAGTACCATATCACCCCAATAGAGCGCTTCGCTCTCAGGCTGCAGGCTTACTTGTAGTTCCTAGGGTTTGTAAGAGTAGAATGGGAGGCAGAGCCTTCAGCTTTCAGGCTCCTCTCCTGTGGAACCAGCTCCCAATTCGGATCAGGGAAACAGACACCCTCTCTACTTTTAAGATTAGGCTTAAAACTTTCCTTTTTGCTAAAGCTTATAGTTAGGGCTGGATCAGGTGACCCTGAACCATCCCTTAGTTATGCTGCTATCGACTTAGACTGCTGGGGGGTTCCCATGATGCACTGAGTGTTTCTTTCTCTTTTTGCTCTGTATTCACCACTCTGCATTTAATCATTAGTGATTGATCTCTGCTCCCCTCCACAGCATGTCTTTTTCCTGGTTCTCTCCCTCAGCCCCAACCAGTCCCAGCAGAAGACTGCCCTTCCCTGAGCCTGGTTCTGCTGGAGGTTTCTTCCTGTTAAAAGGGAGTTTTTCCTTCCCACTGTCGCCAAGTGCTTGCTCACAGGGGGTCGTTTTGACCGTTGGGGTTTTTACGTAATTATTGTATGGCCTTGCCTTACAATATAAAACGCCTTGTGGCAACTGTTTGTTGTGATTTGGCGCTATATAAATAAAATTGATTGATTGATTGATTGAGTTGCTGCCCCCGCGACCTGACCTTGGATGAAGCGGAAGAAAATGGATGGATGGATGGATGGAAAATCACTCAGGGCCCTTGGGCGAGGTCTTTAATCCCCTAGTTACTCCCGGTGTGTAGTGAGCACCTTGTATGGCAGCACCCTCACATCGGGGTGAATGTCAGGCATTATTTGTAAAGTGCTTTGAGCGTCTGATGCAGATGGAAAAGCGCTATATAAATGCAGTCCATGTACCATTTATGTCTACTGTCCATTTACCTATGGGCTATGAAAATGGATGTGTATACAAATTGCTATAATTCCAGAATATTTAATATATTTTTGATATTTTTAACTCCTTTAATTAAAGCTTAAATATCTACACTACAAGCACATCATTGTTCATTTTTCTTTTTTCCCATTGTGGTGGTGCACTGAGGCAAAATGACAAAAAGTCTCTGTCCAAATACTGACCTGGCTATTGTCATTTTGGGTCCCAAGATAAATGGGTTTATGGACATGTGCTGTGTGTTATTGAGAGCAAAACTAATTTTATTATGACATGACTTCACAATGCCACGCATATGAGGAAGTTGTTGACCTGTCTTAGCCTCACCGTGTCAGTCAAAGCGGAGGGCAGTTAAACTGACCCCACTCTTTACAAGAGCCGCAACACATCTGAGAAGGAGAAAGAAGGTGGGATGAAGATAAATGTGAAAGTCTGAGCGAATATGAAGATGAGAGACAAAGAAAGTGGAAATGCCACCCTTTAGGGATCAGCTGAAGGAGGAAACGAGACGGGAGGAAGCAAGAGAGGGGACTTGAGTGGAATGATGTGAAGTGGAAAGAAAGAAAATGAAAGTAGGAGGAAGCCCAGAGTTGATGTGAGGCAAAGGCCTAAATTTAGACACGGAGATCAGGAGAGAACAGCTGCCTCCTTCCCTCAGGAGATACATTTAAATCAGGTCTGGGTGGCCAGCGGGGAGGATGGAAGACCCTACTCCACCAGGCAATTAGGCACACAGAGCACTGCACCGCTCTAATAGAACCATCACCGTGGCCCCTGTGGCCTGTTCACTCCCACCAGACTTGCAGCACAAGACAGTAACGTGGGGTTTAACCACAGGGATCCCCAGACTATTGTCAGAGGGGAAAAAAATAGGAAATGAGAAATGTGGTACGTGTCATCTTCAAAAGAACATGCGTGACAAATATCCTTAAAGTGACATCACATACTCATTTATTAGGTTTTCCTACACCTTCAGCTAGAAATACAGTTATCAACTAGAGCACCGCTCTGGTAGAGCGCAAACCTCCATCAACACTATAGTTTCCCATTCCACAAATTTTTACCTTGGAAAAAATTTTCAAGGTCAAAGTCCTGTTAAAAGTGGCTTTTCATAAGCTAAAATATAATACAAAATATAGATCAAATGACTTTCAATGATAAAATCAAATATCCGCTAAATCCACAATACTGATCAGATGTGGATCAAACTTAGTCTGTTTATTGAGAGTGCCAGTCTGCACCTCATTGTCACAAATGAGAGTGGCTGAGGCAGTTTTGATTGAGTTATAATGCAAAAGGGACAACAAATGGGTTTTTCCATTTTAAATTCAAATGTCTACAATATTCACAATCTGGATCAGATCTGGATCAAACTTTGTCAGGCGATAGTAAGTGCCAGTCTGCACCTCACTTTCAAATATGAGAGTGATTGGGCATGTCTGATTAAGATATAATGTCAAAGATACATTAAATGGGGTTTTCAATGTTAAATTTAAATGGCCACAAAATCTATCATCTGGATTACATCTGGATCAAACTTTGTCAGACAATAAAGGATACACTAATATATGAAAGAAATGTGATATTTTTTGACAGTGATGAATTTTTTGAAAATTCATTCAGTGTTAAAATTAGGAATTTCTCCAATTTAGCAAGATTTCTCCTGACTTTGACCTATGACCTTGAACATTTAGTCGGTTCTTGCCTATCAGAATATGAATCTTCAGTAAAACTTTCATAGTGATACTCGTATATGAAGAAATGTGAGCTCCAGGCTGTTCACAAACAGGCAAACAAACAATCAAACAGGCGCCAAAACATAACCTCCTCCAAATTCGTTGGCGGAGTTCTTTAATGAATATTATTATCTTACAAAATACACTTGTTGAATGACTGAAAGACTGTGGTGTGTTTGCTTGATATTTTAAATGTGGAGCTCTGGATTGGGTAGTTTTCATTTTCATTCATTCATTCATTCATTCATTCATTCATTCATTCATTCAGGTAGCTGACATTACCACACAAGGGTGGTAATAAATTATGGAAAGTTTCTATAATGATTTTAACTGAAAGTGCAAGAAATTAGAATGAGAATTTTTTTGTAAATTGTATTTATTTTTTTGGCACATTCAGTTGATGTCATGTTTTACAACTGACAAGGTTGAGATATTTTCTTTGTTCAGCGCTTGTTGCCGGGGACTGATTAATGGTGATATGAATGTCCATTGTTCACTGTTGTTACCTAATGTCCCTAATTTCTCCAAAAATATTCATTTTTCATGGCGTTCATCCTTGACCCAAATTACATAAGCATATCAAACGGCAAATGTCAGCTCTCCCCAGTTTCTCTGTGATCAAAGTTACACACACGTACACAGAGGCTACTTGGTTTTTAATATATAGATGGGACGAGATATCAAGCCTTTTCTTTCACAAGATCTTTTTGCTCCATATAGTTTTGTGTTTTAGCCACAAAGTGGCAGCAGTAGTACAAGAAGTTCAGCTGTCTTCCTTCATGGATGCGGGACGTGATGGTCTCATGGTTAAGCGCTGGGCTTGAGACCAGAAGATCCTTCGTTCAAATCCCAGCCTGACTGGAAAATCACTAAGGGCCCTTCTATTAAGGATCACTACTCATCAACACGCTCAGCTGCGACTCCACGACATGAGGTGAAATGAGGGTGGTGTGTGACATTCGTGGAAGATTTTTTGACAAAAACATGCTCCATGAATATCAAGAATATCACGCACCAACACGCACTATTAAGAAACATATTCAGATGCATTAAGTCATGTTAAGAATGTCAGGAATGTGTCACAAATTACAGAAAAATGACATTTGTGACGCGTCTTGCTTATGTGTAAACGCACCATTAGCTACTGTCGTTTTAATTTGGAAGTGTTAGATAGATAGATAGATAGATAGATAGATAGATAGATAGATAGATAGATAGATAGATAGATAGATAGATAGATAGATAGATAGATAGATAGATAGATAGATAGATAGATAGATAGATAGATAGATAGATAGATAGATAGATAGATAGATAGATAGATAGATAGATAGATAGATAGATAGATAGATAGATATTCAGTTTAAGTACTTTCAGATTTCTGGATCAATTACTTCACAAAACGTTGATCCCAAACCTTAGTGCTGTAGTATAACCAGCAGGAGACCACTGATGTGTGTTGTGGAGTTTATAACAGTGGTGTCCAAACTATTCCAGAAAGGGCTGAAAGGGTGCATGTTTTCTTTGCAGCCACTGACTCCAGCAGGTGATTTCACTGATGAACTCATCCCACCTGCTCAAAGTGATGTTAATCAGTAAAATCACCTGCTGGAGTCAGTGTTTGCAAAGAAAACTTGCAGCATCTCGGCCCTTTCTGGAATAGTTTGGACACCACTGCCTTATAACAATGATGCAATTGAAAATTTAAGCAATGAAAAATTCTCTTAAATTTTTCAAAAAGGCATTTTTTCCAAACTGAATGCTGTAGTATAACCAGCAGGAGACCATTCATGTGTTCAGTGAATTTGCTGACATCACACCTTAAATGGACTGCATTTATACGAGGTCTGTCCATAAAGTATAGGTCCTTTTTATTTTTTTCAGAAGAAGTCGGTTTCAGCATTTTATCCGGATATTCCACTGTTAAAGGAGATTTTTTTAATGAAAGACGTGCAGGCGAATTGCAGCGTCGGCCCGAAGCCGCCGCAACGCTCCACCACAGGAAAAACACCTCTGTTGGAAGCCTTAAGGACAAGTTGGAACATGTCCAGCTGTTAAACAATTTCTCATATACTCACTCCACTGAAAGCCATCAAAAGCCGCCTGGATTTTACAAATGGTTATCAACACGGAGGTGTTTTTCCTGTGCCGTCCGCACGTCTTTCATTAAAAAAATCTCCTTTAACAGTGGAATATCTGGATAACATGCTGAAACCGACTTCTTCTGAAACTTCTCTGTTCTCTCACAACGTCCTGGATCAATAGAGCCTGAAATGTGGAGGTTTTCAGCTTGAAACAGGCTGGCGACGGCGCCTGGGAGTGCTGCACGACGTCTCGCTCCGTGGGAAGTCCTTAAAGCGACAGTCTCACCTCAAAATCTCTCATCAGCTGTTAAAATTTTCACCGAAAACCAGCTTAATTTTTCGAACCATGTCCACTTCGATGTGTCTCACAGGTTTAGAAAAAAGTTTGATCAAACAAAGCGCCAGTCTCTCAGCAACTTCTCAGACAAAGGAATTCCGACGAGGGGCTGGACGACTCCTCCCACAAGGAGTGCTCACAGGCGAATGACGTCACCGACAGGCGTGGAAAAACTCACGCATGCGCACGAGGGTTCAAGCATGTCTGACGTAAAAACATATGAATGAAATCCATATAGTTTTTGAAAAAAATAAAAAGGACCTATACTTTATGGACAGACCTCGTATAGCGCTTTTCCATCTGCATCAGATGCTCAAACACTTTACAGTTATGCCTCACATTCACCCCGATGTCAGGGTGCTGCCATACAAGGCGCTCACTGCACACCAGGCGCAATAGGGGATTAAAGGTCTTGCCCAAGGGCCCTTAGTGATTTTCCAGTCAGGCGGTGATTTGAACCCATGATCGTCTGGACTCAAGCCCAACATCTTAACCACTAGCCATCACCTCCCCCATCACCTTATACCAATTAATTCATAAAATATTTTTCTGGCGTCTCTTTGCATGTTTGCACTTTGTAGACGGCCCCGACACTTCCATTTCTCAGCCAGCTGCTTGTTCCGATCAATGTTATTTTTCCAGCTCAGAGGATGGTTCATATGGATAAAAATACGGTTGTAGCTCATGGTCTATCTTCCTGAGGTTAGAAGCTAGTGTCTGTTTTTCTATGAAATTTCTCTTAAGATTTATTGTGCTTTGAACTTCAAATCTGTGAATATCTTTCTAACTTTACCGATGTCTCCAGGAGAGGTTTCTGTCCTCCCTGAGTTTGACACATACTTTACCGTTTGACAGGTGTACACAGGTACATGGTCCCACTCTGACCAGAGTGGGACCATATGTTCACTGTCAGTGTTAATTTAACACTGGTGGTTATTCTGTGTACCATCTCAGTGAAAATCCCCACACCGTTGTCCCCTGAGCGGGTCATGCCCAGCGGGGCCGGGTGCTTGATACCAGAAGTGAGAGCACGCTTGGGGCTCACCTCACTGCCTCACCGGCTGTAGTGACCCCCTCCCCCCCCCCCCCCAAAAAAAAAAAAACAAAAACATTTTTGCGGAGATAGTTTGCGATCAAGATTTCCTGAAGTAATTGATCCGTAAACTGAAAGCTATGAGCTACTTAACCCTCTGTGGCCAACTCCGTCATATACGACGGCTGGGACCAAGCTTTACGAAATTATAAATAACTTTTTAATGATATAAGATAGAAACGTACTTGTTTTTTGCTGAAAAGCTAACTCCGCGAACTTTCGAAGCTGTGTGATGACGTGCGCAATGTGAGTGTCCAATTGGAATTGGTTCACCATCACATGGTTTTCCAAAATCCAGTTGTAGGGCAGATTTATCTCACGTGATAAACCAAAGATCATTTTCAGAAGTGATATCTTACTAGTTGGCCCGTTTGAATAGGCCCCTAACTCCTCCAATGTGCCCTGCGCCATTATGCACAGCGAAAGTGAAAGCAGCCGGAGAGCCTCGCATGACAATCTCACATGCTCAAACAAAGAGTGTGTAACTATCAGGATTGCTCCACTAGTTTGCATTTGAATGTTACTGGATTAATCTGTGGCTCTCTCCCTCTGGCGTAAAGCACTGTTTACCATATCAATGGGGTGAGAGAGAGGGGCCGCTCCTCAGATTGTAGGAGCCAAAGTGTGAAATGAAAGCTACTTGCAGAGTCAGACTCCAAAACACAATAGAAACAGAAATTTGTGATGTGACCTTTGTGTAATAGCAGACAGAAATTGCTTTGAGATGAAGACAAACAAAAACGCATAGACTATTTTGTATATATTGTTCAAACTGTGCATTTGTGTTTATTGTTTGAACTTTTTTGTTGTACAGTCTTTCACACAAGACCTCAAATTACCTTTATAAAGTGTCAAAACAGTTGTTTATTATAGTTTGCTGTGTGTTTTGAATAAATGTGTGTGTAAAATTATTTTCCGCTTTATTTTTTCCTTTGTTATTTCTGATTGTAAACCTTTATTACACTTACAAAACACAACAAAAGCATATATATTATGAAAGAACAGGTTGTCCTGATAAAAAAAGAGACATAAAACTTGATTGTGGGATGCAGGGAGAGCTGTTAACAGCAATAATAAAATATTTTTTGCCAGGCAAGTGAACTGTCCAAAATAATGGCCTCAGACCCCAGAGGGTTAAACTGAAAGAAATTTTGCAACTTACATTTTGTAAGATATGCGCTCACGTTTTGGAAGATATTTTTTCAGTATTCACATTTTGCAATTAATGGTTTGTGGATAATTCGCGATTCGCAGCTGATTCATGTTAACAAAGGGGGTAAACAAAGAGTCCCTGATGTTACTGACTTTAATTATTTTTTATTTTTTGTCTTTTTTGTAGTAACACTGGGCATCACCTCACTTTGAAATGCATTCATGCCACTATTCGCTTTTCCCCATGTTAACGAATAATTAGCTGTTACATCAGGCACAAACAGAATAACAGAGCATCACAATGGACTGTGTGTCACCCAACTTTATGAGCAAGAAAAATGTGAACTAAGTGATTTAAAGCATAGAAGCAATAAAGAGAGCAAGGGCAGGAGCAGGAGAATGGTAAATCATTCCTCATGCAAAACGTTCATGAATAAAACATATTTCTAGCCTCCCATGGATGAAGATCCATTTTTCCTGCTTCCTTCCTCTTCCCTTCCTGTCTCTTACATGCATGATTAACCTCAGGAGGCCTTAATCAACATCAGATATGACCTGTACTCCTTGGCGTATCTCTCTGCCTCTTCTTCCTTTCCGCCTTCACCTCATCTTCTTTTCTCTCAGAGCATCCATCGCTGCAGATCCAACAGTGATGGGATCTGGCTCGTCTTGTTTGTCTTTCCAGTGTAATCAATAACTGATGTAATTAGAGATGGGCGGTGTAAATGCTGTCATAGTTGGTATAATTGTGCTGTACAGCAGGGATTTGGTTCCTACCCTGCTAACCAGTAGAGCAGATTTGTCACTACGCGAGGGAATCATCAGGAAAAAGTGAAACCTGCATGTGAAGCTTTTAGACGAGCCTGTAGTCTGCGAGAGCTCCATCATCACGGTTTGCAATCTTTCTTTTTTCTTTTCTTTCTTTCTTTTTTTTTTTTTTTTTTTTGCTACCTCTGCTCTTAAATGAACAGCGAGAACTTCTGGCAAGTGCTAGAGTGTCTGAGTGAACTACAGTATGAACAGAAAGACTGAGCGTCTTCCTGCCCAGCGAAGCAGTGAATCAAAGACAGAAAATTATATTTTCTGATTGTTTATGTTGTAAAACACAAATTAAGGCAGACACAGTGCAGGTGTGTGAGTGTCTGTGTAAGGCTGCCCAACGTGGGCTACACGGGCCAAAAGTGACCCCACCATCCCTTTGTTTTGACCTGCCTTGGCAATTGACAAGATCTTTGGAATGAATAAATTACTGCTGATTCATGGCCCTCCATCCAGACTGATTTATGGCCCTTCAAAGGAAAGAAATTGGGCACCTCTGTTTTTAACCCTCTGGGGTCTGAGGGCATTTTTTGGACAGTTCACTCGCCTGGCATAAATGTTTTATTATTGCTGTTAACAGCTCTCCCTGCATCCCACAATCACGTTTTATGTCTCTTATTTTAAGGCCAACCTGTGCTTTCATAATATATATGCTTTTGTTATGTTTTATAAGTGTAATAAAGGTTTACAATCAGAAATAAGAAAGGAAAAAAATAAAGCAGAAATAATTGTCCACACACATTTATTCAAAACACACAGCAAACTACAATAAACAATTGTTTTGACACTTTATAAAGGTAATTTGAGGTCTTGTGTGAAAGACTGTACAACAAAAAGGTTCAAACAATAAACACAAATACACATTTTGAACAATATATACAAAATGGTCTATGCATTTTGTTTGTCTCATCGCATAGCAATTTCTGTCGGCTATTACACAAAGCTTACATCACAAACTTCTACTTCTACTGTGTTTTGGAGTGTTCTGTGCTGCTCCTAAAGCAGCTTTCATTCACACTTTGGCCCACTTTGGCTCCTTACCGTCTGAGGAGCGGCCCTCCCCCTCACTCCATTGATATAAATGTAATACATTGAACTGATTTATTGGCATCTCCCTGTTGTTTGCCTGTTCATGTGAGGGCAGATTTTAAAGTTTTACTGTTGAATTACCAGATTTGGCTGTGTGCCTTGTGATCATAGGATGCTGTGTGTTCCTATGGTTATTAAGAAATCAGCAGGTCATTCATCTTTTGCATTTGAATATTGTATATTTCCACTGTGGCTGTGGAATAAATTGCCGGTTGAAATTAGGCAGTTAGTTGACTTCTGTAGATACAGTAGTGTTCAGAATAATAGTAGTGCTATGTGACTAAAAAGATTAATCCAGGTTTTGAGTATATTTCTTATTGTTACATGGGAAACAAGGTACCAGTAGATTCAGTAGATTCTCACAAATCCAACAAGACCAAGCATTCATGATATGCACACTGTTAAGGCTATGAAATTGGGCTATTAGTAAAAAAAGTAGAAAAGGGGGTGTTCTCAATAATAGTAGCAACTGCTGTTGACGCTACAAACTCAAAACTACTGTGTTCAAACTGCTTTTTTTTTTAGCAATCTTGTGAATCACTAAACTAGTATTTAGTTGCATAACCACACTTTTTCATGATTTCTTCACATCTGCGAGGCATTAATTTTGTTGGTTTGGAACCAAGATTTTGCTTGTTTACTAGTGTGCTTGGGGTCATTGTCTTGTTGAAACACCCATTTCAAGGGCATGTCCTCTTCAGCCAGTGGTGCGCACAGATAACCAAAAAATTAACTTCAATAACATAATCAGATAACTGAAAAGTTATCTTCGATAAAGATAAAACAATAAACCACCCAAAAATGTATTGGAAGTTACAGATAACCGATTAATTCTAATATTACCTCTGACACATCTACAACTAGTAGTAGAACAAACTTAATAGCTTATAATATTATTAAAAACAACAACAGACCCCAACGATGAGACCACACTTTTCTTTCAACATTCTGCCCCTGCTGGAAGCTCTTGTTTACTACAGAGCTCCCAGCACAGAGGCACTCCGAGAGCAGCCATAAAGCCAACTCTCTATCAATTATAACATTCTGGTCAGCCGCATGTCTTGAAAAAGTCATGCTGACTTATAGTTTTGATTATAAATAACATTAATACCGATAGAATAACTCCATTAATGTCAATTATGTCATTTGTACAAAGTTAAAATATAACATATATCTTTTAATGTTGAATAATGCACTAATTCTGAGGTTTTGTAACAAACAGACAGATCGCAAAGGATTCTGGGTAAAAGTGCCTCTGCTAAACACTGGCTGAGTCTCTCTTTTTGGAGCGAGGCGGAGGGGAAGGCGAAGGGCTACAAATCCCTCCGTTTGGAGGGGTAGGAGGAGCTTACTGCTGTCTGAAAAAACAAACATGGTGCCGAAAGAGCCGCATAAATGAAGCGGATTTCATTACAAATTACGCTGTTTAGAAAATTATAACTTGCCAAAAAACTTTACAGGCAGTTGTCTGTGACAGCAGCATGTATGCTGCTGGATGCATGTTGCATATGTTGTCGTTCTGAAGAATATCGTAACGTCGCTTGTGCGCTGCATTATTGTTGTGTGGGCCGCTGAAGAGGAGGTACTGCTGGCCCACCACCACCAGAGGGCGCCCTGCCTGGAGTGCGGGCTCCAGGCACCAGAGGGCGCTGCCGCATCATGGGAGTAGCCTGGGTGACAGCTGTCACCCATCACCAGACACAGCTGTTCCACTCAGCACAGAGGTATATCAGGAGGACGGCGTCTCCACCTCAGTGCCGAGATATCGCCTAAGACTAAGGTAGTATTCTCTGCATTTATATATATTAACCAGCTAAACCTATTAAACCTTTTCAGGACTGGTGACTACAGATAGCTTCACTGTTTTGGATAAGTACTCACCTTCCTGCTGTTCTTTGACAAGAGGTGGAGGCGGCTTCTCCCCTCTCCGTTACTGGGTGCGGTCATCCACGCCTGTGTGTTGTCGCTCTCTCCTGCCAGCAGTACCGGATCCGACGAGCGGAGGCAGTGGCCACCTGGGAATTCGGGACTTGGCGGTTCCAGTATTTCCAGGGTTCGGTGGCAGAGGAGATCTGGGTGGTTCCGGTTCGACTGAGACGGACGTCTCCTACCTTCGAGCCTGCCCACACGACACCAGCGGATTCGACCCCAAATTGTGTTTGTTATATTAATTGTGCCTGTTTCACAGAAGTAAATCTTGTTATTTACCTTCTCCATTGTCCGTTCATTGCGCCCCCTGTTGTGGGTCCGTGTTCCAACACTTTCACAACAGGATATCTCGGCCAGCGTCATGGACCCCGAGGGGCGTCAACCGGCTGTTGAACGGCCAATGGAAGACCAAGGCGCGGCGGAGGCTCCGGGAGGGGTACTCGGTGAGTTGCAGCGGATCCTCACCGCTTTCACCTCTCGGATCGATTTAATGACCGAGCAGTACGTTCTCCTAAACCGCAGGGTGGAGGCTCTCGCCGCACAAGTGGAGGCGCGCCCTTCGGGCGCCGCTGCGGCTTTCCCTCCCGAGGACCCTGCGCGCGAAAGTGACGTTCCACTGGTCGTTCAACGGTCCCTTCCTCCGTCCCCAGAAGCATACATAAGCCCTCCAGAGCCGTACGGAGGCTGTGTGGAGACGTGCGCGGACTTTCTGATGCAGTGTTCGCTCGTCTTCGCACAGCGTCCCGTGATGTACGCGACTGATGCTAGCAAAGTAGCTTATGTGATAAATCTGCTTCGCGGGGAGGCACGCGCTTGGGCTACAGCGCTCTGGGAGCAGCACTCGCGGCTCCTTCATATATACGATGGGTTTGTACGGGAGCTCAGAACGGTGTTCGATCATCCCAACAGAGGAGAGTCCGCTTCAACCGCACTACTGTCAATAAGACAGGGGCGTCGGAGCGCAGCTGCCTATGCAGTCACCTTCCGCATCGCGGCGGCGAGATCCGACTGGAATAGCACTGCCCTCCGCGCTGCCTTTGTAAACGGACTGTCACTGGTCCTAAAAGAGCACCTGGTGGCTAAGGACGAACCGCGGGATTTAGATGGGCTCATCGATCTAGTCATACGACTCGACAACCGGTTAGAAGAACGCCGTCGGGAACGAGGCGAAGGGCGTGGCCAGGCACGCGTCGTCCCTCTCCCTTCCGGGTCCGATCGAGCTCCGCCCTCCCCACGCTCCTCTGTTCCTGCGCTCCGTGGGGTCACAGCTCCCCCTACTGACGAAGCTAGGGACACGAGTAGGGCAACATTTAGGGCACCAGATGCACAGAGGAGATGGACCCACGGAGCGTGTCTTGGTTGTGGTTCAATGGAGCACCATGTGAGAGACTGCCCTGAGCGGTCAAACGCCAACCGCCCGCCCCTAGAGACTGGGCCAGGGGTGGGCCAAAACATTCGCGTGGGACACACCCACATTGCTACACGACTCCCAGTCACGATCCTGTTTGAGGATTCAACCCTGAAGGCCCCAGCACTGGTGGACACGGGCTCTGAGGGGAATCTGCTTGACAGTAGATGGGCCAGGGAGATAGGGCTCCCTCTGGTGGCTCTTACCTCGCCTGTGCAGGTTCGGGCGCTAGATGGCTCCCTACTCCCACCAATCACACATAAGACACCTCCAGTAACTCTGGTGGTGTCAGGTAACCACCGGGAGGTGATCGAGTTCTTTGTGACTCAGGCCACCTCCCGTGTGGTTTTGGGGTTTCCATGGATGCTAAAGCACAATCCCCGGATCGATTGGCCGTCCGGGGTAGTGGTTCAGTGGAGCGAAACCTGCCATCGGGAGTGTCTAGGTTCCTCGGTTCCTCCCGGCTCCCAAGCTAAGGAGGAGGTCCGAGTCCCGCCCAATCTGAAGGCGGTGCCGGCGGAGTACCATGACCTCGCTGACGTGTTCAGCAAGGATCTGGCTCTCACGCTTCCTCCCCACCGCCCGTATGATTGTGCCATTGATTTGGTTCCAGGCAGTGAGTTTCCGTCCAGTAGGCTGTACAACCTCTCACGGCCGGAGCGTGAATCAATGGAGACCTACATCCGGGACTCATTAGCTGCCGGGTTGATCCGGAATTCCACCTCTCCGATGGGTGCTGGTTTCTTTTTTGTGGGTAAAAAGGATGGCGGGCTTCGTCCATGCATTGATTATAGGGGGTTGAACGAAATCACGGTTCGCAATCGATACCCGTTGCCCCTGTTGGATTCGGTGTTCACCCCCTTGCATGGAGCCAATATCTTCACCAAACTTGATCTTAGGAATGCGTATCATTTGGTTCGGATCCGGAAGGGAGACGAATGGAAGACGGCATTTAACACCCCGTTGGGCCATTTTGAGTACCTGGTCATGCCGTTCGGTCTCACTAATGCTCCCGCGACCTTCCAAGCGTTGGTAAACGATGTCCTGCGGGACTTCCTGCACCGGTTCGTCTTCGTGTATCTGGACGATATACTCATCTTTTCCCCGGATCCTGAGACTCATGTCTGGCATGTCCGTCAGGTTCTGCAGCGGTTGTTGGAGAACCGCCTGTTTGTGAAGGGCGAGAAGTGTGAGTTCCACCGCACTTCTTTGTCCTTCCTGGGGTTTATAATCGCCTCTAACTCCGTCGCCCCGGATCCGGCCAAGGTTGCGGCGGTGAGAGATTGGCCCCAACCTACAAGCCGTAGGAAGCTGCAACAGTTCCTCGGTTTTGCTAATTTCTACAGGAGGTTCATCAAGGGCTATAGTCAGGTAGTCAGCCCCCTGACAGCCCTGACCTCTCCAAAAGTTCCCTTCACCTGGTCGGATCGGTGCGAGGCCGCGTTCAAGGAGTTGAAACGGCGCTTCTCATCTGCACCAGTTCTGGTGCAGCCCGATCCTAGCCGCCAGTTAGTGGTTGAAGTGGATGCCTCGGACTCAGGGATAGGAGCGGTGCTCTCCCAGAGCGGGAAGACCGATAAGGTCCTTCACCCGTGTGCCTATTTTTCTCGCAGGTTGACCCCCGCTGAACGGAACTATGACGTCGGCAATCGGGAATTCCTTGCTGTGAAAGAGGCCCTCGAAGAGTGGAGACATCTGTTGGAGGGAACAGCCGTGCCATTCACGGTTTTCACTGACCATCGGAACCTGGAGTATATCAGGACCGCCAGGCGGCTGAACCCCAGGCAAGCCCGCTGGTCACTGTTCTTTGGCCGTTTTGACTTCCGGATTACCTACCGTCCCGGGACCAAGAATCAGAGATCGGATGCATTGTCCCGGGTGCACGAAGATGAGGTCAAAACGGAACCGTCGGATCCCCCGGATCCCATCATCCCGGAGTCCGCTATCGTGGCCGCCCTCACCTGGGACGTGGAGAAGACCGTCCGGGAGGCCCTGACCCGTGTCCCGGACCCCGGAAATGGACCAAAGAACAGACTATACGTCCCACCAGAGGCTAGGGCTGCAGTCCTGGACTTCTGTCACGGTTCTAAGCTCTCCTGTCACCCAGGGGTGCGAAGGACCGTGGCAGTCGTCCGGCAACGCTTCTGGTGGGCATCCCTGGAGGCCGACGTCCGGGACTACGTCCAGGCCTGTACCACCTGCGCCAGGGGCAAGGCCGACCACAGGAAGACCTCAGGGCAGCTACAGCCACTGCCCGTGCCTCATCGCCCCTGGTCCCACATCGGCCTGGACTTCGTCACGGGTCTCCCGCCGTCCCAGGGAAACACCGTCATCTTCACGATAGTGGACCGTTTCTCCAAGGCGGCCCACTTCGTGGCCCTCCCGAAGCTCCCAACGGCCCAGGAGACAGCGGACCTCCTGGTCCACCACGTCGTCCGTCTGCATGGCATACCATCAGACATCGTCTCCGATCGCGGTCCCCAGTTCACCTCACACGTCTGGAGGAGTTTCTGCCGGGAACTGGGGGCCACGGTCAGCCTCTCGTTTGGGTACCACCCCCAGACCAACGGGCAGGCAGAGCGGGCGAATCAAGAACTGGAGCAGACACTTCGCTGTGTGACAGCCGCGCACCCGACGGCCTGGAGTACCCACCTGGCCTGGATCGAGTACGCCCACAACAGCCAAGTGTCATCAGCCACCGGCCTCTCCCCGTTTGAGGTGTGCTTGGGGTATCAGCCCCCCTTGTTTCCGGTGGTTGAGGGAGAGGTCGGTGTGCCCTCGGTCCAGGCCCACCTACGGAAGTGCCGTCGGGTGTGGCGTGCCGCCCGCTCTGCCTTGTTGCAGGCCCGGACGAGGGCGAAGAAACATGCAGACCGGCGGCGAGCCCCGGCCCCCAAGTATCGTCCTGGGCAGGAGGTCTGGTTGTCCACCAAGGACATTCCTCTACAGGTCGACTCACCAACACTCCAGGAACGGTACATCGGACCGTATAAGAATCTCAAAGTTGTCAACCCCGCCGCAGTGAGGCTCCAGCTTCCGGCCTCACTGCGGATACATCCAGTTTTTCATGTTTCCCGGATCAAGCCTCTTCACACCTCACCCCTCTGCACCCCGGGTCCGGCGCCGCCTCCTGCCCGGATCATTGATGGGGCGCCGGCTTGGACTGTCCGCCGGCTCCTTGATGTCCGTCGGATGGGCCGGGGTTTTCAGTATCTGGTGGACTGGGAGGGGTACGGACCCGAGGAGCGCTCCTGGGTGAAGAAGGGCTTCATCCTGGACCCGGCCCTCCTGGCCGACTTCTACCGTCGCCATCCGGACAAGCCCGGTCGTGCGCCAGGAGGCGCCCGTTGAGGGGGGGGTCCTGTTGTGTGGGCCGCTGAAGAGGAGGTACTGCTGGCCCACCACCACCAGAGGGCGCCCTGCCTGGAGTGCGGGCTCCAGGCACCAGAGGGCGCTGCCGCATCATGGGAGTAGCCTGGGTGACAGCTGTCACCCATCACCAGACACAGCTGTTCCACTCAGCACAGAGGTATATCAGGAGGACGGCGTCTCCACCTCAGTGCCGAGATATCGCCTAAGACTAAGGTAGTATTCTCTGCATTTATATATATTAACCAGCTAAACCTATTAAACCTTTTCAGGACTGGTGACTACAGATAGCTTCACTGTTTTGGATAAGTACTCACCTTCCTGCTGTTCTTTGACAAGAGGTGGAGGCGGCTTCTCCCCTCTCCGTTACTGGGTGCGGTCATCCACGCCTGTGTGTTGTCGCTCTCTCCTGCCAGCAGTACCGGATCCGACGAGCGGAGGCAGTGGCCACCTGGGAATTCGGGACTTGGCGGTTCCAGTATTTCCAGGGTTCGGTGGCAGAGGAGATCTGGGTGGTTCCGGTTCGACTGAGACGGACGTCTCCTACCTTCGAGCCTGCCCACACGACACCAGCGGATTCGACCCCAAATTGTGTTTGTTATATTAATTGTGCCTGTTTCACAGAAGTAAATCTTGTTATTTACCTTCTCCATTGTCCGTTCATTGCGCCCCCTGTTGTGGGTCCGTGTTCCAACACTTTCACAACACATTATAATGCACATACACACGAACACTACGATAAGACACTTTTATATCTCACAATGGAGAAAATCATGATAAAGTGTAAGCACGTTAATTTGTATGTTCATAAATCTTTGGATAATATCAACCCTGCTGTTGGATTTCAAGGTCTGTAACGTGTGTGTATTTTGTAAACAAACGGAGCCCTGAACACACTCATCTAATAAGCTTTCAGGCAGAAAATGAAAAGTTTCATCAATGGGAATAAGTTGGAAAATATATACACACACATGTATATGTGTAACACATAACCTGACGTCCTAATAGACTGATATTATTTGTCAAGGAAATTTCTAAAGGAAATAAGGCTGGATGCAAAAATGGGAGAATTTGAAAAAGAAATAAGATTGTAATTCCATTAAAAAAATGAAACTTGTATAATGTATACATTCATTGCACACACAAAAAAAAAACATTTGCAAAGCCAAAAAGTTGATTTGACAATCATCTGACATAACTGGGGTCAAAATAAATAGAACACTGCTATCTACTGGTTCCCACACACTTAGTGAACACTACTGACCAGTAGATGACAGTAGAGGCCTTGAAAACAAAATTCCAGATACAGTAATCCCTGTCTGCTACATTTAAAATGTGTGGAATTTAACAAACGTAAATAAAACCAACATCTATAAACGCAGCGAATATATTCAAGAGAGTTTTAGGCACTAGAGTTTAATGCTGTTGTCCGTGGAGCCTGAACAGAGTGTCTGAAATGCATTTGTCCTGTCGTGATGTACTGAGATTACATCATCCTACCCAAAATGCATTGCGGGTCACAGGATGTGCTCACAAAACCTTAAAAATTAGCACATTACTTTAAAACTAAAACATATATCTGATATTTTCACTTAATAAAACTTCAGACATGACAGTAATTTTACATAACTTGTCCAAAATTTGTTTGGTTAAAATTTGAACCATAAGTTAAAAATGTATGCCTCTGGATGATTTAGGTGATATCGCCAGCCTATTGGTATGGTGTTAAAGGAAATGTTTGTTTTTTTTCTTTTGGGGCTGTTTCTCCTTTGTCTGCAGAGGATTGAGATGCTTTTTATACAAGTGGCTCTCTTCTGTTTGCAAAGGTTATAGCTGTGCATCTGTTACAAAACTTTTAACAGGTGAGTGCTAAACTAATTTTAAAAATGCTTGTCGCTGTTCAGCTTTGTTTATTTTGTTTATCAGTTTAAAAGTTATCGGACAAAGATTAATCGGAAGATAATTGGTCCGATAATGGTTTTTAAAGTTATCTAAAAAGATAATCCGATAAAGAAAACATTATCTTCGATAATTATCTGTTATCGGATTATCTGAAGTGTGCCCACCACTGTCTTCAGCATAAAGCAACATGACCTCTTCAAGTATTTTGACATATCCAAACTGATCCATGATACCTGGTATGCATATATAGGCCCAACACCATAGTAGGAGAAACATGCCCATATCATGATGCTTGCACCACCATGCTTCAGTCTTCACTGAACTGTAGCTTGAATTCAGAGTTTGGGGGTTGTCTCACAAACTGTCTGCGGTGTGGCCCTTGGACCCAAAAAGAACAAGTTTACTCTCATCAGTCCACAAAATATTCCTCCATTTCTCTTTAGGCCAGTTGATGTGTTCTTTGGCAAATTGTAACCTCTTCTGCACATGTCTTTTATTTAACAGAGGGACTTTGCAGGGGATTGTTGCAAATAAATTAGCTTCACACAGGCGTCTTCTAACTGTCACAGCACTTACAGGTAACTCCCGACTGTCTTTCATCTTTGAGCTGATCAGTGGGTGAGCCTTTGCCATTATGGTTATTCTTCTATCCATTTTGATGGTTGTTTTCCATTTTCTTCCACGCGTCTCTTTTTTTTTTTTTGGCAATTTTAAAGCATTGGAGATCATTGTAGATGAACAGCCTATAATTTTTTGCACCTGCGTATAAGTTTTCCACTCTCCAATCAACTTTTTATTCAAACTACGCTGTTCTTCTGAACAATGTCTTGAACGTCCCATTTTCCTCAGGCTTTCAAAGAGAAAAGCATGTTCAACAGGTGCTTGTTTTTGTCTAGGCTCTCAGTTGTCCAGGTAGTTTCCATAGTAGAGAAGCTTGAGTCTTCGACTGGACTGGGTTGCTTGACGCGAGGACGTTTTGCTTCAAATCGCAGAAGCTTCCTCAGCTAAAATTCATGGTCTGGTGGTCTGACTTCTGTCTTGACTCTTGTAGAGAAGAATAATCAAGAAGTCACTAAAGCTGGAGTTTTAAACCTAACCAGACCCCTCCTCCCGAGAGGCAGACTGCTATAGGCTAGTGACTAAACAACAGTTCTAATTAGCAACTATTGTGCTCTAGTTAGCACCCTCCTAATGACAGGGCAGCTGTCCCTCCTAATGATGGGACCGACCCTCTCATGATGGCTCCCTTGACGACTCTGCTGATGACGTGAATGACTCATTACCATGAACAAAAGACTGAAACTGCTTTGACCTGAGTACCCCATTGTAAACAGAGGATAAAACGTGTCTCAGACCCCCTCCCCGGTTAAGGCTGGGTTTCAAAGGTTTCACAAAGAATGCCTCTTTGACCCCTCTCGCAAACCATTTCTTCTCTCTGGCTAATATTTTAACTTCCTTGTCCTCAAATGTGTGGTTAGTGTCTTTATGGTGGAGATGAACTGCAGACTGAGGTCCACTGGCGCCCTCTCTGCGGTGCTGGTATAGCCTTTTGTGTAAAGGTTGCTTAGTCTCACCTATGTAGTGTTTGTTACAGTTTTCCTGACATCTGATAGAATACACTACATTGCTCAGTTTGTAACTAGGGATCCTGTCCTTAGGGTGGACTAATTTCTGTCTCAAGGTGTTAACCGGTTTAAAGTAAACTGGGATTTTGTGCTGTCTGAAGATCCTCTGTAGTTTTTCCCCTACTCCTGCTAAATAAGGGAGAGACACTTCTCTTCTTCTTGTCTCCGTCTCCTGTTTATCTGGTCTTTGTTCTCTGGGACTTCTGCACTTTGTCCAGGGACCATCGTGGGTACCCACATACTGTGAGGGCTTTCCGGACAAGTTGTTGTTCTTTAGCCCTTCCCTCTGCAGGTGCTTGCTTCATCCTTAAATAGGGGACACCTGATTCACACCTGTTTGTTCCACAAATTTGACGAACTCACTGACTGAATGCCACACTACTATTATTGTGAACACCCCCTTTTCTACTATTTTTTACTAATAGCCCAATTTCATAGCCTTAAGAGTGTGCATATCAGGAATGCTTGGTCTTGTTGGATTTGTGAGAATCTATTGAATCTACTGGTACCTTGTTTCCCATGTAACAATAAGAAATATACTCAAAACCTGGATTAATCTTTTTAGTCACATAGCAATACTATTATTCTGAACACTACTGTATTTTCAAATCTAAACTAAAACAGCATTTGTTCTCAGCTGCCTGCCATGGCTGACTGTGGGAAATTTGTATTGTTAATGTTTAATTTTGTTTTGAATGTCCTTTTATAATATTATATTTGTATTATTAACTGGTGGTGTATTATCAGCCCTGCAATAGACTACTAGCCTGTCCAGTGGGTACCCGGCCTTTTGTCCAGCAACTGCTGGGATTGGCTTCAGACCCAAACCACTCCCCATTAAGCCAGTTCAGAAAATGGATGGATGGATGGATGGATGGATGGATGGATGGATGGATGAATGGATGGATGGACAGACAGACGAACACTGACATTATTTTTGAAGCACTTTGCATCATGTTAAAGCGCTATATAAATAGAGTTATGATTATTATTATTACAAATTTGCCAGCTAATACTGACAGGAAGGTTGGGGGGGTAAGGCAGGAAAGGTAGCTGAAAATGAGCCATCTTTGCTGCCGAAGCTGTCATTCACATAGACTTTAAAAGCTGGCCTCTAGGGCATGTGGAGACAGGGATAGATGTATGGTTATTATTATTGTTTACGTGCTCCCTGGATAGAAGACCTCCTTCTCAGGGACACATGCAGTGAAGTGCTCAGACAGACAGAGATGTGAGCTGTCCATGGTGCTGAGAGTGAGCTTTCTTTGGTTTTTGAGGTCATGCAGAAATTTAATGCTGTTGTTTTCCACATTGGTTGCAACCATTCCACACACACACTCACTCATCCACATAGAATGGTTTTTAATTGGTCTTCCCTGAGTTGCTGAGGTTTCAGGGCTGGTACCGCAGGCAAAATGCTTCCCGTGTGTTCTGTGTTAGGGTCCAATTTAACACACAGTACTGACTGGCTGTCCGGTTTGAACATTTGCTTTGTAATTAGTGGAAGCTTTTGAATGAATGAATGAATGAATTTATTTGGCACACAAACTCAACAGTAACAAAAAAACTGATATGATACACAAGACAATTCCACAGTGACATGTGGAATTGTCTTTTTTTTTTCCTGTGCCCTGCAGTATGCAAAGCAACAATAACCTATTTTCTTTCAAAAATGAAATTAACAGTAAACATCATTCATTTTAGAAAATAAAATAGACTGCATTTTGTTTGAAATGATGGTAACCTTCTTCTATCACTTCTTACTTTGTGTGACATTACAGCCATCAGCGGTCAGTACCCTCTGGTTCAGAATGTGACAGTTACAGAGGGCGGGACAGCAAACCTGACCTGCCGTGTGGAGTATAACGACAACACCTCCCTCCAGTGGTCAAACCCAGCACAGCAGACTCTCTTTTTTGGGGACAAGAAAGGTGAGTAAAAAAAGCAGTAACTACACAGCCAAGTAACAGCCACGGTCACACAAAATTTATTGGATTTGGTTAAGGTAGCCACTTAGATACCACAAATGAGAATGTTTGTCAGACTAACAGGAGCCTGATAAAATCCCATACCTCTATTCCTGATGGACACTTAAATAAACTCTTGTTTTGTGTGTCCTAGTAAGTCTTCATCTGTTCAAGTCTCTATAATTACATGTGTTACTTTTGTAAGGAGAATGTGAGCAAAATGGGATATAGAAATGAATATATACATCATAAATACTTTAACTACCCTGAGATGGACTGGTAGCCTGTTCAGAGCATACTCCACCTTTTGCCCATTGACCTCTAGTATATACTCCAACCCCCCGTAACCCTTAATTGGAATAAGCAGATTCAGAAAATCCTTTCTCAGTCTTAACCTTCCTGTTCAAGACTGAAAAAGGACAGAACATACATGGGAAGGTGGTTAGCTGTACTGTGAAATACACAGGAATTCAATTCAATTCAATTATGGGCAGGATTTCAATCTCATAAATATATGTAGTCCCAACTAAATTAGATTAAATTATCTTGGGACTACATATATGTATTAGATGGAAATCCTGCTCATAATTGAATTGAGATCATCCAATGCAGCAGTTTTTTGACTGTTGGAGAGTAAGAAATCCCATCTCCATCTAGAGGATGGAATTTCTTTTGAGCACTTGCTAGTGGCATTACAGGTATTGGTATAATTCATACTGACATAAAATTAGATAGTGTTGTGCTGGTGAATCATCAAGTTAACTGACTTTAATTTTGCCTTCCATGCAGTGGAGGTAAAGGCTGGCACAAAATGTCAGCCTGAAGGCCTGAGGGCTCCAAAGGTAATCTTGGACCTTAAATTTAGAGAGGTCATTGATGTGGGTTCTTGTATTTTTTACCTGCATACATGTTTCTGGGGTTTGACTTGTACCTTGCCAAGAAGGAATATGATGTTTTGTGGTTCATCATGATCTGCCATGATCAGCTACCAGAAGATGTCCCGAACAACATGCAATATGTACTATACTATACTATACAGCAAGAAACGTCTGTGTGAGTGCAAGTATGTGGCTCGCATATCTCTGTTTATCAGATTGATTTCAACTTTCAGATATGCCTTGCACATGGCACAAAGATGTGCATCCTGTATTATGAACATTTTGTGGATGAATTGTTGTGTGGGCCGCTGAAGAGGAGGTACTGCTGGCCCACCACCAGAAGGCGCCCTGCCTGAAGTGCGGGCTTCAGGCACGAGAGGGCGCTGCCGCCTCAGGAACAAGCCGTGGTGACAGCTGTCACGGATGATGGGTGACAGCTGTCACCAATCATCACATCTGGTATAAAAGCAGGAAGACACCTCCACCAAACTGCCGAGATATCATCTTCATCTGGAGGTAATACTCTCAGCCTTTTGTGATTTATAAATCTGTTATTGTGAGTGTTTGCAGGAGAACCGGTTGTTTTTGCGGAGGCTGTGGAAGACGGCGCTCCTTTTCATCTGAGACCGCTGCAACGTGTTTAGTGAGAGGTGGAGGTGGCATTCCCACCATTGTTACTGGGTGTTCACACACCCACCCTTTGACTGTCTTTTGCTTTCTGCCAGCAGTACCAGATCCAACACGCCGGGAAGGTGGCCACCTGGGGACTCCGGGACTTGGCGGCTCCAGTATTCCTCGGGTTCAGGTGACGGTGGAAATCGTGTGGTTCCGGTTCGTTTCCAGACGGGCGTCTCCTATCGACGAGCCTGCCCACACGACACCTTTATTAATTGACTGTTGCACATTCTGAATCTGCTGTGTTTGGTTGTGACATTCACAACAGTAAAGTGTTATAATTTGACTCCTTCCATTGTCCGTTCATTTATGCCCCCTGTTGTGGGTCTGTGTCACTACACTTTCCCAACATTAATTTTCAAAACCTTTATTTTAAGGTTTTATTTTATTGGCTACCTGTCTCTGTGAGATCAGAGACAGGTTATTATTAGCCTATAAGGTTGTTCATGAACTGGCACTGACCTACTTAGCTGATCTGATTAAACCCTATGTACCTGCTTGGGCTTTGCGCTCACATGATGCAGGACTGCTTTGTGTTCCGAAGGTAAAGAAAAAGTCTGTGGGTCAAAGGGCCTTTTCATATCATGCCCCAGTATTGAATCTTGCAGTGCTGATAAGACAGTTCGATACTGTGGAGACCTTCAAGTCAAAACTAAAGACACATTTTTTCCATCAGTGCTACATTTAATACAGTGTGTTGTATTTTATTCTTTTTAATTCCTTTTAAATTTTATTCTTTTAGTTTTTTGCTTTTTTAATTTGGTGTTTTTTTTATTTTTCTAATTGTTTTGTGTTTTGTGTTAAGGGCCTTGGGGTGATGTTGTCGTGATTTGGCACTTTTATAAATTGAAAATGAAAATTGAAACCTTTATTTTGATTAGCATTGTAACATTCATACTTCCAAGATGTCATGGCTCACTGATGTTACTGGTAGCAAAGTTAAACAACATTAGATAGTTCATGTTGCTCACACCATTTCACAATAAAATGTTTATAGCTAACATCCCGGCAAGGCACATTGTCAGTGTTCCTTGTGACTGAGTTTAACTTGACAACACTGAGGAGACGCTAGCTAAAATCTGTTTTTTTGCTAACACCAACAAATTTCCCACTATTTGTACAATGTTTCATTAACCTAGAGTCCCCAAATTTGGGGACTTGCCCTGTTTTGGAACATTTGAACACTCATAACTAACCAATGCTGACAACAACATACACTTATTATACATCAAAATGTCAAGCGAAGTCTCCTTTACAAAAGTATCCACTTCAATCACATATCAACTAACCACAGCTGAAACGCCAAGCAAATAAAGACATAAATTGGAATTCATTTTTTTGGACAAAAACCTCATTTACTCCTACCAAGTATTATTTACTTTCAATTTTTTTGCATCCACAACATTCCCTAGGACCTGTCTTTTAGCTGATCCAAGCTTTTGCATTTTTGACCTTGTACAAGTTGAGAAATAAATCATAATCTATGGGTATGTGATTTTGGTGAAATAGACTCTAGGGCTTAAGGGGTTAAGTATGTAAGCTGAACAAAATATTATATTTGCTGTGAGTTCAAGTTTAAATAAACTGTGTTCAAGAGGTAGGAAACTGATTTGCTGTTTCAAATATTCTAAATGTTCTTTTAAGTTGTCTGAGTCTCTTCCAATAACCTGTTTAATAGGAATCCTATTATTTTCATATAATTGATAATAAAGCTGATTTAAAAAAAAAACCAATATGAAATATGGAGGAGTCACTCGGGAGGAGCTCGGAGTCGAGCCACTGCTCCTCCACGTAGAAAGGAGTCAGTTGAGGTGGCTCGGGCATCTTTTCCGGATGCCCCCTGGACGCCTCGCTGGAGAGGTGTTCCGGGCACGTCCCATTGGGAGGAGGCCCCGGGGAAGACCCAGGACACGCTGGAAGGATTACATCTCTCGGCTGGCTTGGGAACGCCTTGGGGTTCCCCCGGAGGAGCTGGGGGAGGTGTGTGTGGATCGGGAGGTCTGGGCTGCTTTGCTTGAGCTGCTGCCCCTGCGACCCGACTCCGGATAAAGCGGAAGAAAATGGATGGATGGATGGAATATGAAATATGATATTCAAATAATAATATAACATAAGTACACCTCTTTGTACATCCCAGCTTCAAACACAGCCTCATACGACCATCCATGAGAAATCTACTTAAGCTCCCAATTTTATCGAGGAATACAAACTTCCTACGGGTACTGCACTAGTATCAAGAAATTCTTCACCAATCATAAGGATGCCTGAAAATCTTTGACTCCATTACAGTGCAAGGAATCAAGAGGCTGCCATGTTAATGGACTACACTGCTGTTTCAAAAATCTGCAGGAGCTGAACACACATACGAGGTTAAAAGTGAGTCTGAGCATCAAGACAAAGACAGCTTCACAGACCTGCTGGAGAAAATGCTGAATCCACCTCCCAGGTAGCGGATCACACCCAAAGAGGTTTTGCAGCATGATTTTATCACAGTGCAGCACCGGGTGAGCTCTGGTCCTTCCACTTCGAGTTCTGTATTGATGAAGAATGTGTGCAGAGGTCAGGTGGGATCTATACACGGACATACAGTGAGGAAAATAAGTATTTGAACACCCTACGATTTTGCAAGTTCTCCCACTTAGAAATCATGGAGGGGTCTGAAATTTTCATCTTAGGTGCATGTCCACTGTGAGAGACATAGTCTAGAAAAAAAAGAAAGCCGGAAATCACAATGTATGATTTTTTTAAATAATTTATTTGTATGTTACTGCTGCAAATAAGTATTTCAACACCTGTGAAAATCAATGTTAATATTTGGTACAGTAGCCTTTGTTTGCAATTACAGAGGTCAAACGTTTCCTGTAGTTTTTCACCAGGTTTGCACACACTGCAGCAGGGATTTTGGTCCACTCCTCCATACAGATCTTCTCCAAATCTTTCAGGTTTGGACTTTCAGCTCCCTCCAAAAAATTTCTATTGAGTTCAGGTCTGGAGACTAGCCAGGCCACTCCAGGACCTTGAAATGCTTTTTACAGAGCCCCTCCTTAGCTGCCCTTGCTGTGTGTTTAGGGTCATTGTCATGCTGGAAGACCCAGCCATGACCCATCTTCAATGCTGTTACTGAGGGAAGGAGGTTGTTTGCCAAAATCTCGCAATACATGACCCCATCCATCCCCCATTCAATACGATGTAGTCGTCCTGTCCCCTTTGCAGAAGAGCACCCCCAGAGTATGATGGTCCCCCCCCCCCCCATGCTTCATTGTTGGGGTGGTTTTCTTGAGGTTGTTCTCATCCTCTAAACATGGTAAGTGGAGTTGATTCCAGAAAGCTCTATTCTGGTCTCATCTGACCACATGACGCATCATGTGTTACTAATGTAATCTTTGTGACTGTGGTCCCAGCTCTCTTCTGGTCATTGACCAGGTCCTCCTGTGTAGTTCTGAGCTTTCTCAGAATCATCCTTACCACACAAAGTGAGATCTTGTATGGAATCCCAGACTGAGGGAGATTGACAGTCATCTTGTGTTTCTTCCACTTTCTAATAAATAATCATAACAGTTGTTGTCTTCTACCAAGCTGCTTGCCTGTTGTCCTGTAGTCCATCCCAGCCTTGTGCAGGTCTACAGTTTTGTCCCTGGTGTCCTTAGACAGCTCTTTGGTCTTGGCTATGGTGGACAGGTTGGAGTGTGATTGATTGAGTGTGTGAACAGGTGTCTTTATACAGGTAACAAGTTCAAACAGGTGCAATTAATACAGGTAAAGAGTGCAGAATTAGAGGGCTTCTTAAAGAAGGATTAACAGGTCTGTGTGAGCCAGAATTCTTGCTGGCTGGAAGGTGTTCAAATACTTATTTGCAGCAGTAACAAACAAATAAATTATTGAAAAATCATACATTGTGATTTACGGATTTTTTTTTTTAGATTATGTCTCTTACAGTGGACATGCACCTAAGATGAAAATTTCAGACCCCTCCATGATTTCTAAGTGGGAGAACTTATTTTCCTCACTGTAATGTTGATTCCAATCACAGAGGTGAGACCGACATTGACATCATGAACAAAAACCTTTTGTGTACTCACAATGGGGCTGTTATGGACATGAATCACTGTCGCAGGAGTGTAGTTGGGAATCGGACCACAAACAACCTTGTGTATTATGATAATATCAGCATTAAAGACTTAGATCAATGTATTAGGGTGATCTGGGTCAGTCATCGCTCCGGCAACAAAACCCATTTGTTCAAAGATAATGGGAGTACTGGATCCAGAGTGGTGATGACTGTGGTGGACCTTCAGGTAGAAATCTCTCCAGCACCTGTTTTGAAGTCCCAGGTTTGAATGTCACCAGTGGTTCCATCACCCTTGAGTGGAGAGAAAGAACAGAGGGCACATGTTTGATGAGCATAAAAAAAATCCTCTGCAGTGTCTTTAGAAGTCTTTTCCACCCTTTAAAGAAGATTTACATTTGCTTCATGAATCCAGTCAACCTTTAAAAGAAGATTCACAGTTACATTTCCACTGTGCCCAAGGCCATTTTTGGCAGCAACCATGCATATGCTAATAATGAGAGCTCTGTGGTAATAAGTAACTCTAGTGGACCTTCAGTGGCTCCTCCCACCAGTATCAGTGCTGCAATGCCTGATTGCCACGACAATGTAGATGCCACCACCAATAAAGGAAAAAGGAAAACTTACCAGTTTTTCATGCTGGAACAGAAATTTTGTATCCCTTGAGATCAGGTATATGCAGGAGGCCAAATCTTTTCATTGGGGTATCAGTAGGTTGCCCGTTAGACAGGATTCACAGCTTTTGTTTCATTGAAAACATGCTGATTACCTGCCCCAGGGTGGATTTGATTCAGAGACTGAAATGAAAACTTCATCTTCACCAACAAAGCTATCACCTCCCACCTATTACAGATTCCATAGAACTGTTAGGGCACAACTAAAGCTACCTCAAAAAGAGATAGCCACTATTGGTATTACTACTGCTACTACCACACTACTGATTCTTGCAAAAATGAAGAGGTAAAAAGTTCAAAAGAAAAAGATGAGAAAAGTATGACACCACTTTGCACACTTGCTGGTGATTATGCTGTGACTACTACTACCACTACTAAAGTGCTCAATAGCCTATGTTATAGGTGTTAAACTGATTCCATAAAGGACCAAGAGAGAGCAGGTTTTCTTTGTAACCACCAATTCAGCCAGGTGATTTCACTGATTAACATCACTTTGAGCAGATGGGATGAGTTCATCAATCTATCTCCTGGTAGAGTTGGTGGTTACAAAGAAAACCTGCACCCTCTTGGCCCTTTCTAGAATCAGTATGATGCCTATGGGCTATGTCATGCACTTTTCGCAAAACTTTCACTCCAGTGTGGATCATTATTTACCAGCTGACTTGTTCTCTCACACATTCTTCCCAGATTGATGGAGCAGTTCTTGAGGCTGGGTTTCAGGAGGTCCATGTAGCATTTAGTCTGCCCTCCTTTGGGCTGTTTTCCCTTGCTCAGCTGGGAGTAGAAGATCTGCTTGAGAAGTCAGCTATCATCTATCATAACAATGTGACCCACCCACCAAAGCTGGTTCCTGATGATGACACACTCAATGCTCTGGAGCTTGGCTTCATCTACGATGCTGATGTTGGTATGGTAATGTTCCCACCTGATGTGGTGGATACACCTCAAGCAGCATTGATGGTATCGCTCAAGGGTCTTCAAGTGGCTGCAGTAATTGGTCCAGGTCTCAGATCTGTACAGCGGGGTTGGCATGATGATGGCTTTGTAGATGAGGATTTTGGTCTCATGTCAGTCACTGCACACTTGAGTCAGTGTTGGATCTCATCGATGTCTGCTTTTGATGAAACGTGGCTGGCCAAGTATGAAAAGTGGGTCACGTTCTCGAGGACTTGTCCGTGCAGTCTCACAGCAAGAAGCTTTGGACTGATGAAGCTTTGGATTGACAGATGAAGGACTGTGACCATGAAGATGATGCCTGGAGAGCATAAGTATGGCAGTGCATGACAGACCTTGTCCATATTCTTTTCATTCAAGTAGCTATATGATTTTTATCACCTCCAATGAGATGGTGATCATGTTTTCAGATCTGCTTTGGGTGTAAGAGAGAGAGAGAGATAAATTGAAAGCCTTTGAGCATTTGTGTAACATTCTCAGGTACATTTCTATTTCAAGTGTGCTTTAAATATGTAGCAATTTAGGAGCTCACCTGCATCATTAGAAGAGAAAGGAAGAGGTCTATAATCAAGTCATTAAATGATTTTACACACACTAATGTAGTATACCTGCATGTGCTATATATCAGAGTAAATCTTTTGTCATGAAATACAACTGGGGGGGTTGACTGCTGGGGGGGTTCCCATGATGCACCCAGTGTTTCTTTATATTCACCTCTTTTTGCTCTGTATGCACCACTCTGCTTTTAATCATTGGTGATTGATCTCTGCTCTCTTCCACAGCATGTCTTTTTCCTGATTCTCTCCCCTCAGCCCCAACCAGTCCCAGCAGAAGACTGCCCCTCCCTGAGCCTGGTTCTGCTGGAGGTTTCTTCCTGTTAAAAGGGAGTTTTCCTTCCCACTGTTGCCAAGTGCTTGCTCATAGGGGGTCATTTTGACCGTTGGAGTTTTTCTGTAATTATTGTATGGCTTTTGCCTTACAATATAAAACGCCTTGTGGCGACTGTTTGTTGTGATTTGGTGCTATATAAATAAAATTGATTTGATTTGATTTGAAATACATGAATTAGCAAACTGGTCAAACGCTGAACATGTATTTGACAAATGTGTTGCATATGTTACAAAAATGTCCAATTATCTCCCCTTGATAAGCTAAGATATTCCTTTATTAGTCCAATTTTTTTCTCCTTGAACTCTTTGGACCAAAATTTTTTTCCTTCATACATATATTCATATGATGTTATTGTGAGAACTTTCATCGATCCCCCAAATGGTTGAGTAGGAGTTAGGCCTACAAGTCTCATGGACAGACAGACATTGTGTAAGGACAGGGTGATTCATATATCCCTGTATATCCAACCCAGTCTCACGGCAAGTCGTGATTCAGCAGCATGAAATTTACATTACTCTATTGGTTCGTGATATTGTCACAAAAAGCGCCTCATTTTCATCACGGTGGCACAAATGCATTCTAATATATTCTGTGATGGCTGCACGAAATCAAAAGTGAAGCGGGGGGTTGGGCCAGTTATGGTTAAGATTAGGGTTGGGGGTAGGAGTAGGGTTAGTAATAGTAAGTTAAAAAAAAAAACATCACGAAAATTTGAATCATTTTGTGACGGGAGCATGAAAACTAAATGTGAGACTGGGCTGGTATACCCCAAAGATATTGTTCATACTGGTCTAAAAACCGGAGAATAACATGATTTTGGAAAAAGAAGACTCTGAGCTGTGTGTAATCCACAGTTTATAAATTGGGCACTAATACCGCCTCACCGAGCAATTTTCTACAATAAATGATCATGAATTCTTGTTATCTTTGCACACTTGAACGACACACACACACACACACACACACACACACACACAGAGTGCATGCACGTAAGGCCACCAATGTCTTCATGGCTAATAAGTACAAAGGCTTTACTCCTGACCTTTCACACCCTCTTCGGTAAAGTCTCCATGAAGAGGATTTATGGTTGTTATTTTCTTGGTGCACACCGGCTGAAATGATTGTCCCCCGTGCGTCTCTCTGCAGTATTAGTTGAGTGTAATAGAGTATGAATCACACTCTCTTGTAAGTGTCTGGATTAAGCACATGTGGGATTTACACAGTATTCTTTCATTATCATTCTGTTCACCAGTCTGCCTTCTCCATTTATGTGTGTGCATTTATTGTGTGTGTGTGTGTGTGTGTGTGTGTGTGTGTGTGTGTGTGTGTGTGTGTGTGTGTGTGTGTGTGTGTGTGTGTGTGTGTGTGTGTGTGTTTTCAAGCTTGCAGGTTTTCATCGATTTATATTTTCACATGCCTTTTTTTTTTAAAAAAAACATAGTATTAAAAAAGATGTACTGAACATGAAATTCAACAGTTGATGTTCTCTGTAGGTAATTCCATGTCACTCCAGGGGTTGGACTCAGGCATCTATTTCATGGTATTTCAGGTGCAGAACTCTGAGATTGGAAATAGAAAAAAGCAGCCAGGAATTCTCTTATTACCAGAAAAGCAAAGGGATACAACTGAGACTCCAGAATCACATTGGTCTTTTGGGTTTGTGTGCATGTGTTCCTTGGGAGTTGTCACACTGAATGCAGCAAATCTAGAAGCTAATGGGGCACTGATATGGTGAGCATTTCCAAAGTGCCACTGGCAGTGTGAGAAAGGAAAGATGTCGTGGATACAAACACCTTGGAGCACAGCATGTTTTCAGATTAATTTTCCTTACTGCCTGTTGTGAAGGAAAGAAAGGGATTAGGGCAAATATGCAGGTGCTCAAAAATGTGACTGTTGGCACTTTTCCAGTGCCACAGTACCAATTGGGATGAGGCGTACTACAACTACTTGAGCATGATCCAGCATGTGGGTACCTCAGCGCTGGATACTCCAGTGACTGGAACAGGCCAAGGGGCCATCCAGGTATCACCTGGAGGCAGCAGATAGGTGATTGCTTTCAGGCAGTGGGGATGGCCTGACTATATACCTGGATGGATGTCAACCAGGACCCATACAATTCATTCATGTGGTGGATGCAGTAATAAGCACACCATACTCCAACAGTACCTCTCTTTATTTGGTATTCTCAACTGGAACTTTTGATTTTCCATTGTTTAAGGGTCCAGTTGTAGTTTCAGTTCCAGTATCTTTATCTGGTACCTGTTTGATGTCTAGTATAGTATTTACCAGACCAAAAGGGATCCCAGAAGCAGGGCAACTGCAAAGCTGACCAATGATTAGTTACAACTGATTGATTTGATTCATGTATGTCTATTACCTGATGCTCAGGAGCTAGGCAATGTGGTGGCCAGGTGGTCAGTGCATTTGCTTCCAAAACAGAAGATTGCTAGTTCAAGACCACCCATGCCCATTGTAATGTGGCGTTAAGAAAGTCACCTGGTGGAATTTTTTTTCCAAAACAACAAATTCAAATCCATATCATATCTGCTATATTCACCCTGAGCATCAATAGGGAGATGCCAAAAGAAATGACTTTTACAGAAGTGTTTGATGATGATAATACCTTTGCAGGAAAATGAAGGTCCAGGTCTTTCAGGCCCTGGTGCTGCCTGTCTTGCTGTATGGTTGTGAGACTTGAATGCTAACCAGTGAGCTAATGTGATGACTGGAACTGTTTGGGGGATCCTAGGGTACCACAGGAATGACTATGAGACAATATACATAATGTTACTTAAGCCCTCGTTACACATAACAAGAATGTGCAAGAACCAGCCCATCATGGCAAATATTGCTGTAATCCGACGCAGTCAGAAGGAAAAGAGGCGTGGTCAGCAACGTCAGAACACATCCAGATTACCTCATCCACACCTGCACGATGGCATCCAAAGTGTATGTAGACAACAGTTAGATGACACAGACTGCTGTCAGACGGCCATAAAAGGCACTGAATGCTGCCCGATGTCCAAACGTCTTAATGGCAAACATGCAACCAGAGTGAGAGGCAGCACTGTGTTCCTTCCTTTGCACAGGACCTGCTGCTACTGGACATCGCAGTACAACCAACATATGGACTGGACTCACGCCATAGCCATATGTGTCCAAGCCGGAATGGTGTGGTCACTCACTCATGCAATCACACCTGCACTCGTCCTCCACTTCCAAGCGCTACTGACCTCATGTGTGTGCGTAGAGAAGAGGTGCTGGATTGATGACTTGATCTCTGGGTCTGTGTGTGTGTTCCCAATGGCTGAATGAGCAGCTGTGTGCGCGTGCCGTGTTTTGACTCACTTCAGCAGCACAACACAACTCTGGACACCACGAAGGTGGGATTATCACATGGGATTTATTTTTGCATGGATGATTACAGCACACAGCAGCCAGGTGAGAGGACTTTAACCGCAGGCTGCAGTCCATGGCTCCATGTCCATCCTGCGCTGTGAAACACTCCTGGGCCATTGTTGGAGGTGAGATTCATGGTTATTAATGCTGTCATGGCCTGGCACAACAGTTCTATGTCATATCTCCTAAAGAGTTAGAAGGTGATCATATATTACAGTGGTGAGATTCAGCTCCGAGCTCAGAGCCTGATGCGTGCAGTGACGTGTTACTGCGCACCACGGAGCTCATGGTGCATAGAGATATGATGGAGACAATAGTTCACATTATTATTAAGTCGCCCATGGGAAGGAATGGACAAATATCTGTACTGTAAAGTCTATTGTAGATATAACCGCCTGTTCAGATTTGAGGCGGCATGCACACAGTAGCACATGGTGCTTTTGGTTTGATAGCCACTGTTCACATTCACTGTACATGATTATAATTCAGGATTATTATCATGATGAAGCGTACCACATAGATTTCAACAGTTCCTTTGTGCGTGACAAAGAATGAGAGAAAAAAGAACAAATTGCCTTGTGACACCTTGCTTGACATAATTTGCAAACAAACTAACAGGAGCTATCTTGTAAGACTGGTGCAAGGTTGATGCTAAGCCAGTGTATTAGAAAAATACTTAGCTGGCTATATTTCTTCAGAAGTCTTTGTACATGTCAAGGGTCTTTGTCTTTGAGAGAGCAGCAAGCTCAATGGATAAGGAGTTGGGCTGCCAATATGTAGACCTGGGTTTGAATCCTGTTCATGCTGCCTGTCTGTTTGTTTGGACAAGACAAGTAATCTGCATTGTCCCAGTCCACCCAGCTGTAAATGGCTTCTGGCCTTGGCTGGGAAAGTAACCTACATCGAACTGGCGACTGGAGCCTACCCCTGAACTCTAATTCACTTCACACTATGGAAACTGTAAAAAATCAATTGCACCAATGTGCTTATGTACGTATATAGGATCCAGAGACCCAGAGACATGAATGTCACTGCCGGGATAAACAAATGTCTCTACAAGTTCCACACTCTCACCACCTACAGCTTCACTTCTAATGGCTGAATACAGGAAGCCATTGAAAGCCTGGATCATCATCTTGTTCCATGATAGTCACAAACCCAGTCACTCACTGAACTTGTTTCTAATTAATTGGAAGCTGTAACAATTTCTGGAAAATAGGATTACATACAACACAACTGCCAAAGATGAGTATGGCATCAATAGGTAACAGTGTGCTCGTAACAAGGTGATTATTCCTTAAGATGTGATAAGATCCTTCTTAAATCCTCATCCATCAAGAATAGATTAAGTATATTATCAATGTAAATCAGTACAGTCAATTTAGTTCCACTGATCCCACCCACTGTGTTCCCAGCTCGACGAGGTGCTTTGTTCCACCAACTGCCATTCGCTGAGCGTTGGATGCTGGACACTGCGTATATAAAATAATTTTTTCATAGTGGATTAATGATTTCCTCTGCAAGTTGGCTGCTGAAACAGCTCTAATCGATTCCTGAATCTCAGAGGACTGCTCCAACCGGAGTTGTTCGCGCGTTGAATGAGCTGGAGAAAGCATTTGGAGCCATCTAAAAAGGTAATTATTTGTCGTGTGTACATTCTCATGGCTTGGTAAAACAGTTGCATGTTCTTTCCTTCTTGTGTGCAGCTGTAAAAGTATGTTTATGATTGATTTAACATCTCGTTATAATCAATCAGACGATTATGCGCTGACGCAACCACTCGCTCTGTTCACTTCTTTACTCCACTTGACGAGCTGCACGTAGTGTTGGCGAACTGATTGCGCCATGTTGCATGACATTTATGGATGAAAGATTTTTTTTGAACATTCTAAAATTCTCTTTGCACAATTACATGCACCGACGACCCTCTCACATTCAGTCTGCACACATTAAAGACACAGGGCGTGTAAGTGCGTGCATCAAAGTTATGCAAGTGTCAGTGGGCTTTTAGAAATGGTTATTAAGAGCATCCAGCCTGGAATACAAACAGCCCCCCCCCCCCCCCCCACCCCACCCCACAGCCAAAACTACCATCGTTCATATAATGGTTTTCATACGTTTCTTGTCAAATTCAAGAGATTGTGAGGTTGTGAGTGTTTGTGCATCCCCATGCAAGCCCAGAAACACAACAAGTATCACTTACATCCCCTATTAAAGTCATCCACAAAGCATTAGCATAAACATATTGCTTTTCAAATACAAATGCACCGAGTGACTCCATTAGAGTCCTTTGAGCGGCACAAGTTTCGCTGCTGTTTAATGTCAGCGCTGCGGCTCACTTCTAAGATGTTTAGTCAGATGAAAGAGGCACTTCTTGTCTTTCCTCTCCTCAAAGGTGCTGCGATGGCTGTGGAGAGCTGTTTGAATTTCAAATAAGTCATTGTCCCGGAAGTAGCCAATTTTGTCCTTTCCATCACTTACCACGGAGGGACTTGCGCTGCGCTCCGCTAGCAAACGAGATGAGCACTGGGCATGAGGGATTCTTTCTTTTGTAAGATTCAATGTGGCTAATATCTTTTTACAAATTGCTCTTTTGGTTATGTGTAATTCAACACTTGATAATAGCTTTATTTCCTGAATGGTGATTTTTTTTTTCTTTTTGCAATGAGGCATACTAATTACAACTTATTCATTATTCTTTCACTAGAAGGAATCTAAGTATAATTACTTTCTAGGCTAAATTTGCGATCTTATTTATTGAACTTTGTTCATTACGTGAACTCCAGCAAAGGTGTGACATTTGAATCAGTTATTCAGCACAGTTCCTGCAATTTTCCTTCCCCTTTCAGCCAATATTTTTATTCCAACACCCACATCTGCATTTCTTTTTCAACCCCTTTCTTTAACTCTTTGATCTTTCTCTCTTCAATTACCCATCCAGCCCTGCTTCCTGGAGTCTGGAAGCCTGGTTAGAAGCACTACATAGTTTTTGCCTGCTGCAAACAAAATGACTAATTTTGCAGACATGTTGCCAGCTGTATGTAGACACAGATGTATTTATTTATTCTTTTTTTTTTTTAATCAGCAGCTTGAACCTCTAGCCATACTGACAACCTGGTACTCTGCTGGATTAAGCTGTGTTTTTTAAGAATAATATCACAAGACACTGAAATTAGGGTCTCATTTAGCAAACAGTGCGTAGAACTCATAATAAAAGGATACATACTGTATGAACAAAAGTGTGCATGCGTGCGCGCGCACACACACACACACACAAAAAAATCAGATTTCTAAAACCGTACAAGGAATGTTTTCTTTGTAAGCCGATTGACTGAAAAGTTATGCCTCCTACAGAAACAAGATATTCACATGAATCGCATATCTGCATAAGCTGGAAATGATCTCAATCAGGCAGTGTCATTAGTTTTCCACATAGTTACCATGAATTTCCACACATTTAAATTAACAGTGGATAAGAATTTGCATCCCGTCAGCGAAGAAAGCTAATGTCACCTGTCCATAATAGTTGTGCACAGCTGATTGCACTTTGCATCATTTGTACAACATGTCCCTTCAGGCGTGCTTTCAGTTTGAGCAAAAGAAAAAAAAAATCATAGTGCGTGACAGCTAGTGGTAAGTGCCCATTCCTCAAGCTAGTGTTAAGTGACCATTGGGCCCAATGGGCACTTTTACAGCACCTCTCAAACTCCATCAGGTTGGATGGGGAGTGTTGGTGCACAGCCATTTTCAGATCTCTACAGAGATGTTCAGTCAGATTCAGGTCTGGGCTCTGGCTGGGCCATTCAAGGACATTCACAGAGTGGCCCTGAAGCCACTACTTTGATATCTAGGCTGTGTACTTAGGGTCATTGTCCTGATGAAAGATGAACTGTCACCTCAGTCTGAGGTCAAGAGCACTCTGGAGCAGTTTTTCATCCAGGATGTCTCTGTACATTGCTGGATTCATCTTTCCCTCAAACCTGACCCATCTCCCAGTTCCAGCTACTGAAAAGAACATCCCCACAGCATGATGCTGCCACCACCATGCTTCACTGTCAGGATGGTGCTGGGTTTCCTCCAAACATAACGCCTGGCATTCACACCAAAGAGTTCAGTCTTTGCTCATCAGACCAGAAAATATTGTTTTTCATGGTCTGAGTGTCCTTTGCGGGCTGCCATGTGCCTTTTACTAAGGAGTGGATTCCATCTGTCCACTCTACCATACAGGCCTGATTGGTGGATTGCTGCAGAGATAGTTGTCCTTCTATAAGGTTCTCCTCTCTCCACAGAGGAATGCTGGAGTTCTGACAGAGTGACCATTGGGTTCTTGGTCACCTCCCTGACTAAGGCCTCTAGGAAGAGTCCTGGTGGATCTGAATGTCTTCCATTTACTGATGATGGAGGCCACTGTGCTCATTGGGACCTTCAAAGCAGTAGAAATGTTTCTGTGCCTCGAGACAACCATGGCTTGGAGATCTACAGACAATTCCTTTGACTTCATGTTTGGTTTGTGCTCTGACTTGCACCATCAACTTAAGGACCTTATATGTAGACAGGTGTGTGTCTTTCCAAATCATGTCCAAACAACTGAATTTACCCCAGGTGGACTCCAATTAAGCTGTAGAAACATCTCAAGGATGATCAGTGGAAACAGGATGCACCTGAGCTCAATTTTGAGCGTCATGACAAAGGCTGTGAAAACTTATGTAGATGTGAGTTCTTAGTTTTGTTTTTTAATAAAATTGCAAAAATCAAAAAAAAAATAAATCACATTGTCATTATGAGGTATTGTGCGTCAACTGCAAATTATAAAGACGACAATGCTCATATGGCCGAGGATATTTTTAGCATTGAATTATTTTTTACTTTTATTTATGTTTTCATGTTATTTTAATTTTAGTGTGATGTGTGATGAAGAGTGTCATAAATGTGTTGCAATACTGATTTTGGATGGTGATAGACAGAGGTGATGTTCAAATAATGGTACATTTACATGTCATCTCACAAATGCAAATGTACTGACCACCACGTCTCATATTTGTTTCATGGCATGAAACTCTGACAGAATTGTGTGAACACTGAGGCAGTTTTGTGGTGTTCAATTAGGCAGGCTGACCTGTCTGCAGCACTGACTCATGGAAAATACAAAGTGACCAGGAAAAGGTCACAGCGACATTGAAAATGTCTCTGCAATTACAATGAGTCATTGAGCAGTGGTGTATCACTAAGCCGCAGTGACAATGCATTCACAGTGTTTGATGTTTTTTATCTACTGTGTTCTAATGTTACCAGTAGAGACTCTGTTGCACTATGTGCCATCTGCAGATAGACTGAATGTGTTTAAACATTAAGATTAGTGTTATGGCTGAACAACTAAGGGCCAAGTGGATTTATTTTTTGTCAAACTGCTGAATATGAAAGTGTTGAGGTCCACAGATGTCAAATATTCAGCTGTCTGAATCAATTTGTGTTCTGTGTGTGCAAGTGTGTATTTGCATGCACGTAGGCTACACATATGTGTGTGCACGTAGAATGTCGAGCTTTCCATCTCCACGGTATGCAAGCAAGGACTCTTTGATGCATTTAGAGGATCTTTGCCTGAGCAATTTGGGGGATAGGCTTTTAATGTTTTCAAAAGTAAATAACAAAATAAGAAATGCCTGACAGACTTCTTATTACAGAGATAGCAGAACTTTCTCATGAAACTTCATCTTACCAGGAAAGTGAAACTTTTGAGACAGCTGTCTTTTTCTTATTTCCTGGAAGAGTGGGTCTGTGAAACACCTTTTTATAGCAGACTCAAGATTGTTGTGGTGCTCTCTCCAGAAAGGTAAAAAAACACGACTGTAAATCTCCAAAGATCCCTAACAAGTCCCCCCTCTCAAAGACAAGGACCATAAAACATGCGAGAAGGAAAAAGAGGGAAAAGGAGACAGTATGTAAGCCTTGATGGGATAAAGGAGAGGAATTAAGGATGCATTTTATGAGAGCTTTCAGACGCGGTTATCACCTTATCTGAACGACACGGGAACCGTTCTATTTTTTCTTTGACCTTGAGCCTCCCGCACCTTCCTTTCATTTCACGTCTCTGTGTGTGTTCCATTCAACTTTTAATATAAAAAGTTTTAAAATCCTGCTTGTGTTTCCATTACATGTAGAAGTGTGAACATAAATGAACAGTTTTTATTCACTGTGTGTGTTGCATTTGTGTGTGAGAATCTTGATGATGTGCAGCGCTAAAGTCTGTTATGCCAACTAGGGATCATAGGGATCATATAGATTTAAAAAGATATCATATTTTCGTGTCATTTCTTTGTATTAATGTTAGAAATGATAATGTAAAAATGTTGGATAAACTCCATTGGATTTCCACAAAGAATTTGTGTGGGGTGGAGGTAGCTGTTTCCATTGGTGGAACCCTGGAATGGGACCAACTGAAATAACGACAAAAGTTGTGCATACTGAAAGGACCTGACTTTCAAGGTGGACACACAAAGGTGTTCACAGTACACACTGAGAATTGGAGAGGAAATGAATAAAGAAAAAATTGTAGCACTCAACATGCTATGTGTGCGCATGACATATAATCCATTCCCACTGCTTCATTTTGTTTGATTAATTCATGCACAAAAGGAAATTTTTCCCAGTGCAAATGGGGAAGACATTCAGCCCTCTGCATACACATATCTCTCTATGCACACAAAATCTATTCTGTGCTCAGATGTATTGTTGTGTTCATTATCTGCTTGAACACAAATGTCTCTCAATCAGTGTCACTCTCAGTTTAGCGTGCAGTGTGCACTCACTTTGGCACAGCACAATGTTACCAAACAAATTGGTAAGATTGTGCACATAAATTGTACTTTGTGCGCACACAATAGTGTTCTGAATCATGACCTTATTTTATACAAATATATTTTTTCCCTGTCACTCTGGTCCTCAGTATGGACCACAGAAGGAACCAACCTGTTGCACAGATCCCGCCATCCTCCTTAGCTCTACAGGACAGATAGGAGTGCACACAATAACACAATTAGTCTGCAATATGCTTCTGCCATATCATGGATCGCTCAACACGATGCATTCATGATAAGGCCATATATAACGGCTGAGTGGATCCTTGTCATTTGATTGGTGCTTTGTATGTCACGTGACATGGATTCTTCATCCCATTTGTGTTGCATTCCATTTAGCGAGCAAATCTGGTTCGTTTTTCCGTGCAGTTTGGCTGTATATGTTTTGTACCATTGCACGCTGTGAACCCCGCCCACACACACACTAGTGGGGGTGGAGTTTAGCTAAACACGGTGGAGTTTGTTTTGCTGACGGACGATGATTTGAACGAGCTAATTGACAGCGCTAATTCTTCTCACACGAAAAGAAACAAATCCACTACACCATAAGAAGTCTGGAGGCATGAAGACCTGTTAAGAAGAAGTGGATCAAGTTAGGATGAAAACCTGGACAAATTTCTGACACGATTTTTCATTGGACTGAGGAAGTACATAAAGTCTTTTTTGGGAGTGGGGGGTACACGAAGTCAGCACACGGCATCATCTTCGTGTTGGACTGTTGATGTCAAAGCACCAGTGACGAACACCAAATGTAGTCCTTTTTTCTGTTGTTTATAAATTAATATGATATGAAATGACAAGGATCTGTTTAGCCATTATATAAAACAAATAATGAATGTTTTTTTATTATTTCAATGGAACAAATATTTAATTCAGTGAAAGCTGGAACGTACTGTTAAACTCATAAACATTAATTTTTTGTATAATATTGCCCGTTGTCATTGTGTTATTTATGGCCAGTTTAACGTCTTCTTTGCCTAAGACCCCATTCAAACTGAGTTTATAAACACAGGTTGAGCTGGAGACCTGTTTTTCAAATCCTGCTCTTCCTACTCAGATGTCCAAACTCAATGCAGTTGAAGCCAAAACAGATGTGTCTGGAAGTGATAGTGTGAGTGTGTGTTCATTTGGATCTGGACATGCAAGTGCAGGTGTGTGATCTGGATGAGGGGAACACAAGGAAGAGAACACACCCAGAGGATTTGTTGAAATGGGTTTACCAAAATCTTTGGCTCACAAACTTCAAGTCAACATCAACTTTGTTCATATTCATGTCATAAACATTTATCATGAACAAAAAGGAACAGAAGGAAGATCAGTCTTGTATTCTCTGTTCCCTGTAACAAATATATAAAACAAAAAAGAAGTCCATTTGTTACCTCAACTCCCACCCCAACACCGTTTCCTCATTAAGTCACCAAACATCAAATAAACATCAATAACATTAACATGACTGAATGTAGTCTAATATATGAAGACAATTATATATCAATGTAAATAAATGAAAAATAAAACCACTCATCATTTGAAGCTAGATGTTTTCTATCTTCACTCTATGCAGAAATGTCCACAAATATCTGTCACTGAATGAAAAGTGAAAAGTCCCTCACAAAAAAAAAAATCCAATTTGCTCCATGGGGGGGTGTTTGTGCACAAAAACCATCTTATGCACAAAAACAACAACAAATGCGCAAACATTTGTTGTTGTTTTTGTTTTTAATGATGGTATGCTTTGTCTGTAGGACTAAATAAAAAGTAAAAATGCTTTCAGGTTGACAGGACCATTTAGGTTTTTTTAAAGCATTTATGAGGTTTTAGTGGCTGTATGAATTAGTCTGACTCCTGATACAAGTGATGGTGTGCCCTGAATGCAGCCTGTTGAAACATAAGGCGCAGAGAGAGAGGAAGAGAGAGAGATTGAAACCCACATGACCTTTTCTGGCCTAGAGGATTGGCTGTGAGGCAAAGATCATCTACAACAGGGAATGAAACTAGAGGTGACACTCTGTAGTTTCAGAAAGTGATAAAACAAAGTATCTGTGGCATTCCAGCACTGATTTATTAATATAAACATGATGAAAAACAGTTGGATGGATGAGTGTGTCAAGGGTTAAACAATTAATAGAATGTGTGGCTGGGGATGCTTCTACAATTACATTATGTAGCTATTGAGCCCATGACTGTGTTTGTGTTCCTTCACCAAAACGGAAAAGAGGTGTCTTTTAAAGCATTGCTTTTCTTTCTTTATCTCTGAATCCTCTCAAAGTCATTTTGGAAGGTAGATGGGCACAACAGGTGTGTCTTTGCACATACTGGTCTCCAGCCAGAGTGGGAAAATGTGTCCGCCTGCAAAATACAATAGGCTTTATAGGCTGGAGCTGTCTCTGCACTGACCCGCTTCCCAGAGAGTTTTAATGAAGTGGGGTTGCTGGAGGTGTCCCACTGAACCCAACATGACATAGAAAGTGATGAAAGGAAATGATCTCTGTCACAGGAAAAATCTCCACATGCCAATTACTGTATGGAGCGCGGCGCATTCTAAACAGCTACTGTGCCATAGAAAGCTAGAACAGGTAATAGGGGTTTAGGAAAGGCTGAGATACAGAACATACATTAAGCTATTCTATAAACATTGCATTCTTTTGGCTGCTCTATCTCTCCTTCACGTACACACAGACAAACTCCAGTCCCCAGACGGGTTGTTGACAAGAAAAAGAGAACAGCCACATCCAGACACAGGCAGCTGAATGTATATTTTGAAATCTGCACTTTTCTCATTATAAAATTGTGTCACTTGAATGAGCAAACACCTGACAGGGTTCTAGTATATTCATGCATACTGTCCCTGGATAGATGACGAGATGGAGAGAGAGGAAAGGGCGGGACAAAGAGCAGGGACGGGGACTGTGCAAACATAAGAAGCTTGTGATGGAGTAGAGAATCGTGGCTATTTGCTTTTACATGTGCTATGAATGCCGGTGTAATAACTGCATGTAATTACATCTTACACATAATTTACATTTGGATGCACACGCTCATCATGCTTGCTTTTATTTTTGGAATAGTTTGGTTCCGCATACCTGCTATATGTAGCCAGTCAGGTTTTTGGTGTAGTTCAACAGAGAAGGTTTTTTCATATAAGAAAACAGATCAAATCTAGTCTTGAGCCTCCCATGTGCCTTCTAGCAAACTTTAGCTGAAAAGTTCATAGCTTTTAATATTTTGAGGTAAACTTAAAGAATTTGCGGATATTTCTGTTACATATTGTATGTCTCAGAACAGGGCAACACAGTGAATTAGTGGTTAGCACTGTTGCCTCATAGCAAGAAGGTCATAGGATCAATTCCCAACTGTGGCTTTCTGTGTGGGTTCTCTCCAGGTGCAAGTTAGGTGGACTGGAAACTTTAAATTGTCTGGAGGTGTGCGTGTGGGTGTGAATGTGTTTGTTTTTCTATATCTGGCCCTGTGACAGACTGTCATCCTGTAGGGGTATACCCTGCCACACACCATATGACTGCTGGGATAGGCTCCAACCTACCCACCCATCCCCATGACCCTTAATTGGAGTAAGTGGGTATGGAAAGTTGTTGGGAAAGTGTAGTGACACGGACCCACAACAGGGGGCGTAAATGAACGGACAGTGAAAGAGTCGAATATGAACACTTTACTGTTGTGAATGAGCACAACCACAATACAGAGGAAACCGAATTTTGCAAACAGTCAATCCACAAAGGTGACGTGTGGGCAGGCTCGAGGATAGAAGACGTCTGTCCTGAGAAGAACCGGAACCACACGATTTCCTCCGCCACCAAACCTGGAGAATACTGGAGCTGCCAAGTCCCGAGTCCCCAGGTGGCCACCGTCTCCAAATGTCGGATCTGGTACTGCTGGCGAGGAGCAGAAACAATAAGATGTGGGTGTGTGCACACCCAGTAGCAACAATGGTGGAGAGTCCACCTCCACCTCTCACACATACTCGTGCAGCTCCTGTCTCAAACACTTATCTGGCTGGGGTGTGAAGCAAGGCCGTCGCTGATTACGCCAATCTCCCAGATAAGGCACTCCACAGGAAAACAGCAGTAAAACGAGTTCAGACTAAGACACAGTTAGTTTTAAGGCTGAGAATATTACCTTCACAGGTCGATGATATCTCGGCAACGAGGTGGAGATGACGTCCGGTTTTTATGGAGTGGTATGATGAAGTGTAGATGGTTGACAGCTGTCATGAGATAATGAGTGACAGCTGTCACCCCCGGCTGTGTCCGTGGCAGCAGCGCCTTCTCGTGCCTGAAGCCAGCACTTCAGGCAGGGCGCCCTCTGGTGGTGGGCCAGCAGTACCTCCTCTTCTGGCGGCCCACACAACAGAAAGTGGATGGATGTCACAGAACAAACAAGATGTGTTAGGTCTAAATGGTGTACAACCCCAATTCCAATGAAGTTGAGACGTGTAAAATACACTCAACAAAATATAAACGCAAGACTTTTGGTTTTGCTCCCATTTTGTATGAGATGAACTCAAAGATCTAAAACTTTTTCCACATACACAATATCACCATTTCCTTCAGATATTGTTCACAAACCAGTCTAAATCTGTGATAGTGAGCACTTCTCCTTTGCTGAGATAATCCATCCCACCTCACAGGTGTGCCATATCAAGATGCTGATTAGACACCATGATTAGTGCACAGATGTGCCTTAGACTGTCCACAATAAAAGGCCACTCTGAAAGGTGCAGTTTTGTTTGTCAGTATCTGGTGTGACCACCATTTGCCTCATGCAGTGCAACACATCTCCTTCGCATAGAGTTGATCAGGTTGTCAATTGTGGCCTGTGGAATGTTGGTCCACTCCTCTTCAATGGCTGTGCGAAGTTGCTGGATATTGGCAGGAACTGATACACGCTCTCGTATACGCCGGTCCAGAGCATCCCAAACATGCTCAATGGGTGACATGTCCGGTGAGTATGCCGGCCATGCAAGAACTGGGACATTTTCAGCTTCCAAGAATTGTGTACAGATCCTTGCAACATGGGGCCATGCATTATCCTGTTGCAACATGAGGTGATGTTCTTGGATGTATGGCACAACAATGGGCCTCAGGATCTCATCACGGTATCTCTGTGCATTCAAAATGCCATCAATAAAATACACCTGTGTTCTTCGTCCATAACAGATGCCTGCCCATACCATAACCCCACCGCCACCATGGGCCACTCGATCCACAACATTGACATCAGAAAACCGCTCACCCCCACGACGCCACACACGCTGTCTGCCATCTGCCCTGAACAGTGTGAACCGGGATTCATCACCTCTCCAATGTGCCAAACGCCAGCGAATTTGAGCATTTGCCCACTCAAGTCGGTTACGACGACGAACTGGAGTCAGGTCGAGACCCCAATGAGGACGACAAGCATGCAGATGAGCTTCCCTGAGACGGTTTCTGACAGTTTGTGCAGAAATTCTTTGGTTATGCAAACCGATTGTTTCAGCAGCTGTCCGAGTGGCTGGTCTCAGACAATCTTGGAGGTGAACATGCTGGATGTGGAGGTCCTGGGCTGGTGTGGTTACACGTGGTCTGCGGTTGTGAGGCTGGTTGGATGTACTGCCAGATTCTCTGAAACGCCTTTGGAGATGGCTTATGGTAGAGAAATGAACATTCAATACACGAGCAACAGCTCTGGTTGACATTCCTACTGTCAGCATGCCAATTGCACGCTCCCTCAAATCCTACGACATCTGTGGCATTGTGCTGTGTGATAAAACTGCACCTTTCAGAGTGGCCTTTTATTGTGGGCAGTCTAAGGCACACCTATGCACTAATCATGGTGTCTAATCAGCATCTTGATATGGCACACCTGTGAGGTGGGATGGATTATCTCAGCAAAGGAGAAGTGCTCACTATCACAGATTTAGACTGGTTTGTGAACAATATTTGAGGGAAATGGTGATATTGTGTATGTGGAAAAAGTTTTAGATCTTTGAGTTCATCTCATACAAAATGGGAGCAAAGCCAAAAGTGTTGCGTTTATATTTTTGTTGAGTGTAAAATAAAAATAAATAAAAACAGAATACAATTATTTGCAAATCCTCTTCAACCTGCATTCAATTGAACAATTGTTCAGTGAAAGTGTTTGGGAACTGAGGACACTCATGATTGGGTATAAAAGGAGCATCCCCAAAAGTCTCAGCCGTTCACAAGCAAAGATGGACCAAGGATCACAACTTTGTGAACAACTGCATGAGAGATAAGTGGTGAAGACAATAACTGTGACGTGAGACACCGAGGAGACGGGGCCCCAACCATACGACATACCGCAGGTCTAAATGGTGTACAACCCCAATTCCAATGAAGCTGAAATGTTGTGTACAATGTAAATAAAAACAGAATACAACACTTTGCAAATCCTCTTCAACCTGCATTCAATTGAACAATTGTTCAATGAAAGTGTTTCGGAACTGAGGACACTCATGATTGGATATAAAAGTCTCAGCTGTTCACAAGCAAAGATGGACCAAGGATGGACCAAGGATCACAACTTTGTGAACAACTGCATGAAAAAATAGTCCAGCAGTTTAAGAACAATGTTTCTCAATGTTCAATTGCAAGGAATTTAGGGATTACATCATCTACAGTCCATAATATAAACAGAAAATTCAGAGGATCTGGAGAACTTTCTACACATAAGTGGCAAGGCCGAAAACCAATATTGAATGCCCGTGACCTTCGATCCCTCAGGCAACACTGCATTAAAAACTAACATCACTGTGAAAAGGATTTTACCGCATGGGCTCAGGAACACTTCAGAAAACCATTGTCAGTTAACACAGTTTGTCGCTACATCTACAACTGCAAGTTAAAACTCAACCATTCAAAGTGAAAGCCATACATCAACAACATTCAGAAATGCTGCCACCTTCTCTGGGCCCGAGCCTATTTGAAATGGACAGACACAAAGTGGAAAAGTGTGCTGTGGTCTGATGAGTCCACATTTCACATTGTTTTTGGAAATCATGGACGTCAGCAGGAAAAAGACCATCCAGATTGTTACCAGCGCAAAGTTCAAAAGCCAGCATCTGTGATGGTATGGGGGTGTGTTAGTGCCCATGGCATGGGCAACTTACACATCTGTGATGGCACCATCAATGCTGAAAGGTACATCCAGGTTTTGGAACAACACGTGCTGCCATCCAAGCAATGTCTTTTTCAGGGATGTCCCTGCTTATTTCAGCAAGACAATGCCAAGCCACATTCTGCACGTGTTACAACAGCGTGGTGTCGTAGTAAAAGAGTGCGGGTACTAGACTGGCCTGCCTGCAGTCCAGACCTGTCACCCATTGAAAATGTGTGGCGCATTATGAAGCGCAAAATACAACAATGGAGACCCCGGACTGTTGAACAACTGAAGTCGTACATCAAGCAAGAATGGGAAAGAATTCCACCTCCAAAGCTTCAACAATTAGTGTCCTCAGTTCCCAAATGCTTATTGAGTGTTGTTAGAAGGAAAGGTGATGTAACACAGCGGTAAACATACCACTGTCCCAACTTTTTTGAAACGTGTTGCAGGCATCCATTTCAAAATGAGCAAATATTTGCACAAAAACAATAAAGTTTATCAGTTTGAACATTAAATATCTTGTCTTTGTAGTGCATTCAATTGAATATAGGTTGAAGAGGATTTGCAAATCAATGTATTCTGTTTTTATTTACATTTTACACAACATCCCAACTTCATTGGAATTGTTAAATAAAATCACTCACCATTTCTGTCTTCACTCTATGCACAGATTTCAATAAATATTTATCATAGGATGAGAAGTAGAAAGTCTTTCACAAAAAAATGGCCATTTGCTCCTTTGGAGGAGGTGGGGGGGGGGGTAAAGCTTGTAGTTGTTTATTTTCTGCAATGAATTACGTTGTAGAATAAGCCAAAAGTGGCAGTGCTTACCTTCAAAACCATGAAAAACCAGGGACCTTCTTCAGGTTGTTGCTGCCCAGTTTTAACAAACTGGTGCTGCCTCTGTTGACTTTTATTCACCACTGGGGGCAGTACCACATACAGTAGCAGAAAGTGTAGCGTAGAAGAAACACAGAAAAAGAAGCCAGCCAGCCAGAATCACTATAACATTATGAACAAATCATGACCGCAAATGTAAAAATTTAAATGGATATATTTATTTTATGCCACCTACCACTATCTGACATGTTGATTTTGTTTTTACCTCACAAAGTTAATGTTTCTGTGAAGAATCTGACAGGGCCCTCATGTCGACCTAACTTTTACAAAAGTCTGAAGACATGGAAGTAAGATTAACACAAGATTACAACTGTTTACAACTGATTTATAATGTTAAAATCATGCCATCGACCAGCTGATAGCGTATTTAGATCAATCCAGTGGTCCACATATCAATATAGTCATATCTATTTCTTTAAAAAAGATTTTTGATTTGTATTGGTTGGTTGGTGAGTGTATGTGAGTGTGCATGTTCAAATAAAATCCTTCTGCTGCTCCTTTGTTTAGAACAGACCAAAAATTTGTAATGTCTCTTCAATCCTGATCAATTTTTTTCACCTGTTATTTAGAAAATTACCTCAAGAAAATAGTTGTTAAAAAATATATCAATATACTCACAAAAATCTATTCTTTAGGTCCCATACCACCATTCTAAACATCTATATGTCTATTCTCAGGCTTTTCCAATAACTGAATTGAACCTTTTCTGTCTGAATTAAAGTACTACTTCTTATTTAATGAAAAAAAGGCCTTTTGACCTTTTTTCTTCCTCTGCAGCTTCACTCCGTCTCATTTTTTAGCTCTAGAGTCATGTTGTTCTTTTCTCATCCTCTACAGATCTTTTAAATGAAAGGAAGTTGACACTTTTTTCCCCACTGTGCTTTTGGTATCTACCATTACTGTGTGCAGAGAATCCTGTGGTTTTGACATTCTGACCTTTTACTTTCTGGTAACTGAAAGATGCATTCAGAGCGTCCGCATGGTCAAAGCCTTTGTGTTGACAGTTATCATCATTATACCCGTGCACGTTAGCCAGAACAGCAGTATTGTTTCCAGCCCTTTGTGTGTGCATGTGTGCGAGAACAACAAAGATTTTTCATAGATTTGCATCAATCACAAATGACTGTGAGACGGTCATGGACAAAATTTTTTGACTCGGAGAAAAAGCGATTCAATGTCAAGGCCATAGGACAAACTCATCGCACTTGTGGTTACATTTTAACTGTAAAATGAAATTATATGTAACTTGGCTATTGGTGACATTACCTTTAACCTTGGGTGACCTTAACCAACAAAACTCAAGGTCATAACTGTAGTTCAGTACATGTTAAACATTGTGGCTTTTTGGTTTCACAGTTTTGTGGCCAAGTGGGCAGGGGTGGTGGCCAAGTAGTTAATGTGCTTGGTTTCAGTGCAGAAGGTTCCGGGTTCAAATCCCACCCTTGCCACATTTCTCCATGTAATGTGGAGTTGCGTCAGGAAGGGCATCCAGCATAAAACCTGTGCCAATTCAACATGCAGATCCACCTTGGATTTGCTGTGGTGACCCCGAGTGCAAACAAGGGAGCAGCCAAAGGGACTTACTAGTTATTTGTTGCTCCCTGTTGCACATGGATCAGGTAGTGCACTACCTGATGCAGCTAAAACCCAAATGTCACGGCCAAATGAGTGTGATTATCAAAAAATACAGCCCAGCTCAAGTTAGATGGAAGGGCACCTCACATGTATGATGTGTTTATAAAACGACATTCACTCGGCGGGCACTTTATTAGGTACACCTGTTCAATTGCTTGTTTACACAAATAGCTACTCAGCCAGCAACTCAGTGGATTTAGGCATCCAGACATGGTCAAGATGACTTGCTGAAGTTCAAACCAACCATCAGAATGGCGAACAATGGGGATTTAAGTGTGTTTGTATGTGGCATGGTTGTTGGTGCCAGACAGGCTGGTCTGAGAATTTCAGAAACTACTGATCTACCAGGGAGTTTCATACACAACCATTTCTAGGGATTACAGAGCGCTAGCGTGTTGCCCGTAGGGATCCAGTGGCTCTATATTGGTTAGTGTTTATAAAATATGTAGCTGACATTTTTCAAGGATGGTAATAAATTAAGCAAAGCTTGTATAATGAGGTGGAATGGCGTGTGAGTCCAGAATGTTTTTAGAACTTTACACCTCAAAAGTTTTTAGAAGAGGAACTCAACTACGGCTGCAGCTATTGATTATTTAAATAATCAAATATTCTATCGATTATTCTAGTGATTAATCGAGTATTCGGATTAAAAAATTAATTTCATTTCATTAATTTACTTAAGCTTAAGGCCCGGTCCCACTGGGGAGAGGATTAATTGCGCATGAATTGAGTATACAAATTTCGGGCGTTAGTTGTTGTCCGCAACAAAATTAGCCAAAAATGACAAATTTTCCAGTATGAATTACAGATATAATAACAATGTATAGCGAATATATGATGAACAATCACGGATTATTATTATGGAAGTATTACAGATGTATTGAGAATGCATTGGGCACGTGTTGCGGAAACAGCGGTTGTATTGTGCATGCGCGGCATCTGCATTGCGGTCATAAAAGAAGCGCACTCGGGCCTTTCGGCATCACTATTCACACCGACACCACAGCCTCTGGAGCAATTGCTGGACTTGGACAAGCTGATTGGTATGTTGTTGGATGGCAGCAACTATCACACTACGTCTTTGGGGATCCATAACTACATCTGTACGTCTCCACACCTGAACTGGCAATGACTGGCAGGTATGTCTATTTCCGTTTGTTATGCATTCGCAAATTGTTCGCAAATCAGGTGCAAAGCAGATGTAATACAAACGCTTTATTCGTGGCCAATCTGTATGCAATCGCTACAGCTTATTTTAGTTCGTGATGTGGACATGATAGGCACGCTATATATCCATTTTACACACTGTCCCAGTCCGCTGCCAAGCCGCAATACCCCGTCAGTTGCGGATATCAGCAGATAATGGCAGATATACAGGGCATAGATTGAGTATGTATTGAGCATGTATTGCGTATGTAAGGCGGCTGTCATCCGAAACCAAAATTTTGTGCAGCTCAAAAATCCTGGCAATGGAAAAATGTGCCTCTGTCTATAATTGCGGATGTGTGTGGATGTCAGCTGACTCATACAAGCATGTTTTACGGATATTGCGGATGTTTAGCGAATATAAACCAATTTTGTGCGCAATTCATATGCAAATCTTCCTAAACGCCAGTGGGACAGGGCCTTTAATTTAACAATTATACCTGACAGGGAAAATGATAAGTCAGTTTATTGAACAACCAGTTCAACTCCTCTTAAAATAAACATTTTTATTGGCAGACTTTGGTGGCATAACTTAACTGGTAGCTGCTTTGTTAAAGAAAGAAAAGGAGTCCATTTAAGTGGTATTGGCATATTCTGGATTAATTTTAAAGATGACAAAAAAGATGACCAAAAAACTTCAAACATATTACCATAATATTAGGCCTGAATAGGCCTGGAAGAAGTTTCTGTTGGAAGTATTTTAGACATAGGATGAACAGGTTAGGTGAATTGGAAATCATTTATCATTGTCCAGGTCTCCCTTGTAAAAGAGATCTTGATCTCAATAAAGATTAAATTAAAGTGGGAGGGGGAAGTGTTGGCTTTTTAAATACTTAAAAGACACTGGGCTTGAGAGGATTTAGTACTGCTATAACAGACTGATGCAGAACGTGGCAGCAATGCAACAAGGATGCCAGCTGCCATTAAATGCCACAGAAGAAGAGAGGGTATGTTTAGATTATGTCACAGGAGCACGTTTTGAGGTCGGAGCACATTGCTGCATTCACAAATGCCTCAAGAAACCACAAAAAGTGCATAAAAATACTTACTTTACTCATTTGTTGTCAGTCTGGGTAAATAGTTGGACTAATCTCGTTTACTCAGCGGAGTGTTCATGAGACAAGAACAAACGTGTTTTCTTCATGGCAAGTAGTCAGAGCTATCTCCAACCTCCAGCTAGCTCTGGCACAATGTGAACTGAATAACGAAAAATTTATACATTCCTAGCGATACCCATCCCTACTAGCATTCGCTGATCTAAATTAATTACTTTTGTGAACGTGACATTAACATTATCTGTTTCGTCCGCATGGCAGGCTCAATACATACAGTGGATGTTTTCAGCTCAGGTGCTGTAGCATGGAAGAAGTGCTGTTATGGAAAGCTAAATTCGTTTTGCAGTACACGCACTGTATTGTGTTTTGCTTTTGGTTTAATTGATAATGGTCACACACTTTCAACAGTTTCTGACATTCTACGTGGGTTATTTTGTGCTCCCTGCCGCTCACCATTTTCATCTCTGTCCATCTCCATTTTGCATTCTGTGCTTCGCATATGCTTTACGGCGTGCTGTATATGTATCGCACACATAGTAGTGAATTAAACGAAGACTCGAGGCAGAGAATTTTGCCTCGAAGCATTTTAGTCATCAAATTTTTTTGAGGAATTGTTTCAGCCCTAAACTAAACCCTTTTATTTCCTGTTAATTATATAATTTTTGAATGTTAATTTACTGTCTTAATGTATTTATAAATTGTTTAGGTTCTTGTTATCGTATACACACTTATTATTATCATTATGATTATTATTATTACTTCTGTTTTGTCATTTGATATTTAAATGGATCACATTTTAATGTATTTACAATTATAATATGTACTTACATTAATCTTACTAAATAAAATCACACGCACACACATACACACACACACACACACACACACACACACACACTTATGCTTTTAACGCCCACTGCTGGAATGGTGTGTAACTTAAGCTAATATCTGTAGTTTCTCCAAAAATATTAGTCCTATCAATGTTCTGTTTTGGCACCGTTCATCCTTGACCCAAAATACATAAACATACCAAAAGCAAATGTCAGCTGTCCCTAGTCACATGTATGCACAGCTTTTTGTTTTTTCTACATTCTGCTGCAAGCAGGTGCTTTTAATTGTTACACACCCACAAACAGAGACGGTGGCAAAGAGACATCAAAAGCAATGCTGTTTTCAGTCATGGTAACGACAACATGACTTAACTAAAATGACTAAACCAATTGAACTACAAAAATACAATAAATCAATAACACTAATAACACTGTTCAACTTACATGAACCACAATAACATTTAAAACCCCAAAACCACAAACTCCCATGGTGCTTTGCAGCACATTGTCCATTGTTTATTGGTTAGTTAACATTGCTAATTTCTCCAAAAAATATTAGTCTTTACTTTACGTTTTTGCAGCATTCATCCTTGACCCAAAATACATAAGCAGACCAAACAGCAAATGTCAGCTCTCCCCACTTTTGCATGATCAAAGCCATACACATGCACACACGCACACACAGAGGCCACTTGGCTATTATAATATATTGTCCGAAAAAGAAGATATCCAGTGAGCAGCAGTTGTGTGGATGAAAATTCTTTGTTGATGTCAGAGGTCAGAAGTGAATAGGCAGACTTGTTGAATGGCCGACTGTGTGATGCTGTCATGTCAGTATGGACCAACATCTCTGAGGAATGTTTCCAACACCTTGCTCCATCTATACCAACAAGAACTAAGGCAGTTCCGAAGGTAAAAGGAGGTACAATCCGGTACTAGCAAGGTGTACCTAATAAAGTGGCTGGTGAGTGTACATTCACTGTGATTGTGCATATGTACTTTTAAGCTTGCTAATATCACAGAAAACACTAATTAGAAAGCTAAAGAGGGTTTTTCCTTCTACATTGCCATTCACTTTGGTTATAATGCAAAATAAAATTCCCCAGAGCCAGAAAGATATTAACAAAATACATTCCACTTTTGAATCATAAAAGATTCTTCTGAACTGTGGGTGGAAAATTATTTCTGTTTGATGTGCAGCAAGTGAACCTCAACATGTACAAGTTTCAGTATTTTTCAAAGGTGCAACACAGTTAGTTAAATCATGTGCTGCTTTGTGACTTTTTGCTTTGAAATTATTTTCAACAACTTTCAGTGGTTAGGTCTTTGAAAATTTAATCACCATTGTAAACGCTAAATTAAATGATGATTTCCATTAAATTCACAAACTTTGTCTATGCATAGAGAGAGAAGAAGAATAGAGTGATTGTGTGCATCTGCAGTGAAATAATGTCTACTGTGATGTTAAATATCCTGCATGTCATTGCTTTCACCAAAAGTTATCAAACTATCAAAACCAAAAACCTGCCCACACATACTCTGGACTTTCAAGTATTTCTTGGATGAGTTTTCAACCTTTATTTCATTAAGTTAAAGCAGGAACTGCAGAGGCAAAAAAGATGAATAGCCACAGCATGAAGTTATTGAGTAGTAGAAGCTAGGTTGAGAAAAGAGGTGAAGGTCATTGAAGCAGTGAAATGGTTTCATGCCAAGAAAGATCACTCTATATGCATTGTTTGCGCTGAAAGCACTGATGGAGAAGTATTGAGAAGGCCAGAAGGTGTCGCATTGTGTGTTTGCAGATTTAGAAAAAGCTTATGACAGGGTGAACTGCGAAGAGTTGTGCTATTGTCCGGTAACGTTTGGAGCGACAGAGAATTATGTGAGGGTGAAACAGGATATATATGAGGACAGTGGTGAGAAGTGCAGTAGTAGGAAAAACAGATGCATTCAAGGTGGAGGTGGGATTGCATCAAGGATCGACCCTAAGTCCTTTCTTGTTTGCAATGGTGATGGACAGGTTGACAGATGAGATCAGACAGGAGTCTCCGTGGGCCATGATGTTGCAAATGATTTGAAGAGAGATGTGTTTGGAGAGGTGGTGAAATGCTCTGGAGAGAAGAGGAATGAAATGAAAGGAAAATGAGAGAGAACATGGTGGAAGTGAGGTTGTAGAGTAGAGGTGGTGAAGGTAAATGATTTAAATTTAAATTACTTGGAGTGGAGTGGGTGGAGAAGAGCAGATTTGATGAGATACTTTTTGTCTTGGAGGTGATGAGGATGGACAAGATGAGCATATCAAAGAGGCAGCTTAGGTTGACAAAATACATGAGCATGTGGAAAGTATATCAGGAGAAGGATGTTGAGGATGGAGCCACCAGGCAGACAGAAAGAGAAGAAGGAGGTGTCAGGACGGGCGGCTGCCCAGCACCAGGTGCGGCTGGACCCACGAAGCAGGCTCCCAGACTTGGTTTAGGCGTGTGAGAAATCATGGTCTTTATTCCAGGCTCAGGTTCAGTACACAGGTGATCAGTCAGCAGAGCAGAGGCACAATACGGGTTAGGCAAAAACGCAGTCATATTCAGGCAGGGTTCAAAGGCACGAGCAAACACAGTTTTCATGGATGAGGCAAAAAGGCGTGGTCGAGGAGGACAGAGCGAAACACAGTACGTGGCAAGGCAAGAAATCAGGACAAAATACAAAGGCTGGGATGTGTGCATGAAGCAGCAACAAACTGGCAAATGTGTGGTGGCAGGGAGGAGATTAAATAGGCAGGTGTTAACAAGGTGCACTTGAGGAGAAGGGTCTAGAAAGGGGGCGTGGTTAGTGAACAAAGAGTATGGATGGAACAAGATGGTGCGGAAGGGAGTGCGCAAAGCGGAGTGATGTAATAGACAAAGAAATGTGAACTGGTGCCGTGAGTAAATAAAAACACAAAGCAGACTGGGTCAAAGTGTGAGAGGAGGGCACAGAGCTAGTGGAGTGACATGACGTGACAACACAGACAGAGATGCGAGAGGGATGAAAGCATAGAGCAGGTGCAGGGCGTGGAGTGAAACAGAGAACTATGAACACACTAAACAGAAGACAGAATAAAATATAACACCAAACTGGAACATGACAAACTGATCAGAAAACATGGAGCATAGATACTAAATTAAAACTAAACAAGTATTAATAGCAAAATAAGCAAGTGATAACCTAATGAAAACTGCATGAGGAAATAGAGATAAATACTAAAACTAAATTAAACCAAAACTGACTTCACAAGGCGGTAAAACAAACCATAACAAAAAGCAGTGACTAAACAATAACAGAAAACAAATCCTGACATAACAGTACAACTTCTTCTTTGTCTTTCGGCTGTTCCCGTTAGGGGTCGCCACAGCAGATCAATCGTTTCCATCTCACCCTGTCCTCTGTATCTTCCTCTGTCACACCAACCACCTGCATGTCCTCTCTCAGCACATCCATGAACCTCCTCTTTGGTCTCCCTCTTCTCCTCCTGCTTGGTGGCTCCATACTCAGCATCCTTCTCCCTATATACCCTGGGTCCCTCCTTTGCGCATGTCCAAACCATCTCAATCTCGCCTCTCTGACTTTGTCTCCAAACCGTCCCACCTGAGCTGTCTCTCTGATATGTTCATTCCTAATCTTGTCCATTCTTGTCACTCCCAAAGAGAATCTCAACATCTTCAGCTCTGCCACCTCCAGCTCTGCCTCCTGTCTTTTTGTTAGTGCCACTGTCTCTAAACCATACAACATAGCTGGTCTCACTACTGTTTTGTAAGCTTTCCCCTTCACCCTTGCTGATATTCTTCGGTCACAAATCACTCCTGCCACCTTTCTCCACCCACTCCACCCTGCCTGCACTCTCTTCTTCACCTCTCTACCACACTCTCCATTACTTTGAACAGTTGACCCCAAATATTTAAACTCATCTACTTTCACCACTTCTACTCCTTGTAACTGCACTATTCCACTGGGCTCCCTCTCATTCACACACATGTACTCAGTCTTGCTTCTACTGACTTTCATTCCCCTTCTCTCCAAAGCATATCTCCACTTCTCCAGACTAGACTCAACTTGCTGTCTACTCTCACTACAGATCACAATGTCATCTGCAAACATCATAGTCCATGGGGACTCCTGTCTGATCTCATCTGTCAACCTGTCCATCACCACTGCAAACAAGAAAGGACTCAGAGCTGATCCTTGGTGTAATCCCACCTCCACCTTGAATGAGTCTGTCATTCCGACTGCGCATCTCACCGCTGTCACACTATTCTTGTACATGTCCTGCACTACCCTAACATACTTCTCTGCCACTCCAGACTTCCTCATACAATGCCACAACTCTTCTCTTGGCACCCTATCATAAGCTTTTTCTAAGTCCACAAACACACAATGTAACTCTTTCTGTCCTCTGTACTTTTCCAACAGTATTCTCAGAGCAAACATTGCATCTGTAGTGCTCTTTCTCGGCATGAAACCATATTGCTGCTCACAGATCGTCACCTGTTTTCTAAGCCTAGCTTCTACTACTCTTTCCCATAACTTCATGCTGTGGCTGATCAGCTTTATGCCTCTGTAGTTACTGCAGCTCTGCACATCACCCTTGTTCTTGAAAATAGGAACCAGCACACTTCGTCTCCACTCCTCAGGCATGCTCTCACTTTCCAAGATTTTATTAAACAATCTGGTTAGAAACTCTACTGCTATCTCTCCTAGACATTTCCATGCCTCCATTGGAATGTCATCTGGACCAACTGCCTTTCCACTCTTCATCCTCTTCATAGCAGCCCTCACTTCTTCCTTGCTAATCTCTTTTACTTCCTGATTTACTCTCACCACATCATCCATCCTTTTCTCTCACTCATTTTCTTTATTCATCAACTCTTCGAAATATTCCCTCCACCTTCTCAGCACACACTCCTCACTTGTCAGCACATTACCATGTGCATCTTTTACCACCCTAACCTGCTGCACATCCTTTCCAGTTCTGTCCCTTTGTCTGGCCAATCGGTACAAGTCCTTTTCTCCTTCCTTACTATTCAACTTCTTGTACAGCTCGCAATATGCCTTTTCCTTTGCTTTTGCCACTTCTCTTCTCACCTTACGCCCCATCTCCTTGTACTCCTGTCTACTTTCTTCATCTCTCCGACTATCCCAAAACTTTTTCGCCAACCTCTTTCTCCTTATGCTTTCCTGGACCTCTTCATTCCACCACCAAGTCTCCTTGTCTTCCTTCCACTGTCCAGATGTCATACCCAGTACTGCCCTAGCTGTCTCCCTCACCACATCTGCAGTACTCTTCCAGTTGTCCAAAATTGCTTCCCCTCCAACTAGTGCTTCTCTCACCTGCTCGCTAAATTTCACACAACAGTCTTCCTCCTTCAGCTTCCACCATCTGATCCTTTGTTGAGCTCTCACTCTCTTCTTCTTCTTTACCTCTAAAGTCATCCTACAAACAACCATCCTATGCTGTCTAGTGACACTCTCTCCTGCTACCACCTTACAGTCTGTGATTTCTTTTAGCTTGCATCTCCTGTAAAGAATATAGTCCACCTGTGTGCACCTTCCTCCACTCTTATATGTTACCCTGTGCTCCTCCCATTTCTTAAAGTAGGTATTCACCACAGCCATTTCCATCCTTTTTGCAAAATCAACTACCATCTGTCCTTCCCCATTCCTATCCTTGATAGCATATCTACCCATTACTTCCTCATCACCTCTGTTCCCTTCACCAACATGCCCATTGAAGTCTGCTCCTATTACCACTCTTTCATGCTTGGGCACACTCTCCACCACCTCATCTAACACACTCCAGAAATCTTCTTTCTCCTTCATCTCACAACCTACCTGTGGGGCATATGCACTGATGATATTCATCATCACTCCTTCAATTTCCAACTTCACACTCATCACCCTGTCAGACACTCGCTTAACCTCCAACACACTTTTAATATTCTCTTCCTTTAAAATGACCCCAACAGCATTTCTCTTCCTGTCCTCACCATGGTACAACAACTTGTACCCACCGCCGATGCTCCTGCTCTTACTTCCCTTCCACTTGGTCTCTTGCACACACAATATGTCTACCTTTCTCCTCTCCATCATATCAGCCAGCTCTCTCCCTTTACCAGTCATACTGCCAACATTCAAAGTCCCCACTCTCATTTCCACCCTTCTAGTTTTCTTCTTCTCCCGCTGTTCCTGGCAACATTTTCCTCCTCTTCTTCGTCATCTTTGCCCAGCAGTAGCCCAATTTCCACCAGCACCCTGTTGGGCAATAGCACCGGTGGCGGACATTGTTAACCCGGGGCGCAACCGATCCGGTATGGGAATTCGATTCTGAGTCTGCATAGTTGGGTTGGCTTGTTTTACGTCGGATTCCCTTCCTGACACAACCCTCCTCATTTATCCAGGCTTGGGACCGGCACTCAGAATATACTGGCTGCACACCCCATGTGGCTGAGTTGACATAACAGTACAACAAATATTACAAATGAGAGGAACTAGATAAACAAGTGATAAATTAAACAATAAATGAAAACACAACTGACTAAAGAAAACTAGAACAGAACGAAAGGCCAAAGTAAAAAGTAACAAAGAAAACAAAGTGACGAATCCAAACAGAACAGAGAATAATCACGATGAAAATAAAATAACTAGTAAAATCAAGACCAGGGCATGTGAAGGGGAAAAAAGAAAGAGGGAAAACCCAAATCAAGCCACAGATCCGGCCGAAATCGTGACAGGAAGCCAACGAGGGGGTTCATGATTGTGGTGAGGGATGCCATGTAGGTGGTTGGTGTGGCAGAAGAAAATACAGAGGATAGATTGAAATGGAGACACTTTATCTGCTGTTGCAAAGTTAATGCATAATGATGCATTAACTTTGGGGCCTCAGCCCAGGAAGATGGCACTTGTGTAGCTATAGTCTGGAGACTGAAGCAACATTATTTTTACTTCTTGTATCAGTAATTTTGTGCTATTGCGCAGATGCACAAACAAGCCAGTCACACATTGCAACATCCATTTTTTTCTCCCTGCCCTGCACCTCTCTGTTGGCCAGGTTGTACATGCAGCAGATGTGACTTTTTGCTTACCACTCCGTTGGACCACAGACGTGTGATCGAAACAACAGCAGCCAAGTGCTGTGGAATACGTTCTATGTCTGTCTGGAACATCTGCCACTGTTGAGTGTGTTTATCTCAGATTTGAATTCATTTTGGCATGAAATACTCTCCTTTTCATGGCAAACTGCTGAAGGACAAAAGCACTGTGCAACTGATGGCATCAGGTGAAAAAAAACCCTCACAAAAAGATATAGTTATACAGTAGTATATTTCCTTGAAATGTTGAGTTTTTGCCAAATTTGTTGTTTTTACAGCGCAGGCTAATGTTGGCACACACACATCAGAATGTTGATCATTCAATACATAGGAATTTGTCTTTGACGGTCGCAACAACTCTGTGGTATACAAAAACATTCAGTACTGTCAGCACTAATAGGACGTAATGGATGACAGCAGACAGCAGCAGCATCTTCCCAGAGCAAAGAGCCATGGATTTATTCTCCATTAGTGCACATAAATATGTCTGCTTTTCTTAATCAGCCTTCAGAAAGATAGAATCAGATTGTGATTCAGAATTATTTATTTTCCAGTGTTCCTCTTGTCAAATTTGGATACATTTTGTTGCAGGTTTTCATCACTTATAAATTACTCATTTTTGATGCTCCTGCATCACATATTAAAGCAGAAATGTTGGTGTTATTTAATCTTTATGTAATGGATTAGTGGATCCTTGTCTTTTGATTGGTGGCTTGTATGTCACGTGACATGGATTATTCGTACCATTTTCTGTTGTGTTTCATTTACCGTGCAATAGTTCTTTTTTAGTGTGCAGTTTTGGTGCTGTATGAAATGTGCTATTGCACGCTCCAACCACCGCGCATGCTCACACTACTGGAGGTGGTGTTTAGCTAAACATAGCAGAGTTTGTTTTTCTGGCGGACGATGATTTGAAAGAGCTAACTGTTGCTGCTAATTCATCTAACACACACACAAACAAACAAACCCACCACGCTGTAAGCCGTCTGGAGGCATTAAGAGCTGTTAGGATGAAAAGCCGGACAAATTTCTGATGCGATTTTTCACTGGAGTGAGGAAAGCACATAATAATCTGTACGCAAAGTCAGTGCACGGCATCACGGGCTACTGAGAACAATTTTGGACTCCTGTGTAAAGTTTGTGTTGGACTGTTAAGCACCAGTGAGGAGCACCAAAATGTAAGCCCTTTTTCTGTTGTTTGTAAATTAATAAAATATCAAATGACAAGGATCTGTTTTCGCCATTATATAAAACAAATAATGAATGTTTTTTTTCCATTCTTTCAATGGAACAAATATTTAATTCAGTGAAAGATAAAACAATCAATAAGGTGAAATCCATACCATTGAACTTATAAACATTCATTATTTGTATTATATAGGTCAAAATGCAAAATGTGATAAACAATGCTTTGTTGTGATAGCTCAAAGTAACCAGAAATTTTATTCCTCATGCTTTAAAGCTTCATACACTGTGTTTATTATTATTGCTACTGCTGCTGTTGTTGTTCCTTGTGCACATACAGAGCCTGTGTTGACTGTAGCTTTTCAATATAAAATTGAGAAACTGTGTGATTCTCGTTTATTCACTTGTGTTTTAATGTTTCAGTGTCAAATCACCTGGAAGGTTTGAGGCATTTATTTCAAATCGCTTGGTGATGTATTAAAACCCAATTTGTCACAGCATGTGATGTCTTCCCTTCGATACAGACTCTGGAACAATGTTCAAAACAGATTTTGAAATGTTTTGATTAAGCGTTACTAATCTGCAGTACAGATGAAAAGTTTTGGCGTGAGCTCCAGCCACACGTTCCAGCTACTGTTTAATTCCAGTTTTAGTTTCCTGTTATGTTGGATATGTTGTGCCGTTGCCCATGTAGTGAGCATCATGTTTTTCCCAGTGGTTGCTAGCATGTTAGCTAGGCAGGGCGAAACAGTGAGCATACAGCTCATCCTATGTGCAGAAATAAGCCAGAAACAGTCATTTTCAACCATAGCTGTTCAGAATTGTCATTAATTTATCCAGCATTCATTAACCATTCATAACTTGTAAGTTAACAGTTACTTGAAGATGGAGGCCTCCACTAACCATCCAACAGGTGGCAGTCATCTCAAAGTTTCTTTTTAGCTTGATCGTTTGCATCAAATTTCACCAGATGCAATAGATTGTCCTCATTATGCGTTCTTATAATTTAGTGGATTACAAGATGCCTGCATTTGCAAGGGCTGATTGTTTCCACAGTGCAAGGTTCCTGGTTCAAGGCCACCCCAGCACATTCTCCATGTAATGTGAAGTTGCATCTGAAAGGGCATCTGCCATAAAACGTGCCATATCAACATGTAGTTCCACCTCAGATCGGCTTTTCTTTTTTATTTACATTGTTTGCACCTTTACACTTTTTCTTAGAAAACTGCAGAGAGCAGATATTGTTGTATAACTCATAAGTTTACATTTGTGTCAATATGACACTGGAGCGAAGAATCTACAGGAGGCACATTTTCGGTTCAGTATGTTACAGTGCATTTACACATAGGCAAGACGCATTACAAATGTCATATTTGCATCATTCTTGGCACATTCCTTACATTTTTAACATGACGTAACACATCTGAATAGGTGTCTTAATGTGTGTTCATTTCAATTTATTTTCATTTATATAGCGCCAAATCACAACAAAGTTGCCTCAAAGCGCTTCACACAGATAAGGTCTAACCTTACCAACCCCAAAAGCAATGGTGGTAAGGAAAAACTCCCTTTGAGGAAGAAACCTCAAGCAGACCAGACTCAAAGGGGTGACCTTCTGCTTGGGCCATGCTACAAACATAAATTACAGAACAATTCACGGATGAATATACAAGAAATGCATTTGGCGCACAGGACAGGAGGATCGCCAACACGAATACAACTCCCATCTCTGGATGGAGCTGCACCTTAATCAGAGAGGAAAAAAAAAACAGAATCAGGCATCAGAAAGACAAAAAAATACTGTATAATTTGCCAGCATTAAACAATAAGAAAACAGAGAAATACTAAGGCGATCGCTGGCCACTAGCCCTAAACTTCACTAAAAGATCCAGAATTTAGGTAAAGTTTAGCCCGTGGCCAGCTCCAATTACTAATAAATGAATTAAAAGAGTAAAAAGCGTAAAACAAAACTGTACCAGTATGCCAGCCATATGAAAGGGAAAATAAGTGCGTCTTAAGTCTGGACTTGAAAGTCTCCACAGAATCTGATTGTTTTATTGACGCAGGGAGATCATTCCACAGAACAGGGGCACGAAAAGAGAAAGCTCTGTGACCCGCAGACTTCTTATTCACCTTAGGGACACAAAGTAGTCCTGCACCCTGAGAACGTAAAGCCCGGGCCGGTACGTAAGATTTAATTAGGTCAGCTAGATAGGGAGGTGCCAGTCCATGAATAATTTTATAGGTTAGTAGCAGAACCTTAAGATCTGATCTCACTGGGACAGGAAGCCAGTGAAGGGATGCCAAAATGGGTGTAATGTGGTCGAACTTTCTGCTTCGTGTCGAAAGTCTGGCTGCAGCATTTTGACCCCTAATGCTAGACTGCGGTAAACCAGAAAATAGAACATTGCAGTAGTCCAATCTAGAAGAGATAAATGCATGGATCAGGGTCTCGGCATCAGCTATAGACAGGATGGGACGAATCTTCGCTATATTTCGCAGGTGGAAGAAAGCAGTCCTAGTAATATTTGTAATGTGGAGGCAAAAGGACAACGAAGGATCAAAAATTACCCCAAGGTTCCTCACTTTGTCAGTGTGATGTATGACACACGAGCCAAGGCTGAGTGTTAACTGGTCAAATTGATGCTGATGTCTCACTGGACCAAGAACCATCATTTGAGTCTTATCAGAGTTTAAAAATAGGAAGTTTCTAGACATCCAACTTCTCACTGCTGCAAGTCAATGTTCTAAGGATTTTATGTGAATGAGATTACCAGCAGTTATCGGCATGTATAACTGAGTATCATCTGCATAGCAGTGAAAGGTAATCCCAAAACACTGCAATATGTGCCAAAGAGGTGCTATATAAAGGGAGAAAAGCAGGGGACCTAAGACAGACCCCTGTGGAACCCCAAATTTCATGTCACTAAGGTTAGAGGTAGTGTTACTGTACAAAACACAGTGAGAACGACTGGTCAAGTATGACGTCAGCCATGCAAGGGCACTCCCAGTAATCCCAAAATGATTTTCCAGCCTATTAAGTAGAATATGATGATCCACTGTATCAAATGCAGCACTGAGATCTAACAGCAACAGAACCGTAGTGGGGTCCAAATCCATTGTAAGCAGAAGATCATTCACCACTTTAGTGAGAGCCATCTCTGTGGAATGATATTTTCTAAAAGCAGACTGCAGTGGCTCAAAGAGATTATTCTCAGTAAGACAGTCTACGAGCTGCCGTGACACCACTTTTTCCAGAATTTTAGAGAAAAATGATAGATTTGATATCGGCCGATAGTTTGTCGATGCACTAGGGTCAAGATTAGGTTTCTTAAGTAATGGTTTAATCACTGCAGATTTGAAACATTTAGGAACAGATCCAGAAGTTAAAGAAAGATGAATAATTTCCAGCACAGTCGGCCCAAGAGTGGGCCACAGGTCCTTAAACAGTTTTGTTGGTATAGGATCAAATAAACAGGTTGTGCTTTTTGTTGACATTACGAGTTTTGTCAGCATGCCTAGTGAGATACTGTCAAATTCTGTAAATCTAGGTAGTACCTCAGTAGTGGCGCCCACATCAATAGCAGGGTGTAGTGGCTGGATTAAGGCATGCCGGGATATGTTTAACCTGATGTCTTCTATTTTCTTCTCAAAGTAATCCAGGAAATCTTGTGCTGTAAAAGGAGAGCGAAATACAGGTGGTTGTCCATGTAAAAGTGTTGCCACCGTGTCGAACAAGAACTTATGCTTGTTTTTGTTGATCAAATCAGAGTAGTAAGTCCACTTTGTAGCAACATAGCATCACGCCACGCAAGGTGAAATAATTCTAATTTAACAGTGGTGCGTGATATTCATGATTTTTGTGGAGCATGTTTTTGGCTGTCGAAAAATCTTCCACGAATGTCACGCACCATTTTCATTTCGCCTCATGTCATGGAGGTCGCAACTGAGTGCGTTGATCCGTATTGATTAGTGGTGACCCCTAATAGAGCATGACAGCGTTCTTCTCTGACCTGCGCACAATTAAACCCTGCTGCACCGCATTCAGTTTCATTGCTGCAGTATGCTGAAGAACAGTGACGCCAAGCCGGCTAAAAGTTTCATTCCAATGCTCCTCAGCGTGCTCCTTCAGGTGTTCCACCTGCTGCATGTGCCTGATGTTTAGGAAAACGAGCAAGACGAGAGCCACGTGCAGCCACACATCTGGCTCTCTCACTCTCCTCCTCCTTTCTGCGCCACTCCATGGCACAGAGCCCAACTAAGCATGCAGTCACAAAGTTCTTCTGCTGTGGATTTTGAGGAGCAAACTGGAGCGATCTGAATTGTTCATCAACTAACGGTTGGATGAATATGGGAGTTTGTGTGGAGACAAGTCGCCTCATTCACAATGTGACAGAACTTAACGATGCGCTGTTATGTGCGATAGCAGCAGCATGGAACATTATTCTTTACTGTGCGTAATGGTTCTTGATAATTCTCCAGCAACATGTGCCATTACTCATAACGTGTGGTAAAAGGTTGCAGCAGTTCCTGAAGACACCTGATGCCTCTGCCTCAAATCATCACATTCGTGATCAGCGGCCAAGAATGTGATATTTGTGACATTCGTGACTTGCCGTCATTATGTGTAAACGCAGCATTATGATGAAATTGTTCAACAGCTCAGTTCTTACTTTAACACTTGTGTGTGCTGTCATTTTGGCTGCTGCCCTTGTTTTCTTTTTATTTTTGGGTCGGAGCCACCACAGCGGAGCGCCAGATCTGCAATGGTATTTGGCACAAGTTTTACACCGGATTCCCTTCCTGACGCAACTCCAGTTTTACCTGGAGAAATCTTACTTTAACACTTAAAAAAACCCCACTGCCAATTCAATTCTTAATTTATCTCATTTAGTATAATCAGCAGAGATCAGTTATTTTTGAGAAGTGCTGGTCTGCTTTGTTCTATCAAATAAATGGATAAAATGGAGAGTAGTTAGGAGCGGATGTTAAAAAAAACATTAGTGAGCTGGAACAGGTAATTTCTTTTTTTTTTTCAGATCATTTTCTTTGTCTTTTCACCAGTGTAAATCAAACAACTATTTAATATAAAAGTAACATAACAGAAAAGTCTGCAGACTAAAACAGACTAAAACTAATTTAGTGCTCTTGTTTTACATATGTAATTCAACGGTAACAGAATTCCAATCAGAGCAAATTTTTAATGGCAATCTACAATATGGCCATATTTTGCTATCATTGTAATTGTAATTGTGTTACACACACACAAAAACACACAAAGACCATCATCATGTATTGTCACTGCTTACAAGCTTAAAGATATATCATGTGCACAGAGGATCTGCTGAGGCTCCTTGCAATAACCAATGTTGCAAGGGATGGGAGCAGACAAAATCAAACCAATAAGAAGTGAGCAAGCAGCTGTCATTTAGACAGAATGATGACAAGTCCAACATTAAGCGAAGGTGTTTTGCCTGGACTGGACAAAGCATAAGCTCATTGACAATTTACTACATTTGTCAGTGCTGTAATTTTACCCATACAGAAGAGAGGCATAGAACATGTACACATGCTTGCACATTCGGTTAACTGAAACCTGAAGTATTTACCTTTGACTGAAAAATTACTTTTTATTTGAAACCATTGCTCAAAGAGAATTTTTCATTTTTATTAGAGTAATTTTTGTTGGTAGTCATTATACTTTGAGTATAGAGTTTCAGTGCTCTCCCCATCGCAGATGGTTCCCCTCATCAAGTCTGGTCTGCTTATGTTTTTTTACTATGAGTTTTTCCTTACTGCTGTCACAAATGTGCTTGCTCATGGGGCGGGTAAGGTATCGACATTATCTGTACTTTTATCTGTACCTTTGAGGTGGTTTATAATATGATTTAGCATTGTATATATAAATGAAATTAAATTAAAATGCTATTTTTAAAGGTAAAGAGCAGCCTAAACAGACAGGAGCACAGGATGAGAGTCAGCAGCAGGAACAATGCAGGAAAACTAAACTGACAGAAAAACCCAGCAACTGAGGACCATACTGTGACAAACTTAAGTAGTGACACAAACATGAGTAGACAAGCGACAGGTGGTGTGATTAGGAATGTGAAACAGCTATAAGAAACAACCAGTGACAGAGACACACCTACAAGCACACACACACAGACAGAGTGAAACAAACCACAAAGAGCACTGTGGTGAGACAGATATTTGGTTGAACCGAAAACACACCATAAAAAATAATCAAAGTAAAGGGAACCACAAAGTAACTAAGGAGCCAAGGAAGAAAGGCAGAAAAATACGTGGAACTCAAGAAAGTGTGTAAAACAAGAAAACAATGCGAATAACAGATAAGACACAGACAGGGGACAGACAACAGTGACAGATTTGATGACAATTTGGTGATTGTGAATGGGTCGTGTCTGCATATTGGACATATACCTATATCTAACAGTATTAACAGTAATAATAATAAGACCATATGCATATATATTCCACACATTCACTCATTTGAAAGCATCATGTAATGAGTGACTTTGATGGAGAGAGAAATGCAAAACAAAGTCACATTGGCTCTTTATATTAAATAAGATTTGTATAAAGGCAGATGGAAGGCTTGAATAAATCTCTTCAGACACCAAGGCCACTGAAAGAGAGTGAATAAAGTTTAGCGCACTGAACAGTTCACACAGTCTCGTTTGATCTACTAAGCAGATTTGTGTGCATGAATCATGCTATATTCAAGGTGTCACCCAAAAATCTGATATCTATCTGCACGCTGTCACTTTGTCACAGCTTGTAGTGCACAGTGTCAAAATTGTGACACTTGTTTCAAACGGCCATCCAATTTCAACAAATCCATTTCAGCTCTGTATTCTCATTAAGCCTTTTTTGCAGCGTTTTATTGCACTATTGATTTCCATTCCTGTTATGTCTTTTGGAAGATTACATTTTCATATAAGTAAAATGGTAACCACAGTTTCCAGCAGGGACAACTATGTGACTGTAGTATTCTGTGAAGTTACAGTTGCAGATATGAGTTCTGATTCAGAAAGTTCAGTTTCTGCAGTTGTGTTTCACTTAGTTGTGCTTGTTTATGCAGTTGTGTCTTCACACTAATGGGTTCTCATTCTAAATTGTTTATCAGGAGCTCAGGTTTGCTCAGAATATAGATTTTGCATTAAAGTTGTCAACATTGTACTATTGACAACAAGTGTACAATGCTCCCTAGTTAGGACAATGATGATGCATTATTATACATTATGTCCTGATGAAAATAATTGTATTGAGTTTAAAAATAGCTTATATAATGTAAACACCTGCATTTTAAGCATTATTGCCAAATGTATTTGTTCAGATGCTCTTTATCAGTAAAATCCATTGTTTTCTAACTTTTGCTGACTGGTGAAGGTTCTTAGTCATCCAGGATGAACATATCTCCAAGTTTAGAGTACAGCAGTACAGTACAGCTGAATCCCGAGGGTAAGTGGCAAAATGTCTTGAAGACCAACAAGAAGTCCAGTGGCTGTAAACATCTACAACCCCTGGCAAAAATTATGTAATCACCGGCCTCGGAGGATGTTCATTCAGTTGTTTAATTTTCTCCCAGTTTCCTCCCATTCGTTCCTCATTTGTTTTGTTGTGCATTTTCGATTTTTGAGACAAAATTAAACAACTGAATGAACATCCTGTTGGGAAAGTGTAGGAACACGGACCCACAACAGGGGGCGCAAATGAACGGACAATGGAGAAAGTCAAATCACAAAGTTTTACTGTTGTGAATTCACACAACAAACACAACAGATTACAAATACAGCAGTAACCGAATTCCAAAGGTGTCGTGTGGGCAGGCTCGACGATAGGAGACGTCTGTCCGAGTCGAACCAGAACCACCCGATTTCCTCTGCCACCGAACCCCGGGGATACTGGAGCCGCCAAGTCCCAAACCCCAGGTGGCCACTGCCTCCGCTCGTCGGATCCGGTACTGCTGGCAAGGAACAGAAACAGTCAGGTGTGGGTGCGGCTGCACCCAGCAACACACAGGGTGGAACACCACCTCCACCTCTTGTCAGGAAAACACTAAAGTGCAGGAGTGTGAGTACTTATCCAAATACTGTTTCCTGCTGCTCTTCTCTCTCTCTGTATAAAGGCAAAAGGTAATTAAGGTTGATATAATCGGCTGGATACGTTACCTCCTTGGTAAAGCGATATCTCGGCAATGAGGTGGAGATGCCGTCCTGCTGATATACCTCCCTGTTGATTGATATCAGCTGTCTCGTCTCAGGTGATGGGTGACAGCTGTCACCCTGGCTGCTCCTGTGAGGCGACAGCGCCCTCTGGTGCCTGGAGCCCGCACTCCAGACAGGGCGCCCTCTGGTGGTGGTGGGCCAGCAGTACCTCCTCTTCGGCGGCCCACACAACACATCCTCCGAGGCCGGTGATTCCATAATTTTTGCCAGGGGTTGTAGAAAAGTTTTGCCTATTTTTGGCATATTGTTAGTGTTGATGGTGCAACACAAATGGGTATTGCACAGGTTTCACTAAGGTGGCCAGCACCTCAAAATCTAACACAATAAAATAGACAATAAAATGTCAGAAACTGGTCAAAATGATCTTGGTCAAACATAGGCTGTGGTAGACAACCTAATAATAATAATAAAAATAATAATAACAAGAGCAATCATGATCCAGATCCAGATCAACTCCAAAATTCAGTGTAGTCTTCCATGCCCTAATATCTATATGTGGTGCAAATCTGGTGAGAATCTGTGAAGTAGTTTTGACATAATCCTTCAAAACCTATATAAAGTGAAATCTTGATCCAGAATTTGGATCCAAATCCAACTCAGTTCCAAAATTCAGTGAAGTCTTCCATGCCTCAATGTCTATCTGTAGTGCACATTTGGTGAGAATCCATGAAGTAGTTCTGACGTAATCCTTAAAAGCCTATAAAGGTAAATCTTGATCCAGAATCTGGATCCGGATCCGGATCACCTCCAAAATTTAATGGAGTCTTCCATGGCATAATATGTATCTGTGGTGAAAATTTGGTGAGAATCTGTGAAGTAGTTTTGATCTAATCCTTCAAAGCCTATATAAAGTGAAATCCTAAGCCAGAATCCAGATCAGGTGTAGCCAACCAAACAGTCCCCCCTAAAAATCGCTGCCCCCTGCCTTCACTGCACATGTGCCATTTCAGAGCGTCTGTGGCAATTTACCGATTATTGCCTCATTTCTGCTTAAAACTGCACTCAAGTCATCATCTGTCTCAGAAACAGATATCTGAAGCTTTTGTACAACAATCATTTCCACATAAATTCAGCCTTTTTTCATCATAAAAGATGGGGGAGTGATCAGATCGTGACACCAGCACATCTGAGTCTGACTCGCTACACCCAAAGCGATCAAAGGGATATAACCATTAACCATCAGATGACAAAGTAAAACCTCTTAAATCATTCTAAAGTCTGGTTTATGCAGAAATGAGGCAGTTTTAAGCAGAAGCGAGGTGGTAATCGGTGAATCGCTGCTGATGTTCTGAAATGACACATGCACAGTGAAGGCAGGGGGAACTGTTCGGTCTGCGACACAGGATCACCTCCAAAATTCAGTGGAGTCTTCCATGCCCTAATATCTATCTGTGATGCAAATGTGGTGAGAATCCATGAAGTAGTTTTGACGTAATCCTTTAAAGCCTATATGAAGTGAAATCTTGATCTAGAATCTGGATCCAGATCCAGATCACCTCCAAAATTTAGCAAAGTCTTTCATGGCCTATTATCTATCTGTGGTGAAAATTTCATCAAAATCTGTGCAGTAGTTTTGACATAATCCTGCTAATAGACAGACAAATAAAGAAATAAATAAACACTGATGATTTTATTACGTCCTTGGTGGACGTAATAAAAATCGAGCTTTTATTGTCATTGTTAATTTTCATACATACAATGAATCCATGCTTGTGCATGTCTGCAGCAACTGCTTTTCCCTTTCTTTGTTGCTACTGGACTGAGTGGCAGAATGTCAGACACGCTGTGACTGAGGTGTGTAACTGCCTTAAAGGGATCATAATATGCATCTTTTCACAAACTAATGTAAATCATGTATCTTCAAACAAACATTGAAGGTCGTTGTTAAAAAAAAGCCGTATATCTGAGGTGATGCATCGTAAAATACCTTTTCAGCTCTTTAAGAGCTTCAACCTGGTGCAAAGCAGCACAGTGCAATTGTCATTGCTCTTTCGAAAATTACATAGTTGTCATTTTCATGCCAAGCACCAAGTCAAGTCAGAACTGGGAGCATGCGCTAGTGCCACCTGTCACTGCATCCACAACACCACAGAACCACCACAGGTCCTGGATGGTAACCACTCAGGCAGACAACTGATCCGTCCTCACTTCACAGAAGTACCCATCTATTTACCACAGCCAGACAAAATGTGTGCATCCGCATGGCCTTCTCCAGGTGCTGGGGTTCTCACCACTGAGGCACTTATGTATATTCTGGATTATTCCCAGAGAAATGCACCACATGGCCAAAATGTCATAGCTGATGCGCCCTTGATCAAGACCACCTGTACACCGGTCTACAAGTACATCTGGAGTTACGTCAAGAAAGGGTATCTAGGGTAAAACCGACACATAAAAATGTGGCTCAATGCTGGATCTGCTATAAATAAGTAAAGTTTATTTATATAGCCTTTCAAGGTAAAAGTGCTTCACATAAGAACAAAGTAATTAAAACAGGCAAAACATAAAACAAATAAAACTAGGTAAAATCCAGCCCATACAAATGTGTCTTGGGCTTCACTTTAAACATTTTGATTGGGTCCACAGAACGTAGGCCCAAAAGCAATGCATTCCACATTTTAGGAGCCACCACCTCCAAAGCACAGTCTCCCCTGGTCTTTATTCTTGTCCTAGGCACAACCAACAGGCTCAGATCTGAAGACCTCAGAGGCCTGCTTGTCACATACAGATGCAGTAGTAGTGTCGGACGCAGCTCGGAGAACCGACCAGTGTTTGAAGGACCCAGTATGAAATAAGCAGAGCACGGTACAAAGGCTAACTGAATTTAATACATAACAGTGATAATATAATAACAAAAGGTGCGGTCTGGTGTGGTGCGCTCCCAGCAGCGCTAACGGTCCGGAGCCAGAAGCTGTTTCGGACCCAAGGACCCCACCGACACCCCCCAGGTGGCCGCAACAACCGAGTCTGTGAAAGAAGGAACCATTATGTGAGTCCACACTCTACACACAGAACACTTAAAGGTGTACAAACAGCAAACACTTCCTGGCTTGATTACTGATCAGCTTCCCAACCTGCAGGCATGGAACAATCAGTTCACAAAACTCCACTGCAGTGAAAGCTGATACATGACTAACAAACAGCTCAATACAATAAGGTGTGAGGGACACCACATTTACTGACTGTATAACTGTTAGTCACAAAATCTAACGTACCTCAGGAAGTGTGCTGACGAGCGTGAGACCTCACCCCCTCCTCTTTCACAGACTGTGCATCAAACCTGGACGTTCTCAGCATCCGCTGCTGATGAGATGGCTCCCAAGACGACGATCTCACCCGTCTGGTCACAAGGTCGAGTCTCTGGCAAATACACACTGTGCACTCCAGTCTTAAATGCCAACATGTTCCAATCCATCCAGATGCACCACAGCTGTGAGTCCTGACGAGTCGCAGGTGATCAGGGTGAGGTCCTGACAGCCTCAGCAACACAGCCACTCAGTCCCAAACGCACGCCACCTGGGAGGAAACCAAAAGACAAACAAACCGGCAGCCAGGCCCCCCCAGCCATATAACAAGCTCAGGGATATAAGGTGGCATTTGACTGTGCAGCGCTCTAAAAGTCAAGATGAAAATTTTTAAATGAAGTCTAAAATGGATGGGGAGCCAGTGCAAAATTGAAAGACTTAGCGTTACATGTGACCTCTTTGATGACCCCATAAGAATTTGTTAGCGGTCCAGAGAGGACTTGCTACGGCTAAAAACAGTGAGTTACAATAATCCAGACGTGATGAGACAAACGCATGAATCATCATCTCCATCTCAGCCCTTGACACAAATGGGCAATAACACAAACAGATAACATATGCATCAAAATTGAGGGACTGATCAAACATAACACCTAACAAAAAGGGCCAGCGAACCAAGGTTCCCAACCACAGTTGGAACAAACTCATCAGGGATACAAACAAGGATCTCAGTTTTTGCTGTGTTAAAGGACAAGTAGTTAGCTGTCATCCAGCCACCAATATCTTCAGCACAGCTCTGAAGAGCAGAAACTCTAGAAACAGTCTGAGGGGTGAATGAAATATATAGCTGGATGTCATCCACATAACAGTGGTAAGAAACCTCTTAAAAAAAGCTCAGGACATGACCAAGTGGGAGCAATTATAGAGCAAATACTGTAGGTCCCATAACAGAGCCTTGAGGCACACTACAGGATAACATGGCAGAGGAGGACATACATTTATCAGCCGCAACAGCGAAAGTCCTGTGCGACAGATGAGATTAAAAACCAGTCCAGGGCAGAACCAGAAATGCCCACCCAAGTCCTAAATCTCTCAATTAAAACACCATGATCAACCGTATCAAAAGCTGCAGAGAGCTGTGGCAACCCTCTGCATAAGTGAGAACAGACAAAAGAAAGCTGTGGATGTCACCTTACTGTTTCTCTGCTTCACCTCAAGGAGCTTTGGTGGTTGTTGTCATGCATTGTGCATACATCTGTTAACTTGCCAGAAAACATTTAACTTGGCAAAGTGTAAGGTTTCAGCATACTCCAACTCTGAAATCTAATGAGAAATGGCATTGTGATTGTTTTATTGTATGTTTTTGTAAAACGCACCCACGAGTGACTGCATAAAACTTCTTTGTGCCCTGCACCTGACTTTGAGATAAGATTACACACCCCACTTGGAGTTGGGCACACTGCAAACGCACTTGTGGTATACAGTTAAGATTGTACACCATATATTGTCAAGATAGGGCCCAACATGTCTGTGTTTGTCACTTTAAATGGAAAATGCTGCTGACGACAACCACCCGCCGCCGCCTCTTCGAAGAGAAGCACAGGAGGAGCACTTCATTGGTTGAATAGTGCATCTGTGCCACAAACTGTATGGACAGGTCTCACAGAACAAACAGAAGTTCAAATATGGACTTCTGTGACAAGAACCCAAATTGAGCTTCTAGCAGTACAGTTTGTGCACACAAAAATATAGAACTTTTGGACTTTGGGGATGTTTAAAATACAATTCCAGTGATATTTAACTTTTAAAATGTGGCTTTACTGTCTTGGTTCTGTTATTGCTTTGTTAACAAGAGACTACTTTTGTGTGAGATCATTTTCTTGCCGACGAGCCTTAGCAACACTGGCTCCAAACATTCATATTCATAGTCTCAGGGTGGCAACATTTCAGCAAACTCGTACAAGACACATTGCCTCAATAGATGAATTGATACAACACCAACAAAGCTCAAACCTTCCTGAACATGGGAAGTTTTATCTTTTCATACTAGCTGTGACTTTTATGTTGTCTCAGCTATACATGAAAACGCTGCTAAGCATTGACATTTTTATGCAGGTTGCTTCATGTTAACTGTCTGTCTGCAAGTGGAAGTAGTGGTTGGTTGGAAACACCATATCACACAAATATTATTGTACTGGTCTACATTAGTGGTGTAATGGGCCATCATGGATCCATGAGCTGTAAGGACTCCCTTTTCCACACTGCCCCATGATTCAGCATGCATACGAATGCCAGATACGTAATTGCAAAGTTGAAATAACAGTGTGAAATACAGATTTATTTTCACAGTGACTTGTTTATAAAGTAATAATTGCATATATCCTGATGCAGAGTTGCATTGAAATCAAAGCAGGTGTATGTTCACATGAATGGAGCATTTTAGCCTCTGCCATGTTGCAGATGGCCTGGTGCAAGCTTGGCACACTTCGGGATTAAAGCATGGAAAGAATTACTCCAAAATATCAGGAGTTTTGGCTGGTATATTATCTATGGCATATTATCTATGCTGCCCTGAGCTCACTGAGCTGTGCATGGGTGGAGCCAAGGAGGCTAGGGGAGCACTGAGCTCCAGAAAAAAAATGTCTCACGACCTTTGTCAAGTGGTGCATCACTCTGAAAGCAAAGTTAGATTCGTCTCCCCTTTTTTGCTAAACCAAAAAAGTATCCTTTCCTTGCCTAAAAACAGTGATCCAGTCTGAACTGTGAATTTTGTGATCCATTGCACCTATAGTCTGTATGCTCACACTTATTACCATCATACAAAATGCCAAAATAAACATACGTATGACATAAAAAAAAATTAGTCAGGATACTATACTTGTGGGCTTCCTGTTTTTTCTGTTTTCTGCTTCTTTGTGGATTTGATTGTTATATGTGATTAATGTGCCTCAGTGGATATAAATTGTTGAATAAACAGTTCCAGTGTTCTGTTTTAATGCAGAACACAGACAAAGCAATATTAAACTTGCCAAAAAAATCTATTATATTGTAAAGAAGTACTTCATATTGCATCTTATTACTTATATCATATTGTATGTGATGGATGTACCAGCAAAGATAGCTGTAAATTTGACAGTGTTTCAACAGGAAATGCTTTACTTATATTGTTTGCTTTGTGGTGGTACATCATCATAACGTACATTAGTAGCTATGTTAGTAGCTGGCTGATTTAATCTTTTTTTTTCTTGTGTCCATCCAGCTTTGAGGGACAACAGGATCGAGCTGGTGCATGCATCATGGTCAGAGCTGACCATCAGTATCAATGATGTCACGCTGTCTGATGAAGGCATGTACACCTGTTCTCTCTTCACCATGCCAGTCAGAACAGCCAAAGCTTACCTGACTGTCCTGGGTAAGTACAGAATAAACAGCAAACCTGTAGATGAGTGGGTGAGTGAGTCAGTTCATCCAACCTAGTCAGCTTCTGTAGTTAATAACACAAAAATAATGAATAGTGTCATTTCATATCTCATCAAAATAAAAAGAGCACATAACAAGTATGGACTGATTAGCCCATAGTGAACTTTGATGCACCGTATCAACCCCAAAAGCAACTTTGTTTTACCTATGTAATTATCCCATAGATGAGTCTGCTTCCATTAGCACTGGCTAATGAGCGGAGTTTAACTAGTAACTGCGACAGACACATCATGCACAGTACGTGGGTAAATATGAGATTACATAGACAACAGAATGTAAAAGTTAAAATTAGATGGAGCCTGTATCTAAGCATGGTGCAAAACTTTTCATCAGTACTGCAAATTAGTGATGACTAACTCCAAACATGACTTTGAAAAAAATTTTACCCTTTGAGTTGATCTTTTGTTCTGGAGTTCACATGTGTTGAACAATAGCACAATGGTTCAGGAATGTGAATTCATATAAAATTGTGAATTTTATATTTAAAGACTACATTCAGTGCAGGATACATACATGAACTAGCACGTGTTGTTTGTGTGTAGGGGATATTTAGAATGACTTTTTTTGAGAATACTGGTTAAAGATATACATACTGTATACTGTAGTTACAATCAAATGCTAATATAAAAGTTTATATCACTTTTATCTTGATTTGACCTTATCTTTATCTTGACCTTTGACCTTGGGTGACGTGAAAGGTCAAACTCAAACTGTCATTATGAATTAACCCTCTGGGGCCGACACCATCATATACGACAGCTAAGACCAAGCTTTACTAAATTCTAAATATCTTTTTAATGATATGAGATAGAAACTTACTTTTTTTTTGCTGAAAAGTTAACTCCGCGGACCTTCGAGCCAGCCATTGGCCATCTTTGTACTGCTTATAGAAGCTGTGTGATGACGTACACAATGTGAGCGTCCAATCGGAATTGGTTCACCGTCACATGGTTTTCCAAAATCCAATCGTAGGGCAGATTTACCTCACATGAAAAGCCAAAGATCGTTTTCAGGAGTGATATGTTACTAGTTGGCCCGTTTGAATAGCCCCCTGGGTGCTCCAATGAGTACATACTATTGGTCTCCATGCGCCCTGCGCCATTACACACAGCGATCAGTGAAGCAGACGGAGAGCCTCTGATGACAATCTCATGTGCTCAAACAAAGTGTGTGTAACTATCAGGATTGCTCCACTAGTTTGCATGTGAATGTTACTGGATAACTCTGTTGCTTTCTCAGTGTAAAGCATTGTTAACCATGTCAATGGAGGGGGAAGGCCACTCTTCAGCCTGTAAGGAGCCAATGTGGGCCAAAGTGTGAATGAAAGCTGCTTTAGGAGCAGCACAGAACACTCCAAAACACAGTCGAAGTAGAAGTTTGTGTTGTAACCTTTGTGTAATACGTAGTAGACAGAGATTGCTTTGAGATGAAGACAACAAAACGCATAGACCATTTTGTATATATTGTTCAAAATGTGCATTTGTGTTTATTGTTTGACCCTTTTTGTTGTACATTCTTTCACACAAGACCTCAAATTACCTTTATAAAGTGTCAAAACAGTTGTTTATTATAGTTTGCTGTGTGTTTTGAATAAATGTGTGTGGAAAATTATTTTCCGCTTTACTTTTTTCTTTCTTATTTTGGATTGTAAACCTTTATTACACTTGTAAATCACAACAAAAGCATATATATTATGAAAGCACAGGTTGTGCTGAAAAAAAGAGACATAAAACTTGATTGTGGGATGCAGGGAGAGCTGTTAACAGCAATAATAAAACATTTATGCCAGGCAAGTGAACTGTCCAAAAAATGCCCTCGGACCCCAGAGGGTTAAACATTGTTGGAGGGCTGTACATCAGTCATTAATAAGTTTTGCTTAAGACAGAACTAATCAAATATCAAGGCCACACATATTTATATGAAATAAAATTGACATTTCACTGTTGCTAAAGGTTCACTTGAGATTTTTATGTAAAGTAGCACATTATCTTTTTAAGGCAGCCCTGGACATGTTTTTAAGTTGACCCCAAAAGCACTGTATTTTCCACACTATATGTTGCACAAAGGTATAAGTGTCATCTGTCCAAAAATGCACCATGAAGAGAACATAGTATTTAAGATGTATTGGTCTTTAAGTTGCATTTATTTTTGAAATGTGGTGGTATTGTTTCATGCAACAAGATCAAAATTAATTTAACAAGCACATGATATATTTTTATTGCAAACACTACAGTAGTGAGCAGAAGCTAACGGGCAAATTCATGTCATAATATGAAACACAAAGATTTTGAGAGCAAACTGTTTCTTGTGGACACTGTACAGATGAAACCATCAAGAAGTAGCTAAATGTGTGCGCACATACCTTACTAATGGTAAATAGACTTTTAAATTGACTATACATTTTTAAAAATCTATAGTTACCCTCACCTTTGCCAGCCTGCTTTTCGTCCTCCGGCTGTAACACAAAGTGAAACTAAGTTGACTACTGAGTAGTAAGAATGTTATTCCTTCTCTTTATTCAAGAGTAAATGAATGTTATTCTCCCTTTTTTACAGAATGGTCATGTTGAGAGCATGGTTTATTGATTGTGGTCATTCTCTAAAACCCAGCACATCCTCATTCAGATGTTTTTTCTTTCTTTCTTTTCTTGTAGCAGGAGGTGGTAATGGTAGAATTTTTTTTTTTTTTTTCTTTTTCAAATATGCTTACATCCACTTCAGAGATTGTGCATTGTGTAATTTGGGAGATATTTCATATAGGAAGTGGGTGTCTACCATGACAAAAAAAAAGACCCCATGCAAAAAAGAAAACTGCAATATATACTGTAATTTTAACATCTTTCGAAATATTAGAATGTAATTGTTTTCACTTCATGATTAGTTTTGATGAACCCTGCATTGAACACAACATTCAAGTTTATGATATATAATGATCCTGACTTGGTAGTACTTGTTTTAGAGAAATCACAAAAGCTACATAAGTACTGATATTATTACAGTGATCATGCAATTACACATGTAATTTCAAGTCACAGCATGGCAAGTTGTAGTAAATCAAGTGTCATGGCCAAGCCAAAAACAAGATCTCAGGCTAAAGAATTTGATAAAACCTTTGACAATGGTTTATGTTTTTAAAGTTTTTGAAGAGCATGGCCTCCTCCTAAATTCTGTTATTCACACAGTGTGACTGAAATAAAACCTTTGACAATGGTTTATGTTTTTAAAGTTTTTGAAGAGCATGGCCTCCTCATAAGTTCTGTTATTCACACAGTGTGACTGAAGTAAAACCTTTGACAATGGTTTATGTTTTTAAAGATTTTGAAGAGCATTGCCTCCTCGTAAGTTCTCTTATTCACACAGTGTTACTGAAATAAAATCTTTGTGAAAGAATTGTGTTTATAAAGTTTTGAAGAGCATGGACAAACTTTACACATAGCGGAATAGCCAGATAATTGAAAATAGACCATACTTTGTTACATTCAAGGGGTGGGGGGTTATTTTCAAGATATAGGATTAATTTTGATGCCAAAATGCTGGTATTAATATTGTGAATCATTCCCCAAGTGGATGTATTGAAATTCTGACTTGTGATTTTACCACCTCCTGCTATAATGGTGTATTACTGCTACCTTCTGTTCCAGACTTGCCTTCTTGTGGCAGTAGAAGACAATGTAGTATTTCTATGAGTTGCTTCATAATATATAAGTTGCAGGGCCAGGCAAACACGTTTTAAAAAGCGTGACTTAACGTCCAGAAAATCCTTTGCAGTATATTAAAATTGAGCCAAACATTTGACCTTGGCACATGACGTTGACTTTTAGCCAGGTTTTCCTCAAAATACATCACTTTGTCATTGGCTGACCCTCAGTCATTCCACCACATTTTCTTCAAATCGACTTATGCTCATACATATACAGAGTAAAGTCTCAAGAAACATTGCAGTAATAAATAAAGTAAAGAAGGTCTTAGATGGCAAATCACTCCACACTCTATACTGTTCACTAGTCTCTCCTTATTTGCAGTACTGTGCTGAGGTTTGGGGCAACAACTACAAAACCTCATTAAGTTCATTAAATATCCTACAGAAGAGAAGAGCAATACGGATCATTCACAAAGCTGGTTATCAGGATCACACAAACGCATTATTCCTAAAGTCACAATTACTCAAGCTTACAGACATTGTGCAATACCAAACAGCACAAATAATGTTCAAAGCAACAAATAATTTATTACTAAGGAATATTCAACAACTGTTCAAAAATCATGAAGAACCAAGAACATAAAGAATCAAGATTTCATACAACCAGAAAACATTTTTTGTCTATCAGTCTGTGGGGTGAGAATTCTGAAGGGATTTAGTGTGGAATTGAAGCAATGTTGAAATATGACACAGTTAAAAATGTTGTATAAAAATACGATTTTCAAAAGATATGAGGATGAAGGAGGTGTGGCCAATCACCAGGTGTTTTAGGTGCAAATGTCGAGTTATTATTATTATTATTGTTGTTGTTGTTGTTCTTTGGTTATTTCTACTCAATTTTTCTTTCATTGCTTTGGCTAGCCTTGCTAGTCTTTTTTGTGGTGTTTCTTTGTGTTATGTTTATATGGTACATGAGGATTTATATGTGGGACTATACATGTGCTGATGGATGAATGCATTCGATTATGTGTGTATGTTTATATGTATTAATGCATATATCATGTGTATAAGTTAATTACGTTATTTACTTAAGGACAAGGGGTGGGAGTAAATAAGTTTTACTTCTTCTCACTCCTTTTCGAATATCCATTGATTATGGTTTTATTTATATTTATATTATTATTGTTGTTATTTATTTTGTGCCTTCATATTCGAAATAAACATTTCAATCAATCAATTTCAATCACATACACACTCGCGGACACACAGGACTGAAAATGCTACCTCCACATTAGGTGGAATAGTTATTTCCGACAGTGGTTTCTTTTGTTATTGAGAATGGCGCTTCACTTCCAGCATATTGTGAGGCCCCTCCCTCTCCTTATTGATGTTTGTGTTGTGATCACAAACGTTGTCTCATTTCCTGCCTCTGGGCTGATTATCATTTATTACCAATTAGTTTTTGCTAATGTTAATAGATGTGCAAGTACTCTCTAGGACCATTAGCTGGTTCTCTGCGTTAACAACCATTCCGAGAATAAGGAACATTAATGACTACTGCTCAGTAAGGATATGAAGAAAATTGTTTAGCAACACTAAACAATAGTTAATGGTGCGTGCCAGGAAAAAGAGAGGGAGATGAAATGAACTCATAGAATGTCTGAGAATAGCCTGGATTGTCTGTTACAATTTTAAGATAGAAGGAGGACAGCAATAAGAAATCACTATTGCAAAATGACCTGAGGAAAAAAGCTGAAAAACTGAAGCAAACATAAAATGAAATGTCCTTTAGCGAAAGGCTTCATGATGTATTTTGTTGGATTAAACAATGCCAACTTGTTTGTTTGCGTTGGATTTTTGATAATTGATACAACACACACTCTTCCATTTTCAGTTATTCATAATGCTTAAAGTAATAAATTCTTCATGGCTCTGCATCAGCACCATCCAGCTCTGATCACAACCCAACCACAACAGCTTCTTGCTCCAATAACAATTTATATTTCCCTAAGGTTTCATAAAAACTATGTAATTAGTTCTCGTGAAATCGTGCTAATCATCATACATACAAACAAATAAAGTTGAAAACAGAACATTTGTAATTTCTATACAGGCGCTGAGGCCCCTCGTATTCCTCAGAGACTTGGAAATATTTGTTATGTAGATTAAAACACTGTTCTACGGAAATGATTATTACAATAAACATTTCCTGACATAGTGGATTTCAGCATCACTTATGTATTTTAAGTCATAAGGGAAATTAAACACATTTATATGCACATTCATATAGAAATACACAATTTCTTGTGCACATGATAATAAACAGATTTATCAGGCGTTCATTAAATTTGAACTGGACATCTCAAATGGGTGTATCTTTGACAAATTTGAATTTGAGCATGATCAGGTTCCACCAAGATCTGTAAGGATTCCCTATATTACGCAAGTGAGTATTGATACTTTTAATTTATTATCCTCTGGAACTGTAGTTTTTCTTTGTTTGCTTGTTAGTTACATCCACCAAGGACATAATAAAATCATCAGCGTTTAATTTGTCTGTCTGCCTGTTTTTTTAGCAGACAGACAGACAAGCTACTGCACGGATTTTGATGAAATTTGCACCACAAACAGATATTAGGGCATGGAAGAGGGCACTACCGCCTGTCACCTGGCAACCTTGACAGCTGCAACCATCAAGCTAGTGTAGTTTGCATGATCTGTAGTTTAGTAATAATTTTTTTCAGTACTTATTTATACTTATAAATATTAGTTATTTACAATTGTACGAGTGCTGCCTTAAAGTGTTTTGCTGTTTGATTTCTTTTTAATTAACCAAAATTGTGAAGCAGCCAGCATGAGTAGCCTGAATCACAAGAAGCCTTTGAAATTAAACACCCTATTTCCATCATGATTGCAACCTTAGAAGCGTGCAGCCACCAAATTTGGACAATCAATATTATGTACTTGACTTTTTACACTTCACACTGCAGCTTTTGATTTTGAAACTAGTAATGCCAATATTCTTATTTACCCTATTCCAAATGTGGTAGCACAGTTAAGTCAGCAAAACAACTAGTTGTTTCTGTGGCTGCACACTGTATGAGAACACAAAAGACATGCTTCACACTCTTCAATTCCCAATCACTCACAAATAAAACCAGCCTAATATTTGAACATATTCTCGACAAACAAATACATATGATGTGCCTTACAGAAACCTGGCACAAATCAGACTCATATCTGGCACTAAATGAAGCATGTCCCCCATGATACACATACCTGGAAAGGGCCAGGTCCACAGGCCGGGGTGGGGGTCTTGCTGTCATTTACCATAAAGATCTTATTATAACACCTCTCCCACTGCCAGAGCTCATCACATTTGAGTGCTTGTTATTCAAATGTAGATCACAAAAAGAAACAACAAAAATTCTCCTCATCTACCGCCCCCCAAAACCACACCCTGGATTCACTGCTGAACTTCAAGACCTACTAACATCACTCTGTGCATCCTCCAATAGTACACTTATACTGGGAGATTTCAACGTTCACGTCGACTCCCCCACAAACTGCCCAGCTGCAGAGCTCCTAGATCTCCTGGACTGCCTTCACCTCACTCAACATATAACAGTTCCCACACACACAAAAGGCCACACTCTTGATTTGGTCATAACAGACAATGCTCCCATTAAAAACATAAAGCTGTATGACCTGGGCATGTCTGACCATAAGGCCGTCTCCCTGGAACTGCCATTAGCAGAAACATACCTCCAAACAAAACGTCAAATCCGGTTCAGAAACTTAAAAGCAATTGACACCATTCTCTTCAACCAGGACATACAGAAAATTTCACAAGTCACACAGTTCACATCAGTAAATGAATCCGTTCAGCACTACAACTCTAGTCTTCACAACATCCTCGAGTTACATGCACCAATCAAAACAAGAACAGTAACTTTTTTCAGGTCTGAAAAATGAAAACTGCTGGTCGCGCCCTGGAGCGCAGATATGTCTCCAGTGGCCTACACGTACACAAACAGGCTTACCGTGAACACCAGAAACAATACTCTAGAGCCACTCGCCACAGCCAGGGTCCCAATACTTCTCTCATAAATTCAAACTGTACGGGTACAAAACAGTTATTTTTCATCAATCAACTCTCTCCCCAAACCTCCCACACACTCCGACACCGATACCAGCACAGATCAGTGTAACAGGTTTTGGACTTTTTCACAACAAAGCCACAATTCGGTCTCATCTCCCTGCTACAACAACCATCTCACTTCAAACTCAGTATCTCCACCCACTCCACATTTTTCAGATTTCATGGACACCAATCTGACAGAGGTAGAGAGGATCATAAAATGCATGAAACACATCTGATTGTTCATTGGATCCTCTCCCTACACCACTACTAAAATCAAACATTACAGCTATTAGTCCTCTAATCAAAGGAAATTATTAACCCAGTCACTCAAATCCGGTCAGGTTCCTCCAGCTCTCAAATCAGCCTTATTCGCCCTCATCTCAAAAACCCTCACTCGACCCGAAAATCCTGGCTCATTACCGCCCTGTCTCAAACCTGCCTTTCCTTTCCAAAGTCCAGGAAAAAGTCGTATCAGTCCAACTCCATGATCACCTCCCACACCCATAACCCTATATGAAATATTCAGTCTGGTTTCCGCTCAGCACATAGTACAGAAACAGCCCTGTCCGCATCATGAACGACCTTCTCATGACTGCGGACCAGGGCTCACCATCTCTCTCCTCCTACTGGATCTATCAGCCGCTTTGACACCATGACCACACCATCCTGCTCCACCGCCTCAACACTGAAATAGGACTCACTGGCACAACTCTTAACTGGTTTCGCTCATATCTCACGAACAGGACAGAATGTGTTACACTCGGACAATCCAAATCCAAAACCCATACTGTCAGCTGTGGAGTGCCACAGGGGTCCATCCTTAGTCCAACCCTTTTTACCATCTACATGCTCCCCCTTGGTCAAATCATCCATAAACACAAGATTTCATTTCATTGCTACGCAGACGACACACAGTTATACATCAAAATGGACTCCACACTCCCCTCAGCTCTGCCGTCTGCCTTTCAGGCTTTCCTGGAGGAGATGGAAGCATGGTAACATGGAAGCAAGTACTGATAACTTTCTTAAACTAAACACTGACAAAACTCAAGCCATCCTCATCGGTACCCCACATCAAACCCAGTCCTCCTCCCTCACCAGTATTCCCATTCCCCTGTCCACCTCCGTCACCAACCTTGGAGTCAGATTTGACCCACATCTCACCTTTGACACCCACATCCGCCACCTATGCAAAGTCTCCTTCCATTACCTCAAAAACATAGCCAAGCTTCGCCCCTCCCTTTCCCAACCAGATGCTGAGAGGTTGGTCCATGCTTTTGTCTCCTCCAGGTTGGACTATTGCAATGCCCTCCCTCGTCGGGACCCCCTGGTAAAACCTGCAAAAGCTGCAGCACATCCAGAACTGTGCTGCCCGGGTCCTGACGAGGAGGCGCAAGTTTGACCACATCACCCCTGTCCTCAGATCCCTCCACTGGCTGCCCATCAAATACAGAATAAAGTACAAACTCTGCCTCCTGACTTATCAGTGCATGCACGGAACCACCCCTGTCTACCTCAGTGAACTCCTCACCCCACACACCACCTCAAGATCTCTCCGCTCCACCACCTCCTCACACTGCCTTCACCAACCCAGGACCAGACTCTCCACCATGGGAGACAGGGCCTTCCAGGCAGTGGCCCCTCGGCTCTGGAACTCCCTCCCAGAGACCCTGAGGGCCCCACAAAGTGTGGAGGCCTTTAAAAAAGGCCTAAAGACATTGTTATTTCAAAAGGCCTTTTAGATATCTTATCGTTTGAAATGATTTTTGAAATCTGTTTTAATTCTGTTTTTAAATCCTTGCTGTAGCACTTTGAGATTTCTTTGAAAATAAAATGTATTACAATACAAATAAATGTATTATTATTAAAATGTATTATTATGCTTCAATGAATATCTTATAATTTATCTACTAAAGTGATCAAGCCAACATGAAGCCAATTGAATGCTGCTGTACAAATTACCGGCGGGGCATTCTCAGTGCATGAGTGTGTCTTCATGTTCATATAGCACAGTAGTGGAATCCTATTGTTCCAGTTTTTGATTAAACTTGTAGATATCGCTGATGTAAGAATCTTAGTTGACAGTGGAGCCTTAGTTACAATTAAATTCAAACATAAATTGTACAAGATGCAGTCATACATAGTTAATGATTATAATACAGCACAAAAAATACTGTTTTAATTGTTGGGGATTAAAACTACCGACTACTTGGACATTTTGAGAATCATAACTCCACCAATCAACTGCAGGGCATGTACCTGTTCATGGTTTTAAAGTATCCCAGAATCCTTTGCGCGCTGGGGAGGGAGGCTTGATAATGGCTCAGCTTAATGCTAACTTTAACATTGAAAATTCCATAGACATGCTAACGCTTTAGCATCAGTCCCATTTATAAGTTATAAAATACATCTATCAACTGTTTCAGTAGACCATAACAGGTCGGTTTAACATAAAAAAGGTAAATATACTCACACATATGCTTTTTAGGGTTTTAGCGGGGAAAAATGAAGGTAAAGCTAAATAAAATAAAGAGCCAATGAAGCAGCAGATCGAAGCACTGCTTCATTGGTTCAAGGTTCAAAGCAAAGCCGCGCTGCAGAAATGGTTGATTATACAGACCCACTGCAGGGTCTGTAATCAATGTAGAGAAATTATCATTTTCCTGACAAACACCCCAAAAAATAGCGGCCACTCTGAAGGACCGATAAGGGAATCGTTAAGCAAAAAGGCTATTGATGTCGATGGATCGAATCATTTCTTAAAGATACCCGAAAAGAACCAGTTCCCAACACACAACCCTAACAGCAACACACTTTATATATATATATATATACGAGGTCTGTTAGAAAAGTATCCGACCTTTTTAAAGAAAGAGGAGCGGAGGGATGCGCCATCATGCCGCTCATGGCGCGGCACAAACCACCTCCGTGTTGGTCTCACAGGACAGCTTTCAGATGGCTCAGACGGTTTTCGGTGGCTTTTCAGTCGTGTGACTATCCGAGAAATTGTGCATGAGCTGGACATGCCCCAACATGTCCTGTGAGGCTTCATCATGGTGTTGCTTTGCGCCATGCGGCTCCGCCACGATGCACGGAATTCCTCCGCTCCTCTTTCCATGACAAAAACTCCTGTAACAGTGGAATGTGCCGTTCATTTCTAAACTGGACGCTGTGTTGATCTGGAACGTTGTCTGACTAGCACAGAAATTGCGGAAGATGTGGACATCAGCACTTTTCGGCACATTGAGACAGATGTGTGGAGGAATTCCGCGTGTCGGGACGTTTCCGCATGGCGCAAAGCAACGCCGTGATGAAGCCTCACAGGACATGTTGGGGCATGTCCAGCTCATGCACAATTTCTCAGCTATTCATATGACTGAAAAGCAACCGAAAGCCGTCTGAGCCATCTGAAAGCCGTCCTGTGAGACCAACACGGAGGTAGTTTTGTGCCGCGCCATGAGCGGCACGGTGGCGCATCCCTCCGCTTCTCTTTCCATGAAAAAAAACTCCTGTAACAGTGGAATGTGCTGAAAAAAGTGCTGATGTCCACGCCTTCTGCCTTTTTTTGTGGAAGTCAGACGACGTCCCGGATCAACAAGCCTTCACGTTGGAAATGATCTGGTTGTTTCAGCAGGGTGTCAGCCTGTCGATCGGCGCTCGGAGTGCACCGCACTGTCAGACGCTGTGGGCGGTCTTTAAACCGGCTGGAGCACTCCTTAATCTGTGAAATCCCCATAAAATCGTCCCTGAAAGCCATCTGAATTTTCCGAATGGTGTCCACCTGGAGGTCTCTCACAGTTTCTGGAAAAATTTGATGCAGCAAAGCTCCAAATCATTCAGACATTTATTCGCAATAAAAATCTGATGAGAGGGGTGGACCAGTGCTCACACAAAGCCTGCTCACAGGCGAATGACGCAACCGACAGGCGTGAAAAAACTCATGCAGGCGCACGAAGGTTCAAGCTTGGCTGATGCAATCACACGTGATTCAAATCCATATGGTTTTTGAAAAAAATAAAAGGTCGGATACTTTTCTAACAGACCTCGTATATATATATATATATATATATATATATATATATGTGATATATATCACATTAAAGACTCACAATTATCTTAGTTAAACACCTAAATACATATTTTGGTTAAAATCACCTCCATAACGACGCAATGTTGCAAATAAGTTGCTTGTTGCTTGTCCACTCCACCACCCGCAAACGCTTGTTTACACTGTCAACGAAATCTCGGCCTCCCCAGGGAGAACATGATTACGTGTGAGATTTGACACCGTAAAGGCATCAATAGATCTCTGTGATGTCATAAAGTGGGTTATTGGAAAAACAATGTTAAAGAAATATTTGGTGACTCTAGTTGTAATAACCCGATAGAGGTCAATCAAAACATAAAGGAGGTTTGACTTTTGACAAATTTGACACAAATTTGACACTTTTTCAATTGGGCAATTCCACAAGCCACCTCTCTATGTGTGTGCCACATTTGGTGGACATTAGAGAGAGGGAATAAAAAATAAATTAATTAAAAAAAAACATATTTTTGACCTTTTACCCCAATGACCTTCACCTTTGCCTAAATAAACCCTCGAAGTGCAATTCTGGAGTTGGCTGTCCTACATATATCAAGTGTGATGGAAATCAGCCAAAGGACCTGGGAGGAGTAGGGGAGCAAACATTATCCAAAGTTTTGCCCTTTGATATAAATGACCAAACCCCTTTAGGGCAGTTCTGGGGTCAGTCAGCAAGCACATAGCAACTGCAGAAATTAGACAAACACCTTTAAGGAATGGTGAAATGCAGAAATATATAAACACCAAATTATAGGTAGAATAAAATGATTTAATCACAATCATAATCTGTGAATTTCCTTTATTATCCGAAGCCATCAAATATTGCCATCGGGAATTGCAAAGGCTTTTCGTCTGTCCGTCCATCTGTCCGGAGCGCCCCCCCCAGAAGCTGAAAGGCCATGCTCATGCTCCAAAGAACCATTTTACTGAAAAAAAAGTCTGAAGGACCTAAATGACATGGTTAGATGGTGAGGAGCTTTTCCAAGCATGTGAGAGGCAAATAAACAAAAATGCTTAAAAAGGTGGGGGTCTGGGCTGGCAGAGCTCCCCCAGAAGCTGAAAGGTTTTAGCCATGCTAATGCTCCCCTGAAGCATTTGCTCAATTAAAAAATTCTGAAGGACCTAAATGACATGGTGAGATGCTGAAGTTCTGTGAGTGAGTTCTGTCAAATGTACACAAACACAGTTAGTGCAGCAGATAACTGAAACAATTGTGCAAATGGTGATACAAGCACTAACGTTGGTACAAATACTCTTTTGAACAAACCGACTGGCCACTTGAATTTTCAATAAGCGGCCTGGTAGGGGTCAATTGAAGAATTACACAGGGGTCAAAATTAAAAATGTTCAAATCATTTTGAAAGCTACACCACATTATTTGTCTGATCGTAAAGATTCCAGAAAGGTATAGTTTGGACTATCTATGACTGAATGATCAGGAGTTATGGCGTAAAAACAGCAAAAATGGTGACAAACGTCAGTTTCAGTTTGTACAGGGGTCAAAAGTTAAAGTTCCTTCAATTTTGGTAAAAAGTGATGCAAATTATTGGTTGAGCTAATAGGATTAATAAATGGAATAGTTTTGATTGTGTTGAATGTTTGGTCTCCAAAGTAAAAGTCAAACAAGGTCAGTGTCCATTGGATTCTTTGACATGTGACATATGTTACCTCATAACATGATAACTAAGCATGATACATGGTCCAAACTATTCCTTTTTAAAACCCTCTTAACTCAACTAATAATTTGCATCATGTTTTACCAAAATTGGAGCACCTTTAACTTTTGACCCCTGTACAAACTGAAAGTGACCTTTGTCACCATTTTTGCTGTTTTTACTCCATAACTCCAGAACATTCAGTCATAGATAGTCCAAACTATACCTTTTTGGAATCTTTACGATCAGACAAATAATGTGGTGTAGTTTTCAAAATGATTTGAGCATTTATAATTTTGACCCCTGTGTAATTCTTCAATTAACCCCTACCTGGCTGCCTATTGAAAATTCAAGTGGCCAGTCGGTTTGTTCAAAAGAGTAATATCTAAGGAGTATTTGTGCCAATTTTGGTGCTTGTATCACCATTTGCATGATTTTGCTCTAAATATTCTCTTAGCTGTTGCACTAAGTTCCGACAAATACCCGATGCAGGCATGAGCACAGGAATATGTGCATCTACCACGCCCTGTAAAACACACACAGCCACAGACACACAGAGACACAAAAGGATTAATGCTTCACAGACTCTGGCCACCCAAGAGGAAAATGACTGTATTAGATGAATATTGTATTTGATCTGCTCTCATTCAATCTGGGAGAAAATCCATTAGACACTTTTCTAAGTCCAGCCAGATTTATTTTTATTTCAGTCACTTATGCACACACCACTGTGCTTACATTCAGTTAGATATAACGATACTTCACCCACGTATGAAAGCAGGCATTAAGACAGTTTGCATGCACACGCTCAAGATTACATACTTTGTTGGAAGAACACAGTCATTTGGTGTTTATCATTGTTTGTTGAGTCAACAATATAAACTGAGCGCACACCATCCACTGGTGGATGAGACTCACTTTGTTTGATCCTCCTGTGGGATGGTAATAAGAAAACAAGTGGACCTTTCAGGCAGGTGATAAACCGTGCAGGTGGTGGTGAGACAGACAAGGCTGGAGTCCATCAATGTCATTGACAGATAAACCTTTCGTCACTCAGTCTGAAGCAGACTTATTGCTGATTGACATCAGACCAGCAGGCATTCACACTTAAAGTACTCATTATTGGAAAGGCCAGTAATGAACATTTTCTGTGTAAACCCATGGCCTTCTCTTTGATAAATCTTTACATGCACATGTGTAAGTACACAAATTTGTTTGGCTCAAGATAGGTAAGCATAATTAAGTAAAACAGCACTCATTAGAGTGAATAAATCTGCCAAGATACCAAAGTCTAAAATTGAGACCCCAATCCAGATTCTATTTCTTGGTCCACTATGTCACGTTATCCTGGCGGTACCTATCTGTTCAAAACCACTACACGCTGGAGCTGTCAATGGCATAGCCAAACAACTGATCTTTGATCCTGATGACTTAACTTTGTTGACGACTTCTGATTTTGCTTTTGAGCTGCTGCTTATTTTGAGCATTGACCTTTAATCCTGATGACTGATCTTTGGTCTTGAACCTGATTGTTGATCGTGATTTCTGAACTAATCTGGAATACTGATAGGTGACCCTTGATGTTGATCTTTTCTCTAATTGCTGCACATTTATCCTGATCTTTCTTTCTGATTGTTTAGCTCTGGTCCTAATTGCCACTTTGACAGTGAATGCTGGAATTGGATCACTGATTATGTATGTTTGATCCAAAATGTTGAACTTTGATCCTGATCATTGACTTTTGAACATGATGGCCATGCTACCGTAATCAGGATCAGAAGTCAGCGTCCATCGCTTGATCCAGATCCATGTCAGTGAATACAGGGACACTGATTTGCCCAAGTACAAATAACATTGTAGATGGTAGCTATCAAAATGATCCTGATTACCACCATGTTAGCACTAATTAGCAAGTTGTTTATGTAACATTAGATCCACTGATGGTGCAAGGTTTGCAAAAGCGGTATGTCAGTTAAAGATTTTACTACCCGCACTCAACCACCACCCAGTCCACAAAAATATGTTAATCAAATACACTCACTCATCTTCAACCGCTTAGTCCAATAAAGGGTCGCGGGGGGGCTGGAGCCTATCCCAGCAGCCATAGAGCGCAAGGCAGGGTACACCCTGGACAGGACGCCAGTCTACCATAGGGCCATATAGACAAATAAACACATTCACACCCGCACACACACCTACATGCAATTTAAAGTTTCCAATCCACCTAAGCTACATGTCTTTGGATGTGGGAGGAAGCCGGAGCACCCGGAGGAAACCCACACAAACATTACACAAACAGTATACTAACCACTAAGCCACTGTGTTGCCCGTGTTAATCAAACACTCAAACCAAAGTTAGCCTGTTAGCCTTATCTGTGCTTCTTTGTTTGGTAACTGTAAGATGAGAGTGTCTTCAGGCTTCATACAGCCTTCCCAGGTGATGCCACTGTTGACCATAGTCCTACTCTGAGCCCAGCACTCCTCAGAAAACCTATAGTTAACATCACAGAACTTATTCTACATTCTTAAACAAGAGCAATCAGAGATTTCTGTGGTGCAAATTTGGTAAGAATCCTTGAAGTAGTTTTGAAGTAATCCTTCAAAACCTATATAAAGGGAACTCCTGATCCAGAATCCACATCAGGATCACCTCCAAACTTCAGTGGAGTCTTCCATGCCCTAATATCTATCTGTGGTGCTACTTTGGTGAGAATCTCTGAAGTAGTTCTGACATAATCCTTCAAAGCCTATATAAAGTGAAATCTTGATCCCGAATCCAGATTTGGATCCAGATCACCACCAAAATTTAATGGAGTCTTCGATGCCCTAATATCTATCTGTGGTGCAAATTTGGTAAGAATCAACAGGCAGACAGACAGACAGACAAATAAATAAATAAACGCAAATGATTTTATTACATGCTTGGCGGACGTAAGAAACGCTGCACATCATAACAAGCAAAGAGCTCTGTGCTGATGGAAAATGAATGTATGTAGAGTTCAGTAGCCTTTTTAAACAGAGATCCCTCCATTCTGTCTTTAGTAAGACCTTTTATGATGCCCTTTGCTTGTTTACAATGAACCAAATATAGATGGCATAATACATCTTCAGTGTACAATTCACGTCATCTTTGAATCAGTGTGTCATCATCTAGTGTGACATAAAACAGAATTCTGATCATAAGGAAATACATATACGAGGTCTGTTAGAAAACTATCCGACCTTTTTATTTTTTTAAAAAACTATATGGATTTGAATAATGTGTGCTTGCATCAGCCAAGCTTGAACCTTCGTGTGCATGTGTTAGTTTTTTCATGCCTGTCGGTTGCGTCATTCACCTGTGGGCAGGCTTTGAGTGAGCACTGGTCCACCCTCCTCATCGGATTTTCATTGTCAGGGAAATGGCTGAGCAATTGGAGCAGCGCTGAATCAAATTTTTCCAGAAACTGAGAGAGACAGCCAGGTGGAAACCATTCGGAAGATTCAGATGGCTTTCGGTGAGGATTCTCTGGGCATCACACAGATTAAGGAGCATTACTGTTTGTTGTGATTTGGCGCTATATAAAAAAAAAATTGATTGATTGATTGATTGATTACAACCGGATTAAAAATGGCTCACAGCGGCGGAGGGCGTGCCGCGCTCCGTGCGGCCATCGACAGGCTGAAACGACCAGATCATTTCCAAAGTGAAGGCTGTGTTGATCCAGGACGTCGTCTGACTACCAGAGAAATTGTGGAAGAGGTGGACATCAGCACTTTTGCAGCACATTCCACTGTTACAGGAGATTTTGTAATGAAAGACGTGCGGAGGAATTCGCGCGTCAGGATGGAGCCGCAATGGCGCACAACAAAAAGCACGTCTGTGCTGGAAGTCTCACAGGACAAGTTGTGACATGCCCAGCTGTTACACAATTTCTTGGATACTCTCTCGACTGAAAAGCCACCGAAAGCCGTCTGAATCTTCCGAATGGTTTCCAACACGGACGTGCTTTTTGTTGTGCACCATTGCGGCTCCGTCCGACGCGCGGAATTCCTCCGCATGTCTTTCATTACAAAATCTCCTGTAACAGTGGAATGTGCCACAAAGGTGCTCATGTCCAACTCTTCTGCAATTTCTCTGGTAGTCAGACGACGTCCCGGATCAACACAGCCTTCACTTTGGAAATGATCTGGTCATTTCAGCCTGTCGATGGCCGCTCGGAGTGCAGTGCGCCCTCCGCCGCTGTGGGCCGTCTTTAATCCAGTTGTAACACTCCTTAATCTGTGTGACGCCGAGAGTATCCTCACCGAAAGCCATCTGAATCTTCCGAATGGTTTCCACCTGGCTGTCTCTCACAGTTTCTGGAAAAATTTGATTCAGTGCTGCTCCAATCGCTCAGCCATTTTCCTGACAATGAAAATCTGACGAGGGGGGTGGACCAGTGCTCACTCAAAGCCTGCCCACAGGTGAATGACGCAACCGACAGGCGTGAAAAAACTCACGCATGCGCACAAAGGTTCAAGCTTGGCTGATGCAAGCGCACATGATTCAAATCCATATAGTTTTTAAAAAATAAAAAGGGGATAGTTTTCTAACAGACCTCGTACATATACCTCCAGCAAGCTATAGATGGAAGCAATTGGTTCTTAATTTTCAGTTACCTTAGAATAAGGTAGGTTCGCATTTCACAAATATACAACACTAGCATCTTGGTTCTGACAGGTTGCCCCCCCCCACACACACACACAAACAAACACTGTTCACTCTCTTATTTGGCTCTGTGACTACCTCAAGAATAACAGAACATCAGTGCCCCCGCTCTACATTTGTACATTTTAGAACATCAAGGTGCAATAATGGTGAAACATTCTCGTCTGTGCAAAAGGTGCTAATGTGTGCCAGAATCCTCTTTGATGTGTTCTTGAGAGAATGCTGACATCCTCTCAGCTACAGGGATGCTGTGATCTATCTATAGTGGATCTCTGTTCAGATTTCCTCCAGGAGATGTTTAGATTTGTTTACAATATGCATAACCATGTTATTGTTTGTTGATAACATATGGCTGTGGGAATCAATCTTTGGGATTCATCTTCATCATTTAGGCATGCCAGAGAAGCCAGAGATTGATGGCCCTGACCAAGCCTGCCATGGAGGGAGACCACATCACTTTGACTTGCATCACCCAGGGCAGCAAGCCCGCTGCTGATTTGCGCTGGTTCAGGAATGAGAAGGAAGTCAAAGGTGCGTAACATCTGTATCTGCATTGCCAAGTATGAGACTAAGTCTAAGATTTGAAATTGAGTGTTCATGTGTTATCAATGCCTATCGATTAGGGGTGTGCATCTCTCACTTATAAGATATGATGCATATCAACATGCATGGGCTACCATACTATTCAAAAAGAATGCTTTTAATATTAAATGATTTGATTTGATGTGATTTGCTTCTGTACGATACAATGTAATGCAATAGAAATTTATTTTTCATAATAAATTAGAAAAAGACAAAAGTGGTATTGTTTATCTTTAATTACATATTTCATGAAATATCAGGGATTGTCTTTTAGATTTTTACTACTGTGCTGCAACATATTGGTGCTGCCTCTGCTCTCCTTTTGTTCACCACTGGGGGCAGCACCACATACACTAGCAGAAATAGAATAAGTCCAGAAGAATAGGCCAACTGTTGCTAGCAAAGCATAATGAGCATAGCAGACTTTCCTGGTCTGAACCAGTATGACAGCTTAACGTCTTGTTAACCGAACGGAAAGTTCAACTGGGTAGAATTATCCATTATACATTAATATAATTGTAACAGTCTCTCACATTTAAGCCTTATTTAAGTTATTTGTCCACATCTTTCACTCCTACGCCATCTAGTGGTAAAGTAGAGGGACCATTTATTTTAATATTAAGTTTCACCCGACCCCGAATTAAGTGCGCACTCAGCCACACCACGCTACAAGAGCCAACACATTTACTGCTCATTTCCACACATCAGACAGGAAAAATGTAATAGTAAAAGGAAAAATGGAATAGTTTGCACCATCTGTCATGCTTAGTTTATCATGTTATGGGGTAACGTGTCATGTGCCATAGAATCCAATGGACGTTGACCTGGTTTGACCTTTAATTGGACACCAAACATTCCAACACAGTCAAAACTATTCCATTTATTAATCCTATTGGCTCAACCAATAATTTGCATCACTTTTACCAAAATTGAAGGAACTTTAATTTTTGACCCCTGTACAAACTGAAACTGACCTTTGTCACCATTTTTGCTGTTTTTACCCCATAACTCCAGAACATTTAGTCATAGATAGTCCAAACTATACCTTTTGGAATCGTTATGATCAGAACAATAATATGGTATAGTTTTTCAACATGATTGGAGCTTTTTAAAATTTTGACCCTGTGTAATTCTTTATTGACCCCTGTAGCTCATTAGAGGTCAGCTCCAGGATGGAGTAGCACAGATCATTCTCCAGAGGACTCTTTAATTCACAGGTGTCACAGTGATTCCATAAAGGGCCAAGAGGGTGCAGGGTTTTTGTTTTTGTTTTGTTTGTTTGTTTGTTTTGCCGATTTAAATGATGAACTCATCCCACCTGCTCAAAATGATATCAGTGAAATCACCAGAGGGGTGGTTATACATTTTACTTGTACATATTTCATAAAAGGAACAATTATCACAGTATAAAGGTAATGTTAAAAATAGATACATTTGTATTGTATTGTATTATATATTGTAGTCATACTGCACAAAACATAACACAAAGGCAGCTGTACATTATAACTGTAACTAATTATTGTGAAAAGCTGTCAAATGTAATTTAGTTTGCCTATACACTGCAAGAGAGCAACAAAAATAAATATTCCTAAATATTACGTATTTGTCTGCTTTTTTTTTACACAGTACTGTTTCATTATGGACAACATGCCATATCATGTCATGTCAGCTCAACAGCATTGCTTGAGTTCTGTTTCCTTTTAAAACACAATATAACAATACTACCAAAAAAAAAAGTTTATTTATTTATTTATTTATTTATTGTCATCCACCTTAACACCACAAAAGTCTGTACCTTCACATGGTAATCCTGCTCCCAACCCCATCGGGAGATCAACCTACTTTACCTTCACTGGCATTAAAAATGTAATTGCAGATTTGTCTTCACTCTGTTTTTTGGCAGACAAAATACTCAGGCGGGTCTGAATAAACATACGGCACAGATTCATATCATCTCCACGCTACAGTTAGTTCAAGAGAAAAAAAAATCCTGATATCTGCTTGAAATAGTTGAAAGTGTGTGGAAAGCCAGCATTGATTTGGCTTATTTGCTTGCTTATCTGGACCCTGGGAAACTCTAATGCTAGATAGCAGGCTGAGCTGTGTGGGCTTAGAGCTGAAACGTTTGGGGAAAGACCGACACAGAGCACTTTTCAGCATATCCTGTGAGGGCCAAAATATCACCTCTTATCGAATTTCTTGACAAGTGCAATAGCAGATCTGGCAAGAATCTCCTAATCTGACATTTGTATAAAGCGTCAAGGTTCTGCTTTCATTTTAGAGAGAACGTTTGCAGGACGTCTTTTAGAAAGAAAAGGAGACGAAGATATAGATTGTGTTCCAGAAGACTTTTCATTTCACCCTTTATGACTTATTACTGCTTTAAATTAAATGTAACATCTTTTGTAATGGGTTAATTAACCTCTGCACACTAAATACCTTGATTTAATTTGCAAATGAACATTGGCACAGCGAATACCAACTAAAACATTCAAAATCCAAATTAACGCTAGTGTTGTGTAAAGATGAATATTGAATCATGGCATGTGACGTTGATAACAAACCACATCATCTGGAGACATCCGTCGCTTATAATTATCAAGGATACAGTATCTGTCACAAACCTTTCACTTCTCAGATATTTCAGAAGAATGCTTCAAGAGGTTTTTGTCTTACAAGCAGATTCTGAGGAGACAAAATAATCACTCAATAAACCAGAGTTGCAAATCATACCTTAATACAGTATATACAATAAAAATAAACTTTAAAAATATGCAGTAAATTTTGCAGTGCTAAGTTAAGATTGATTCATGTGCACATGCTGCATTTAAGGAGTGTTAAATCGACTGTATTAGAGTTATTCAGTTGATCAACACGAATACAGTTTGTTTAGACTACGATAAACTATCACCATAATAGAGTTGATTAACACTGTTTTGAGTGTGACCGTATGCACTCTCTTCATGGTGGAGTGATATAGATAAAAGAATTTTCTTAAAAGCTGGACTGAAATTTCAGCTACAGTTTCCAGAGGGCACATGGGATACTCAATCAAGAGTGTTTTGTGTTTTCTGGTCCACGAGGGTCATAAAACTGTCAATCATCCATCCATGCATCTACACTCAACAAAAATATAAACGCAACACTTTTGGTTTTGCTCCCATTTTGTATGAGATGAACTCAAAGATCTAAAACTTTTTCCACATACACAATATCACCATTTCCCCTCAAATATTGTTCACAAACCAGTCTAAATCTGTGATAGTGAGCACTTCTCCTTGCTGAGATAATCCATCCCACCTCACAGGTGTGCCATATCAAGATGCTGATTAGACACCATGATTAGTGCACAGGTGTGCCTTAGACTGTCCACAATAAAAGGCCACTCTGAAAGGTGCAGTTTTGTTTTATTGGGGGGGATACCAGTCAGTATCTGGTGTAACCACCATTTGCCTCATGCAGTGCAACACATCTCCTTCGCATAGAGTTGATCAGGTTGTCAATTGTGGCCTGTGGAATGTTGGTCCACTCCTCTTCAATGGCTGTGGGAAGTTGGTGGATATTGGCAGGAACTGGTACATGCTGTCGTATACGCCGGTCCAGAGCATCCCAAACATGCTCAATGGGTGACATGTCCGGTGAGTATGCCGGCCATGCAAGAACTGGGACATATTCAGCTTCCAAGAATTGTGTACAGATCCTTGCAACATGGGGCCGTGCATTATCCTGCTGCAACATGAGGTGATGTTCTTGGATGTATGGCACAACAATGGGCCTCAGGATCTCGTCACGGTATGCCTGTGCATTCAAAATGCCATCAATAAAATGCACCTGTGTTCTTCGTCCATAACAGACGCCTGCCCATACCATAACCCCCACCGCACCATGGGCCACTCGATCCACAACATTGACATCAGAAAACCGCTCACCCACACGACGCCACACACGCTGTCTGCCATCTGCCCTGAACAGTGTGACCGGGATTCATCCATGAAGAGAACACCTCTCCAACATGCCAAACGCCAGCGAATGTGAGCATTTGGCCCACTCAAGTCAGTTACGACAACGAACTGGAGTCAGGTCGAGACCACGATGAGGACGACGAGCATGCAGATGAGCTTCCCTGATACGTTTCTGACAGTTTGTGCAGAAATTCTTTGGTTATGCAAACCGATTGTTTCAGCAGCTGTCCGAGCGGCTGGTCTCAGACGATCTTGGAGGTGAACATGCTGGATGTGGAGGTCCTGGGCTGGTGTGGTTACACGTGGTCTGCGGTTGTGAGGCTGGTTGGATGTACTGCCAAATTCTCTGAAACGCCTTTGGAGACGGCTTATGGTAGAGAAATGAACATTGAATACACGAGCAACAGCTCTGATTGACATTCCTGCTGTCAGCATGCCAATTGCATGCTCCCTCAAATCTTGCAACATCTGTGGCATTGTGCTGTGTGATAAAACTGCACCTTTCAGAGTGGCCTTTTATTGTGGACAGTCTAAGGCACACCTGTGCACTAATCATGGTGTCTAATCAGCATCTTGATATGGCACACCTGTGAGGTGGGATGGATTATCTCAGCAAAAGAGAAGTGCTCACTATCACAGATTTAGACTGGTTTGTGAACAATATTTGAGGGAAATGGTGATATTGTGTATGTGGAAAAAGTTTTAGATCTTTGAGTTCATCTCATACAAAATGGGAGCAAAACCAAAAGTGTTGCGTTTATATTTTTGTTGAGTGTATTTATCCATCCATGTGTCCATCCACCCATCTAGGACCTGGACATGTGGGGATCAACGTATAAGCTGTTTGAGATTCCAGAGTGTGCCTATGGGTTAGAGGACCACCATGTGTTTTTGTTTTGTTTTTATTTTTGTTTTGTTTTTTTAAGAAGAAAACACTGGTGCACTTAGTGGGACTCTTGGTTGTCTTTTGATTCCTTGGTTGTTGTGAATACTGAACCTAGATATGTGTGTGTTTGCCTAGCTGCATGTTTGACAGTTCTTTGTTGCATTTTTTTTTCTTTATTTTATTTGTTTGTTTAGCATAGCCAACACAGATTGTTGCCCCAGTGAGCCTGCTGTGCTTGACCTTTTTACCTAAAGGCACCTTGATCCTTGCACAAATTTGATCCCCACAATGGCACGCAATCTCTTGCGCCAATGAGTAAACCCATCGTAAACTGTTGTAAACTGTGTGAGCCTGCATACCAGTGCGTAAAGAAAATTTTGAAATGTTCAAACTTTCTGGCACACATCAATTTTGTGCCACTTGTGTGAACTAGTCATGAACATTGAGGAAGCTATTTGAACACACTGCATGTCAATGTGTGTCATGGTTATGACGAGATGTTACATCTATAATAAACATAACTTTACAGATACATTATCTAACTTATAGGTGTCAAACTGATTCCAGAAAGGGCCAAGAGGGTGCAGGTTTTCTTTGTAACCACCCACTGCACCAGGTGATTTCAGTGATTAACATCACTTTGAGCAGATGGAATCAGTTAATCAGTGAAATCACCTGGTGCAGTGGGTGGTTACAAAGAAACCTGCACCCCTCTTGGCCCTTTCTGGAATCAGTTTGACACCTATGAATGATTCATAAGAAGGAATGAAAATGCAACTCTTTTACCAATCCATTACTATACGAGGTCTGTTAGAAAACTATCCGACCTTTTTATTTTTTTTAAAAACTATGTGGATTTGAATCATGTGCGCTTGCATCAGCCAAGCTTGAACCTTCGTGCGCATACGTGAGTTTTTTCACGGCTGTTGGTTGCGTCATTCGCCTGTGGGCAGGCTTTGAGTGAGCACTGGTCCACCCCCTCGTCAGATTTTCATTGTCAGGAAAATGGCTGAGCGATTGGAGCAGCGCTGAATCAAATTTTCCATAAACTGTGAGAGACAGCCAGGTGGAAACCATTCGGAAGATTCAGACGGCGTTCGGTGAAGATACTCTGGCATCACACAGATTAAGGATCATTACAACCGGATTAAGACGGCCCACAGCGGCGGAGGGCCGCGCCGCACTCCGAGCGGCCATCGACAGGCTGAAATGACCAGATCATTTCCAAAGTGAAGGCTGTGTGATCCGGGACGTCGTCTGACTACCAGAGAAATTGAAGAAGAGGTGTACATCAGCACTTTTGTGGCACATTTCACTGTACAGGAGATCTTGTAATGAAAGACGTGCGGAGGAATTCGCGTGTCGGGACCGAGCTGTGTAATGGCGCACAACAAAAAGCACGTCCGTGTTGGAAACCATTCGGAAGATTCAGACGGCTTTCGGTGGCTTTTCAGTCGAGTGAGTATCCGAGAAATTGTGTAACAGCTGGGCATGTCACAACTTGCCTGTAGACTTCCGCACGGAAGCAATCATGTGCAAGTGCACATGATTCAAATCCATTATAGTTTTTAAAAAAAATAAAAAGGTCGTATAGTTTTCTAACAGAACCTCGTATACAGTAGTGTTCAGAATAATAGTAGTGCTATGGCGTATATTTCTTATTGTTACATGGGAAACAACGGGTACCAGTAGATTCAGTAGCATCTCACAATCAACAAGACCAAGCATTCATGATATGCACACTCTTAAGGCTATGAAATTGGGCTATATTCTAAATAATTTACCTTTGGAGACAAGATTCAAAGGCGTTCTAATGAAAGAATTTTTTCATCAGCCAAGTTCTGAGAGCAAATGCACCATCAGCTATGAAATGATTATTGTATGTAGCGTGGCATCAAGCAGGACAAAGCGTGGCAAAGCGGGACGCATTGGCACAAGGAATTGCATGGCAGTGCGGGGATCAAATTCATGCAAGTGTCAGATGCCATATCATCAGAAAGCACCTGATGGGACTTAATGTGCTTGCTTGCACAAGGGATGGATAATGTTTAGGTGTTGGTGCTTCTTTTCATACTGTATGATTCTGAGACTTGGAATCAGGTGGCCTAAGGGATGAATGGGTGTCTTTGAACTGACTCTCTTCAGAGTATCCTTCGGTTCTGCTGGAATAACTTTCTGTCAAATGAATAATTAACTGCAGAGACTAAGGACTCACAATCGGCAATCCATCCCATGACCACTGACATTTGATCCCAAAGTCCACTTGTTTGACTATTGTGAGTGCTCTATGCTGTGCCCGGACACCGTGCTGAGTCAGGCATGGCTTAAGCCTATTCAAGCAAGGTATGCATCAGTGTGGTCAACAAGTAACTCACTTACAAATTCACTGGAGCACAGATCTTAGACATCATGACATTGATGTGACTGTTCCATTTAACAACTACTTCTAATGTTATTGTTTCTACTTGGATAGTTCAATCTTCAATTCGTTCAAGTGTAATTTCTTGCCTTATTAATGAACAGGAATCATTGTCAGTGAGCAAAGGGTGGAAAGTACTCATACATCATATTCATAACCTCATCTGCTGCCTCTATTACAAGAATCTTGTGGTGCAGCATAATTCATTGATAAATCCTTTATTACATAATTTATTCAGAAGGATCAGGTTTTATATGGGTAGGTGTGGTGAAGTAATTATTATTAGAGCTTTTCAGTGATTTTTGTCTTATATGAATGCACAAGTTCGGTCACTTTTATCAACCATATGCTCCCATGTCAGTAAAGATTCGGACACCTTTGAACCCGTGTGAACGTGTGTTGGTAAAATCCTATGGCAAAGGAGTTTTTGCCATCTATCTGAAGTATGCAGACATGATGCATTTGGAAGACACACTGTGCATCTTTGGATCTCTTGTTCTGTCCAAAAACCTCAGCTCTGTGTGCAGCTTGAAAGCAACTAAATGTGTGTGTGTGTGTGTGTGTGCGTGTGTGTGTGTGTGTGTGTGTGTGTATATATATATATATATATATATATATATATATTATATATATTATATATATATATATAGAACATGTTTTATTTTTTATTTTGTATCACACTAACATTGTTTTGAATAAAGTTCAATGGTCAAAAGCTTGTAAACCCTAAAATCATAAGTGTTGTTCCTGTTGGTGCTTACACACAAATCCATTAAGCAAAACAGAGGCAATGATCATCACCTCAATTTCAATTTCAATTTATTTTCATTTATATAGCACCAAATCAGAACAAAGTTGCCTCAAGGTACTTCACACAAGTAAGGTCTAATTTTACCAACCCCTAGAGCAAGCACAGAGGCAACAGTAAGGAAAAACTCCATATGATGATTTGAGGAAGAAACCTCAAGCAGACCAGTCTCAAAGGGGTGACCCTCTGCCTGGGCCATGCTACCGAAACAATTTACAAAACAATTCACAAAATGAATATACAGGAAATGTTGCTGGTGCCCAGGACAGGAAGGTTACAGAAACACCCACCTCTGGATTGAGCCACACCTCAAACATAGAGAAAAAAAAAACAGAATCAGGCATCAGAAAGACAACAAATACAGTATAACACTGGTCTACAGCCCAAATGGTTCTGAAATAAAGATATTTAATCTTTACTAATTTTGAGCCACAGAGAATGAAAATATTTGAAATTGTTGGTTGGCTGTAGTTTTAAGAAATGCTCCTACTGTGCTACTCAGGATTAATATATAACCATTTTGCTGATTTGAAGTGTTACAAAAAGAGAACAGGTGAAATATTATACAATCAGAGAAATATAAAAAAGACCTGTGTTTATGATTTTTCATGAAAACTCTACTGTTAACACAATATAATTATGTAGATGCAAAATGTAAAACCTTATATATCTTGGAAACAGTAGCCAGTTCGCCATTGTTATTGTCATATTTGAATTCAGCATGCCAAAATCCATAATTAATAGCACATTTTATTTCTGAAGCAGACAATTTTTAAATATTTGTACACCAGTGTAATTTGTCAGCATTAAGCAACAAGAAAAACAGAAGAAACTAGAAGCACTCGGACAGTGCAAACCTCCGCCAAGGCCATAGGGTCACTGACGTCACATGGAATAGCCTTGGCAAAGAGACTATTCCACGTAATTTTACGCATCTACCATCATGTTTCAGATTCAGTGGTTAACCCTCTGGGGTCTGAGGGCATTTTTTGGACAGTTCACTCACCTGGCATAAATGTTTATTATTGCTGTTAACAGCTCTCCCTGCATCCCACAATCAAGTTTTATGTCTCTTATTTTCAGGACAATCTGTACTTTCAAAATATATATGCTATAGTTGTGTTTTATAAGTGTAATAAAGGTTTACAGTCAGAAATTAGAAAGGAAAAAGTAAAATGGAAAATAATTTTCCACACACATTTATTCAAAACACACAGCAAACTATAATAAACTAGTAACACATCACTCCTAAAAACAATGTTTGGTGTGTCACGTGAGGTGAATCTGCCAAACGATTGGATTTTGGAAAACCATGTGACGGTGAACCAATTCCGATTGGACACTCACATTGCTCACATCATCACACAGCTTCTATGAGGAGTACAAAGATGGTGGACGGTGGCTCGAAAGTCTGCGGAGTTAACTTTTCAGCAAAAAAAGTAAGCCGCCCAGACCTCCCGATCCACACACACCTCCCCCAGCTCCTCCGGAGGAAACCCCAAGGCGTTCCCAAGCGACCCGAGAGATGTAGTCCCTCCAGCGTGTCCTGGGTCTTCCCCGGGGCCTCCTTCCAATGGGACATGCCTGGAACACCTCTCCAGCGAGGCGTCCAGGGGCATCCGGAAAAAGATGCCCGAGCCACCTCAACTGACTCCTTTCGACATGGAGGAGCAGCGGCTGGACTCCGAGCTCCTCCCGAGTGACCGAGATCCTCACCCTATCTCTAAGGGAGCGCCCAGCCACCCTGCGGAGGAAACTCATCTCGGCCGCTTGTACTCGCGATCTCGCGATCTCGTTCTTTTAGTCATGAGCCAAATCTCATGACCATAGGTGAGGATCGGAACGTAGATCAATCGGTAAATCGAGAGCTTTGCCCCCCTACTCAGCTCTCTCTTCACCACGACGGTCCGATACAGCGACCGCATCACTGCAGATGCTGCACCGATCCGTCTATCGATCTCACGCTCCTTCCGTCCCTCACTTGTGAACAAGACCCCGAGATACTTAAACTCCTCCACTTGAGGCAAGGACACTCCACTGACCTGAAGAGGGCAAAGCACCTTTTTCCAGTTGAGAACTATGGCCTCGGATTTGGAGGTGCTGATTTTCATCCTGGATGCTTCACACTCAGCTGCAAACCACCCCAGTGCACGCTGAAGGCCCTGATTTGACGAAGCCAACAGAACCACATCATCCGCAAACAGTAGAGACGAGATTTTGTGGTTCCCAACCAGACCCCCTCTACACCCTGGCTGCACCTAGAAATTCTGTCCATAAAAATAATGAACAGAACCGGTGACAAAGGGCAGCCCTGGCGGAGGCCAACGTGCACTGGAAACAGGTTTGACTTACTACTGGCAATGAGAACGAAGCTCCTGCTGTGGTCGTATAGGGACCGGATAGCCCTTAGCAAAGGACCCCGGGCCCTGCACTCCCCGAGCACCCCCCACAGGGTGCCCTGAAGGACACGGTCGAACGCCTTCTCCAGATCCACAAAACACATGTGTTATGGTTGGGCGAACTCCCATGAACCCTCGAGCACCCCGATGGAGTGTGTAGAGCTGGTCCAGTGTGCCGCAACCAGGACGAAAACCACACTGCTCTTCCTGAATACGAGGTTCGACCATCGGTCGAATTCTCCTCTCCAGTACTCTGGAATAGACCTTACCGGGGAGGCTGAGGAGTGTGATCCCCCTATAGTTGGAACACACCCTCCGGTCCCCCTTCTTAAACAGAGGGACCATCACCCCGGTCTGCCAATCCAGAGGCACTGTCCCCGATCGCCACGCAATGTTGCAGAGGCGTGTCAGCCAAGACAGTCCCACAACATCCAGAGACTTAACGTTCTCAGGACGGATTTCATCCACCCCAGGAGCCTTGCTACCGAGGAGCTTTCTAACCACCTCGGTGACTTTGGCCTGGGTAATGGATGAGTCCACCTCTGAGTCCCCAGTCTCTGCTTCCTCTTGGAAGACGTGACGATGGGATTGAGGAGATCCTCAAAGTACTCCTTCCACCGTCCGACAACATCCCCAGTCAGGGTCAACAACTCCCCACCCGCACCATAAACAGTGCTGGTGGAGAGCTGCTTCCGCCTCCTGAGGCGTCGGACGGTTTGCCAGAATCTCTTCGAGGCCGACCGATAGTCCTCCTCCATAGCCTCCCCGAACTCCTCCCAGACCCGAGTTTTTGCCTCTGCGACCGCACGGGCTGCAGCAAGCTTGGCCTGCCGGTACCTGTCAGCTGCCTCTGGGGTCCCACCTACCAACAAAGATAAGTAGGACTCCTTCTTCAGCTTGACGGCATCCCTTACTTCCGGTGTCCACCACTGGGTTTGGGGATTGCCGCCGCGACAGGCACCAGAGACCTTGCGACCACAGCTGCATCGACAATGGAGGTGGAGAACATGGTCCACTCGGACTCCATGTCTCCAACCTCCCCCAAGATCTGGGAGAAGCTCTCCCGGAGGTGAGAGTTGAAGACCTCGCTGACAGAGGGTTCCGCCAGTCATTCCCAGCAGACCCTCATGATACGTTTGGGCCTGCCAGGTCTGACCGGCTTCCTCCCCTCCCAGCAGATCCAACTCACATTATTTGTCTGATCAAGGATTCCAAAAAGGTATAGTTAGGACTATCTATGAATGAATGTTATGGAGTTATGGGGTAAAAACAGCAAGAATGGTGACAAAGGTCAATTTTAGTTTGTGTAGGGGTCAAAAGTTAAAGTTACTCCAATTTTGGTATATAAAAAAAGTGGTGCAAATTATTGGTTGAGTTAATAGGATTAATAAATGAAATAGTTTTGACTGTCTTGAGTGTTTGGGCTCCAGAATAAAGGTCAAACAATGTCGACATCCAGTGGATAATATGACATGTGACATATATTATCCCATAACACGATAACTAAGGATGACACATGGTGCAAACTATTCCTTTTTGAAACCCTATTAACTCAACCAATAACTTGCATCACGTTTTACCAAAATTATAGCAACTTTAACTTTTGACCCCTGTACAAACTGAAATTGACCTTTGTCACCATTCTTGCTGTTTTTACCCCATAACTCCATAACATTAAGTCATAGAAAGTTGAAACTATACCTTTTTGGAATCATTAGGTTCAGACAATTAATGTGGCACAGTTCAATATGATTGGAACATTTTAAATTTGACCCCTGTGTAATTCTTCAATTGACCCCTCCCTGGTCACCTGTTGAAAATTCAAGTGGCTACTCTGTTTTTTCAAAAGAGTAACATCTAAGGAGTATTTGTGCCAAATTTGGTGCTTGCATCACCATTTATTCGGCTATCTGATGTACTATTAGAACAAAAAATAAATAAAGACGCTAAATTCATAATAAATATTAGTGGTGTTTGGTTATCAGTGCTGGCGCTTTTTATTGGTTTATCAGTTTGGTTAGCTGTACCCACCACTTGAATTGACAAAATGAATATGTGAACAAAAGTAGAAAGACAGTGTAACCCCTGTTTAAAACTGATAATAAATAAAATATCTTAACTTCTGCCTCTGATATTCTCCAAGTTCTCGCGGTACTTGGCAGCGCCTCGCGTTAACTCGTGATGCACGTGAATCATGTGACCAACTAGTTTTAAGCATGGCGCAGCAGACATACAGACAGGCGTGGGGGAAACTTCTCTAAGGGTTGCGACAGGTCAGTAATCGCTCTAAACTCATTTTAAACAGTATGTTTTCTTTTTGGTTAATGCCTTATACTTGCTTAAACCTTGCTCATAGATGATAGAGCTGAACCCACTGTCTACATCGCGAGGGATGTGAGTGTAGATCATTGCAATTGGTGAGTGTTTAAATGCTAACGGCTAGCCGCAGCCCATTTATTTCTATGGGATAGCATTAGCTTGGCATAAGCCGCTCCGTAATGCATTTTTTATGGACACTCATTAGCGTAATGCTAAGTTAGCATTAGCATGTGGAAAAGCGTGTGTTGAATGATTTGTGAATTGTTGTTATTCAGATAACTACTGTATTTTGTAATATGGTTCTTAATATGGAAATATTTATAAATGATATCTAGTGCACTGTGAGATAAATATTTATTCATCTTTTGGATATATTTTTGATACTTATGTGTACACTGTTAACTTACTGGTCCTGTACTCATTCAGGCCAGGTTTTTTGTTGTTGGCTGGAAAAGCCTATACAGAAGTTACCTTGATGGCGAGCTGAAGCCCAGGAACGAACAGAGCCAAGGAAAATAACAAATACACCTGCTCAGGAATCATCATCTCTCTTCATCTCCACCTGTGCGGTAGGAGCTGTTTGGCCCAGTTCCCCATTGGTTTTGCTGCTGCCATATCACAAACTGTGGCTGATGAAAGAAACGGAACTTATAAGCTTTTTACAATACCAACTCCTCTTCAACTCAACTCCTCTGGAACAGGGGAGCTTTGGTTCTGAACTTTGGGGTAGGGGAATTTGGACTTTTCCTTTTTTTTTTATTTTTTTTTTTTAACTGTTGTCTATCACTGGTCATGACCAATGCACTGTAAATACTTGCACTTGCATATTTAACAACAAATAATAAGATACCTGTATTTAAAAATCAATTTTGTCTGTGTGTTGCCCATTGCTGCACTACAATTACTAGCCCATAATATATAAATTCCAGCAAATTCAAATTACTTTGTAGTATAAAGGCATAAGTGCTACAACAGGGTGTGTACATGTGTGTTCACTTGCAGTGTTCATCATCATGACAGGATCAGGGTGTTCTGGCTGTGTTGCCCACCTGAGTGTGAGCCACCATACTGGAAATAAATGACAACTGTGACATATTGTTGTGGGATCTGTGGGAATATAGATTATATTATGGGCAGAGCCAGTAGAGCAGTCCGTCACACATTCACATGCAGTTAATGGACGCATGGATGCTAAGAGTGTGTGTGCACATCTATGAGTGTGTGTTTGTGTGAGTGAAAGGGACAGACAGGCAGCAGTGTGTAAGGACATAAGCTTGGAACGGAATCCAATATTCTTATTTCTCAGTCTCTTTGTCCCTCAGATCCCTTCAGTCCCCACCCAGTAATGATATATTTCTATCTCAGTTACACATCGTAACCCAGAGAGACCTCTGCCAATATTGCCACATGCACTACTTGTTTGCACACCACTGAACCGGAGGGAGCTGTGTGGAGACAAGGCAGAGACGAAATTAATATTTATTTCAAATAAGGATGTATGTGTTCGCTATCGTACGAGTATTATCATACTCTCTGACCTAAATTGTAGAGGTTATTGCTTCATCATGTTACGCGATAACTCTATTCCAGGGGGGCTTAAGGAAGAAAGACAGAGATTTGATTTAAATTCCCTCGTGGTCACATCCGGATTCTATTGTGAAACTTGTTAGCCAAGGACAAGGAAACATTACTGTAGGCATAACTTACCGTAGGTCAGTCTGCTGACTTCTCAGTGCGCCATCACTCAAGTCAGCCCATTCACTGAAGAGTTGAAAAGTGAGTGAATAACATCGTGGAGTAGTGCAGGCTATTTTTTCATTTACTGGTAATTGTCCTTGATGGTGACCACTCAGAACAGAATATGGTGGCCATCATTATTCTAACATTTGCATTAAGTTCTATTGAGAGAAGTGAAGATGAAAAGCTCTTGGCACTTGTTTCAAAGAGGCCAATGTTGATGTGGCTGCCGATGACATTGTGAACACAAAGAAGAATTAAATACGGGGAAAACATTTGAAGTCATTTCAGCAATGTTAGACAACCTTGCAGAGCACTTGAAAAGTCGGCAATGGGACTTCATTCATACTACCCAGCTCCTGAGGGTGGAGTGGATCAATGGCCATTAAAGATGTAATTTCAAGGTGGGTCTTGCAAGTCGCAGTGGCATGAATAAAAGATGGGCATTTCACACATACAAAACACATGCTGATCTACTCACACACATATGCTTGTATGAATGAACACACACACCTGAAATCATATCTATTATTGCCCCCTGACACTTGCATGACTTTTATCTGCGCACTTGCACACACATCGACGTGACGATCCCACAAGCAGTGTTTTCATCTGGACGCCGTACTGCCACGCATTGTACGCTGGATGCTGCGCATATAAAATAATTATTTCGTAGTGGATTAATCATTTTCTGTCTGAGTTAGCTGTTGAAAACGCCTCTAATTGTCAGGGCGTGGCACAAATCGAGTGGACACAAATGCGAATTCTCACAGCAGATGCAGTTAGAATAAGGTTTAATGATAGTAACACGCAGAGATTTGGTACACAGATGGTCCAGCAGTGAAGCAAAGGTACAGACAGACGTAAGGCTGAGGCTTGGTCAAATAAACAGGCTGAGGTCAAAATATACGGAGTGTTGGCAATCAGAGGCAGAGACAAAAAAACGTCAAAGGCAAAACAAGGTCAAATACCGGCAGGCAGATCAACAAGCAAAACAAGGCAGGACGTGAAAGCTGGAAAGTGAAATACATTCAACAATCGAGCGAGGGACTGTGAGACTGTGAGGGCTTATATAACTGGTGATGTAATTAGTGGAACAAGACACAGGTGTCGGTGAAGGTTCTGGAAGGGGGCGTGACCAGGAAAGACAAAGGTTAAACATGGGCAAGATAATGGGGAAGGGAGTGCACAAAGTGGAGTGATGTCAGATACAAAGATGCGTGAGCAGCTGCAAGAGCGGGAGTGAATGAAAATGCAAAACAGACAAAGTGTGGGAGACAAAGACACGAGGCGGGTGCAGGAAGTGGAATAAAGACAAACAAATGAGGATGACATGAGAACACACTAAAAACAGAATATGATACTAGGGGACCAGGACAGAGCAAGAATCATGGGAACTAAAAGCAAACCAAGATATAATAAGTACAAAAGAAAAACTACATGAGAACTGATCAGAAAATCAATACTGAAGCAAAGGCTCAACAGGAACTGACTAATTAACAGAAAGCAAAACCCGACATAAAAGTACAACAGAAATGAGAACAGCAGATAAACAAAACTGGTGACTACAGAATAGTGCAATAAATAAAAAGAACTAACTGATGAGCGATAAGTGACAAACAGAACATAATCAGAAGAAACACTTGAAGATAAATAATAGCCAAAACCTGTGACTAAAGCATAATACAAAAATGTGATAAACAGAACTAAGCTATGAATACAAGATGCTCAAAAAAAAACTGAACCAGTGACCAAAGCATAATACAAGAAATGAAGTAAACAGAATCAAACTAAGACTGGAAGAACTAAGTGACCAAGAGAGAACAAATACAAGGTTAATTGACAAAACAAAACCAAAGCTAACATGAAAACCTGACAAGAACAAGAAACACAGACCAGCTGAAGCATGACTAAGATACATGGCATGATTAAAAAATACAAAGGCTCAGAACACAAATGTGGAAAAAGAGGTCAAAATAGTACCAACAGGGCTGGATCATGACACTAATCCCTTCTGGAATCACAGTGGAGTGCCCCAGCTACTTTTTTTGCGCACGCGCGCACTAAACAAGGTGGATGAAGCATTTGGAGCTGTCTAAAAAGGTAATTATTTGTCATGTTTACATTGTCATGTCTTGGTAAAACAGTTGCATGTTATTTCCTTCTTGTGTGCAACTGTATAAGTATGTTCATGATAGATTTAACATCTTGGTATAATTGTTCAGACAAGCTGCGCTCTGATGCGGTACGCTGACACAACCACTCACACAGTTCACTTCTTTGCTTAACTTGACAGCTGCATGTAATGTTGACAAGTAGATCACGCAACAGTCACTACCACCTCATGTTTGTTGCATGACATTTTGCGTGAAAAATTTTTTAACATTTGAAATTCTGTTTGCGCAGTTGCATGCGCCAGTGCCCCGCTCATGTTCAGTCTACACCAGTTAATGACAGGTTTACTCTCCTGCATGACAGTGCGTGAAAGTATGTGCGTCAAGTAGTGCAAGTATCAGGGGGCCTTTAGACTTGTTTCCTTTCAAGGATTGCTAAGGCATTTTTGCAACTGAATGTCAAGAATAAGATTGACACTAAGGTTCATGTTGTTATGTGTTTGGTCTTGATAATCTGGATTTCACATTGCAATATTGGTTGCAATAAAGAACTTTCCATGACATAGTTATGCCTTGTCGTGTCTCTATGTAGGCTCCCAGTACTTACCATTGATTGGTTTGTAGACATGCATGCTTCTGGCATTAAATTCTTTTCGGTGTGACTTGTAGTTCCATTTGATTGTAGGAAAAGGAATGAACACATTCATTTTGTTGTGGGTAAGCTATTACTTTATAATGATTATGGTATTTTTACCCTGACCAAATCAAAATTAGACAGTACTATTTTTATTTTCTTGTTCCTGTTCTGACGGTCCAAACTATCCAAGATGTGGTTTCATCGTTCTAATGAACTAATGACAGTGGATCTGTTTTATCCAGACTGAGATCATGTCTTTTAGTCAGACCAATATTTGGTACATTAGCTCAGACCATGGTCTGAGGGAGCAGGCACACCTGCTACCTTTTATTGATCAGGGGTGGCGACGAAGCAGTTAAGCATGCTTTTTCCAAAGCACAAGGTTTCTGGTTCAAAGCAACCCCATCCCATTTTCCATGTAACCTGGAGTTGTGTCAGGAAGGGTATCCTGACTAAAACTTGTGCCAAATCAAAATGCAGATTCACCTTGGATCTGCTGTGGTGACCCCAAGTAAAAACAATGAAGAAGCTGAAAAGTCCAAAGGTTCTGACCAAACAAGGCAGGAAAAAGCACCCTTCAATGAGTGTAGTAAATTTCTGAACTCATATCAATGCTGGTTCTAGGGAAGGTTTTAGGGGATAATGTCCCCTGTTCCAACACTTTTGGCCTTTCATGGCCTTGATGTCAAACAAGGCAAATTAAATCAAACACATCACCCTAAAACCTCTTTCTTGCTTGATTTAAAAACCAACTTTCACAGTTCTCATTTTACATAACTAGCATCCATGTCACACCTTGACAGTTTAGCCAATGTATGCCAACTGTATTAAAAATTCTGGCATGCGCTGGCGTACATCTAATAAGTTATGGGTAAGTTTTGTAAAAGTTAAGCGCATGAGTGTGTCAGAAAAGTTTGGGCATTTTGGGGTTCACCGAGCCTCTCAAGTTTCCTACTAACAATGCCCATGATTCTGGGCCGAAAATATCAGTTTTTCTGAAATAGTACCAAAAATAATGGATTTAGCCCTATAATGTCAATGAAAGTTGAATATAAATATGGATGTTGCTATTTGTTTTGCCATCTGCCAACAGCCTCTGGGTTACCTCCAGCCTCCTCAATGACACACTGAGTGAAAGCAGCTTGCTGAGATGGAGTGAACGTCATCCTCATGGACAACGAGACCAGCTTGGGACGTTTCAGAATGTCATGAGGGAAAAAACTGAGGTGCCAGTCTTCTTGACATGATTATGTGGTCGCTGTTTGAAAAACTGCTTGAAAGTTTCATCATCATCAGAAAACTCTCCACCTGTCGTGCTGACGACTTTCTGAGATGTAGACACTTGTTCTTCGTTCTCGCGTTTTCTCTCATTCTCTGCTGACAACCGGGACTCCTTCCTCTTCTCCTTTGCAGCAGTTGGCTTGTCCAGAACACCAAAGGTTGCTTTCCGATCTGTTTTCATGGAGTGGAGAAAGGCCAGATCTTCCTGGTTCTTCATGAGCTGTTCAACATTCCAAGGCCAGATGGCAAATATCTCCTGAAGTTTGACCTGCATCTTCTGTAGCTTCTCCTGTGAGACCAGCAGATCCCTGTGTTTCTTTGGAATGGCTCTCATCTTGGCATTCTCATCTGACAAAGCTATTGTCCTCTGAAAGGCCTTTATTTCTGATAACATTGAGATGTTGGCTTTCTGGTAGAAGGTTTCAAGTTGTGCCATCACCAGTTTTGCTGCTTCCCATTTGGTACGTAGCTCAGATGCTCTGTCTTGGATGTGCCACATTATACATCTGAGGACTTGATTGCAGTTTGGAAGCCTTGAACCTGTTATGATAGCATCATCATTGTTTATTGCAGCCCCAAGTCCATATATGGACTTTGCCTTCCTTGTTGCTGATTTTTCATTTTGGCTTGGCCTGATATCCTTTTGCAATGGCTTATCTGCTATAGTGGCAAAATACTGACAAGTACTACAGGATACAATATAGATACCCTGGACACACAAATATTGGGACAAATTTTTTGGTAAGTGCTGAAAAGTACTTGTTCACTCTTTTCACCACTTGAAACTGCTGTGAAAGATTATCAGTAGTAGAGACTACCAGTAAGAGCTCTAAAATAACTGCTGAATGAATACTGTAACACACAATCTGTCTCTCATCTCATTAATCAACCCTCAATAGCAGCAAGAACTTGCCTTTTAAGTCTAGATCTATATACCTGTGTCTTTGTAGGTTTGGTTCCATGAACCCATAGTGGAAAAAGTTTATTTCATGAGACCATGACTAGTGACTACATTCAGCTCTGGTTTTGTGATGACAAAATGCTCAGAATTTCATCAAAAATGATGTATCTCGAAAAACAATGAAGTTAGAGATATAAAATTGGTACCAAAAGATGTGCAATAGCCACATTTATATTCAACGTTTATTGGCACAACAGGGCTAAATGCATTATTTTTGACGTTATTTGAGAATAACTGATTTTCTCCCTGTGTCGGCTACGTAAAGACTTTAGAGGCTTGGTGGACCCCTTAGACATTATTCAATCCAGCAAATATTCCACAGATTTTCTTTTCATAAGTATTGTCATATTTTAAAATTGGGTACAAGTTGAATTTCCAACATTGGGGCAAATGATGCACCCTAGCGTGCATGTATGTGTGTGTGTGCATGCGTGTGTAGGCATGTGTGTGTAGGTGTGTGCATGTGCATGTGTGTGTGTGTGTGTGCATGTGCAGAGTGAAATGGTTACCAAAGGTATGGAACCAAATTTGCACTATAAATGAACCCAAACTGCACTCTAATTGCAGTGCAACACAAAGGGGATGAATTAATCTATGTCATGTGACACACAAAGCACCAATCAAATGACAAGGATTTACTTAGCCATTATATAAAAAGTCTTACACTTACCTGTTTGTTTCACTTGGATTCATCATTACAGCCTGATGAAAACTTAGCCACATAAAGAGTCCTGATTGGGTGCATTTTTCAGCCTGAACCAGAGAACAGCACCGCTTTGTGCCACAACAAAAAATTAACTTATTTTAAAAGTTCAAAGAGTCACAGCTCCTCATTCATTCACATCAGCGTTTAACACAGACATCAGTCGATTCTTCAGCATTCTGCACTCGATGAAAACAAAGCCCATGATCGACCAAGACAAAAATAAAATAAAATAAAATTAAAAATGTTTCCGTGCATCTGTGTGGAGGGGTGAGGCCACGCAAAAGTGTACGCGCACTCGATGACGTGCTTGTCAATATTTATGTGTTCCGCCTGCCAAAGAAAAGGGTTCTGCCGGTGGGGGAAAATGAAAACCAAGGCCCAATCTCAATTCTGTTTTGTACCCCTTCCCTTTCCACTTGGCCCTACCCCTACCCCTACGCCTACCCACTTAAAACAAGGGGTAAGGCGAAGGGGTGTGCCTCTAGCCCTGTGAATTGAGACACCCCTCCGACTTACGGAAAAAAAAAAACTGCCCATCTCAAACTGCTGGCATGTCAACATGGCAACCGAAGTGCAACTTTTTGCAGTAGCCTGTTTGCTCTTTTTATTTTCTCACCTTTCTGCGTGAATGTGAAGAAGTAGAAGAAGTCACCGATTTTTTTCATTGCATCGCAATCATGTCAGAGAATTTTGTGGTATTAATAATTAATTTACTTAATTAGTATAGACTTAGACTGCTGGGGGGTTCCCATGATGCACTGAGTGTTTCTTTCTCTTTTTGCTCTGTATGCACCACTCTGCATTTAATCATTAGTGATTGCCCTTTGTCACCGGTTCTGTTCATTATTTTTATGGACAGAATTTCTAGGCGCAGCCAAGGTGTAAAGGGGGTCTGGTTTGGGAACCACAGAATCTTGTCTCTGCTGTTTGCAGACGATGTGCTTCTGTTGGCTTCGTCAAATCAGGACGTTCAGCGTGCACTGGGGTGGTTTGCAGCCGAGTGTAAAGCGTCCGGGATGAAGATCAGCACCTCCAAATCCGAGGCCATGGTTCTCGACCGGAAAAAGGTGCTTTGCCCTCTTCAGGTCGGTGGAATGTCCTTGCCTCAAGTGGAGGAGTTTAAGTATCTCTGGGTCTTGTTCACGAGTTAGGGACGGATGGAGCGTGATGCGGTTGCTGTATCGGACCGTCGTGGTGAAGAGAGAGCTGAGTAGGGTGGCAAAGCTCTCAATTTACTGATCGATCTACGTTCCGATCCTCACCTATGCTCATGAGATTTGGCTCATGACCGAAAGAACAAGATCGCGAGTACAAGCGGCCGAGATGAGTTTCCTCCGCAGGGTGGCTGGGCGCTCCCTTAGAGATAGGGTGAGGAGCTCAGTCACTCGGGAGGAGCTCGGAGTCGAACCGCTGCTCCTCCACGTCGAAAGGAGTCAGTTGAGGTGGCTCGGGCATCTTTCCGGATGCCCCCTGGATGCCTCACTGGAGAGGTGTTCCGGGCACGTCCCATTGGGAGGAGTCCCTGGGGAAGACCCAGGACACGCTGGAGGGACTACATCTCTCGGCTGGCTTGGGAATGCCTTGGGGTTCCCCCGGAGGAGCTGGGGGAGGTGTGTGTGGATCGGGAGGTCTGGGCGGCTTTGCTTGAGCTGCTGTCCCCGCGACCCAACTCCGGATGAAGCGGAAGAAAATGGATGGATGGATGGACAGAATAATAATAATAGATAGTATTAATAAGTAATTAATTAGTAATTAATTAATTTTAATAATACAAATAAGAATTAATAATTAATCATTAATAACAGTCATAATTAATGTTAATTGATTAATCATTAATTGATTGATTTGTCATTAATTAATTAATTAGTAATTAAAATAAATAAACACTTGAAATATATCACTGTGTGGAATGAATGTATAAATTATACAAGTTTCACTTTTTGAATGGAATTACTGAAATCCACTTTTTCATGATATTCTAATTATATGATCAGCACCTGTATGTATGTTATGTGCTGCATCTAGTTCTGTTACCTTATATTTCTTTTTCAAATTCTCCCATTTTTTTTGCATCCAGCACTATTTCCTTTAGAAATTTACTTGACAAATAATATCAGTCTATTAGGACATCAGGTTATGTGTTACACATATACATGTGTGTGTGTGTGTATATATACTGTATGTTACAACTTACTCCCATTGATGAAACTTCTCATTTTCTGCCTGAATGTTTATTAGGAGACGAGTTTGTTTGTTGTTTGTTTACTAAATACATGCACGTTACACACCTTGAAAGCCAACAGCAGGGGTCGATATTACCAAAGATTTATGAACATACAAATTAACGTGCTTATCCTTTATCATGTTTCTCCATTGTGAGATATAAAAGTGTCTTAGCGTTCATGTGTATATGCATTATAACGCCTCAGCGCACGAGCGAAGTTACGACATTCTTCAGAACAACAATATACTCAACATGCATCCAGCAGCATACACGCTGCTGTCATAGATAATTGTCTGTAAAGTTTTTTGGCAAGTTATAACTTTCTAAACACTGTAATTTGTAATCAAAGCCGCTTACATTTGTGAAAGCCGGTTACATTTGTGGGGCTCTTTCGGCGCCATGTTTGTTTCTTTGGAGACAGCGGTAAGCTCCTCCTACCCCTCCAAATGGAGTGAATCTGAATGCACATTCCATTTGGAGGGGTTTGAAGCCCTCCGCCTTCCCCTCTGCCTCGCTCCAAAAAGAGAACTGAGACACCCCTCTGTCTCTTGTGCCCACGCAAAACAGAGGGGAAGGGGTAAGGGGAATGGCCAAGGGGTAGAATTGAGATTCAGCCCAAGCCAGTCTTAACCGTTCTGACCCATACCATGCAATGCAGCACCAATCCAAAACACTCAGTGGAAATGGGGCCTATGGCACACTTGTGCAATAATCATGCTGTCTAATCAGCATCTTGATATGCCAACCTGTGAGGTGGGATGGATTATCTCAGCAAAGGAGAAGTGCTCACTGACACAGATTTAGATAGATTTGTGAACTATATTTAAGAGAAGTAGTTCCTTTGAGTATATAGAAAATGTTTTAGCTCTTTGAGTTCAGCTCTTGAAAAATGGGAGAAAAACAAAAGTGTGGCGTTTATATTTTTGTTCAGTATGTGTGTGTGTGTGTGTGTGTGTGTGTGTGTATATATATAGATAGATAGATAGATAGATAGATAGACGTGTGTGTGTGTAATATATATTTTGCAGCCAAAGAAATGTCAAATTTACTCAGTATTGTATAGCCCTATAACTAACAAAACTCACGTGCTGATATTGATCTGCATTTCTTGATATTTCATACCAATATTGAGGTCAGATTTCTTTATTGTTTTGTTGCAATTCAAGCCCAATACCTGACCACAGTAGTAAATTCTACTAATCAACTTCTTTCAACTTGCCTCAGGAACAATGCTCTGTTGAGAATTATGAGGGTTGCGTATCAGTGCACCAAAAAGCCTCCACATCATTTGATTACTTAGAATTCTCTTTTCTGTATTAGCCAGAGATAGACAGATATGCATAGAAGTAGCTAAAAAAAAGTTGGCTTAACGTTCTCTGATCACTGATTTTAAATGTTGATGTAGGTGCTAACACAGCTGAGTCGTGATTGTATGCTACCATGAACAGACACTGAGTGATCAAAATTCCAAATCAACCCTGTTTTAGAAATTTAGAAAGTGAGTCCTCAACATTCCAACAGATGGAAATGACATGATAACCCCGGCGTTTTCTTTGAACCACGATATGCAACTTTTTAAAAAATACCTTTTGCATTCTTTGTTAACATAAACAGAAAAGTCTGTTGATAACTAGCATCAATAATGAGAAAATTATTACAATACCGTACAGGTTTAACCATATCAGACCATATCCCATATCACTGCTCCACATCTACATAACTTTCAGGTTCATCCTGTTTGGATGAAACAGAAACAAGACCAAAACCTCCAGTTAGGAGTAGTTGTACCAGAAAGACTCAGGAGACAAGGAAAAAAACAAAAGATTTTAATCTATATTAACACAATACAGAATGTTAGAACAGTCTTTGGTGGAGATCCCAGCTGTATAGGGGTGCATAGATCTCGAGTCCTACCATCGGAGAAAGGCAGGGGTGGAACCTACCCCAGTTGTCAGATAGGGACCAACTGTTGGTGTTGGGGTGGAGGAGGTAGTGTTCAAGCAAACAACTGCAAGCAGCAGAGAGTTGAGTTAGAGCTGACATTTTTAATTACATGCACATTTCCTATTGGTTTCGAGTTTATAACAAAAAGGGTAATCAGCTGCTTCCTAATAGAGATTACAATTGTCACTGATTAGGTGAATCTGAATGAATCTTTGAAATATGAATCTTCCTGGTAAAACTTATGCTATGCTACATTTCCTGTAAGCCAAGCTGTACAGGCCTGAGGGACGAATCTGTGTGGTGTCAATCTAAAACAAAGAGGGAGAACATTTTTAAACATGGTCTTTTTGCCTTTTTGCTTCTAATGCAGTGATTGGCTGAAAGCATGGATGAAAGTGTGTCCTTCAAAAAATACAGCGCTACCGGCAAGACTGGAATCAACTCATGCACAAGGAGAAAAAAATACATTATTTAATTTTTATGTAATTCTTTCTTCACACTCCTTTATTAAATCTGCCCACATAAAGTTATTTCAACCTGGTATTCCTTCTTTGGTAGCACATAAATGTGTGATCAGGGTAACAGATTTAAGCTGTAGGAAAAATGAAGAAAACATCAGATTGCTACATCTACTGCCTACATTCATTAGCAGCAATGTCCTCGAGGTAGAACACCTGTCCAGTTTTTACCACACTTCTCCTTTCAAGGGCCACTGTGCACAGTAGACGTTGCTTAGCTGCTCAGGGATTTTCATGTCAGATAAACACACTATGATCTGTGTCTGCCAAGCATGGAAACTCTCCTCACGTTTAACAAAGCTCTCTGGTCCCACTCACCTGTCAGTGGGAAACAAAATCGAGCTCGTGATGCAGGTCACACAGCGTAGGATGCTTACATCCTGCCAACAGGTCCCTGAACACTGCCCAAAATAATGCTGTGTAGAACGGTGCAGTGTGGTTGTGTATATGCAGTAGCATCAACTATCGTTCCTTCACAGTTTAACTCTGTGGCAGCTTGTCAAGAGGGGGTGCCAGGGTGCCGCCCCTCTGAAATTTAACAAAGGAAAAGCTACATAAACATTGCGAAATTTGTCATTATATTATATTAAAAATGGAAATAAGCATTTACATTTACCATAAAATGATAACCTGTTTGCACCTGTCATCATTTAATAAAAGGGGTTTCAATCAATCAATCAATCAATTTTTTTATATAGCGCCAAATCACAACAAACAGTTGCCCCAAGGCGCTTTATATTGTAAGGCAAGGCCATACAATAATTATGTAAAACCCCAACGGTCAAAACGACCCCCTGTGAGCAAGCACTTGGCTACAGTGGGAAGGAAAAACTCCCTTTTAACAGGAAGAAACCCCCAGCAGAACCAGCTCAGGGAGGGGGCAGTCTTCTGCTGGGACTGGTTGGGGCTGAGGGAAAGAACCAGGAAAAGACATGCTGTGGCGGGGAGCAGAGATCGATCACTAATGATTAATGCAGAGTGGTGCATACAGAGAAAAAGAGAAGAAACAGTGCATCATGGGAACCCCCCAGCAGTCTATACGTCTATAGCCGAATAACTAAGGGATGGTTCAGGGTCACCTGATCCAGCCCTAACTATAAGCTTTAGCAAAAGGAAAGTTTTAAGCTAATCTTAAAGTAGAGAGGGTGTCTGTCTCCTTGATCTGAATTGGGAGCTGGTTCCACAGGAGAGGAGCCTGAAAGCTGAAGGCTCTGCCTCCCATTCTACTCTTACAAACCCTAGGAACTACAAGTAAGCCTGCAGTCTGAGAGCGAAGCGCTGTATTGGGGTGATATGGTACTACGAGGTCCCTAAGATAAGATGGGACCTGATTATTCAAAACCTTATAAGTAAGAAGAAGAATTTTAAATTCTATTCTAGAATTAACAGGAAGCCAATGAGAGAGGCCAATATGGGTGAGATATGCTCTCTCCTTCTAGTCCCCGTCAGTACTCTAGCTGCAGCATTTTGAATTAACTGAAGGCTTTTTAGGGAACTTTTAGGACAACCTGATAATAATGAATTACAATAGTCCAGCCTAGAGGAAATAAATGCATGAATTAGTTTTTCAGCATCACTCTGAGACAAGACCTTTCTGATTTTAGAGATATTGCGTAAATGCAAAAAAGCAGTCCTACATATTTGTTTAATATGCGCTTTGAATGACATATCCTGATCAAAAATGACTCCAAGATTTCTCACAGTATTACTAGAGGTCAGGGTAATGCCATCCACAGTAAGGATCTGGTTAGACACCATGTTTCTAAGATTTGTGGGGCCAAGTACAATAACTTCAGTTTTATCTGAGTTTAAAAGCAGGAAATTAGAGGTCATCCATGTCTTTATGTCTGTAAGACAATCCTGCAGTTTAGCTAATTGGTGTGTGTCCTCTGGCTTCATGGATAGATAAAGCTGGGTATCATCTGCGTAACAATGAAAATTTAAGCAATACCGTCTAATAATACTGCCTAAGGGAAGCATGTATAAAGTGAATAAAATTGGTCCTAGCACAGAACCTTGTGGAACTCCATAATTAACTTTAGTCTGTGAAGAAGATTCCCCATTTACATGAACAAATTGTAATCTATTAGATAAATATGATTCAAACCACCGCAGCGCAGTGCCTTTAATACCTATGGCATGCTCTAATCTCTGTAATAAAATTTTATGGTCAACAGTATCAAAAGCAGCACTGAGGTCTAACAGAACAAGCACAGAGATGAGTCCACTGTCCGAGGCCATAAGAAGATCATTTGTAACCTTCACTAATGCTGTTTCTGTACTATGATGAATTCTAAAACCTGACTGAAACTTCAAATAGACCATTCCTCTGCAGATGATCAGTTAGCGTTTTACAACTACCCTTTCAAGAATTTTGAGAGAAAAGGAAGGTTGGAGATTGGCCTATAATTAGCTAAGATAGCTGGGTCAAGTGATGGCTTTTTAAGTAATGGTTTAATTACTGCCACCTTAAAAGCCTGTGGTACATAGCCAACTAACAAAGATAGATTGATCATATTTAAGATCGAAGCATTAAATAATGGTAGGGCTTCCTTGAGCAGCCTGGTAGGAATGGGGTCTAATAAACATGTTGATGATTTGGATGAAGTAACTAATGAAAATAACTCAGACAGAACAATCGGAGAGAAAGAGTCTAACCAAATACCGGCATCACTGAAAGCAGCCAAAGATAACGATACGTCTTTGGGATGGTTATGAGTAATTTTTTCTCTAATAGTTAAAATTTTGTTAGCAAAGAAAGTCATGAAGTCATTACTAGTTAAAGTTAATGGAATACTCAGCTCAATAGAGCTCTGACTCTTTGTCAGCCTGGCTACAGTGCTGAAAAGAAACCTGGGGTTGTTCTTATTTTCTTCAATTAGTGATGAGTAGAAAGATGTCCTAGCTTTACGGAGGCTTTTTTTATAGAGCAACAGACTCTTTTTCCAGGCTAAGTGAAGATCTTCTAAGTTAGTGAGACGCCATTTCCTCTCCAACTTACGGGTTATCTGCTTTAAGCTATGAGTTTGTGAGTTATACCACGGAGTCAGGCACTTCTGATTTAAAGCTCTCTTTTTTAGAGGAGCTACAGCATCCAAAGTTGTCTTCAATGAGGATGTAAAACTATTGACGAGATACTCTATCTCACTTACAGAGTTTAGGTAGCTACTCTGCACTGTGTTGGTATATGGCATTAGAGAACATAAATAAGGAATCATATCCTTAAACCTAGTTACAGCGCTTTCTGAAAGACTTCTAGTGTAATGAAACTTATTCCCCACTGCTGGGTAGTCCATCAGAGTAAATGTAAATGTTATTAAGAAATGATCAGACAGAAGGGAGTTTTCAGGGAATACTGTTAAGTCTTCTATTTCCATACCATAAGTCAGAACAAGATCTAAGATATGATTAAAGTGGTGGGTGGACTCATTTACTTTTTGAGCAAAGCCAATAGAGTCTAATAATAGATTAAATGCAGTGTTGAGGCTGTCATTCTCAGCATCTGTGTGGATGTTAAAATCGCCCACTATAATTATCTTATCTGAGCTAAGCACTAAGTCAGACAAAAGGTCTGAAAATTCACAGAGAAACTCACAGTAACGACCAGGTGGACGATAGATAATAACAAATAAAACTGGTTTTTGGGACTTCCAATTTGGATGGACAAGACTAAGAGTCAAGCTTTCAAATGAATTAAAGCTCTGTCTGGGTTTTTGATTAATTAATAAGCTGGAATGGAAGATTGCTGCTAATCCTCCGCCCCGGCCCGTGCTACGAGCATTCTGACAGTTAGTGTGACTCGGGGGTTTGACTCATTTAAACTAACATATTCATCCTGCTGTAACCAGGTTTCTGTAAGGCAGAATAAATCAATATGTTGATCAATTATTATATCATTTACCAACAGGGACTTAGAAGAGAGAGACCTAATGTTTAATAGACCACATTTAACTGTTTTAGTCTGTGGTGCAGTTGAAGGTGCTATATTATTTTTTTTTTTGAATTTTTATGCTTAAATAGATTTTTGCTGGTTATGGTAGTCTGGGGGCAGGCACCGTCTCTACGGGGATGGGGTAATGAGGGGATGGCAGGGGGAGAGAAGCTGCAGAGAGGTGTGTAAGACTACAACTCTGCTTCCTGGTCCCAACCCTGGATAGTCACGGTTTGGAGGATTTAAGAAAATTGGCCAGATTTCTAGAAATGAGAGCTGCTCCATCCAAAGTGGGATGGATGCCGTCTCTCCTAACAAGACCAGGTTTTCCCCAGAAGCTTTGCCAATTATCTATGAAGCCCACCTCATTTTTTAGACAACTCAGACAGCCAGCAATTCAAGGAGAACATGCGGCTAAACATGTCACTCCCGGTCTGATTGGGGAGGGGCCCAGAGAAAACTACAGAGTCCGACATTGTTTTTGCAAAGTTACACACCGATTTAATGTTAATTTTAGTGACCTCCGATTGGCGTAACCGTGTGTCATTACTGCCGACGTGAATTACAATCTTACCAAATTTACGCTTAGCCTTAGCCAGCAGTTTCAAATTTCCTTCAATGTCGCCTGCTCTGGCCCCCGGAAGACAATTGACTATGGTTGCTGGTGTCGCTAACTTCACATTTCGCAAAACAGAGTCGCCAATAACCAGAGTTTGATCCTCGGCGGGTGTGTCGTCGAGTGGGGAAAAACGGTTAGAGATGTGAACGGGTTGGCGGTGTACACAGGGCTTCTGTTTAGAACTACGCTTCCTCCTCACAGTCACCCAGTCAGCCTGCTTTCCCGGCTGCTCGGGATCTGCCAGGGGGTAACTAATGGCGGCTAAGCTACCTTGGTCCGCACCGACTACAGGGGCCTGGCTAGCTGTAGAATTTTCCACGGTGCGGAGCCGAGTCTCCAATTCGCCCAGCCTGGCCTCCAAAGCTACGAATAAGCTACACTTATTACAAGTACCGTTACTGCTAAAGGAGGCCGAGGAATAACTAAACATTTCACACCCAGAGCAGAAAAGTGCGGGAGAGACAGGAGAAGCCGCCATGCTAAATCGGCTAAGAGCTAGTAGCTACGCTAAGCTAGCGGATTCCTAAAAACACGCAAAGTGAATAATGTGTAAATAATTTAGAGGTGATTCAGCAGAAGGAGTGCTTTAGTTAAGGCACGTAAAGATTACACTGGGAAACAAATCGTAATCTAGATAACTAGATCAATCTAACTGCGCAGATTAAACAGCTAACAGATACAGAAAAACACCGCTGTGCTCCGGAACAGGAAGTGATACAATACCGCAGTGAGAGCCAACCACCAGTAGAGGCAAGCCTCTACTGGTTTCACAATGTATGGATTAATAACTATGATGTTATGAATCCATAATTTATTAATGCAGGGGCGCCGGTCTAACAGGAGTCAACACCAAGCCTTGAACTTTTTCAAAGCATGTGACCTGATGCTTCCCTCTGATTGGCCCTCAGTTTTCCCTGCAGGGTGCACACAACTACGCCTTGGACACTCCCATTTTTTATTGCCAGACACTTGTATTGTTGTAGTGTTTCTTTTCCTCATATGACTGGACAATTAGTGCTGTCAATCATATACACGTCATCACTGTGATGTCGGAGATGATGTTGTGTGGGTGTAATTAATTGTTGTTACCAACAGAGGGCGATAAGTGCATGTAAAAGACTGTGATTGCACACTGCAGAGGGGCAGAGAAGCTGGGAACTGCAACACTTGTCAGTAAATGTTCGCCATGTTCTTATGCAGCTCATCATATCTTCCTTGGAATAATCAAATTCAATTTCTGTGGATACAGTCACCGCAGCAGATGTCACTTCGAGCCCCTTCACACATAGTGCGAATATGTGCAACTCAGGGCATCTCCCGTCGGAACAGCTCGTATGAGCAAACCACGAAACATCGCGCTGATGGGCAGGCATGCACGATACGGAGCAACGGTTCGTGCATGCGGGAACACAGTTGCTGTGAAGAAAGAATAAATAAAAAAAAACATGTTGCAACGGTTTCATACACGTGGGAACACAGTGCAAGCAGCAGTGCCATGTGTAACAACATCGTGCAGCTGCTGTGAAAAAAATGCATGTCACCTATGGAATTCGAACCCACGCTTTACAAAACCTCTGGTTGCCACTCAGAAACATTGCCACTGAACTACCATCACTGGCCTGTGAAAGATGCAGGAAACTGCCTGATATCAGGAAGGACATGGACGTATTAAAAAAAAAAAATCAAATCAGACACCATATAAAAACATTGCATTATATTGAATCCCTCTTATCAAGCGGACAATACAAATATGATACATATATATATGTATGTATATATATATATATATATATATATATATATGTCTAACCATGTTGGATGAATGTCAACCTTTTTCTCAAAAGAACTGTATTTGCGTGTCTGTTTGTATTTCCGTGTCAGCCATGTGTTAACAAACACATACTTTGTGTTTTAAAACTACGTAAGAGTAAGTATACCTCTTTATACATCCCTTACATCCCACCTTCAAACACAGCCTCATACAACCATCCATGAAAAATCTACATACCCTCCCAATTTTGTATAGGAAAGCAAACTTCGACGGGCGCTGCACTAGTACATTTAGACTTCCATAAATAAATGCTTTAAAATGCTGTTCTATTAAGAAGAGGAAGATTCTTGTGGCTGCTGATTTTTTTTCTTCCTCCTTTTCAGTATGGGCAGTTTGTTGATTTGACAGGTTTACTGTACATCTGATGCAACTCCTTGCAGAGGTGGGACGAAGTCACTGTCAAGTCATTCTCAAGTCATCAATCTGCAAGTCCCAAGTCAAGTCTCTCGTCAGCTTGCAAACAGTTGGTGGTATTTATGACTTGAGACTTGACTTGGGACTTGCTGATTCATTACTTGATGGTGCCTTCATCCCACATCTGACTCCCAGTGTACATGGAAAATGGCATATATGTGGTCTTGAACATGGGATCATCTGTATCAGACAAAACCGCACTAACGTCTCACAGCACCATACGTATTTTAGTCAGCTTGCACGTTAGTAGTCATAATTTTACTTTTTTCTTGTCTGTTTCTCCATAGTTTTTTTTATGTCACTGATTGTGCAGTCTTTTGAGACTGTCATGATTTGGGGTTAAAACACATAATTTTATCTATGTGTGTATAGTATCAATGGAGCTGATGCCTTCTTTGTTTTAGATTTCCAGTCCGCTTTTTATTATGAAACAGTTATGCAGTCATCTGGCAGGCAATGGAAACAGAGATATGAGGAAGCCTTCTGTCAAACATGTCAAATGCTTATTTTATTGTATTTATATTGACTTTCATTGTATCAAATGGTTGTTTTGTCTCACTTTGAATTTTGATTATCTTCTCTCTTACTCAGACATTGTTCTTGCTGGTGTAAATTGTTTTATGTCTCAAATGAGATACAGTTCAGAGTGTGTTGAGTCATCCGCAGACACCTGCGGAGGACACCAGGATTATTCACATCTGTAGCTGCTGTTGATGAATCTTTACCAAACCCAGCAGTCCTTCTCTGTTCATTCTTCCATCTTCTTTTCTTAAATTGTTCCCATTGCCTTTGAAATGATTTAAAAGGCTCAAATTCTCATATTTACACTTGCCATTTCCATTTCTAATCCTCTAAAGTCTTTGTTTGAGTTAAACTGGGAATGCAGAACTCTGAGCGTCCACCCACATAACAGTTTAATATAGATGCAGCGACAGACCTTCTGGACATAACCACAGGTGAAAATGACATGAAAGTGTTGAATTTTTCTGTCAAAAAGAGAGTTCAAATAACAGAAGACAAAAAGAAATATTTGTACAGCTAAGCAAAAGCTTGCATAAAACATACAAATCTACATGTATTTTCCAGTGTGGTATTTTACTATTTTACGTTTTTCTGTCAATCAGTAATATCATTTGAATAATCCAATCTTTTCTTTTCAAATCCAGCATGCTTAAATATCTTTGAGTGAACTAAGATGCTATTGAAGGTGAACATTATATTTTGTTTTTGATCTATTATTATTATGAATATAACACAACCTTTATTACAAGGTGAGCCCCTTTTTCAAGACATATTTTTGGAAAAACAACTTTCTGAAGACCAAAAGAAAATGCTTTTCTTTGAAATTAATGTTCATGAAATACCTTTTTATAGGCTGCTGCTCATTTTTCTCAACCACGTACAGAAACATTTGCCTGTCAGTCTCTTGTAAGCAAACTCTTTGAGCCACTTTTAGCACCACAGTAACCTTCTCAGTGGATACCCTGATTGCAGCACTTGAGTAGCTGAGTGAGGAATCAGAGTGTCTGTGTTTGGGATTGTCCTGATCAAGATTAAGATTCAGGCCTTTAATTACTTTTTGGGCTCGACCATCAAAAATGTATCTGTATCTGGTGAACGTATTGAACTTGTAGAGACATTCTTTTATCTCAGCACTGACATTCATGTCTCTGGATCCTGAGATCAAGAAATGCCTGGAAAGAGCCTTTGGAGTCATGAGGTCACTGAACAAAGGTATTTGGTGATGCCAAGATCTTTGTAGTTAAACTAAGGTCCAAGTGTTTAGGGTCCTGGTGCTAGCTGTCTTATTGTATGGTTGTAAGACTTTAACACTCATTTAAGATCCAAGGTAATGACTGGATGTCTTTGATACCACGTCTCTTCGGAGGATACTTGGGTACTGCTGGAAAGACTTTACATCAAAGGAAGAGTTACTTAGGGAAACTAAGATGAGGAGTATCACTTGCATTTTGAGGGAATGTCAGCTTTCACATTTATATGCTTGATCCAGCACATAGGTTGTAGTATTGAAGATCCCAATGGCTGTTGAAGACCTGAGGGATGCCCACACTTCACTTGGCTGCAGCAGATATATGCTTATTTTAGAGAAGTGAAGATGGACCGGTTGTCTGCCTGGGTGGTTGCCATCAAGGACCCATGGTGGTTCTGTGTAGTGGAGTGGCACCAATGCATGCACTCAGACTTGGCTTGATAAGCTTTTCTGACATCTGATTATTAGTTTACCATCTTCTAACAGTGCAGTTTGTCACACAGTTTCTTGGCTGCTTGACAGCTGTTTGATTACTTTTGCAAGTCAACTGTGGGAGTATGCGCTGGTGCTGTGTTTTTCCACATCTACGACACCACAGAACCACCTTGGGTCCTGGATGGCAGTCACCCAGGTAGACAACAGGTCCATTCCCACATCTCTAAAATAACATTTATCTGCTGCAGCCAGATGAAACATGGGTGACCCCTTAGTCTTTCCCAGCTAACAGGGCCACAACACTCAGGCACCTGTGTCCTGCATCATGCACAGACTAACATGATGACTTTAGCTCCATGCACTTAAAGTTTGCATCATTATGTCTCAGTTATACAGGCCCTGTGTCCATGTAGCAGTTGTTTTGTTTTCTTTTTTTGTGTTTGGCAAAAAGCTTCTGGAATCACACTGCAGAGTGCATCATCACAGCATTTTCACTTTAAAAAAAACTCCATTGTTACATGTCAGTGACAACGATAGAGCTAACAATAAACTTACAATGCACACTGTGATTAAAACAAATATATCAACTAGTACTTCTATAGAATGTTGGAGGGTTGAGTCACTTGACTCTTACGAGGCACACTTGTTTCATCGGCATTCAACACCACCTACTGTTGCCAATGCATTGGCAAGTCTCAAGAAAAAAAGAAATTGGCAAGGAAAGACACTATATTATATTCAAAACTATATGGTACAGAGAACAACAATATCACAGTGTAAGTAAATAAATAAAACACTCATGTTTACAGTGTTTTTCATCTTATCAAATCTACCTTTTACCTGCAAAATATCTAACCTCGTGCAAAAAAAAAAAAAAAAAAATCCCGTAAGACTAAGGGGCTTTAGGTGCTCCGTATGTTATTTTTAGGTCATTATTCAAGAATCTGTGTGCTAAATCCACTTTTATCTGATTTCTGTGTTAGCAGTGACCCTCAATGGAAAACCTAATTCAAAGCTTCAGATTCAGATTATTGTTGGTGTGGTTGTGTTTCTAACAGCAAGTTTGCTGCTTGAGTGAGCACACACACATTCAACACCACTGTCTGCATTTTAGAAAAAACTACATTAGGCTTTTTGACTGACAAGTCTGAACTTTAATGGCAGCTCTATGTCAGCTTCACCTTTCAGCTGCTTTTAAAATGTGATATTTATACCACAGTTACACAAACTCGTATGCACAGTGCTGTCTGACTGATGCACTTCAATGTTGAGTTATTGTTTGATGTTGACAGCTGTTATTATGTTCTCTAAGTGGATCTCAGAACCAGGCGTCGGCATTAATGAACTGCAAGCTTGTGCAAGAATTGTTCATTTTGTAGTAGTTTAGTCATTTTCTTTGACGTACACCTGGTCTTATCTCGTGTACTTCCCTGAAGAAAGGGGGTGCTGGAGCCTATCCCAGCAGTCATTTGGTGTGAGGTGGGATACACCCTGGACCGGACGTCAGTCTATCGCAGGGCCACATATAGACAAACACATTCGTAGCCACATGCACACCATGGTCAATTTAAAGTTTCCACTTCGGATGTGGGAGAAAGCCGGAGCACCCAGAGGGAATCCACGCAAACGTGCACACTCCACACGGAAAGATCCCAGGTGGCAAGCGATCCTACAACCTTCTTGCTATGAGACAACACTGCTAACCACTTAACCATGAATCATTTGACAGAAATAATAGTATCATTTGTTTGCAGTTTTTATAGTAGCATTGTCAACAATTAATATTTCTGTTGATTATATTTAAAGTAATATATTTTGTCAGTATTGCCTTTGGAAATTACTTGTCATTGGTTTACATTTAAGATGGTTCATTTTTGAGCAAATGCTACCTACAGTATAACTTTATGCTATGTCATTTTGTTTGTTTGCTTGTTTTACATTCTTGCTTTCTTGCTATGGTGACAGTTGTTAATCTCATTTCATATTTGTAAGGTACATCTAAAAATAACAGTACTAGCTTCATAGCAATGATATGTAAATTAATATGAATATATCTTGGACTTGATTTACATTTACAACACTTTTGTTTTTGCTCCCATTTTTCATGAGCTGAACTCAAAGATCTAAAACATTTATATATATATATATACACAAAAGACCTATTTCTCTCAAATATTGTTCACAAATCTAAATTTGTTAGCACTTCTCCTTTGCAGAGACAATCCATCCCACCTCACAGTTGTGGGATATCAAGATACTGATTAGACAACATAATTATTGCACAGGTGTGCCTTAGGCTGGCCACAATAAAAGGCCACTCTGAAATGTGCAGTCTTGCTGTATTGGGGGGGGGGGGGGGTGTCTGGGGGGGGGGGTTCAGAAAGCCAGTCAGTATTTGGTGTGACCACCATTTGCTTCACGCAGTGCAACACATCTCCTTCGCACAGAGTTGATCAGCAGCCAGGCGCCATCGAATGTGAGCATTTGCCCACACAAGTCAGTTACGATGGTAAAATGCAGTCAGATCAAGATCCCAGTGAAACAAATGAGCATGCAGATGAGCTTCCCTGAGATGGTTTCTGATAGGTTGTGCAGAAGTTCTTTGGTTCTGCAAACCGATTGTTGCAGCAGCTGTCCGAGTGGCTGGTCTCAGACGATCTTGGAGGTGAACATGCTGCATGTGGAGGTGCTAGGCTGGTGTGGTTACACGTGGTCTGCAGTTGTGAGGTTGGTTAGTCGTACTGCCAAATTCTCTGAAACACCTTTGGAGATGGCTTATAGTAGAGATATGAACATTCAGTTCATGGGCAACAGCTCTGGTGGACATTCCTGCAGTCAGCATGCCAATTGTATGCGCCCTCAAAAACTGCAACATCTGTGGCATTATGCTGCATGATAAAATTGAACATTTAAGACTGGCCTTTTATTGTGGCCAGCCTAAGGCACACCTGTGCAATAATCATGCCGTCTAATCAGCATCTTGATATACCGCACCTGTGAGGTGGATGGATTCTCTCGGCAAAGGAGAATTGCTCACTAACACTGTTGTGTGGGCCGCTGAAGAGGAGGTACTGCTGGCCCACCACCCCTGCTTGAAGTGCGGGCTTCAAGCACGAGAGGGCGTCATAGCAACCGGGAGTGACAGCTGTCACTCGTCATCAGCACCAGCTGTCACTCATCCACATCACCACCACCATAAAGGCCGGACTGCAACTCCACCTCCCCGCCGAGAAATCAGCTACCTTGGAGGTAATTTCTCTGCTGACTTAAAACTGAATAATAGTCTGAACTCTTTTGCAGCCGTTTCCTGTGGTGTTTCCTTATCTGCTGGATTGGCGTTTGGTGTGATTAGTGACTGTTTCGCCTCACACCCCAACCAGATAAGTGGTTAAACAGGAGCTGCACGAGTGTGTGATTGGAGGTGGAGGTGCTCCCTCCCAAAAGAACACAGACTGTGGGATTACTGAGTGTGCGTACTCACACTTACCTGTGCTGTTTTTGTTCTCTGCCAGCAGTGCCAGGTCTGACAGCTGGAGACGGTGGCCACCTGGGGACTCGGGACTTGGTGGCTCCGGTGTTCTTCAGATCCGTTGGCGGTGAGGGCCGTGTGGGATCCGGCTCGGTTCTGGACGGGCGTCTCCTATCCTCAAGCCTGCCCACACGTCACCCAACGTGTAATTGACTGTAGTTCCAAACTTGTTGTTGTCTGTATTCCGTTGTGTACTTCACAACATTAAATTGTTACTGTTTTGGCTTATCCATTGCCCGTTCATTTACACCCCCTGTTGTGGGTCCGTGTTCCTACACTTTCACAACAAACACAGATTTACCCAGATTTGTGAATAATATTTGAGACAAATAGCTCTTGTTTATAAGAAAATGTTTTAGATTTTTGATTTCAGCTCATGAAAAATGGGAGCAAAAACAAAAGTGATGCAGTCTCACGCACACGCGTTGTTATGGTGTGTGGTTTATTTTTTTTAAAAATACATTTATCTCCTTGTTGATTTGAGGCATTTTATGGACCTTTTATAGGACAGTGATGGTAGTGCAGTGGTAAAGTTTCTGGCTGGCAGTCAGAGCTTTTGTAAATTGCAGGTTCAAATCACGTGGGTGGCATGTATTTTTTTTCCACAGCAGCTGCGTGATGCGGTTCCACATGCTCCAGCTGTTCGCACTGTGCTCCCGCTGCAACAGTTTTGTGCAGGCTTGTGTGTGTGCACGAAACCATTGCAGCAGGATCGTTCATGCCTGCCCAACCGTGTGTCCCTTCCAACATGGGCTCAGTGTTTTCATGCGGGCTGCTTCACAGTGATTCATCCTGATTCCTATTTATTCGTGCTATGTGTGAAGGAGCCCTTAAATATGTTTCTTATAGATGGAACTGATTATAAAGTAATTTTAACATGAAGACTTCATCATGGTTGTGCTGCATGCATGCTTATTTAAGCCTCGATAATCATTAATTATACACAACCACGGAAGTGTTAAATGTACAACTGTAAAAATGTCTGATTCATGAAATTTTTATCTAGATTTTAATTTTGAAGAATTCAATTTGAAAATGACAATAGTCCATGTTAAACTATTGCTCATCTAAAAAGTCAAAAATACCTTGATATTAATTTAGGTCATATTGCCAGCCCCTTACTCATGGACCTGACTGCATACTGCTGGTATCTTTCAAAATAAGAAGAATGTGAATTTCAGTATTACAATGAGAGGATGTAGACAAAAGTGTTATGTGTCGGACGCAGCCCGGAGAACTGACCAGCGTTTGAAGGACCCAGTATAAAATAAGCAGAGCACGGTACAAAGGATAACAGAGTTTAATGAACATAACAGTGATGTGATAAATATACAAACAAATAAGTGCGCGGTCTGGCGTGGTGGTAAACGGTGCGTTCCCAGCAGCGCTAACGGTCCGGAGCCAGAACCAGTTCGGACCCAAGGACCCCGCCGACACCCCCCCAGGTGGCCGCGACAAACCGAGTCTGTGAATGAAGAAATCATCTTGTGAGTCCACACTCAACACACAGAGAGAACGCTCAAAGGTGTACAAACAGCAAACACTTCCTGGCTTAATTACTAATCAGCTTCCCACCCTGCAGGCATGGAACATCCAGTTCACAAACTCACTGCAGTGGAAGCTGATTAAAAAGGACTAACATAACAGCTCAATATAACAAGGTGTGAGGGACACCACATATACTGACTGTATAAATGTTAGTCACAAAATCTAACGTACCTCAGGAAGTGTGCTGACGAGCGTGAGACCTCACCCCCTCCTCTTTCACAGACCAAGCATCAAACCTGGACGTTCTCTGCATCCACTGATGATGAGATGGCTCTTGAGACGACGATCTCACCCGTCTGGTCACAAGGTCGAGTCTCTGGCAAATACACACTGTGTACTCCAGTCTTAAATGCCACCATGTTCCAATCCATTGTAGATGCACCACAGCTGTGAGTCCTGACGAGCCGCAGGTGATCAGCCTCAGGTGATCAGGGTGAGGTCCTGATAAACTCAGCTACACAGCCACTCAGTCCCAAATGCAAGCCACCTGGAAGGAAAAACAAAAGACAGAAACAAAAAGGCAGCCAGGCCCCCCCAGCCATACAACAAAAAGGGACTGTCTGGATTTGTGAACACATTGGACTACTGCACAAATCATTACACAGAGGATTCCAGACAGACGGAAGATATGACTTATGGAGAGGAGGGCAGCATGGAGCAGACAGAAAGGTTTGACTGATGAAGAGACGGAGAGTAAGGGTGAAGTGGCCTATGAGGAGCTGGCATCACTAATACAAATGGTAAATGAATGTTTCCAGCTGCTAAAGTAAGCCACAGAATCAGGATGTCCTCTGTCTCCTGACCTGGTTCTCTCTTTTCTAAAACTTTTACTTTGTGGAGAAATCCAGCCACTTCCCATCTCCCCTGTTGTCTGTGTGGATGTTGCTAACACTGCAGACCTGTCAGTCATTCATCTCCAGAGCAGGCGGGCTCATTGCTTCAACTTGGGAAAACTGACTAACAGGATGGTTGATCGGCAGAATGGAGACGGCAAAGAGACGGTGGGGAGGGATTCTTAGAAAGCGGAGCAGTTGAGAGGAGGAAGGAGATGTAGCATAAGCAGCCTCTTCAGGAGGTCTGAAACAAAGCTGGCGACAAGACACTGTACGTACAATGCTGGCGTTTTTGTAAATTTGCTGTGATGAGGATACAGACGAAGAGGTACAGTTTTACAAAGGAGGTGACACCCGCAGAGATAAACCAGTACACACTGATTTCAACTTTTTTTGTTGTATTTGTTGTTTGAAACAACAAACCTCATACCATTGGGAGTAAACAGGCTTGATACTATTTAAAATGCTCACTGCGGTTATAATGCGATCCCACCAGCCACCCTCAAGAGAGAGTTGTTGAAGAAATGTGATTGAGAAGAGGAGTGTATAAAGAGGCCTGCTGGGAGGTGGTTCTATTCAAGCAATTAAGTTGTGAACAAGCCAGTGGGTAAAAGCAAATGAAGCAGTGGTAAATTGTGTAGCACTCCTGGCTTTGAAGGAACTGTGTGGTCTAAAAGAGGATGTCATTAGTGTTGCTGCAGACATAACACTTTTCATGCTTTTTATCATTTAAAATTGGTTTAAATTTGGAAAAGACAAAATACACGATTTTCTCCAAAAGTAAAGCAGCTCTCGATCATTTGCCTCCCATTACTTCACTTGATGGGCATCAAATTGAGTTGGTAACACAATAAATATTTTGGCATTTTAATGGACAATGGTTTATCTTTTAAGCTCCACATGCAAAAATTGACTCAGAGATTGAAATTAAAACTTGTTTTTTACTTTCGTATTAAATCGTGTTTATCTTTTGAGACCCGCAAGAAACATGCCACTGCAACTTCTATGCCTGTTCTTGATTATGGTGATGTTATTTATATAAATGCCTCCATTGAATCTTTGCATGCTTTGGACACTATTTTTCTCAGGGCACTGTGTTTTATTACAAACATGAGGTCATTGACTCACCATTGTGTCCTGTACGCCCATTGGGGTGCCCATCTCTGGCGTTTCGCAGACTAAAACATTGGTACCTTCTGATTTATAAGTGTATTCTTGGAACTGTTCCTCTATATCTGCAACAACTCATTGAACAGAGGAGCTACAACAACTACAGCCTGCGTTCCCAGGACATTCTCTTGTTTTCTGTGCCCAGAGTACGCACAGAGATGAGGAAACAGGCCTTTGAGTTTGCAGCGCCGCACTCTTGGGATGAACTCCAAAATGAGTTTAGGGTGAAAGAGCTCGTGCCACTAAATACTTTTAAATCACTCTTGATGGATCTTGAAACAAAATCTCTAACCTGTAGATGTTCTACCCAGTGGTGGGCACAGTTCCGCTAATCCGCTAACTGCTTATTATTTAAGCTAATGTTTTCATTATCAGATTAGCCATTCAGATAACGTTGAAAAACATGATCGAACCAATTATTTTCCAAAAATTTTGGTCCGATCATTTTTAGATTGCTAACATGTTTTTGGAGGTGTTGTGAATAAAGCTTTAACACTTAAAAAAAATTTAAGTCTGATATTAAAGATTTTAGTGCTTATCTGTAGCAGATGAATAGCTCTGTTCTCTGTAAACAGAGAAGAGCTGGTTTCAGGAGAAACTGCTCTATTCTCTGCAATCAGAGGAGAACTGGTCACAAGATAATTGCTCTTGACACCATACTAACTCACTGGCAATATCACCCAAGTGATCCAGAGGCATACAGTTCTAACTTATGGTTAAAATTTTAACCAAACTAATTTTGGACATGTTATTTAAATTAACATCACTTCTGAAGTTTTATAAAGTGAAAATATCAGCTATATCTTTTAGTTTTAAAGTATTGCACTAATTTTGAAGGTTGTAGTGTGGACATGCGTCAGCAGTGCCTAGTGCATTATGGGTAAAAGTTCACGACAGGAGAAATGCATTTGAGACGCTCTGATCAGGCTCCACATGGACAACAACATTAAACTCTTTGTATATTGTGCCTAAAACTCTTTTGAATATATTCTCTGGGTTTATAGATGTTGTTATTGTGTTTGTTTTATGTAAAAATGCCAGAAGAAGCTCAGGTTGCTTCTCCATTTTTTCAATTGGAATCACTGTGAGTTGCAATTGCTTCCTGTTTGCTGTTTAGAGTCCTGCTTATGTCTAACAGTGCCTGTCATCTTTGTTCCAGAGTAATATATATAAGATGTCTGAAATTAGGTTCACGTTTATTAAATTCCATGCTGATTAAATGTAGCAGACACAGATTATTTAGAATATTTGTTTTGGCACGTTTTCACGGTCTCTACTGCCATCTACTGGCCAGTAGTGTTCATGGCAGTATTTGCCTTAAAGGTCTGAGCATCTAGGTGCCAGTAGATGGCAGTGTTCTATGCATTTTGACCCCGGTTATATCAGATGGTTGTTGAATCACAACTTGACTTTTGGCTTTTACAAATGGATTTTTTTACATATGAATATTTTACAAAAGCATATTTATATGTAAATACCAACACACACATCACGTTACATTAACATGTTGGTTTTTACATAGAATGAATGAGTCAACCAATCAGTGTTAGCAGAGGCTCATTTTACCCATAATGCCTTTGGTTTTACATAGAATGAATGAGTCAACCAATCAGTGTTAGCGGAGGCTCATTTTACCCATAATGCCTTTGGCATCTGTGTGTGTTTGTTACAAAACTTCAGAATTAGTGCACTATTTAAAATTAAAGGATATGTGTTATATTTTAACTTTGTACAAATGACAGAATTGACATTACTTGAGTTATTTTATCTGGATAATTGATTTTTAAATCAAAACCATAAGTCAAAACTACTTTATTTTCCAAGACCTCTGCCTCATGGCAGCATTCCTATGTCCTGTTAAGGAATAATGGCGCGCCGTGTGTGTGTGTGTGTGTGTGTGTGTGTGGTGTGTTTGTGTTGTGTGTGTGGTGTGTGTGTGTGTGTTGTGTGTGTGTGTGTTGTGTGTGTGGTGTGTGTGGTGTGTGTGTGTGTGTGTGTGTGTGGTGTGTGTGTGTGTGGTGTGTGTGTGTGTGTGTGTGTGTGTGTGGAGTTGAGCTTAACTCCTCTCAACTGCTTCACTGCTGCAAAATATGTAGTAAACAGGAGCTTCCAGCAGTATGCACAAAGGTAGAAGTGCTGAGTCATTCAATTCAAACCTTTATTTAACCAGAAAAGCTCATTGGGATTGAAATCTCTTTTCCAAGAGAGTCTGGCCAGACAGGCAGCAAAGAGACAAACAGGATAAAACAAACATTGATACTCATGAAACATGTTGTTAAAAATAAGCATCATGTGATTATCTGTCCAAGCATCTACAGACTGATATTTCAGCCTCCAAGTCTTGTAGTAGTGCTTTAAAAATATTTAAATAGACCAGCTCCTGAAGTTTCAGGTCATTTTGTAAGTTGTTCAAGGTGATAGGGGGCGCGGCGAATTTAAAAGCCTTCTTTCCCCGTTCTTTTCTGGCCTTAGGAACAGACAGCAACAGCAGATCCTGGGAGCGCAGACTATAACTACCTGTGGCGAGAAGACAGATCTGACCAACCAACACGAGAATACAACAAACAATAATGAGTTAGAGATTTTAAGTTGGTGACAAACCTTAAGGCACCTGTTTGGGTCTGTTGTGGCCTTTGATGGTACCACAAGCGATCGGGCATTAAGACTTAAAATCGGCTTATTAGTCGTTGGAAGTGTATCCGAGACAATGCTGAAAGTTATTGGTTATCGGTTTGGTGTAGCTTCCAATAAATTTTTGGGTGGTTTATCGGTTTAGCTTTATAAAAGATAACTTTTCAGTTAGCTGATATCGAAGCTAACGTTTTGGTTAGCTGTGCCCACCACTGGTTCTGCCTGATTGTATTATCTCGTTCAAGTGTTTGTTTTCAATGTAAATGTAACTTTGTATGTAACTCTGCTCTGCCTCTTGGCCAGGACACTTTGGAAAAAGAGATTCTTAAGATCAATTAGTTTATCCTGGTTAAATAAAAGTTACATAAAAAAAAGGTTCTGAATAAAGAGTTGATTGCATTAAAATAGGCTTTGGAAATTAAATAAATTGACTTACAGTTTCAAGCTTCAGTATGTGTAATTTAAAAAGCAGACATTATGTTGAAAGAGACAGAGAAAAGCAAGATGTAACAGCTGCATTCAGATGAAATCCTTTATGCACAGTTGTGTGAACTTTTGACCATGTTATTTAAAAATGTGCTAATCAGCAAGTATTTCTCCATATTTCTCTGTCTGCACTAAAGTATTGAAATAGATGATAAAGTCAGGCGGTGTTGGGGGTTGCACTTTGTACATACTTTAATTTAGGATCATTAAAATGTCTGTGTTAATTAAATAATAATAAATTGATTGCTATGTATTTATTTGCTATGACTGATTTAGGGAAATGGGTAAATAACAGCGCACCCCAGCTGATTTTCTAAAGCAGCTAAATCCTACTCACCATTCAGCACATCCCCACATGCCTCCAGGCAGGCAAACTCTTCTTGCTATCCTCTAGCTTTCTGTCAAGAAAATTGTGCACCAAGGGCCACAGCTCTGAGCCAAGCAGCAGCATAATGTCTTCCTCCAGGACATTCTACTGGAGTGCACTTGAACTCCAAGTCTAATTTTAGTCCACACAGAGCTCACTGTGGCCTGATGCATCTACATGTATCTCTGGGCAGTGGAACTCTTCTTGATATCTTAGATTATTTTTTTATGTACACTGCATTAAAATTGGACATTGGACGTCAGCATGCTGTCCTCACGTGGATATAAATTAAACACATATTGCCTGTCAGCTGACCGCCGCGTCAGCACACCACAACACTGGACGCCACCACGAAACACGTGTAACTGTGGGATTTTCCCACATTGTAATAATTAAAACACATATCATTTTTGCAACGTGGTCACTAGCGGATCACTGTGCACTTGACATGTCATGCCGGCTGATGTGTTCATGACACGAGAGCCGGCTCTTCATGAGACGAGAGCCTGGCTGATGTCTTCATAACGAGCACATCAGGTAATTCATGTAAAACATAAAAGGGGGAACAGTACTCCACCTCATTTCATTACTCTCTGGTGCATCTAGGCGGAGGCTCAGTCCACTCTTTATAACAGGAATTAAGTATTATTAATTGTGGTGTTTTTTTATTTTCTTGCTCCGCTGCTTTGTGCGTGACTTTCCACGTGCTCACACTGTGTTTGTGCACGTGAATGCGGGCGTGCATAAAACTGTTGCTGTGGTATCATGCATGCCTATCCCACCATGTGTCCCTCCCGACAGCAGGTGGAATGTTTCGCGGTTCCCCATTTTGTTTTTTGTTTGTGGATTTTCAGCCAGTTTTTGCTTCTTTCACCCAACTTTGTGTTATGTATGAAGAGGTCCTAAGAAGGGTTACAGTGCTGATGGTTGTTTTAGTGATTATAACTCTGAGAGCAACTGGAGAATGGTGTGCATCATTGTATGCTGAGCCAAGCATTCAAAACAACAGAAAAATGTCATTATATTGGGAAAGCCTTGGTAATGTTTTGCCAGGGTGTGGTTGTCAGGTTGCTGAATTGGAGAGGCAGTGAGTGGTGAGATTTTGACAAGCTGTGTGGGAGCAGTGAAGCTCAGGGTGCCACAGGTAGAAGAAAGGGCCTTAAGTCTCAAACTGTACATTAAATTCAAGGAGACTCCACAAAGAGGGGCGGGAGCAACTCTACTGCAGCTCTGACTGAAATTATCAGTGCGGAGATCTCAATGCAGCATTTAGAGACATAGTGTGGTCAGAATTCATGCTGCAGCAGAGAGACATGGGGGTGATTGAACAGAGAATAAGTAATGTGAGCATACTGGATTAAAAACAAGAATATGTGGAGAGTCAGTGCTCCCAAAAATAAATGTGTTGATGCGCTTTGCAGGGTTGATAGATTTCATTTTGGTTTGTTTCCTACTTTGTTTGTTCATTATTTTCTGTTTAGCAGATTTTCCAGTGCAGAATTCTTAGTGGCATGCATAATTCCAAGCAAAATGGTAGAGGACGATGCAAAACACAGAGAACAGGCATTGTGAAGTCAAGCAAACATCTGCCACCTGGTGTACTGAGCATCCACAGAGACCAAGGTAGCCGAGGTATTTTCAGTTTGGACTGTGTCGATGCATGGATTAAATATTTTGTGGAATTATTCTTATTTACAATAGTTACCACATTAGCAGGGGCCGAGTGGTTACTGCGCTTCGTTTCAGTGTGGAAGCTTCCTGGTTCAAATCCCACCCCTGCTATTTCTCCATGTAATGTGGAGTTGCGCCAGGAAGGGCAACCAGTGTAAAACTTGTGCCAATTCAACATGCAGATCTACCTCGGCTCTGCTGTAGCGACCCCGAGTGAAAAAAGGGAGGAGCCAAAGGGGTTTTCTTACAATACTTACCACATTATTCTTGTTAGCAGGTTGGTTTCTTAAAAAAATCAAAATAAAATTCTGCTGCATATAGCAGTGTGAAAAAAAGCATTTCTAAAATTCATAAAACTACAAATACAATAAAAAGCTTAATTGCCCAATGAGCACTGAGATAGGCTTTGGAATCTTTTGTAATTTTCTAACTTTTATTACCTTAGCTAAATCGATTATTTTCTCTCACATCCCGGTTTGTTTGAACTGTCATCTGGGTTATTTAAAAACTTCTTGTCTGGAACTATGTAATGAGATGCCTAAGGAGGAAGCCATTAGCTTTTCACGCAGAAATATGAAGGTTTTTTTCCCACTTTTGTGTGCATTGTAAGTCAGTTTTACACAAAATAACTGTGCAATCAATTCAATTCAGTTTATTATTTTAGTGCCAAATCACAACATATGTCATCCGAAGGTGCTTCACAAGGTCTAACCTTACCAACCACCCTGAGCAAGCACATAGGTAACAGTGATCAGGAAAACTTTTTTTTTTTTTTTTTGAGGAAGAAACCTCAAGCAGACTAGACTTGTAGGGGTGACCAAGTGCTTAGGCCATTCGGACAATAACAGAGATAAAATAAACACAGTACTACAAATAATTTTCAAACATGCAAAACAAAGAAAAAAACTCCAATTATAGTTCATTAGGCAGGAATGCATGAAGAAGGCATGAATGTTCATCATTGTAGAGTTGGAATTTTGGTTTTGCTGCAGCCTCACTCACTGATCTGATAACCAGGAGCTCATCAATCAACACCTCAAACACCACCCATCAGCTCAAACAGAGAGAGAGAGGAGGATCAATCAGCCATCTAGGCAGATTACTAATGTGGTCACCAGAAGCTAGCCCTTTGCTTCACTAACATACCCAGAATTTAGATATGATGAGATTGAGACTTGCTCCATTGTTTGTAATAAAAGTGAGAAGGAGAGGAAAAAAATGGCTCACTATAACACTAATGCTGTATGTTAGTCATATGAAAGGGAAAACAAATGGGTGTTTAAGCTGAACTTGAATGTCTCCAGAGAATCAGACGGTTTTATCTCAACAGGCAAATTGTTCCACAGAACAATTGCAAGGGACAAGAAAGCTCTGTGGCCTGCTGATATCTTTTTATCCTTTGGAGCACGATCATGTTTATTAAGTCCGCCAAGGATGTAATAAAATCATCTGCTTTTTTTTATTATTATTTATTTATTTATTTATCTGTCTGTTAGCATAATCACGTCAAAACTACTTCATGGATTTTCATGAAATTTCCACCACATACATATTAGGCCATGGAAGACTCCATTAAATTTTGGAGGTGATCCGGATACGGATTCTGGATAAAAATTTCACTTTCTATAGGCTTTGAAGGATTACATCAAAACAACTTACATCAAAACTACTTCACAGATTTTCGCCAAATTTGCACCACAGATAGATATTTGGGTATGGAAGACCGCACTGAATTTTGGAGGTGATCCAGATCTGGATCCTGACTCAGGATGTCAATCTATATAGGCTTTGAAGGATTACGTTAAAACTACTTCACAGATTCTCACCAAATTTGCACCACAGATACATATTAGGGCATGGTAGACTCCACTGAATTTTGGAGGTGATCCGGATTGGCTAACGGCACACATTTTGGAGGTGATTCAGATCTAGATCCTGATTCTGGATCAAGATGCCACTTTGTATATGTTTTGAAGGATTATGTAAAAACTACTTTGTGGACTCTCACCAAATTTGCACCACAGATAGATATTAGGGCATGGAAGACTCCACTGAATCTTGGAGGTGATCCGGATCCAGATTCTGGATCAAGAGTTCATCTTATATATAGGCTTTGAAAAATTAAGTCAAAACTACTTCCCTGATTCTCACCACAGATAGATATTAGGGTATGGATGACTCCACTGAATTTTGGAGGTGATCTGAATCTGGATCCCAATTCTCGATCAAGATTTCACTTTGTATAGGCTTTGACTAATTAAGTCAAAACGACTTCACAGATTCTCACCAAATTTGCACCACTGATAGATATTAGGACATGGAAGACTCCACTGAATTTTGGAGGTGATCCGGATTGGCTAACGGCACACATTTTGGATTGCTCTTGTTTAAAGTAAATAGAGCCTGTTAATGCTTTGATAGAGATATTATTGTACTTGTGTTCCAGTCTTGTTAAAAGATAAATTATCGGCCATTAAATGAAGTTCATATGTGTTGCTGAACAACAAATTTTCCCCCATAAAGTTTAACAAGCTGTGACCATGCACTCTGTCATGCTGTCTTGCAGAATTCCTACATTCATTTCATTAAAAACAATATAACTATTGTCAGTATTGTTTGGACCTTCCCATTAAAATCCTGCTTACATTGCACTAAAGGCTTTCTCTGCATTGCGATGCTGTGGATCTTTGTTGTGGGATAACAGTAAAGTGTGTCTATTACCCCTGCAAGATAAATGTGCTGCATTAGTGACAGTATGCAACTCTCTCTGAAGGTGCCAAGGAGGTGAACGCCAGTGGGAGGACATTTACAGTGCGGGAGCTCTCTGCAGCTGCATTGGACAGAAATGATGACGGAGGTGGCTTACACCTGCAAAGTGGACCATGTGGCCCTCGACAGGCACCACAGACAGCCACAGAAGTGTTGGAGGTCCACTGTGAGCATACACACAGAAACATTGGACACACACACAACCAGTGAAAATAATACCCTGCTATCACCACCTTGCCAACGTGCAGGGTTAAAAAAATAAATAAAAATTCCTGTGGTTGTGACTTTTCTGGTGGTCCATCATCCAGAAATGAAACTATGTTTGTTCTTAGGATGTAATTGCTATTTATCTCATACTTTTGATGCCTTCAGTCTTTGGAACGCCCAACCTTTGCATCACCCATGCAGGCATGCACTCATGTTCTGGCCTTGATTTCCACTTTGTCATGTTTTGTTCATTTTTTGTTGTTGTTGTTGTTGTTTTTGTTCTACAAAAAGATACAGGAATTATGAACAAAAGCACAAAAATATGACACACTGGAATAAATGATGGCCGCAATATAAAATTCCATTTTACTATGAGATTTTAAATGAGTGATTAAACGATCTACAGCAAAACAATGCAGTGATACATTGAAGTTGTTAGACCGGCAACTGAAAGCTTGGCAGGGATCAAAGTGCCCTTTGGCAATACCTTAACCCCTGAAACTCCTTAGCTTTGTACTGTGGAGCCCTCACACATCGACCCCCATGTAAATGTGGGAAAAAGATGTAGAGGATGATCACATCATCTGTTCTAGCATCGTGGAACTGGGTCAGAAATGTTTGAGAAGTTGATAAAAATGTTATGTTGTGAGTATTTAAAATGAGATCAAAAGGAGAAAAATACTGATGATGCTGCAACAAGAACCTGTCTGTTACAACATGTCACAGTCAGAAAATTGTTTATTTTTATTCCTCATGGTCTCCTCCCTTCTTGTTGCTGTTGTTAGCACTTAAAACTGTTTTTACAATCTGAAGAGGCTCTTGGGTTAAATAGGTTCTAATGTGCAAAAATATGTTTTAAATCTTTTCTTGGTAAATGTTGAACATCTTGTGAAAGGTCCTCAGAATTGCATAGTTCAACAGTCGAGAATGTTACATGTTGCAGTAACAAGGTGATCAAATGCTTTACCTCAGACAGCTTCAGTGGATGACTGCTGCTACTGTAAATGATCTGATCAGATGGGATTTCTTTCCTTGCCAGAAAGCCTCTCAGTTCAGAGTCTGCCATCAAAAGGTTCAAATGTACATGGCTCTTAAAGGGAATGACAGGTGACGCTCTGATTGGTGTAACTCATGTTCTGCCCAAAGTTCACCTATGAGTAATAAAGTAAGTCCCTTTGGCTGCTCCTTTGTTTTTACTCGGGGTCACCACAGCAGATCCAAGGTGGGTCTGCATGTTGATTTGGCACACGTTTTATGCCAGATGCCCTTCCCAACGCAATTCCCATATCACCGGCCAACAAATGTGCAACATGTGTCTTTCAAATTACCAAAATAACACGTACGAGGGCTGTCAATAAAGTAACGGTCCTTTTAATTTTTTTCAAAAACTATATGGATTTCATTCATATGTTTTTACGTCAGACATGCTTGAACCCTCGTGCGCATGCGTGAGTTTTTCCACGCCTGTCGGTGACGTCATTGGCCTGTGAGCACTCCTTGTGGGAGGAGTTGTCCAGCCCCTCGTCGGAATTCCTTTGTCTGAGAAGTTGCTGAGAGACTGGCGCGTTGTTTGATCAAATTTTTTTCTAAACCTGTGAGACACATCGAAGTGGACACGGTTCGAAAAATTAAGCTGGTTTTCAGTGAAAATTTTAACGGCTGATGAGAGATTTTGAGGTGATACTGTCGCTTTAAGGACTTTTCACGGTGCGAGACGTCGCGCAGCGCTCTCAGGCGGCGTCATCAGCCTGTTCAAGCTGAGAACCTCCACATTTCAGGCTCTATTGATCCAGGACGTCGTGAGAGAACAGAGAAGTTTCAGAAGAAGTCGGTTTCAGCATTTTATCCGGATATTCCACTGTTAAAGGAGATTTTTTTAATGAAAGACGTGCGGACGGGTCCGCGCGTCGGGACGCAGCCACCGCGACGCTCCGCCACAGGAAAAACACCTCTGTTGAAAGCCTTAAGGACAAGTTGGAACATGTCCTGCCTGTTAAACAATTTCTCATATACTCACTCCACTGAAAGCCATCAAAAGCCGCCTGGATTTTACAAATGGTTATCAACACGGAGGAGTTTTTCCTGTGCCGCCGCACCGCGTCGGCTGCGTCCCGACGCGCGGATCCGCCCGCACGTCTTTCATTAAAAAAATCTCCTTTAACAGTGGAATATCCGGATAAAATGCTGAAACCGACTTCTTCTGAAACTTCTCTGTTCTCTCACGACATCCTGGATCAATAGAGCCTGAAATGTGGAGGTTTTCAGCTTGAACAGGCTGATGACGCTGCCTGAGAGCACTGCGCGACGTCTCGCACCGTGAAAAGTCCTTAAAGCGACAGAATCACCTCAAATCTCTCATCAGCCGTTAAAATTTTCACTGAAAACCAGCTTAATTTTTTTGAACCGTGTCCACTTCGATGTGTCTCACAGGTTTAGAAAAAATTTTGATCAAACAACGCGCCAGTCTCTCAGCAACTTCTCAGACAAAGGAATTCCGACGAGGGGCTGGATGACTCCTCCCACAAGGAGTGCTCACAGGCGAATGACGTCACCGACAGGCGTGGAAAAACTCACGCATGCGCACGAGGGTTCAAGCATGTCTGACGTAAAAACATATGTATGAATGAAATCCATATAGTTTTTGAAAAAAATAAAAAGGACTGTTACTTTATTGACAGCCCTCGTATTGTCAATTTTACACATTTAATAATGAATGAATATTCAATTTGGGGTCTGTATACCCAAATGCGCACCTGGGAGGAGAACATGCAAATCAGGTAAATTTGCATATGCCATGTCATTTATCAAGCCTATGAGAAATTTAAGGGGCTAATAATTGCATCTGTGTATTGCACATTTGAAATCAAGGTGCTAACTCCTACAGAAGAGCAGACACACATGAATCTGATTCACAGTCATTTCCCGTGAGCTGTTTAGGTATCCATTCATATATTTTCATTCAATCAAACATTCATTTACAGTGGCCTATTTAGAACAAAAGCAATCTCCACATCCATAGCAAAAACGCATGGATCAGAATGACATCTTAGCCCACTGCTAAAAATTAATAATCTACCCAACCCTGCTTAAACCACCGTGAAACATGAAGATTTCTATTACATAACAAAGCCTGAAACAACCTGACCCCCACCCAATCATCATTACAATTATTATAATTCACAATGCATTATTGAAGCCCCAGTCACACCAAGATAAAGATTGTGCTAACAAAAAGACTGTCACCGCAGTGAGACACACTTGGTGCAGACAGCTCCGGAGCTGTCCGTGGTGCTGCCAGTTACAGTGCACAATTGCACCAGCTGCCTTCATGCACACCTCTGTGACACCTTTGTTGTACTATGGACTAAATGCACAAACATGGAGTTCTATGCCTGATGGCAATCCTCTCCATCTGTCCTAGATGCCCCTCGTGTGGAGATCGTCCACTCCCTTGCAGTCCCTCAGGAGGGTCAGTACTTGAAGCTGGAGTGTGTCTCCAAAGGAAACCCTTCGTAAGTTCCTAAAATTCTCCACCACTGATTTATTTTTTACTTGGCTTCCTTCCGAAAGTTGCTTGCAACATCATTCAGTATATTCTTTTATCATCCATTTACCTCCCAGGCCAGATCCAGTGCTGTGGACAAAGGATGGAGGTGAACTTCCTGACCTGGACAGGATGATTGTAGAGGGAAGGGAACTCACCTTTACTTCCCTCAACAAGACAGACAATGGCACTTACCGCTGTGAAGCCAGCAACCACCTGGGGACCAGTAGTGCCGAATATGTCCTCTATGTCTATGGTGAGTTCAGACGTGTGGCTAATTATGTCTCATGAGCTCATTCAAAAGGTTAAAGAAGGAGACCAGTGAAGCAAGTTCATACTACACAAAGGCACAAAAGCAACAGGGCTTTGTCCATTTAGCAGTGCTACACATAGGCAGTGAAAAGTCTGAACATTAAACACACCAGCGCTAAAATCCACCTCTAAAAACAGAATTATAACATGTCCTGATCTGCATAATGTATCATTGCTAAGAGTGATTAGTGGTACCATCTTTCACAGCGATAAAGGCCTCAGGTGGCACAAATGCCACCAACGCCTTTCCTTAAATAAACCTATGTCCCAGATCTCCTACACACACACACACACACACACACACACACACATTGCAAGGAAAATGCACAAGAGAGGCAGAATTTATTGCTGCATTGTCAGTAATATCACCAGGAAGGATAAGTAATTCCTAGCAACACCAGAGAAGCTGGAGGATAAAGAACTCAGTGTTGGGGAAAAGCAATCGCCGTTAAGTAATACCAAGCTCCTTTGGCTACTCCCTTGTTTTCACTCGGCGTTGCCATAGCAGATCTAAGGTGGAGTTTTACGCCAGATGCCCTTCCTGGCGCAACTCCACATTAGATGGAAAAATGTGACAGTAGTGGGGTTTGAACCAGGGACCTTCCGTGCTGAAACCAAGCGCACTCACCACTTGGCCACCACCCCTGCTGTTTTTAGCATTAAGTAGGTATGCTTTCAAAAAAGAGGATGGGATCCTTATAGGGGTAAACGTGCATGTTTACCTTACTGAATGTAAATAAACTATTTAAGACAAATGATTGCACAGTTCGTCGCTTACCTTAGCCTCCTAGTCGGTCTGCATTGCTGCTCTCCACTGCATCATTACAAGTTGATTGTTGACGTGGAACTCTGGTGACTTTTTTGCTGACAACAGAAATATACTCCCCACTCAACTTCACTTGTCGCATGGTCACACACCACTACTAAGCCATGCACACTACCCACTTGGCTGCCACCCCTGCCATTTTTGGCATTAAGTAGTAATGCTTAAAAACAAGAGCCGAACCACTGTATTATGGAAGGTAAACAGTTTTGTGATAATGGAAAAGCAAGCAGTTGTAAAGCCAGAGAGACATCTAACTGCAGCAAAACAGAAGTTCCTTAAAGTGAATCAATAAAAAATGTCTGTATTATTATTACATACACCTCGGGGGGGGTTCATTTTGCTCTCCTATTGAAAAACAGGTTAATCTAAAAGCGAAAAGCCCTCTGATGCAGCACTTGCTTTGTCTGAGTTTTCTATTATGTTTTGTCAAGCATCCTCAGCATATGTACAGCAATAACCAGATGTGGAGCTGCTGAAGGATACAATCAAGGTAACTGTCTGTAGTTCATGTGAAGTGTTTGCTTGCTGGTCTTGTCAAGTCGAAACTTGAAAACCCTTGAGGTAAAAATGCTCTAACGCTTAAAATGTTCCATTTTACTGTGTGTGTACTTGTACAGCACAACAAATGGCCAACTGGTAGATCAAATTGTGAGTCATCAGGCAGGCTCTGAAAAACTAGATGAACCCTCACATAGCTGGCTTTTATGCCCCTTTGTGCTGTAAATAAAGCACATTTAATGAATGCAGACACTCCTACGTACAGCGTCCTACAGCTTTCATTAATTCTCATTAGTTTGCGGGCAAAACATTTAAAGAACACAAGCCTGTTGTTATCCAGGACTGATAGCTCATCACAAACAAGAACTTGTATTGTTTCTTTTTCCAACAAGAGCTGTTGAGCAGGGGTCCACTGTGCATCCATTCAAGTGCATTCATAGAGCACAACATAGACCGTAAATGTCACATAAAGTGTAATTTAAATCAACAACCTACAGTTAGAACTTTAATTAACACTGGAGGCTACTGCTCTGCAGAAATATAAATCCAATTCAGTACAGATTTTTAAATGAATCAACAACAAGCTCATTTAAAGACACAATGATTAAAAAGTATTCAAGCATATGGAGTCGATATGAGTTTAGTCATACTTTTATCCTATTATGAAATAGTCTATGAAAACACAGAAATTTCAAATGAAAACCGTGTAATACATTAAGCTGTGCACAAAAATCCTTCATACAGTGCTGCATGCATATTGTCCTTCGATTTAGCATGCAAGTTAGGTGAATTGTAAAGTTTATAATTGCCCGGGTTTGCCTTTAGAAAAAGAGATCTTGATCTCAGTGGGACTAACTTGGTTCGATAAAGGTTCAGTTAAATTAAATTAAATTTCCACTTTTGAACATAAATGATTTATTCATGCTGTTCATTGCTGTACATGAAGTGTACATGTTGTAAACAGTTATATACATACAGTATAATGGGCAAATGAGCCCAATAACAGCACATTAACAATTCAAAATAAAGTGAAATGATCCAGTATTAGGGCTATGTCCACTGTTTTTCCCCTCTGGTTAGGCTAGTATCTCACTGAGGTCCAGAGTGAGGGGCAAAAATGCAGCCACTAATCCAAAGTCTTCAACACACATAACGTGTGAGAGCAACTGACATGGCGCACGGCACACAAAAAGTCAAGTGGGCACTGGCGCGATCTTTGCAGATGTGAAGATTTGCCCATGAATACCACACAGCACTTTCACGGATGCTGAGTGCTACTGGGGTGGGCTGAAATGACGACATGTTTGCGCACACCGTGCTCAGCATGGATGTGGACTATTAAGTGTTATTACATGAAACAGGCTGTGAAAATTGTACGTTAGGCAGAAAAGCACTGAAATAATAAAATAAAGTAAAATACATATAAAATAATAATTTAAAAAAGCCACTCAGACTTACAGAATGATGCCCAGGAGATGGTACACCTCAATATTGTTGTCCCCGCTGGTGACTGTCCTCTGCTCCCATGAATGACCACACAATCCTCCGCTGGGTGAACACCGTGATCCACTAGAAGCGCTGCTTGATGCTTGTGTGAGTTCTGTGTTCCTCTGGAAGTGCTCTGATAAAAATAAAAATATAAAGCTGTAGCTCTGGTACTGTCCTCATTCCCACACAGGCGATATCCAGCATGCTGTCAATGCATGCACAACAGGAGGCCGTCGGCCAGCAATATTGAAGTTATTCCACTGCTGTCTTCAGAAAAAATAATAAATGAAAACACAATAAAAACAGTCCAGCCCTGTGCGCCAGATGTCCACCGGTGTGTAGTGAGCGCCTTGTATGGCAGCACCCTGACATCGGGGTGAATGTGAGGCATACTGTAAAGCGCTCTGAGCGTCTGATGCAGATGGAAAAGCGCTATAGAAATGCAGTCCATTTACCATTTCTGTCTTCAGAAAATAAATAATAAATAAATGAGTAAACAGAGATAAAGACAATGAATCCAGTTTATGCCACTTGTCCATGGCCGGACAGGATGCATCCAGCCCGTGCACTGCATGTAGGTGCTGACCCGGCTACAGCCGGGTGGCTGGAAGGTGCTGGAGTCATTCAACCATTTCCAGAAGTGTTGTTCCTCTCTGATCATACAAAAGGAAAAGTGTGTGTCAACCCCTCACAAGTTGTCCCACACATTGCACATGTTCTGAGTCACAGAGACTATGTAGTAAGGCGTGATTTTTTTGGACTGTTCAAAAATGAAGCGACGCATGGGCACCTCTCCCGTGTCTGAACCTCACGCCGAACTGCACAAATTCCCTCACAGATGCCCTTCGCACACCCGTTGCTGCCAAGTGAGATATACTAGCCTTTTGTCCTCTTTGCTGAAATAAGCATCCAATGGAAAAGTAATCAAATGCATGACATACCCCCAGGCATGATTATATTTTACAAAATTTTATTTGTATAATGTGAAGCATTCCCATCTTGGGGTCCAAAACCCACTAGGGGCTGCCAAAGACCACAGTGGGGTTGTGAGGTATTGTCTTCTTTTTTTTTTCCCTGTTTGCATATATAGTAATGGTAAATGCCACATTGGCAGAACCATTTATGAACATTAATACACATATATGCAATTTATTCTTGCAAGACAGAAGGTATGTAGTGCATGAGTGAACGTGGTGTGCATGTGTGAACCCCATTCGCCCTTCCCGATCAGCCTACAACTTCCTACTCAAAGCCAACCGACAACTTCTGTCAGGAAGGGCCGACCACCAAAACAACACAAAGACAGACAAGAACGAAAGACAAGTGGTGAAGGCAGTAACTGAAGTGAGACACCGAAGAGACGGGGCCCCAACCATACAACATACCAGCACAATCAACCACACATGAACAAACAGTGACAGCAACAGTCTGTTGTTTAATTATTGAGCATCCATACCCTGATCTAGGACACCAGAGTCTTGATCCCCTTGATAGCACCGAAAACCGAATTGTGGTGACGGCCACAAACACGCAACCATCCACACACACAGAGACCCAGATCACAGCTAAATATCCAATCACTACTGTGGCTGGTGTGTTGGGCCAAGACACAAGTACAGAACCTTACCATACGACATGGACCACTCCGGCACATCAGAAGCCATACGGCCGGCCGTGAGCAATGACGGAAATGGGTCCAGGACGCAGGGCCCCTGGAGAAGCCAGGAGAAAAAGAGCAGCGGAAGGGCACAGGGGCCAGGAAGGGCAGCCCCCAGAGCCACCGGGCCCCACAGCCCCAGACATCCACAGCCATTCGGGGCCAACCTCACATGCCACATGCCAATTCCAGTTATTGTCTTCTTGATGGCTGTCAAAATTAGAAATGTTACATGAAGTTATAATAATTTGCTTACTGGATAACCAGTAGTAATTAAAAGATCATTGTTTTCTTTGAGCAGCACGGTGACTTAGGGGTTAGCACTGTTGCTTCAGAGCAAGAAGGTCATGGCATCAATTTCCACCTATGGCATTTCTGTGTGGAGTTTGTGTGGGTTCCCTCCGGGTGCTCCGGCTTCCTCTCACATCCCAAGACATGCAAGTTAGGTGGATTGGAAACTTGAAATTGTCCGTAGGTGTGCGTACAGGTGTCACTGTGTTTGTTTGAGTATATGTATATATATATATATATACTCAAACAAACTAGTATATATCTTTTCTTTTCAGCACTGTAGCCAGGCTGACAAAGAGTCAGAGCTCTGTTGAGCTGAGTATTCCTTTAACTTTAACTAGTAATGACTTCATGACTTACTTTGCTAATAAAATTTTAACTATTAGAGAAAAAATTACTCATAACCATCCCAAAGACGTATCGTTATCTTTGGCTGCTTTCAGTAATGCTGGTATTTGGTTAGACTCTTTCTCTCCGATTGTTCTGTCTGAGTTTTTTTCATTAGTTACTTCCTCCAAACCATCAACATGTCTATTAGACCCCATTCCTACCAGGCTGCTCAAGGAAGCCCTACCATTAATTAATGCTTCAATCTTAAATATGATCAATCTATCTTTATTAGTTGGCTATGTACCACAGGCTTTTAAGGTGGCAGTAATTAAACCATTACTTAAAAAGCCATCACTTGACCCAGCTATCTTAGCTAATTATAGGCCAATCTCCAACCTTCCTTTTCTCTCAAAAATTCTTGAAAGGGTAGTTGTAAAACAGCTAACTGATCATCTGCAGAGGAATGGTTTATTTGAAGAGTTTCAGTCAGGTTTTAGAATTCATCATAGTACAGAAACAGCATTAGTGAAGGTTACAAATGATCTTCTTATGGCCTCAGACAGTGGACTCATCTCTGTGCTTGTCCTGTTAGACCTCAGTGCTGCTTTTGATACTGCTGACCATAAAATTTTATTACAGAGATTAGCGCATGCCAAAGGTATTAAAGGCACTGCGCTGCGGTGGTTTGAATCATATTTATCTAATAGATTACAATTTGTTCATGTAAATGGGGAGTCTTCTTCACAGACTTAGGTTAATTATGGAGTTCCACAAGGTTCTGTGCTAGGACCAATTTTATTCACTTTATACATGCTTCCCTTAGGCAGTATTATTAGAAAGCATTGCTTAAATTTTCATTGTTACGCAGACGATACCCAGCTTTATCTATCCATGAAGCCAGAGGACACACACCAATTAGTTAAACTGCAGGAATGTCTTACAGACATAAAGACATGGATGACCTCTAATTTCCTGCTTTTAAATTCAGATAAAACTGAAGTTATTGCACTTGGCCCCACAAATCTTAGAAACATGGTGTCTAACCAGATCCTTACTCTGGATGGCATTACCCTGACCTCTAGTAATACTGTGAGAAATCTTGGAGTCATTTTTGATCAGGATATGTCATTCAATGTGCATATTATGCAAATACACTCAACAAAAATATAAACGCAACACTTTTGGTTTTGCTCCCATTTTGTATAAGATGAACTCAAAGATCTAAAACTTTTTCCACATACACAATATCACCATTTCCCTCAAATATTGTTCACAAACCAGACTAAATCTGTAATAGTGAGCACTTCTCCTTTGCTGAGATAATCCATCCCACCTCACAGGTGTGCCATACCAAGGTGCTGATTAGACACCATGATTAGTGCACAGGTGTGCCTTAGACTGTCCACAATAAAAGGCCACTCTGAAAGGTGCAGTTTTGTTTTATTGGGGGGGATACCAGTCAGTATCTGGTGTGACCACCATTTGCTTCATGCAGTGCAACACATCTCCTTCGCATAGAGTTGATCAGGTTGTCAATTGTGGCCTGTGGAATGTTGGTCCACTCCTCTTCAATGGCTGTGCGAAGTTGCTGGATATTGGCAGGAACTGGCACACGCTGTCGTATACGCCGGTCCAGAGCATCCCAAACATGCTCAATGGGTGACATGTCCAGTGAGTATGCCGGCCATGCAAGAACTGGGACATTTTCAGCTTCCAAGGATTGTGTACAGATCCTTGCAACATGGGGCCGTGCATTATCCTGCTGCATCATGAGGTGATGTTCTTGGATGTTGGCACAACAATGGATCTCAGGATCTCGTCACGGTATCTCTGTGCATTCAAAATGCAATCAATAAAATGCACCTGTGTTCTTCGTCCATAACAGACGCCTGCCCATACCATAACCCCACCGCCACCATGAGCCACTCGATCAACAACATTGACATCAGAAAGCCGCTCACCCACACAACGCCACACACGCTGTCTGCCATCTGCCCTGAACAGTGTGAACCGGGATTCATCCATGAAGAGAACACCTCTCCAACGTGCCAAATGCCAGCGAATGTGAGCATTTGCCCACTCAAGTCGGTTACGACGACGAACTGGAGTCAGGTCGAGACCCCGATGAGGACGACGAGCATGCAGATGAGCTTGCCTGAGACGGTTTCTGACAGTTTGTGCAGAAATTCTTTGGTTATGCAAACCGATTGTTTCAGCAGCTGTCCGAGTGGCTGGTCTCAGACGATCTTGGAGGTGAACATGCTGGATGTGGAGGTCCTGGGCTGGTGTGGTTACACGTGGTCTGCGGTTGTGAGGCTGGTTGGATGTACTGCCAAATTCTCTGAAACGCCTTTGGAGACGGCTTATGGTAGAGAAATGAACATTCAATACACGAGCAAACAGCTCTGGTTGACATTCCTGCTGTCAGCATGCCAATTGCACGCTCCCTCAAATCTTGCGACATCTGTGGCATTGTGCTGTGTGATAAAACTGCGCCTTTCAGAGTGGCCTTTTATTGTGGGCAGTCTAAGGCACACCTGTGCACTAATCATGGTGTCTAATCAGCATCTTGATATGGCACACCTGTGAGGTGGGATGGATTATCTCAGCAAAGGAGAAGTGCTCACTATCACAGATTTAGACTGGTTTGTGAACAATATTTGAGGGAAATGGTGATATTGTGTATGTGGAAAAAGTTTTAGATCTTTGAGTTCATCTCATACAAAATGGGAGCAAAACCAAAAGTGTTGCGTTTATATTTTTGTTGAGTGTATGTAGGACTGCTTTTTTGCATTTGCGCAATATCTCTAAAATTAGAAAGGTCTTGTCTCAGAGTGATGCTGAAAAACTAATTCATGCATTTATTTCCTCTAGGCTGGACTATTGTAATTCATTATTATCAGGTTGTCCTAAAAATTCCCTGAAACGCCTTCAGTTAATTCAAAATGCTGCAGCTAGAGTACTGACGGGGATGAGAAGGAGAGAGCATATTTCACCCATATTGGCCTCTCTTCATTGGCTTCCTGTTAATTCTAGAATAGAATTTAAAATTCTTCTTCTTACTTATAAGGTTTTGAATAATCAGGTCCCATCTTATCTTAGGGACCTCATAGTACCATATCACCCCAATAGAGCGCTTCGCTCTCAGACTGCAGGCTTACTTGTAGTTCCTAGGGTTTGTAAGAGTAGAATGGGAGGCAGAGCCTTCAGCTTTCAGGCTCCTCTCCTGTGGAACCAGCTCCCAATTCAGATGAGGGAGACAGACACCCTCTCTACTTTTAAGATTAGGCTTAAAACTTTCCTTTTTGCTAAAACTTATAGTTAGGGCTGGATCAGGTGACCATGAACCATCCCTTAGTTATGCTGCTATAGACTTAGACTGCTGGGGGGTTCCCATGACGCACTGAGTGTTTCTTTCTCTTTTTGCTCTGTATGCACCACTCTGCATTTAATCATTAGTGATTGATCTCTGCTCTCTTCCACACTTTTTCCTGATTCTCTCCCCTCAGCCCCAACCAGTCCCAGCAGAAGACTGCCCCTCCCTGAGCCTGGTTCTGCTGGAGGTTTCTTCCTATTAAAAGAGAGTTTTTCCTTCCCAGTGTCGCCAAGTGCTTGCTCACAGGGGGTCGTTTTGACCGTTGGGGTTTTTCTGTAATTATTGTATGGCTTTTGCCTTACAATATAAAACGCCTTGGGGCAACTCTTTGTTGTGATTTGGCGCTATATAAATAAAATTGATTGACTGATTGATTGATGTGGCTCTGTGGCAGACTGGAGTCCTGTGTGTCGCTGAATGACATACTGTGGATCATAACTGGCTGCCTTAAGCCCACCCCCACACATCTCCTTCCATTTCTTGCAGGAATTGCTCCAGCCAAACTGAGAAGCCAAAATATTTAGTCCCAGATCCTCAAAGCCTTGGCCCTCAATGCTTGAAATCACGTCGCCCCTTCTTCAGCCAATCAGCAACTCTGCATAGCCTCAACTACAAAATCATAGAGGCCTGGAATGAAGAGTGGGCTCAAAACCATCACCCTGCCCAGCTAATGGTAGCCCCTAACACTATCGCACCCTCAGATTCTGACCTCCCCCATAGCCTGTGGGTAACCTTAAATCGTGTCAGAGCCGGAGTGGGTCGTTTTGGTGCAGATATGCATTGATGGGGGCTGAAACCATCAGCTTTGTGCGAGTGCAGAGTGGAGGCCCAGACCGCATCATACATTCTCGGTGAATGTAATATCCTTCACCCTCCCCCTACCCATCACGACCTTACATCTATAGATGACAGTATGGAGAGATGGCTTCAACACCTGCCCAACATTGTTGATTGAGCTTTGCAACACTCATACGCAAGAAGAAGAAGAAGACTGGCGTCCTGTCCAGGGCGTACCCCGACTCACACCTTATGACTGCTGTGATAGGCTCCAGCCCCCCTGTGACCTTTATTTAACCAGTTGAAGATGAGTGAGTGAGTGAGTGAGTGAGTGAGTGAGTGAGTGAGTGAGTGAGTGAGTGAGTGAGTGAGTGAGTGAGTGAGTGAAATAGTTACTAACACACAAATAATAGACAATTTTTTCAGATGACTGTTTTTGAATGTTACATTTAATAATGTAAAGCACACAATTATGAATCATTTGGACTTTAAATCTTTGGTAAGGTTTTGTCTTTGGCAACTCAAATATAATGTTACTGTTTACACTGTTTTATATATAGTATGACAAAATGTCAATTTATAATTTCATACAGACCAACCAACCGATTCCTATAAATAATTTCAATTCAATTTTCAATTTATTTTCCATTATATAGTGCCACATCACAACAGTTGCCTCAAAGCGCTTCACACAGGTAAGGTCTAACCTTACCAACCCCCAGAGCAACAGTGATAAGGAAATTCCCTCTGAGGAAGAAACCTCAAGCAGACCAGACTCAAAGGGGTGACCCTCTGCTTGGGCCATGCTACAAACATAAATTACAGAAACAATTCACAGAACAATTCACGGATGAATATACAAGAATTGCTGTTGGTGCACAGGACAGGAGGGTCGCAAATACAACACAACACAAATACAACTCCTATCTCTGGATGGAGCTGCACCTTAAATAGAGAAAAAACAGAATCAGGCATCAGAAAGACAAAAAATACTGTATAATTTGTCAGCATTAATCAACAAGAAAAACACAAGAAATACTTAGGTGATCGCCAGCCGATAGCACTAAGCTTCACTAAAAGACCCAGAATTTAGGTAAAGTTGAGGGTGCAGCCCACTCCAATTACTAATAACATGAATTAAAAGACTAAAAAGCATAAAACAAAACTGTACCAGTATGCTAGCCATATGAAAGGGAAAAGAAGTGCATCTTAAATCTGGACTTGAAAGTCTCCACATAATCTGATTGTTTTATTGACGCAGGGAGACCATTCCACAGAACATGGGCACGATAAGAGAAAGCTCTGTGACCTGCAGACTTCTTATTCACCCTAGGGACACAAAATAGTCCTGCACCCTGAGAACGTAAAGCCCGGGCCGGTACGTAAGGTTTAATTAGGTCACCTAGGTAGGGAGGTGCCAGTCCATGAATAATTTTATAGGTTACTAGCAGAACCTTAAAATCGGATCTCACTGGGACAGGAAGCCACTGAAGAGACGCCAAAATGGGTGTAATGTGGTCAGACTTTCTGCTTTGTGTCAAAAGTCTGGCTGCAGCATTTTGAACCAATTGAAGAGCCCTAAATGCTAGACTGCGGTAAACTAGAAAATAGAACATTGCAGTAGTCCAATCTAGAAGAGATGAACGCATGGATCAGGGTCTCAGCATCAGCCATAGACAGGACAGGATGAATCTTCCCTATATTTCGCAGGTGGAAGAAGAATAATAGCTATTCTAAATAGGCTGTACATATAAACATCTGGCCAAAACTTTAATCTTGGCTTGTTACCTTAACTTTTGATCAATTGCTGTTTTGTTTTGTTACTCTAATCACTTTGCCTTTGGCTGAGCCTCATTTGTTCCAACAAGTTTGATCAAAATAGCATCAAAACACACTGGACCAAAAACCAAATCAAATCAATTTTATTTATATAGCACTAAATCACAACAAACAGTCGCCCCAAGGCGCTTTATATTATAAGGCAAAAGCCATACAATAATTACAGAAAAACCCCAACGGTCAAAACAACCCCCTATGAGCAAGCACTTGGTGACAGTGGGAAGGAAAACTCCCTTTTAACAGGAAGAAACCTCCAGCAGAACCAGGCTCAGGGAGGGGCAGTCTTCTGCTGGGACTGGTTGGGGCTGAGGGGAGAGAATCAGGAAAAAGATGCAGTGGAAGAGAGCAGAGATCAATCACTAATGATTAAAAGCAGAGTGGTGCATACAGAGCAAAAAGAGGTGAATAAAAAGAAACACAGCAGTCTAAGTCTATAGCAGCATAACTAAGGGATGGTTCATGGTCACCTGATCCAACCCTAACTATAAGCTTTAGCAAAAAGGAAAGTTTTAAGCTTAATCTTAAAAGTAGAGAGGGTGTCTGTCTCCCTAATCTGAATTGGGAGCTGGATCCACAGGAGAGGAGCCTGAAATCTGAAGGCTCTGCCTCCCATTCTACTCTTACAAACCCTAGGAACTACAAGTAAGCCTGCAGTCTGAGAGCAAAGCTCTCTATTGGGGTGATATGGTACTATGAGGTCCCTAAGATAAGATGGGACCTGATTATTCAAAACCTTATAAGTAAGAAGAAAAATTTTAAATTCTATTCTAGAATTAACAGGGAGCCAATGAAGAGAGGCCAATATGGGTGAGATATGCTCTCTCCTTCTAGTCCCCGTCAGTACTCTAGCTGCAGCATTTTGAATTAACTGAAGGCTTTTCAGGGAACTTTTAGGATAACCTGACAACCAAAAATATATATAATTGTCACCAACTCTTTGTAAAATACTAATCTGTGAACTCTTTACCGAGTTAAATTGTTTAGTTTTTGGAGATATAGTTAGAGTACATGTTCTACATGCCATTGTTCCCTTCAAATGTCAGCCAGTATAACAACACAAAAAAACTAGTGTAGGAAATGACAGCAACGCTATTAAACTGAAGGTTTCTGTGCCAGTAAAAGATAAATGTGTATGGGAGGGTCAAAGAGTCCAATCCAGATTCATTACTTGTTCCTTTGAAATGGCATCTCCTCCGTTCTTGCCCTTCATTAGCGATTAGCACACCTTTTAGCCTTTCACAATCGGTGCTATAATTCTTGGAAAATACGTTTTTAATGGTTCCTTTCAGCAAGAAGAGAATTTCTCTCTTCCCCTTTTTTTCCAGAGACATTCACTTAGCTGCTCAGTGATTCAGGCTAAGGCTGAAATGTCAGTGAGGCACAGTTGGCTGCTTGAAAAAGTACCACAGCCAATTAAAAGCTTCTCGCTCACCATAAAATCTAGAGTGGCATAAACATAAAAGCCAAGGTGGTTGTACATGCTTATTAACTTTGTCATGCAATGTTACACTTACATTTTCTTTGTATCGTTAATATATGATTGCAAGAAATATTAAATTACTTGGAAGGACATTGTCTGCTACTCAAAAATCTAATTCAGGTTCACCAACTCTTGGTTTAAACCTGCAATTAGTTATATAAATCAAAAGATTGGCACATTAAATATTTTGGTATGCTATTCAACTTTGCACTTCATTGTGATGCAACCATCATGCCATCTTGCAAAACTATCATCCATCAGTTTTATGTAATACAAAAGACTACAAAATAATTCACAAACATGTATACACTCCATTCCTTTTTACCCAAGGCTATCGAATATGCTCATCGGGTATTGTGAAGGCTTTGAGTCCATCCATCTGTCCATCCGTCCATCTGTCTGTGCTCAGCACAAGTCCACTGCCAAAGTCGTAAAATTCACAGGGAACATTCTTGGGACACAGACCTTGGACAAGTTCAAAGTTGGCAAACCTTGACCTTTTTAAGAGGTTAAAAAGTCACATTCTGCTCCTATTTCTTATGCTTTGAATCATGCAAATCAGTTTTTGTTTATGTTTTTTTTTTGTTTTATTTTGTTTTTTGAGGGGCGGGGGTGACAGGCAATCGGAGTAGCTTTGTTTCTGGGTAAATATAACACATTTCTCATATATTATGTGAAGGCTCATGAGAAATAAACACTTCTAAAACTGAAAATGCTGTTTTTGGAACCTGATAACACCTCGAGTGATTTACAAGACATCTCGCGGATGGCAGCCTGCATGCTAACTTGCTAACGATCTTGTGAAAAGCTCATTTTTTGCGCACGCACACACACCCTCCTGCAGACACTGTTAAACCTTAAAGTAGACCTTCATTGAAATAAATGTGGTCAGATCTCAGAAAGAAATAGCTGATATGTATTTATAAGACCCTTATGAATGCAGTAAAGTAAATCTGTAAGCCCAAATTTGTAATTCAGCGCAGAAATCTTCATTTAAAAATTACCAATTTGCAGCCAAAATTTGGCCCTCCGCGAAAACTGTTTGTACATCCGGGACATTGCAGTGACGTGCGGCAGAAGATGGAGCGCTCGTGCCTTCAGTCCGATCCCGCATTGAAATTGATTTTATCTGTTAGTAATGTTACTGTTATACACATCCTGGTTTCAACATGCAAAAGTAAGCTGCAATGAATGTGAGATACAGCTCTGCATGCTCAGATCAGCGGCGACATCGACAGCGGGCGACGTTCTTTCCCGACGCCTTGCTCTCACTGCCTCCTATGCGCTTAATGAGTCTGCGGGCTCGGTAAATGCCGCAGCGGGCCACTCACACCGCCCCAGTGTCTGCTGTGCAGCCGGCACCACGTCCCTGTCTACTGAATGGAGATGCAGCCAACTTGGCAACAAGCCCAGAGACTACGCTCGCTGTTTTGATGCGGAGCGGCCGGTGACACCTGTTGCCCGCAAGGACAGACTTCTTGCAGCAAAATCCGAAGCACCGCACGGTCTCGGTAATCGGAGCTGCGGAGCTCCGTGGCCGCTGAGAGAGGTTTATATCTTTTAAATGACTTGAATTCTTTGCAGGTCCCGCATCCGTACCCTGCGACAGTAACACCAGAGGCTAAAGACAGTAGATTTTCAATGCGACACCACTCAATCAAACGGGTGTATGAAAAAGTCCCCAGAAATTATTTTCAAGCAAAAATAAAAGAAATGTATATAGTCACCAAACATACCGCAAGACAATATGAAGTTTTAAAAAAAGTCGATCCTTCCGTATAAGACAATAAAAAGGTGCTTTTGTAAGAGATGCAAACTGACGTAAATCCACAAATTACAGTTGGCGTGCACAATGCATGCTGGGATAGGGTCTTCTCTCTGACATCTTGGCAGCATCCCGGATGTGCTGACAGTTTTGCGGAGGGCTAAATTTTAGCTGTAAATTTGGCATTTTTAAACGAAGATTTCTCTGTTGAATGACAAATCTGGGCTTGCAGATTTACTTTACTACATTCACAAGGATCTTATGTGTAAATATAAGTCATTTTTTTGGTCCAAAGATCTGACTGCATTTATGTTTATGGTTGATTGTTTGAGTTTTTTAAATGGACCTCAATGGAAATAAATGTGTAATTAATTATATATTTATGTATAACTTGCACTGAGATACAATTAAACAACTGCAAATTATAAAAAAGATGATGCTCATATGGCCGGGGGTATTTTAGCATTGTGTTAAATTTTTATTATTCTATTTTGTCATTTGATTTTTAAATGGACCACAATGGAAATAAATGTGTAATTAATTATATATTTATGTATAACTTGCACTGAGATACAATTAAACAACTGCAAATTATAAAAAAGATGATGCTCACACAGCTGGGGGTATTTTAGCATTGTGTTAAATTTTTATTATTCTATTTTGTCATTTGATTTTTAAATGAACCACAATGGAAATAAATGTGTAATTAATTCTATATTTATGTATAGCTTGCACTGAGATACAATTGAACAACTGCAAATTTTAAAGAAGACAGTGCTCATATGGCCGAGAGTATTTTAGCATTGTGTTATATTTTAAAAATTTGGCAGCAAAGCGATAGATACAGTCACGTGCCACTTTATTAGGCACATCTTGCTAGAAATGTGTTGGACCCCTCTGTTGCCTTCAGAACAGCCTTGATTACCTTAATTTGTCATGCCATAAATTCATCAAGGTGTTGGAAATATTCAGAGGTTTTCGACCGTTTCGACATGATAGCATCATGCCATTACACTGCTATCATTTCTCTGAATTGTTGACACACGGCAGAATGGTTCCATGCTTTCATGTTGCTGACACAAAATGTTGAGCCTACTATCTGTAAGTTGAGACTAATCAGATCAGTTGCACCATTTTGATGTTTCTGTGTGGATAATAGAATCTTTATTGCTATTTCCTCACCACTTGCTTCACTTACAAAAAAACTGTGCAGTTGTTGGCATTATGGCACCCACTGAACTTTGGAGCACCAACGTAGATGTATGTATGACCATACGTAGATACACCTACGTCTTTTTGTACCAGCATGTGGGTTTAAAAATGCCAGCTTCCAAAAATATGTGAAAGGAGGAGGGAAAAAAAGTGTTATTTCAAGTGCTAATCCCTGTACATTTATAAATTGGAAAAAAAACCTGATGGACATGCCTTTGTTTTAACCGGGTTATGCATTCATGACATTAGACCAAACTAAAATCCTGCCGATGTTGTGTGGCACCGGAAAACCTGTAATCAGCATAAATTGGGTGGTGCCAAGTGGAAACTGTGCCTGTGTCAGCACACGACAACCTTTCGCTTTGTAACCTCAGATGTTGATATGCATCAGAACACCTAAAAATGGATGTTATTTTATATATATATATATATATATATATATATATATATACATATATATATATATATATATATACATATATATATGAAGACTTCAGGCGCAAAACCCTTTATCTCCATTAGACCACTCTTGTTTTAAATAAGGATATTTACCTGATGCAAGCTGTACATCTCCATGAATCATTCTCTCTTGTTATGAAATGGTTATGGTGCACTGAACAAAATAGCAGAATCTCAAAAATAAACCTTTATTCAGAAATGTGTTAATTAGCAACCTTTAATATATTTGGCTGCAAAACCTGGTATCTCCACCTTCAGTTTGTTTGCAAAACTCAGTAAGTCCATCACTTTAATGCACACTAGGACAGAGATGCCAAGTCAGCTAAAAGTTTCATTCCAATGCTCCTCAGTGCGCTCCTGCAGGTGTTCCACCTGCTGCTGCTCCTGATGTTTGAGAAAATGAGCGAGACGAGAGCTGCATGAAGCCACACATGTGGGTCTCTCCGTCTCCTCCTCCTCTCTGCGCCACTCCATGGCACAGAGTCCAACTAAGCATGCAGTCACAAAGTTCTTCTGGTGTGGATTTAAAGGAACAACCTGGAGCAATCTGAATTGTTCATCAGCTGATGGATGAATATGGGTGTGTGGAGACAATTCGCCTCATTCACAATGTGACAGAACTTAACGATGCACTATACGCGCAATAGCACGCAACAGCACGGAAGATTATTCTTGACTGTGCGTAATGGTTCCTGATAATGCTCCACCAACACGTTCCATTAATCATAACACGTGGTAACAGGTTGCAGCAGTTCCTGAGGACACCTGACACCTCTGCCTCAAATCATCACATTCGTGATCAGCAGCTAAGAATGTATACTTCGTGGCATTCGTGACATGCCGTCGTTATGTGTAAACGCAGCATCACAGAAGCTCTCGTGGCCGCCGCAATCTTTGCGTCATGTGACCGAGATCCATGCCAGTGAGTGGTGCACTGTTCACTGTGTGGTTTTGCACACAACCTGGGATGGTGCTTACGAGGTTCTGCATACAAACCGCATCTTGACTTGCATTTACCATAGGATTTATGGGATGTTGCAGCAGAATTGATTTTGTTATAGGATACGAGCCTCGGTAAGCTTTCACTTGCAATGGTTATCTCATTTTCTGTGGGCATGGGGTTTACAGGGTTTTGTGCCTGAACTCTTCATACACACACACACACACACACATATATATATATATTCAGATACTTCAGTTGAAAGTTGATTTTAATCTATTAATGGATTTCAGTAAGTGTATCTTTTTAACTCTTTCAACATTCTTTTAGTTGTGGTTTTGTTCTGTTAGTTTTCCATCACCACAGTTTGCTTAAGCTGTTTGCATCACTGTTTTATCTAAGTGTCCCAATGTGAATTTTGTTTTTTGGTTGTGTTGTTTTGTTGTTGTTTTTTGTGTGTGTATATGTCTTTGTGTGTGTCCCCTCCACCAGACGCTCCCACCACCCTGCCTCCATCTACCACTCACCCCCCACATTCCACTCCTCCAGATCCTACTGCTTTATTAGACAGCTGCGCCTCAGACCCCACAGTCACTGGCAACCGAGGTACAGTAACACCCTACGCACCCCCCCCCCCCCACCCTGCATTGTATATTTGCACTTCCCTCTTACTTTCTTGTTGTCTTTGCTCTATTATTTTTCTTTCGACTATGCTTCTGCCATCATCAGCGTTCTTGTCTCTCGTTGACACACTAAGACTAATGTATGATGCCAAAAATACCTGCTGGGTTAAACGTTTTTTTTCTTCCATTGGATACCGCAGCGTCTTTATTCCATTTGGAGTGTAAACAGGAATCATACATCATTTATGTAGGTAATGACTGGCATATCCATGAAGCTTCTTTTGTCTTTTCACTGAAGGACATAAAGTGATTTTTTTCTTTCCTTTTGCAAGTCTCTGAGATGGTTCATTTCATGGGATTTGGGATAAGTTGAAATACTTTGTCCATTGTTTTGTTTGTATTTCAGCCTTCAGCACATCTGTGAGCAGAAACCTCAAAGAAGCAAATATCACATTCAAATGAAAATGTGTAGCCACTGGAGACATCTTATAATTTATACCCAGTGGTGGGCACAGTTCCACTAATCCGCTAACCGCTAATTATCGAAGCTAATGTTTTCATTATCGGATTAGCTTTTCAGATAACTTTGAAAACCATCATCAGACCAATTAGCTTCCAATAAGTTTTGGTCCGATAATTTTTAGAAAGCTAACATATTTTTGCAGGCGTGGTGAACAAAGCTTAACAGTTACAAATGTTTATTAAGTTTAAAATCAGGTGAGTACCTACCTGTTAAATGTTTTGTAGTAGATGTGCAGTTCTGTCTTCTGCAAAAAATGCTGGTTCCAGAAGAAACAGAAGAAGAAACTACTCTATCCTCTGCAGGCAAAGGAGAACTGGTCACACAAAAGAAAAAAGCTCATTTCTTTTGACTCCATACTGATGGCAATATCACCCAAGTCATCCAGAGGCATACAGTTTTAACTTATGTTTAAAATTGTAACCAAACTAATTTCGGACAACTTATTTAAATTAACGTCATGTGTGAAGTTTTATAAAATGAAAATATCAGATATATGTTTTAGTTTTAAAGTAATGCACTAATTTTGAAGGTTTTAGTGTGGACATGCTGTGTTCAGGTGCATTATGGGTAATCTCAGTACATTCATGACAGAAGAAATGCATTTGAGACGCTCTGATCATGCTCTACATGGACAACAGTATTAAACTCTTTGTATAATGTGCCTAAAACTTTTGTGAATATATTTTTCTGGGTTTATAGACGTTGTTATTATGTTTTGTTTTATGTAAAAATGCCAGACGAAGCCCAGGTTACTTCTTCATTATTTTCAATTGGAATCATTGCAGTCGATTCCTGTTTGCTCTTAAAGTCTTGCTTATGTCAAACACTGTCTGTCGTCTTTGTTCCAGAGTAATATATATAAGATGTCTGAAATTCAGTTTGCGTTTTTTAAATTCCATGCATCTTAAATGTATCAGACACGAATTATCTGGAATTTTGTTTTTGGCAAATTTTCACGGTCTCTACTGCCATCTACTGGCCAATAGTGTTCATATATATATATATATATATATATATATATATATATATATATATATATATATATATATATACACGAGGTCTGAAAAGTATCCGACCTTTTAATTTTTTGCAAAAACCATATGGATTTGAATCATGTGTGACTGCATCAGCCAAGCTTGAACCTTCGTGTGCATGCATTTTTTTCACGCCTGTCGGTTGCGTCATTCGCCTGTGAGCAGGCTTTGTGTGAGCAGTGGTCCACCCCTCTCGTCTGATTTTTATTGCGAATAAATGTCTGAACGATTTGGAGCTTTGCTACATCAAATTTTTCCAGAAACTGTGAGAGACCTCCATGTGGACACCATTCGGAAAATTCATATGGCTTTCAGGGACGATTTTATGGGGATTACACAGATTAAGGAGTGCTCCAGCCGGTTTAAAGACCGCCCACAGCGTCTGAGAGCGTGGCGCACTCCGAGCGCCGATCGACAGGCTGACACCCCGCTGAAACAACCAGATCATTTCCAGCGTGAAGGCTTTGTTGATCCGGGACGTCGTCTGACTTCCACAAAAAAAGGCAGAAGGCGTGGACATCAGCACTTTTTCGGCACATTCCACTGTTACAGGAGTTTTTTTCATGGAAAGAGGAACGGAGGGATGCGCCACCGTGCCGCTCATGGCGTGGCACAAAACCACCTCCGTGTTGGTCTCACAGGACGGCTTTCAGATGGCTCAGACGGCTTTCGGTTGCTTTTCAGTCGTGTGAATATCCGAGAAATTGTGCATGAGCTGGACATGCCCCAACATGTCCTGTGAGGCTTCATCACGGCGTTGCTTTGCGCCATGCGGAAACGTCCCGACGCGTGGAATTCCTCCGCACGTCTGTCTCAATGTGCCAAAAAAGTGCTGATGTCCACGTCTTCCGCAATTTCTGTGCTACTCAGACGACGTCCCGGATCAACACAGCGTCCAGTTTAGAAATGAACGGCACATTCCACTGTTACAGGAGTTTTTGTCATGGAAAGAGGAGCGGAGGAATTCCGCACGTCGTGGACCACTGCTCACACAAAGCCTGCTCACAGGCGAATGACACAACCGACAGGTGTGAAAAAACTCACACATGCGCATGAAGGTTCAAGCTTGGCTGATGCAATCACACATGATTCAAATCCATATGGTTTTTGCAAAAAATAAAAAGGTCGGATACTTTTCTAACAGACCTCGTATATATATATACAGTGAAGAAAATAAGTATTTGAACACCCTGCAATTTTGCAAGTTCTCTCACTTAGAAATCATGGAGGGGTCTGAAATTTTCATCTTAGGTGCATGTCCACTGTGAGAGACATAATCTAAAAAAAAAATCCGTAAATCACAATGTATGATTTTTTAATAATTTATTTGTATGTTACTGCTGCAAATAAGTATTTCAACACCTGTGAAAATCAATGTTAATATTTGGTACAGTAGCCTTTGTTTCCAATTACAGAGGTCAAACGTTTCCTGTAGTTTTTCACCAGGTTTTCACACACTGCAGCATGGATGTTGGTCCACTCCTCCATACAGATCTTCTCCAAATGTTTCAGGTTTGGAGTTTCAGCTCCCTCCAAAGATTTTCTATTGAGTTCAGGTCTGGAGACTGGCCAGGCCACTCCAGGACCTTGAAATGCTTCTTACGGAGCCACTCCTTAGTTGCCCTGGCTGTGTGTTTGGGGTCACTGTCATGCTGGAAGACCCAGCCATGACCCATCTTCAATGCTCTTACTGAGGGAAGGAGGTTGTTTGGCAAAATCTCGCAATACATGACCCCATCCATCCTCCCTTCAATACGGTGCAGTCGTCCTGTCCCCTTTGCAGAAGAGCACCCCCAGAGTATGATGTGTCCACCCCAGTGCTTCACGGTTGGGATGGTTTTCTTGGGGTTGTTCTCATCCTCTAAACATGGTAAGTGGAGTTGATTCCAAAAAGCTCTATTCTGGTCTCATCTGACCACATGACCTTCTCCCATGCCTCCTCTGGATCATCCAGATGGTCACTGGTGAACTTCAAACGGGCCTGGACATGTGCTGGCTTGAGCAGGGGAACCTTGCTGCCCTGCAGGATTTTAAACCATGACAACATCATGTGTTACTAATGTAATCTTTGTGACTGTGGTCCCAGCTCTCTTCAGGTCATTTACCAGGTCCTCCTGTGTAGTTCTGAGCTTTCTCAGAATCATCCTTACCCCACAAAGTGAGATCTTGAATGGAATCCCAGACTGCGGGAGATTGACAGTCATCTTGTGTTTCTTCCACTTTCTAATAAATAATCATAACAGTTGTTGTCTTCTATCAAGCTGCTTGCCTGTTGTCCTGTAGTCCATCCCAGCCTTGTGCAGGTCTACAGTTTTGGCCCTGGTGTCCTTAGACAGCCCTTTGGTCTTGGCTATGGTGGACAGGTGGGAGTGTGATTGAGTGTGTGAACAGGTGTCTTTTATACAGGTCACAAGTTCAAACAGGTGCAATTAATACAGGCAAAGAGTGCAGAATAAGAGGGCTTCTTAAAGAAAAATTAACAGGTCTGTGTGAGCCAGAATTCTTGGTGGTTGGTAGGGGATCAAATACTTATTTGCAGCAGTAACATTCAAATAAATTATTAAAAAAAATCATACATTGTGATTTCCAGATTTTTTTTAGATTGTCTCTCACAGTGGACATGCACCTAAAATGAAAATTTCAGACCCTTCCATGATTTCTAAGTGGGAGAACTTGCAAAATGGCAGGGTGTTCAAATACTTATTTTCCTCACTGTATATATATATATATATACAGAATTGACATTAATGGAGTTATTCTATTCGTATTAATTTTATTTATAAATCAAAACCATAAGTCAGCACTGCTTTATTTTCCAAGACCTCTGCCTCACAGGGACACTGATATTGAGTAGAGAGTTGAGCTTTGCTTTTCCTCTGCTGCAAGCTATGTAGTATACAGGAGCTTCCAGCAGTGGGCATGGCGCACAAAGAGAGAAATGCAGACTTAATATTTGGGTCTGTGGTCGTCTTTGACGCTTCCAGAAGCAATTCAGCTTGTTAGTTGCAAGTGTACCGGAGGCAATACTGAAAGTTATCAGTTATTGATTAGCTGTAGCTTCCGATGATTTTTTGGGTGGTTTATTGGTTTTGATTCATAAAAGATAACTTTTCAGTTAGCTGATTATCTGTTATTGAAACTAAGTTTTTGGTTAGCTGTGCCCACCACTGTTTATACCTCAGTGTTGTGTGGATCAACTAGACTAATGGTATCATTTCTAGTATCCCTGTATCCATTGTCGCGGATTCATGTTGTGTGGAACTATTTTCCTTCAGCCATCTTTGGTGGCTGTATGCACTAATTCCAGTCAGCGCGTAATATGAATTTGTTGTCTACTCACAAAATAAAATGTTTTAAAGATGAATAATCTTGTTTAACATATTTTCGAAAAAAAATACAGTAAATTTCTGAGGTATAAAAGCAAAGCCACCTCGTTTGGGGAGCAGTATGAGTGGATCTAGTTCACTGGGGATGGCGGAAGCATCACCTTCGCCTCCAGCTCAGGTGATCCTTCCATCATCCCCAACTCACTGGATCCCGTCACATTGCTCCCCAGACTCAGGATGTTTTGTTATTGACTCTAAAAGCTGTTCATAGAAGCGAAACACTGCGCAAGCGGCACAAGCTCACTCATAGTACAGGGAGTCCCAAACAGGAAGTGCCAAATTTTTAGTCCACAGTGAAACAGGAAATGTCAAATTTTGAACACTTCATGGATCAACACTTCCTGGATTGACAATAGAGGAGATCTCGTGAGATCTCACGGGAATCCAGTGGCAAGTTCATACTGAAACAGGAAGTGCCAAATTTTGAGCCCACAGTGAAACAGGAAATGTCAAATGTTGAGTACTTCCTGGAGCTACAGCAGAGGATAGTAACCTAAGGACCAAAATGAGATGGTGAAGACTTCCCAGGGATGTGACAGGCAAATAAGGAGAAATACTTGAAATGGCGGGGGTTAAGAAGAACATAGGTGGTGGGTCTGGGGGGCAAAGTTCCCCAGAAGCTGAAGGTGTTGAGCCATGCTAATGCCCCGCGGAAGCATTTATTGGAAAAAAAATCTGAAGGACCTAAATGACATGGTGAGATACTGAAGAGCTTCACTCATTCATGTCTGTGACATATACATATTACTTAAACAGTTCTGATTTTAATAGCACTTAGCCAAATAACGGATATTAGAAAAATCACCTGAAAAACTAATACTGCCTTTTTAGTGTGTTTGAAAAAGCACTGGCCAAGTTTATTCATTTGTTTTTGACCAGTTAGTCCTAAATGAGCCATGAGGTTCACTAGTTCCAGTGCTTAACTCTAGATTACGTACTGTGAAGCATTTGAGAGTCTACCTCCACCAGAATGGGATGCCAGTATGACACAGGTTCCTTCCCCAGCCAAAGCCAGGACCCATTTACAGCTGGGTATGTAAAATTGTGGGTGCAACTGTAGATATAGATAGATCTAGAGTTGACAGGTTTCATATTGATCAAAAATAGTTTAAGACATTATGAGGAATTATTGTTTCTATATTACCTGACAGAAACATTATAACTAGAATGAAGGAAACTTAACACATTATATTGCTATAAAAAAAAAGTTGAATTCTGCAGAAGTCTGTTATGCCACTAACAGACAAACTGCGAAGTGAAGGAGGTCGATGAACACAGTGTTCTCAATATGAGAGTTGACTCATTTATATTCTGCAGCATTACATTAATGCTGACACGGCACCATGTCTGCAACAGCAGAATGACATGCCAATCAAAGTTTTTGAGTGACATGTTAATTTAAAACTGGTGAGACTGCAGGTTTTGTGAAAATGAACTTGCAACTCACTGATCTGTCATTGCAAGTACTGATTCTTGAAGTTGCTTAAACGCAATATGTTTTATCTGTTTCATAGCATGCTGCATAGAATATTTTGATAATAAATTTAAAAAGTTGATTAAATTTCAAAATTCAATATATAAATTGAAAATTCCCTTCATAAAAGACACCCCAGACATAAATATAACACCCTAGGGCAGACCTGGGCAAACTGCGGCCCGGGGGCCACATGCGGCCCTTTGCATGTCTCTGTCTGGCCCTCATGAGGTCTGATTATTATTACTACATATATTAAAAATGTCAAGTCTGTGCGTTGCAAATCATGAGAGGTTTATTTAGGTATATTTAAATATTTACATATCATTACAATAATAAAAATTACCTATAAAAGCTATTAAATAGGTAATTTTTTTGTAAAATTTGTAATGGGAGACAGGGAGTTTTCGATGGTTTGGCCCTCGGACATGATTCAGGTTCCCTATGTGGCCCCTTGTAAAAATTAATTGCCCACCCCTGCCCTAGGGTTTAATCCTCAAGCAACCAAGTGGGTTCATTTTTCACCGGGCATATATTTTTGTGCACCATTTTTCTAAATTTAATCGGAAAAATCTTTCCTACCATGAATCCGTCAATCTACTTCTTCTGCATGGGTTCATAGAATTTTACAAGGATCAGCCAATCTGTGTAGCAAGTATAATCCAAATTTGTGCCAGGTCACTTCTGACTTCTGGAAGATCTATGAGCTTTTCGACATTATAGCTTCAGATGGTATTGTATTTTGCCAACTCTAATCATTATATTTTACTGTTTTGCAAGGAAGTGTGGCCAACAAACCTAGAATAGTAAGATTTACAACTGCACAAGCATTGAGACTTATTCTTGATGCCCAGAGTGAGGATGAAACGGATGTTGGACAAAATATATTAGAGAGTGAAATAAATATGAAGAACCCTAAAACAATCTCTTTTTTTTCCCTGTCTGCATATATAGTAATGGCAAATGCCACACTGGCAGATTTAATACATTAATACACATATATGCACATATATTAATACACATATATGCAGTTTATTCTTGCAAGACAGAAGGTATTTAGTGCATGAGTGAATGTGGTGTGTGTGACCCCCATCCGCCCTTCCCGATCAGCCTACAACATCCTACTCAAAGCCAACTGACAACTTCTATCAGGAAGGGCCGACCACCAAAACAACACGAAGACAGACAAGAATGAAAGACAAATGGTGAAGGCAATAACTGTGAAGTGATGAGAAGAGAGACACCGAGCATACGGGGCCCCAACCATACAACTTACCAGGACAAACAACCACACATGAACAAGTAGTGACAGCAACAGTCTGTTGTCTCATTAGTGAGCATCCATACCCTAATCTAGGACGCCAGAGTCTTGATCCCCCTAGAGCACCCAACCCAAATTGTGGTGACGGCCACAAAAACAATCATTTATATAGACGTATTCCGATATAAAGTCAATGGTAGGGTTGAGCCGGATACTCGTTTCAGAAGAGTATCCATTACGGATACAGCATTTTTGACGAGCATGAGCATGATCCAAATAAAACATCAATATCTGTGCTCATGCTGAAGGAAGATTCTCATTGGCTAACTGACTGTCTTCACACTCTGTGACTGGCCAGTCACACACAGCGCCCACCCCTCCCTACACAGACACGTCTCTCTGCAGCTTCTCACACACACACAGACAGGATCTCTGTCTGTGCTTGGCTGGATTCTGCCTCACGTTGCTCTGTCAGTACTCTAAGTTTTCTTCAGCTCGCCTCTTTTTTGGTTTGTCTGATATTTAAAATTACTTGGTGAACTTGTTTTGTATCTTATGCAGTGCTTTTGACAAGACAGAGCTGAAAACAGCTCCTGTCGCGTCGATCACTACCTCCACTATGGTCGGGTTTTTAAATTTTTTTATTTATTTTTTAACCGTTTGTTTGCTCTTCGTTTGGTTGGTGATATAAAGTCAGTTGGAAAACTTTGCTCCTACTGAACGTGGTGCTTTTGAGAAGAATACAGTGAACAAGGCTGACATATTATTTCCCTGTTTGCCATCACTGGATGTTTGCATGAATCACCAAGTTCACACAGATCATTAAAAAATAAACAGTCTTACAGACCGCTTACACACATACACACATGTAGCTGAACACACAAAGTAGCCAGTATTAATATTTTTATTGAATATGGCTGCATGCAGTATCTGACACTTTCTCACTGCTGTTCATAAAAATAAATTTGTCAGTTGAACAACCTCTCTCCCTCTCATACAGTCACTCAGTCACACACACACACAAAGACAGACATGCACACACATACACACATATAGCTGAACACACAAAATAGCCTATATTAATAGTTTTGTGGTATATGGCTGCATGCAGTTTCTGACACTTTCTCACTGCAGTTAATAAAAATAAATTGGTCAGTCGAACAACCTCTCTCTCTCCCTCTCACACAGTCACACACACATGCACACACAGTCATGCACACACAGACAGTCATGCACGTACAAACACACACACACCTTAATCAATATTGTTTAACTTTTTGTGGAAAAAAATGGCAAGAATGTTAGGTAGTAAAAATAAATAAATAATTGAAAAAAATCACAGTTTCATCATAAAATTAAAAAAAGAAAGTTGTGTTGAGTATGACAACTCTTGTTCATGCATACTTAGTAGTTCATAATTTTTTACTACATTGAATGTCAATTCTGAGGCTGTTCTGTAAATAGTTTTCAAATAAACAATAAATATAGCAACTTCTGATCAATCCATATCAATTTCAGACTTAAAATAATGTACTGATTTAAGCCCCAGCCATTTCTGGTTAAACCACACCCACTTCCGGTTCAGCCCCCACCCACTATGAGTACAGATACAGATAGTGATGTACTCGCTCATCCCTAGTCAATGGAGTCATAAATACCCCTACTCTGTCATATTAGTCGCTCAAATAGGTTGGTCGCTTGAGGGTTAAATAAACACTGTGCTAGTGGCTTTTATATAAACCCTGGGAGAGTGGTAAATAAGCAATTTTTGGAAAATTAATGCTCTAGTGTTATCTGGCTCAGTTTTACAGTATAAAATACTAAGATTGCTCCTAAGCCATGTTGTCAGTCTTGGAGAAAGCCAGAGTGTTTCCATGTAAACCTGGTGAAAACCTATACATTCCACACAGAGTTAAAACAGGCAGGATTTAACCTGCATCCTACTGAATAGGTGACAACAGCAAAGAAATTGATGGACCGAATTAAAGCATGGGCATCACAGTGCCTCACTGCAAGAAGGTCTGTGCTTGAATTCCACACATGCCCAGTACCTTTCTGTGTGGAGTTTGCGTGTTCTCCCCATGTCTGTATGGGTTTCTTCTGAGCATTCCAGTTTCCTTCCACTATCAAAACCTTCACTTCACGGCTGCTTCCTCTGCCCTTGACCAAATCAGCATCTGTACATCTGGAGTTGGGCACTGGACTGTGGACTGTGCCCACGGTTCTTCATGGCTGAATTGTGACTAATTGTAGTTACGATGGGTTGAAGGCAGAGGAGAAGGTTTTGTTGTATATACAATGAAAATGATAGCCATTGCTTTTCAAAACACCACTTGAATAAGGATCATTAATCATTTGTTGTGCATTAATTCAGTGTAGGTGCTGTTGTAGGTGTAGTGTTGAGACTTAATTCATTACATGTAGAGAGTTAATTCTATGCATGTTAAGTTAGTTCAACATTTGTGCAGAATGAATTCATCATATGTAGACTTAACTTATCATTTGTCGAGAGTTAATTCAGCACTTGTAGAAAATTTGTTCAACAGTTGTCCAGACTTAATTCATGTGCATTGTGAATTCACTGCTTGTCATGAGTTATTTCATCACTTGTGAAGAGCTAATTCAATATTTGTTGAGAGTTAATTCAGCACTTGTACAGCGTTAGTTCAACTCTTGTACATTAATCATGTGTAGACTTGATAATGATAATGAGTCCATTGCTGACCATTTCAACAATTTGTCAATGTGGGGAAAAATCTTGCTAGTAAAATTGATTCATTGAGCGCCAACTCTTGGGAAAATAAGATAACATTCAATAAATCTGTGTCAATGTTTATTGGTGGAACTAATGAAAAAGAAATAATTGATCTGGTGCATAATTCCAAAAGCAAGAAATCAGCCGACTTCAACAATCTGGAAATGTTTTTTTTGAAAAAATTATTGATTGTATAGTAAAACCTTTCAGCTACATTTGTAATATATCATTAAGTTCTGCTAAATTTCCTTCTCAGATGAAGATAGCTAAAGTAATACCTCTGTTTAAAACAGGTGACAAACACACTTTTTCCAATTACAGACCTATCTCACTTTTACCACAATTTTCCAAAATACTAGAAAAAATTTTTGTAAAGAGACTGAATAATTACTTACTAAAGCATGAGATACTCTGCGAAGAACAATATGGATTCAGAAAATCTAGGACTACTTCACATGCATTGATGGATTTTGTGGAAAATATAGCGACTGCCGTTGATAATAAACAATATACAGTAGGTATTTTTTTTATTTTTTTATTTACAGAACACGTTTGACACTTTTAACCATGAAATATTACTAACCAAATTACAGAAATATGGAATCAGAGGACTGGCATATGACTGGATAAATAGTTATTTACATGGTCGGTCTCAGTATGTTCAATATAACAACATTGACTCTGAACTCCGGGAAATTATATGTGGGGTGCCCCAGGGTTCGGTGTTAGGTCCTTTATTTATACTGTATATAAATGATATAAGTTGGGTGTCAAGATCACTGAGATGTGTCCTTTTTGCAGATGACACAACTGTGTTCTGCAGTGGTGATAATCTTGAACAGCTTCTGGACACTGTGGAAAATGAATTGGATAAATTTAAGGCTTGGTTTAATGCTAACAAATTGTCACTCCACCTTGGAAAAACTAAATGTATTATATTTGGAAATAAACTTGTACCTAAATGTAAAAATGTAACCATTAACAATATGGAAATAGAGACAGTAACAGAGAATAAATTCCTAGGTGTTATAATTGATAATAAACTCAGCTGGAAACCACATAAAAATTACATAAAATCGAAAATGTCAAAATCTATTGCCATCATGTACAGGGCCAAGGACATACTGTCACAGGAAGGGTTACTTACTTTATATCATTCTTTAATAGTACCATATATGACATATTGTATTGAGTCTTGGGGTAACACTTACAAATCAAACACCAATCAAATATTTCTCTTACAAAAACGTGCCATTAGAATCATCTGTAACAAACATTATCTTGAATCAACGCATTCCTTGTTTACGACTTTAAATGTATTGAAATTCAGAGATTTAGTGGATTACATCACAATACAAACTTTGTACAAAGCTAACAACCAAGCCTTACCACTTCATGTCCAGAACCTGTTCAAGATGAGGGACTCTGAATATAGTTTATGAGGATGTGCTGTATTCAAGAAGCCTCTTATTCGCACCAATGTAAAGGGTTTTTGTGTTTCAGTTAAAGGGGTGAAGGTTTGGAACGAATGTCCTCTTGAAATTAGATTATGTGGTTCTTTAGTTTGTTTTAAGAAACATTATAAAAATATAATAATTTCCAGATATAATGAAAAATACAATTGAATTAATCATGTATAAATATGATGTATAACCTTGTTAATGTATGGTATGTATCTGTTGTGTATATATGTATATATAGGAGTGTGAGCAAAATGAATATGTATTTATGAGCATAAGTTCTAATAGTGCTGGACTTGGACTTTTGGTATGGGGGTGGGTAACAGATAAGCTTTGCTTCTTCCCACCCCCTTTCAGACACACAGTGCAAATTTTGGTTTTGTTTCGGTTTTGTTTTGATACGATGTGACTATGTGCTGTGTTGCTGAAATAAATTTCATTCATTCATTCATTCAAACTTAATCCAATGCTTGTTTAGAGTTAATGCAGCACTTACAGAGTTAGTTCAACACTTGTACAGACTTAATCTTGTACAAGCTTTACTCATGTGTAAACTTAATTCAGTGCTTGTTGAATTAATTCAGAACTTGCATGGAGATCGAATTCAGTGCTTATCAAAAGTTAATTATTATTTGTACAGACACAATTCAACAAGCTGAGACTGAAATCACTGCTTGCTGACAGTTAATTCAGCACTTGAGAGTTAAAGTGTAGGTGACACATAATGCCATTCATATTTAAGACTAAAATTAAACAACAGTTTGAAATTTAGCATTTCCTGGCATGCGGTTCTTGAAGAGATAAATATTCAGATTTTTAACTGCATGCCACTAAAAACTAGGAGCTTCCCAGCATGTCAACATTGGATAAGAAGTTAAGAAGTTTTAAGAGTGGCTGTAATAAATATTTAAGAAACTTAACGTTTATGAGCAACTTCACCTGTTATCGCTCAAGCACATTGTAAACATTGACACGATGGAGTTTGATGCAGAAGAGTTCAGAACAATACGATTGGAATGTTTTGCTTACCATTTACAGTTGGCGATGAAAGACTTGGGTGTTAACTTCGTGTTAAAGTCAGAACAAGAAGTTGCACTGAAAGAGATCTATCTTGGAAGAGACATTCTGTGTGTTGTCGTAGAAAAATAGAGCGGCACGCTGAGCAGAGTGACTGGATCGATCAGCCGCAATAACTGGATTACAGCTGGCGCTGGAACCTGGCACAAAGTGGCAACAAATGGAGTTTCCTTCAACCAGGACAGAAGGAATTAAATTATTTTTCAGATATGATTTTGTAAAGGTGGATACGTTTAAAGATGATCTCAGTGAAAGGGACAGGTAAGAAGACTATGTATTTACTTCTTGTGTGAATGGTTTTAATAATAATAATAACGTATTCAAGAAGGAAAACAATATTTATTTTAAAAATAGGTGATATTTTCAGTCCCTCGTGTAATTTTTCAGATTTGAAATTGTTTCTAAGAAAATAAAAAAATAAATAAAAAATCCACACTTCCTCATCACTTTTCTAATTTCACAGACAGTAAAACAATTTTTTTAAATCAGTTGATTACGACCAAAGAGCTGGCAAAAAAAAAAAAAAAAAAGCAAAAAACTGTTTTATCACCTCCACCCATGATGAAATCAACTGTATTATTTATTTATTTATTTAATAATCACCAACGTGTTCCGAACTCTGCCAATATCGTCACTGTTGTCAGACTGAAGGTTTTCCTCCAAACTTTCTTGTCATTTAAATAAGGCTATAAACCCTAAATGCTGTGAAAAAAGCTCAACACTAGAAAAAAAATCGTCCTTTAGACTGGACTTTAAACAAAAAGCTCCACACTATTAAAAAAAAAAAAAAAACTTGTCCGAAACAACGCAACCTCTTTACAATTGATTTGGGCTTGAATCAGCAGTTGCCGTTCTCATGATGACGTAGCAACAATATGGCCGTGGCTGAGGGCTGAAATAGAGTGCAGGCTTCAGACAGCTGTAGTTTATCCTTCACCTGTGCACTTATCATCAACTTTTAATCAGGATTTTTCAAAATATCAGCATTTCATCATTTTTAGTAATTATTTGTGCACATTTTTTGGTGTCACCTACACTTTAATTCAACATGTGTAGAGCTACTTCAAGAGCTTGTGAAGAGTTATTTCAATGCATGTTGACTTGAATTAACTTTCTTCAAGTGTTATTTGCTGTTCACTAGTGTATTTAGCTTTCTTATGGTTTTCATTTTAACTTTGGACATTTTAACATTACGGGTCCACACCTGATGAGACTGACTGCCAGTTACAGTGGGGCTGTTTTCGTTCAGTTTTTTATTGTTATTATTAGGGGTCCAAGCCCAACTATGGCTGGGGACAGGGGTTGCAAAGCATTGCTGTTCCCACTCCCAGCATGGCTGGAAACCTGATTGTTTTCATTCAGTTTTTTTTTTAACTCCCATTTTTTTTTATATATATATATATATAGCACCAAATAACAACATTGCCTCCAGGCGCTTCACACAAGTAAGGTCTAACCTTACCAACCCCTCCAGAGGATGTTGACGTGGTGTGAGACATAGCTGTTATTCAGTGGATGTGCTGAAAAAGAAAGAATATCTTGGCTGAAGTTTGTCCTCTTGATGTTAAAACTGGAGTGATAGTGCCGTTGCCCATGTGGTTTTGCTGGTCAGGCCCACATCCCACCATTTGAAATGTACATAGTGGCATGGACCTTGCGGGAGCTTGGGAAAAATTCCGCATACGTACCACAATCTGCGCATACATTCAATGGACACTCATGTTTATGTTATTAAGATGATTTTAATTCAAATAAACATGAAAGATGATCCATTGACAGAGGAAACTGAACAAAAAGTTGCCTGACAAATTTCGTAGTTGTTGGTCATAATGTTTCTGTGTAGGCTCTCAGTTGTCCAGGTGGTTTCCATATTAGAGAAGCTTGAATCTTCGACTGGACTGGGTTGCTTGACGCGAGGACATTTCGCTTCAAATCGCAGAAGCTTCTTCAGCTAAAATTCTTGCTCTGGTAGTCTGACTTCTGTCTTGACTCTTGTCTCACAAGAGTCAAGACAGAATACTGGAATTTGTTGGTCATAAGTTGATGCCACAAGTGGGAAGTAATGATATGAAATTAGATGCATAGAAAAGCATGAAATTCATATTTCAACAAGTTGTCGATCAAAGACTAGCAGTGTTCAAAGAAGAATTTTCCATAATTTTCCAGTATGAATAGGTTTAAATTACACAGACTGAGCACTGCAGATGCAATATTTACTTTGACAGTGCTCATGGAAAAGTGCAGAGAAGGCCAGACAGAGTTGCATTGTTTGTTTGTGGACTTAAAGAAAGCTTATGACAGAGTGCCCAGAGAAAATGTATATGAGGGAGATGGAACATATGTGCAAGGACAGTGAGGTATTTTTTTCTGAACACTGTTCTCAATGTGCTTGCTCAGGGGATGGGTCATGATAACCTTATTCAGAAGTACCTTTAAGTGACTGAGATTATGATTGTCATATTAAAAAAAATATTCAACTCAATCCATTGCCCTATCACCTCGGACATTTATGTGTACCATAAGGAGAATATTTTTAGCAGTGTTGCTATTATTTGGTAGAACACTTGGATGAACAAATATGAAGGTAAATTAGATTTGAATTTTGATGAATGTAGATTGACAGACTGCATAGGTACCTGCATGCACAACACTTCATGCACTTGGTGGGAGCAAATGCTGTTCTTTAGTGTACATACTGGAAAAGTATGAACCTCTTAGTTAAATTTAGTCCCCTTGAAGGCACAGTTGGCATGACAGCGCCATCGCCCATGTGACTGCAGGTCAGGCCCACGTCTTGCAGCTGTATCGTTACGAGTTACATGCTCCTCGCGGGGGCTCAGGAGGTGGTCCACAGACGGGGCTTGGACCCTGTGTATACTAAATTACCATCTTTAAACCCCTTGATGAGTCTCGACTCCCCTACTGTTTTTTTATTTTATTTTTTAATCTCAACAGTTTGGCTTTGCCTTCAAGCTTTTGTTTCAATTTTTCCTCACCCGCTCCTTCTCTTCTATGTTCACCACCTCTCTGAAGACCCGGTTAGATAACAGGCCTTGTTGAATATTCCTCATCGGCATGTCTCGATTCTTTTCTGATGTCTGTTTGTGTAGTGTCGTGACGCAAGAGAAGATCAGCTTCTCGGTGTATCTTCAGGGAATCTAAATATCAGACCCCTTTGCTTCATCTCCAGTCACAGGATGCTGTGCTATCTGCTTTCATGTCTCTCCTTGATTTATTACCAGGTCTTTTCACAGGAATCAGATGAAAGCAAACAACTGTGGAGCAGCAGTAGCCTTGTGACGTTTTGTCTTTTTAATAAAGCCGTCTTCAGCGCTATAGCCTGCATGCTGAATATTACCATATCACACACCTGCTGTGCTTTGTCAGTTCCACCTCTTTCTGTTCTTCTGCACATGCATGTTTCCTCCATTGCCCTTTGTCTGCAGCACATTGTAAATGGCATCATGTCAGACGAAAGTAAAAGAGAGGCATCTACAAACGGGCAGTGGAAAAATACATGTGTTGCTGGTACTTGATAGAAATCAATATATTGTCATATTTGGAGTTACATAGTTAAGCAGATTTATCGAATTTCATAGAATGGTTTATAAATATGTGTGTGTATGTGACGTGATTAACAGGTTTGTTTTTCTACAACTTCAATTTATTATATGGCAAGTGATTTCACATTTTAAACATAACATAGTGAAACAGACTGACAGTGAATTAAAACTGAAGTTCTTCTGTCTAAACCAACCACTCAGCCTTTTTTAAGTGTAACAAAGATTCAAAACATTATTGGTTTCTCCAAATGCTGAATTGAAAACACGTATCTGTAGGATTACAGAATCTGTCAAGGCATATATGTTCAGTAAGGGTATCCAAATCACTTTTCTATTTTTTTTTTCTTGTTAATTTTCACCAATAAATGTATGTTTTTGGTGTTGTTTGGCTGTCTGTCTTATTACATTATCAGGCAGATATCACGTTCGGTGTAATTCCTTAAGTTTTTCAAATGATTTCACAAGTTAAACTTAACACAGACAGACTGACGATCAGTGAAAAAGGAAGGTATTCCTTCTAATTTTTTAAATCACTGCTCATTCTCCATGTAACATGGAGTTATGTTAGGAAGGGCATCCAGCATAAAATTTGTGCCAAATGAGGATCAAATATCATCAATCAGGCTCTAATAATATAAGAAAAGAAAGGAATAGCCCAGTCACAATGAAGTAGATGCAGACACAATGAAAATTTTGTTTTGTTCCTGTTTTGCATATTTGATACTTCTTTGTTGTAGTACTTTGTACTGCACAGATACACATCTCTGTTATTGTTAGAATGAGCTCACCCCTCTGAGTCTGGTCTGCTTGTGGTTTCTTTCTCAAAAAATGCCAGAGGCACTTTATCCTTCCCACTGTTGCCTACATCCTTGCTTGGGAATGGGGGGTGGGGGGTGTAAGGTAAGACCTTACCCTTGTGAAGCACCTTGGGGTGACTTGTGTTGTGATTTGGTGCTGTATAAATAAATTAGATTGACTTGAACTGAAAATGTTAACAAATGTGAACAGACGACTGTTGTATCTTGATGGAAGAATGCACTTTTTGACTGCACCTCCAAGATTGTTTATTTTTCCTTGAACCAAACCAAGGCTTTTTTAAGTCACTGTGGGATGGATTTTTCTTCACCATATAGAGTTAAGCAGGCTGTGACTGAAAGCTTTTGAACAAATTTGCCATATTATGTAAAGAAATTGCTGTAAATTAAAGCAGTTGTTTAACTGAACCCAGTAAATCACATTTGTCTGTTTTTGTCCTCAGCCATAAATGACTTTATAACATTGTCTCACTGCTTTAGCTGTGTGTGTGTGTGCATATATATATATATATATATATATATATATATATATATATATATATATATATATATATATATATATATATATATATATATATAAAATCATAAGTCCCCCAGACATTCAGGGTTAAACTCTTAACAGTGACTGAAGTCTCCTGATATTAGTGCTCTTTCATAGTCAAGCATGAGATCCTTTTGCTTTTGATCTCAACAACCCTGTTTCCTACCATGAAAACCACAAACCAACGGGAGAATAGATGCTGCAGGATGGATATGTACAGTAGTGTTCAGAATAATAGTAGTGCTATGTGACTAAAAAGATTAAGCCAGGTTTTGAGTATATTTCTTATTGTTACATGGGAAACAAGGTACCAGTCGATTCAGTAGATTCTCACAAATCCAACAAGACCAAGCATTCATGATATGCACACTCTTAAGGCTATGAAATTGGGCTATTAGTAAAAAAGTAGTAAAGGGGGTGTTCACAATAATAGTAGCATCTGCTGTTGACGCTACAAACGCAAAACTATTATGTTCAAACTGCTTTTTTAGCAATCCTGTGAATCACTAAACTAGTATTTAGTTGTATAACCACAGTTTTTCATGATTTCTTCACAACTGCGAGGCATTAATTTTGTTGGTTTGGAACCACGATTTTGCTCGTTTACTAGTGTGCTTGGGGTCATTGTCTTGTTGAAACACCCATTTTAAGGGCATGTGCTCCTCAGCATAAGGCAACATGACCTCTTCAAGTATTTTGACATATCCAAACTGATCCATGATACCTGGTATGCGATATATAGGCCCAACACCATAGTAGGAGAAACATGCCCATATCATGATGCTTGCACCACCATGCTTCACTGTCTTCACTGTGAACTGTGGCTTGAATTCAGAGTTTGGGGGTCATCTCACAAACTGTCTGCGGCCCTTGGACCCAAAAAGAACAATTTTACTCTCATCAGTCCACAAAATATTCCTCCATTTCTCTTTAGGCCAGTTGATGTGTTCTTTGGCAAATTGTAACCTCTTCTGCACGTCTTTTATTTAACAGAGGGACTTTGTGGGGGATTCTTGCAAATAAATTAGCTTCACACAGGCGTCTTTTAACTGTCACAGCACTTACAGGTAACTCCAGACTGTCTTTGATCATCCTGGAGCTGATCAATGGGTGAGCCTTTGCCATTCTGGTTATTCTTCTATCCATTTTGATGATTGTTTCCGTTTTCTTCCACGCGTCTGTTTTTTTTTTTGTCCATTTTAAAGCATTGGAGATCATTGTAGATGAATAGCCTATACTTTTTTTCTCCCCTCTCCAATCAACTTTTTAATCAAACTACGCTGTTCTTCTGAACAATGTCTTGAACATCCCATTTTCCTTAGGCTTTCAAAGAAAAAAGCATGTTCAACAGGTGCTGGCTTCATCCTTGAATAGGGGACACCTGATTCACACCTGTTTGTTCCACAAATTTGACGAACTCACTGACTGAATGCCACACTACTATTGTGAACACCCCCTTTTCTACTTTTTTTTATTAATAGCCCAATTTCATAGCCTTAAGAGTGTGCATATCATGAATGCTTGGTCTTGTTGGATTTGTGAGAATCTACTGAATCTACTGGTACCTTGTTTCCCATGTGACAATAAGAAATATACTCAAAACCTGGATTAATCTTTTTAGTCACATAGCACTACTATTATTCTGAACACTACTGTAAGACTAGACTTCTATAAAATACACATTTTTATTTGGTGAATGTGTCTTTCAGCAAAATGTAATAATAACTTCTAATACAACAGTACAATATCCCAACATAATATGCAAGGCATACAAAAGTTCCAGAAGCTTGCAAATATGAAAATGACTGTACAGCAATGTGTATTTTCATAAGATTTGAATTTGCAAGGAACAGTACCAAGTTTACTAAATATTTAAGAATGTCAAAGCTTTGCAGTGAATGTTTAGCTCCATACACAATTCAAAATGAACTATTTAATGAAAGCAATACAGTTACTGTGTTACACTAATTACAGTGTCATGAGGCTTTGGGAGTCTTGTTACACATCAGATCCAGCATTTGTATTCATATTAATAACAAGAGCAGTGTTGGTCTTGACTACTCAGTCTGTCTAGGTTTATACTCTCCAGGCACCATTCTTGTGGCCAGGTATGTGAAATGTTACATTTTAATACACTAATTAGATAATGCTCTGTTTTTGTTTTTCTTGTATAGTTGTAGTTAAGTGCCAAGACAAATCTAAGTTGTGCAACTTGTTTTGACAGGTGCTTCCTGAAAACAACTGCCTGTCTCCCAAATTAATTTCCACCTATTCTATATTTTCACAAAATTGTGTTTCTAGGTTATAAAAGTGAAAAGTTGCTTTCAGTATGATTTTTCTGAGTTGGTGACAAAAGCAATTAGCAGTCAATGTAAGTGTTTCCTCATCCTGCAGGGATATTAGGGAATAAATATTTCATATTACAAGTGAACAGTTAGTCCTAACGGGAAATGGTGAGCTGATGGTAACCAAAGCCTTTAATTTTTGTCTGTTGTTGACCTTTGGAACATAGCCAAGTGCACAAGAAATTCCTGTGTTTATCATCCATACTGTAAAATGTCAGAAGTGCTGCATAGCTGCAGTCTGTGATTCAGTTTAATAATGAAGAGCTGGCAGGTGCTGCACGCAACACACACACACCACTCCTATTGCCCAGCCAGCCTTAATGGCTGTAATAACTCTTTTGCTAAGTATCAGAGGTCTACACAATGTCATCAGACCTCACCCACCCACCCCCCACCCCGCCCAAACACACACATATGCACACCGTCTTTCCGGTTCTCTGCAATCTCTCAGGTACCCTTTTGTGGATTGTAAATTACCTTTGACCTTGTGAATCTGTGAGGTTGACTCATGCACAAGGGTTCCTTTGGTGTTTCAAATGTTTACTGTTCATTTATCATCATCTGCACTTGTGTGACCAACTCCAGCTCGTGTAACCAAACGCCGCTGCAGACAGAAGGCATGCTGCCAAAGAGACAACAGTTATTCATGTCTTGTTTCTGCCTTTGGAGAAGACAAAAAAAAAAAAAACACACACACACAAAATGAATGAAAGTAAAGAAATGCACCAACAAACTGAGATTCTTCATTATAGTGTGCATAATAACTTAGAAGATAGGTCTGAATTGTAGCACACTGATACCAGAAAGCTGGTTGACCTCTGGTTGGCCATCACTGGGGATCACTGGTGGTTAACATGGTAATCCATAACCACTGTGGTCTAAAAAGGATTGTATTTCTTCCTTCAAAAATCGATAGCAGGGCGTGCTCTCTTCAACAGTATTCTGGTGCTTAGGGAAGGGATTGGTTAGGGTTGGAAAACTGGAATTAATCTCAGATTTCTGCCTTTGTCCAGGGAGTGCTGACCAAAAAGCTGCATCAGAATAGCAAATAATTAGAACACAGCACTCTGATGCATTCTGAGATCGAAATCCAATCTTTGCTAATATTGAGGTGCTAATCCCAGAAAAAAAAAAAAAAAAAAAAAAACATGAATCCAGCCTCAGGATTTCATAATAGTGAAGAAAATCAAACAGAAGCAGTGTTTCCTGGAATTGTTATTGTTATTATTGTTATTAATATTATTATTTATTTATTTTTATTTTTTTGTGATTTATGAACAGCAGTTGAATGGACAAAATTTCCACTTGTCATACGACGCTTTTAAAATTACTATTATTACATTTATTAAGGAACATCCATCCATCCATCCATCCATTTTCTTCCGCTTTATCCGGAGTCGGGTCGCGGGGGCAGCAGCTCAAGCAAAGCCACCCAGACCTCCCGATCCACACACACCTCCTCCAGCTCCTCTGGGGGAACTCCAAGGTGTTCCCAAGCCAGCCGAGAGATGTAGTCCCTCCAGCGTGTCCTGGGTCTTCCCCGGGGCCTCCTCCCAGTGGGACGTGCCCGGAACACCTCTCCAGCAAGGCGTCCAGGGGGCATCCGGAAAAGATGCCCGAGCCACCTCAACTGACTCCTTTCGACGTGGAGGAGCAGCGGCTCGACTCTGAGCTCCTCCTGAGTGACTGAGCTCCTCACCCTATCTCTAAGGGAGCACCCAGCCACCCTGCGGAGGAAACTCATCTCGGCCGCTTGTACTCGCGATCTCGTTCTTTCGGTCATGAGCCAAATCTCATGACCATAGGTGAGGATCAGAACGTCGATCGATCGGTAAATCGAGAGCTTTGCCCCCCTACTCAGCTCTCTCTTCACCACGACGGTCCAATACAGCGACCACATCACTGCAGATGCTGCACCGATCTGTCTATCGATCTCAAGCTCCATCCGTCCCTCACTCGTGAACAAGACCCCAAGATACTTAAACTCCTCCACTTGAGGCAAGGACATATTAAGGAACAACACTATAAAAGTACCATATTCAGCCATTGAATCTTTGATCCCCCCACCCACACCTGAAACTAAAAGAAATGACAAATTTAATTTAATCTCCCTCTTTAGACAAAATCTTTTTCACCCCTTATATAAACATCACACTCAGACGTGTGAATCAGTAGTAATGTTACTTGTTGAATTATGCGTTAATAAATTTAAACTACATTTGGTCCATAGTATTGTCAACAACAAAGCACCAAATTATCTTTTGGCCCATTTTTAACCTGCAGGTGATCTGTATTTTATCAGAACCAAATCTAGTAACACATCTCCCCATATACCCTCTGTGAAATATTATGGTAAATCCTCTGTTTGCTTCACCAGTATATTGTTGCAGAATTCTACCTAGTCATATTCAGTCAACTGGGTATAAACCTCAGGTTAAATCTCAGGTTAAACATTTTTTACCAAATATAGTGCTCAAGAAATGTTTATTCATTATTCATTTTGAATGCACTTTACAGGCTTTGTTGTGTTTACAGTTAACATTAAATTTAGTAATAAACAGTTTATTTACAGTTATTCACACTTAGTTACAGCTTTATTTTTCTCTTTAATTTTTGTTAATGTAATGCTTCCATCTAGTCTTTGATTATTTTGTTAATTTTGACGGTATTGCTGTGTTGCTTATGTTATCTAGTTATGAGCCACAATGGAAACAAGTGTTTGCAATTTCTTGGGATATCCATTTATTATAATGTTATTGTATGTTACATATTTTGCCAGTGTAATAATAAATATATCTAAAAAATCAATTAACTCTAAAGCAAGCATGGGCAACCAAAGCAAGATATATATACAGTGGTGGGCACATTTTCGCCAATCCGCTAACCGCTAATTACCAAAGCTAATGTTTTCATTATCAGATTAGCTTTTCGGATAATTTTGAAAACCATCCGAAGACTAATTATCTAGCAATAAATTCTGGTCCGATAATTTTTAAACCACTAACATTTATGAAGTCTGACATCAAAGATTTGAGTGTAGCAGATGGACAGTTCTATCCTCTGCAAACAGAGAAGAGCTAGTTCCAAGAGAAGCTACTCTATCCACTGCAGACAAAGGAGAACTGCTCACAGAGAGGGAAGAAAAAGAGAGAAAGAAAAAAAATCCTAATTTCTTTCGACCCCATACTAGTTCTCTGGCAATATCACCCAAGTCATCTAGAGGCATACAGTTTTAACTTATGGTTAAACTTTTAACCAAACTAATTTTGGACAACTTATTTAAATTAACGTCACTTCTGAAGTTTTATAAAGAGAAAATATCAGATATGTTTTAGTTTTAAAATAATGCACTAATTTTGAAGGTTTTAGTGTGGACATACTGTGTCCATTGCATTATGGGTAATCTCAGTACATTCACGACAGGAGAAATGCATTTGTGACGCTCTGATCAGGCTCCACACGGACAACAGCATTAAAACCTTTGTATATTGTGCCTAAAAGTATTGTGAATATATTCGCTGGGTTTATAGATGCTGTTATTGTGTTTGTTTTATGTAAAAATGCCAGAAGAACCTCAGGTTGCTTTTCCATTATTTTCAGTTGGAATCATTGTGAGCAATCACTTCCTGTATGCTCTTTAACGTCTTGCTGTCCTCTGTGTTCCAGAGTAATATATATGAGATGTCTGAAATTTAGTTTGCGTTTATTAAATTCCACATATCTTAAATGTAGCAGAGACGGACGGATTATTTATTTGGAACATTTGTTTTAGCAAGTTTTCAGGGTCTCTACTACCATCTCCTGGCCAGTAGTGTTCATGGTAGTATTCGCCCTAAGTACTGAGTGTCTGGGCACCAGTAGATGGCAGTGTTCTATTTATTTTGACCTCGGTTATATCAGACGGTTGTCTAATCACAACTTGACTTTTGGCTTTTGCAAATGCTTTGTTTTTTTTTATACAAATAAAAAAATGTCATATTTGACAAAAGCACATTTATATGTAAACAACAGCACACACCTCACATTACCGTGTTGGTTTTATGTAGAATGAATGAGTCAACCAATCAGTGTTAGCGGAGGCACATTTTACCCTTAATCCCTTTGGCATCTGACCAAAATCCCTGCTGCAGTGTGTGCAAACCTGGTGAAAAACTACAGGAAATGTTTGACCTCTGTAATTGCAAACAAAGGCTACTGTACCAAATATTAACATTGATTTTCACAGGTGTTCAAATACTTATTTGCAGCAGTAACATACAAATATATGTATGTATGTGTGTGTACAGGTGACCCTCATTAACTCGCACAATTTGGAGTACACAAAATCTAACTGTAATTTGTCTGAAACCGTGGGTTCATGAGGTTGACCAAAAATATATTATAGTCTTTATACAGTAGTCTAAATTTTTCGTGAGTAAAGCCGAAACGCGAGTTACGCATACGGGAGTTAACGGGGTTCACCTGTCAGACCTTGAGAGTTAAACTCTTGGGAATGACTAAAGTCTCCTGATATTCATGCTCTTTCATAGTCAAGCATAGATTTTTTTGCTATAGATAGATAGATAGATAGATAGATAGATAGATCGATAGATCGATAGATAGATAGATAGATAGATAGATAGATAGATAGATAGATAGATAGATAGATAGATAGATAGATAGATAGATAGATAGATAGATAGATAGATAGATAGATAGATAGATAGATAGATAGATAGATAGATCGATCGATCGATCGATCTGTTACAAAACCACAAGGGTTATAAAGCTGACCCCCTTTCATTTTTATACAATGTTGTGGGCATGAAACAGTAAATCTTAGGGCCCCTTCACAAGCTTTTCTTTCTACAGTCATCACCTCCAATTCGAAGGTAAGCTGTACAATTTCCTCTTTTTCAAACTCTGTGCTGTAAATTAGCGGACTTTTCTGATCCATTTGTAATCAGCGTGTGCACTGCAAAAACTCTTATAATATGAAGGGAGGCGAAGGAGTAAAAGCAGAAATGTGTCAAATCACAGCCTTTTGTGTCTGATTTGACAAGTGCACATCCAGGTTGCAGGTCCGAGTCTGATGCTAGCAGAACATGTGCTCCTGGAATCACAGTGTGGTTTCCAAACGAGACGGACCATTACGGACATGATATTCACTTTGTGGCATTTAGAGGAGAAGTGTAGGGAGCTGTGTATGTGCCTCTGTATGTTGCCTTTGTGGACTTGACAAAGACGTTTGATAAGATGTGCAGGACGGGCCTTTACAAAGTACTAAAGAGCATCGGCTGTCCACCTAAACTGCTGCAGCTGGTGATCTCTCTTCATGAGGAGATGAAAGCCAGCATTCAGTTTGATGGTTCTTCCTCTGACTGTTTTGAAATAAAAAGAATAAAGCAAGCATGCGTACTAGCACCCACCCTTTTCAGCATTTATTTTGCTGTACTTCTTCGCTTTGCCTTTGATGGGAACCAGGATGGAGTTTATATCCGGTCACATATGGGTGGCTCACTCTTCAACCTGGTAAGACTCGGAGTAAGAAGTAAAACCGTTGAGTCGTTGTGCAGGCGATGTAGCACTTACCTATCATGAGGAGGAAGTCTTGCAGGGGCTGTTAAAAAATCTAGCCCGAGTGTGTGACTTGTTTTTCCTTATTATCAGTATTAAGAAGACTGAGGTAATGGGTCAAGGTACAGCAGTTCTTCCTGCAGTGACACTGACTGGACATGCATTCTGAACAGCTGGGATCGGTGGTGACAAATGACCTCTCCCTTGATGAAGATGTAACTGTGAGGATTGGTAGAGCTGCTGCCTTTGGAAAACTCAGCAAACGAGCATGGGAAGACCAGAAGCTGACAAGAAAAACAAAGGTCTTGATCTACAAAATGTGTACTGTCAACTCTGTTATATGGAAGTTAAACCTGGACACTGTACTCAGGACAAGAAAAAAGACTAAACAGTTTCCACCTCACCAATGAGCAGATGTTGTACCGAGCAGCCATACCGTCGCTGTTCAAGATTCTACGGCAAAACAGATTACGTAGGCAGGGTTATGTCAGTAGGACAGATGATGGCAGCTTGCCTAAGAGAGTGCTGTACAGTGAGATTTCAACTGGCAGACGACCCAGAGTAAGGCCAAAGCTGAGGTACAAGGATGTATGCAAATCTACCCTCCAGGAGTTCTCCATCAGCAAAGTTAGACAGACAGCCATGGACAGAAGCAGGTGGAGGCCAGCAGTAAATGCTGGGATGGAGCTGTACAGAGGTGCCAGGAAGAGCAGGGCTTTTGTGGGAACACCTGCTAAGTTAACATCGGACGAATCAGCCACGAGAGGTGCTGCCCAGCCAGGACCTTGCAGTGTAACTGATGTGTGTATGTATAATGACCTGAAATGCTATTTAGTTGTTGAAACGACAGTTTCATCATTAAAATATGACGAATACAAAGGCCAAAGTAGCACAAGTTTCAGTATGTGTTATGCAGCCCTCTTCTTCTTCTGGCTGCTCACTTTTTGGCTTGTCAGAGCAGATCATCGTTCTCCATCTCACCCTGTCCTCTGTCTTTCCTCATTACATTTATAAACCTCCTTTTTGGCTTTTCTCAACTCCCCTTGCCTTTTGACTCCATCCTCAGCATCTTTTTATTGACATACCCTGCATTCCTTCATTGCACATATTTAACCATCTCAGTCTTATTTCTCTGACCTAATCTCCAAACTTTCCAATGACGTTTTATCCCTCTGATATGTTCATTGCTACTTCTGTCCATCCTCATTATTCCCAGTAAAGTCAAAATCAGGTTGTATTGCCAAGTATGTCTTCGCATACAAGGAATTTGCTTTGTTGACGTGGGCAAAAATAAGGACAACAATACAAAAGGTAATGCACATAAGCTGATCAACTATATATGTACAGAAGTTTGAACTGCAGCATATTCAGTTCTGCCTCCTGCCTTTTTGTTAATACCACCATCCTTAAGACATACAACAAAGCTGGTCTCACTGTCTTGTAAACTTTACCTTTCATTGTTTCTTTCTACTATTCTCTCACAAATCACTACTTGACCTTGCCTGCACTCTCTTCATCACCCCTTTACCACACTCTACATTACTTTGGACAGGTGACCCCAAGTATTTAAACTCATCCACTTTTACCACCTCTACTCCTTGTAACCACACTATTCCACTGTGCTCCTTCTCATTCACACACGTACTTCGTCTTGCTCCGACAGACTTTCATTCCCCTTCTCTCCAGAACATACGAGGTCTGTTAGAAAAGTATCCGACCTTTTTATTTTTTTCAAAAACCTGATGGATTTGAATCACGTGTGTTTGCATGAGCCAACCTTGAACCTTCGTGAGCATGCGTGATTTTTTTCACGCCTGCTGGTTGTGTCATTTGCTTGTAAGCAGCCTTTGTGTGAGGATGGGTGGAGTCTCTCGTCGTTTTTTCTTTGCAAGGAAATGGCGGAACAACTGGAGCAGCGCGGCTGCATCAAATTTGGCCACAAACTTGGCAATAGCCAGGTGGAAACCATTCGGATTATTCAGATGGCTTTCGGTGATGATCCTCTGGGCATCACACAGATTAAGGAGCAGTACAACTGGTTTAAAGACGTCCGCACAACGGTGGAGGGCATGCCGCACTCCGATCGGCACGACACACGACGGTCCCACATCATCACAGCGTTCACTTTGGAAATGGTCCGGTCGTTTCAGCGTGTTGATGCCGATCGGAGCATGGCGCGCTCTCCACCGTTGTGCGGCCGTCTTTAAACCGGTTGTACCCCTCCTTAATCTGTGTGATGCCCAGAGGATCGTCACCGAAAGCCATCTGAATAATCCAAATGGTTTCCACCTGGCTATTGCCCAGTTTGTGGCAAAATTTGATGCAGTCACGCTACTCCAGTCGTTCCGCCATTTCCTTGCAAATAAAAAACGATGAGAGACTCCACCGTTGTACGGACGTCTTTAAAACGGTTGTACCGCTCCTTAATCTGTGTGATGCCCAGAGGATCGTCACCAAAAGCCGTCTGAATAATCCGAATGGTTTCCACCTGGCTATTGTCCAGTTTGTGGCAAAATTTGATGCAGTCGCGCTGCTCCAGTTGTTCCGCCATTTCCTTGCAAAGAAAAAACGACGAGAGACTCCACCCATCCTCACACAAAGGCTGCTTACAAGCAAATGACGCAACCGACAAGCGTGAAAAAAATCACGCATGCGCGCGAAGGTTCAAGGTTGGCTCATGCAAGCACACATGATTCAAATCCATCAGGTTTTTGAAAAAATAAAAAGGTCAGATACTTTTCTAACAGACCTCATATCTACAACACTCTAGGCTCATCTCAACCTGCTCCCTACTCTTATTACAGATCACATCACCTGTAAACATCTGATCTTGTCTATGTGTCATACAGCCACCATAGATTGAGGGGAGGTGATGGTCTAGTAGTTAAGCGTTGGGCTTTAATCCCCTAGTTGCTCCCAGTGTGTAGTGAGCGCCTTGCATGGCAACACCCTGACACTGGTGTGTCTGTGCGAATGGGCATAATTGAAAAGTGCTTTGAGCTTCTGATGCAGACAGAAAAGTGCTATATAAATGCAGTCCATTTGCCATAAGTTAAATTTGATTCCAAATTGGCATGGGAAATAATACTGTACCTCTTCAGCTTGAAATCCTTCTTCCTCACCCAATTTCTCTCTTAATGAGTTCCATTTTTCTGCTGTTTCACAGTGGAGTTCAATCTTTTAGAATTATTTGGGAATTAATTAATTTGGCATATTGGCCATCACAGGTGCTAACACTTTGAGACTCTAACCCTATATTTACCTTTCCTGCTTGTTTTAGTTTAACAACAAACCATTTGAGAAACACAGACTAATCCAAGTAAAACATTTCAATCCTGCCTTCTTTATTACATTGCTACTGGTTTTGCTGTAAATGGAGGGCATGAATTAAAACATGTGATGAGTAATAGATATATTTTCTGGAGGTTAACTGTCTGAGGCTTTAGCTCAGTTACTGTGTCCAACCAAGAAAGGCTATGCTCTGGTTGCAGCACCCCCGGGGGAAGCACTTAAATATTGAACAGTACCTAGCTTCTTCTCCACATTCTCTCTCCTGCTCTCCACTCGTTACACCATAAAACTGGGCAGCTCAGGAGAAATTAAAACATAATGCAAAGGTCTATCCACTTATTGCTGGCCGATCTTATTGATGATCTGTCACATTAACTCTTTGGGGAAGAATTATAGCAACAATTTGGAATAAAGTGTAGAACTGAAAAGAAAAATCATTAGGTCCTGGGGCTATAGTTATGAATTACATGTAATAACCCTTCTATTCATTACACCTCAGCAGTGGAGGGCACTTTCTCCTGTCTTGAAGGTGGCAGTCACATGCACACACAAACTAGGCAGTCTAATTTTCATTCTTTGACGTGAAGCTTTATTTGGTTGTGTTTCTTCTCTTTGCCTCCTTGGGGGACTATTGGGTTTGTGATTGCAGCATACTCCCTGTACGATCATTCATTTCTGTTTCAGTAACTCTGCTTTTACAGTCAGCCTACCTAATGTAATCCTTCCAAACCAACCAGTATAACACAGTTTATAACAAAAAATAAATCAATGAAGTGAAAATGGGCAGAATGAGTTACAGCAGTTGTAACGATGCCGCCTTATGCTTTTTGGTTAAGGCTTACTACAGCTTTGAGGTGATTCTAGTTTTTGTAGAACACTGAATTTCTTTGAAAAGTATGTGATTTAATCAATTCACATAATTAATTATCTCTCTTTGATTATAACTTCATGCTGTTTCCCCGCTGACCACAATTGCTTCTCCTGCTGAGAAGACAGAAGGAAATGGTTGAATATTCAAGATAGCATTCAAGGCCTCGTGTGGGCTTTATTGAATGATTACCAGAAGTAATTTGTTTTCAGAATCTAATTAATCCATTCTGACCCAGAAAGGAATAGTGTGTGAGTGCATAATACACACACACGTACTATTTTTGTTTTTTCTTCATACACTGAATGCAACATGTATTCCAAAGTGTGTGCACACATCTATTTTGGACTTCCAGGGACTCTTTTGTTCTTGGCAGCAGTGACATTAGTTGATGGCGATTGGTGAAATTCTAGTTTCAGCCAAAAAGTTGAGTACAGTTGAGATAATGACATTTATTTTATTCTTTTTCATTCTGTCTGACTGCAAGGCTTCTTCCTTTTTATGTCTGACTTCTTTCAAAAGCAGCTTACTTAAGATTCAATAACTTGTGTTTCGAACAGCCCAGTCTCATGTTTTTTTGTTTTGTTTTGTTTTCGTGCTCCCGTCACGAAATTAGTCAAATTTTCATGATGGGGTTTTTTTTTTTTACTCACTATTACTAACCCTACTCCTACCCCCAACTTTTAATTTCATGCAGCCATCGCAGAATGAATTAGAATGAATTTGTGCTGCCGTGACGAAAATGAGGCACTTAATTTTCGTCACAATATCACAAACCAATAGATTAATTTATATTTTGTGCTGCTGACTCACGACTTGCCATGAGACTAGGTTAGTTTCATATGTACTATAGTAATTCATGTAATGTGTACATTTTCTTAAATTTGATGTGTGACTGGCTTTTACTGGATAAGTTTTATATATAGTCACAGTTTTTAGTGAGTAAAACACAACGGGCTCCACTAAGTGTGGAGCAGGTAACTCAGTGGGATAGGAGTTGTACAACCAATATGTAGAAAGAAGTATGTCCTATATAGGCACTGGGGCCCAATCGTGCCGGTGGCTATCTCTGGATTCCACAGTATGAAGTGAATGAGAGTCCATGACTGTCCCTGGACAGGACTGCATATTGGCAGTCCAGCCTGTTATCCACTGTTCTACCTGCTCTATGTAATATGTAAACCAATGTTCAATTCCCAATTACGCTACCTGTGTGTGTGTCCTTGGACAAGAACGCATTGTTCCAGTCCACCCAGCTGTAAATGGGTACCAGCCTTTGCCGGGGAGATAACCTCCCTAGGACTAGCGTGTGTGATCCACGAGGACTACTAGTAGACTCTCCTCCACTTCACACCATGGTATCCAGGAATAAGCACTGGCCCAATGGCCCTCACGCCCTACTTACTTACTTACGTACTTACTTACTTACTTAACATACTAAATGCAAAGTAAGGTGCAGGATGCAACGAGGTAACATTTACTCACTTCAATAAAGATAAAATTAATGGGTATGTTTGTGGCATAACATGAATAATACTAATTAATGTATCATCTGTAATTGCTGTCAAGAATCATGTGTGCTTGAATTTGGCTCATGACTATGTAAACTCAGTAGGTGACAGAAGTGAGAGGTTTTCTAGAGAGGGAATGGATTAGACAGGAGCAGCAGTCATCCATCAAAGCTTATTGAGACAAAGCATTTGAAAGCCTTAATCCTGCAAGACATCCTCCTACAATGACCTGCTCTCCTTCATCAAGCACAAACAGACCTCTGCTGCTTTTGGATTGGCCCATGACCAGCCCTGTCTTGGTGCTCCCATCTGTGAAGACAAGCTGGAAGACAACCAGAAAAAAGTACAAACCAGAATTATTAAAGTTTTGTATTTTCCCATTAGTTTTTAGTTTTGTTGTGCTGCAAACAGGGCATCCATTGACAGTGCAAAGATCACAGCATCATCTATCAAGTTAAGGACTTCATGCCTTTAGCCTTTCTTCGCTGACAAACATGCCTAAGGTGCTGTTCTCTATAATCCTACCCAACAATCAGTCCTTGCAAGTGCTGAAATGAGTAGGAGTCTATAAACAGACTTAATGAATGCCAAAATTCCCTGGAAAGAAGTCAGATACTCTGCCTCTGCTCCACACAGGACTCAAAGCATCATGTGCATAGGCCAGCTATGTTGTCCATCAACTTGTAGGATCAAATTTTTGAGCCTACGTTGTCCTTTGACCTCCACATTACAGATATTACGAGGACTGCTTTCTTTCGCCTGCAAAATATAGTGAAGATTTGATTCATCCTGTCTATGACTGATGCTGAGACCCTGATTCATGCATTTATCTCTTCTAGACTGGACTACTGCAATGTTCTATTTTCTGGTTTACTGCAGTCCAGCATTAGGGGTCTCCAATTGGTTCAAAATGCTGCTGCCAGACTTCTGAAACAAAGCAGAAAGTTCGACCACATTACACCCATTTTGGCATCTCTTCACTGGCTTCCTGTCCCAGTGAGATCAGATTTTAAGGTTCTGCTACTACCCTATAAAATTGTTCACGGACTGGCACCTCCCTACCTAGCTGTCCTAGTTAAACCCTAAGTACCGGCCCGGGCTTTGAGTTCTCAGGGGTCAGGATTGCTTTGTGTCCCTAGGGTGAATAAAAAGTTTGCAGGTCACAGAGCTTATCGTGTCCCTGTTCTGTGGAATGATCTCCCGGCATCAATAAAACATTCAGATTCTGTAGAGACTTTCAAGTCCAGCTGCACTTTTTTTCCCTTTTGCATGGCTACCATATGTAATTACGGCCTCTCAAGTCTTCTTGAATATGATGTCACAAGTTTGATGCACCGATCTTTGGGAAATTTTGCCATTCCTCTTCAAGCACCTCTTAAACCATCAGGTTGGATGGGGAGTGTCAGTGCATCACTTTCATTTTCAGATCTCTCCAGAGATGTTCAATCAGATTCAGGTCTGGACTCTGGCTGGGCCACTCAAGGACATTCACAGAGTTGTCCTGAAGCCACTCCTTTGATATCTTGGCTGTGTGCTTAGGGCGATTGTCCTGTTGCACAATGAACTGTCACCCCAGTCTGAGGTCAAGAGCACTCTGGAGCAGGTTTTCATCCAGGATGTCTCTGTACATTGCTGGATTCATCTTTCCTTCAATCCTGACTAGTCGCCCAGTTCCTGCCACTGAAAAACATCCCCACAGCTTGATGCTGCCACCACTATGCTTGTCTGTAGGGATGGTGTCTGGTTTCCTCCAAACATGATGCCTGCCATTTACACAAAAGAGTTCAAGCTTTATCTCATCAGACCAGAACATTTATTTCTCATGGTTTGACATTCTTCAGGTTTTATTTTTTTCAGGTTTTTCTTTGACAAACTCCAGGCGAGCTGCCATGTGCATTTTACTAAGGAGTGGCTTCCATCTGGTCACTCTACCATACAGGCCTGATTGGTGGATTGCTACAGAGATGGTTGTCCTGTGCTCTGACACAGTGACCATCAGGTTCATGGCAGTGGTGTAGTCTACATTTTTGAAGTGGGTAGACTGTGTTTTTTGCCCGTCATTAACCCCGTGCGTATGCGCCCCCGGTTATTAACATTTTTAACACCATAACAACAAATAGATCTATACTTTCCATCTGATCATTTATATTCTATATTTGCCACTATAAATGTGAGAAATGTGTCAGAATGTAAGTAAATAATTTGCACCAATTGCAAAATACAGTATACAACAGTAAATCTAAAAGAGTGATTAAAAAATACAAAGCTCAAATACATTTATTTTTTGGCATCTGAAAACCTAATTTAACAAAGAAATGTAATCAGGTCATAAACCAGGAATAAACAATGTTTAAATCCAGCCAAAAGTATCATATGCAAGCTACTGCAATTTTGTTGTATCACTTGCACAATGACAATAAAGCCTATTCTATTCTATTCTACTGGGTATTGTTTAACAGTAAATAAGACAACTTTAAGTCACAGTCACTCAAAAAAAAAAAAAGTGACTGTGACTCCTTGTTATTAAGAAAGAAAAGTTCTCTTAACAATAATAAGGAGCAGATTATTGCCTCCCAACTAAGTATATTGCAAGAGTTCACTTTTCCTCCCGCTATTTAGTAGCGGATATGAGCCTGTAGTGTCAAATTCAGCAGCTGCAAGATTCGCCCTTCATATAATCCGCATGCCCCCATGTTTGTGTACAGTTTAGACACATAAACAAAAACAAAACAGAACACACACATGAGCATGCACTGGCTGCAGAGCCTCACGCCTCCTACCACAATCTCTGTTGAAGTTGACAGTCCATCAACAGGTCCAGACGGGGGACTGGAACCTGTAGGCCTTGTGGTCCATAAGGAAACCTACCCAGTATAAACAAGCTAGTATTAGTATACGTTAAGTTACATTAAAACAGCAGCTAGGCTGAAGGACAGATGCTAGCTCCCAGAAAATTCACATACAACAATGAAAATATGGTAGATGTTTTACTTTGCAGAAACCTTTTCAAACCATGACAAAAACATTGTAGGCCAAATCAGTGGCACAAAAGTACAGTATGAAGACAACCATGCAACTAATACTGGAGAGTATGTCACTTACCAATTCCAGTCATTTTAAAACTACACTATCCAACAGCCAACGGGACTCAAGCTCAAGAGACATCTGTAGATTACGGGCAAAACTCTGTTATTTTTTAAAACGCTTTTTCATTTTATATTTTAACAACAAATGAACGGATCATTAAAAATGTCCACGAATCAAAGTCCAAAGACATTTGCACAAGTAGAAGCTCTCCACTTATTGTGCTCAAATTCATATTTTAGAAATGACTCTGTCCTGATAACATTAAAGGCAATTACATATTTTGGCGAAATTACAAGTTGAAATGAGCATTAAAAAATTCATCATGAGGTTTATGTCACAGAAATCCTACTTTACAATCACTGCAGTCATTGTTAAATTATTTCCTGTTGCATTTATAATAAACATTTGTATTTATTTACAGTGTCTGTTTTTCTGGTTGAAATGAGATATAAATAATCTACCAGACTTTTAAAAAATGTACAAATTTCCATGTTATTTTGTCTAAAAATAAATGTCTGAGGTTCCTTATGTTAAACAAGAAATTATCTAATCTGAAATAACAGGTGGTTTTAATTTACAGATGAAAGGTTTCTAAATAACCATTTATTGATTTATTTAGCTGTTTTAATTACAATTGTTCTAAACTTTTTTTTAACAGTAATCAGAAATTCTGAGGTAACAAACAACAACAAAAAACATTTCTAAGGATTTTTCTTCAGAAAACTGCTCCATAAATGAGCAGTCCTGTGACACCTTTGTTTTGTAGAGATCAGTGGTTTCTGCCAATAGTCTTCCGTGTTTTGGCCCGACACGTCGTTCCTATTGGACAACGCAAAGGTACGTCACAGTTCAGAGCATCGAAAGTTGGTTTGGATTGAACTTTGATGCGTCAGACTGCCGACAAGCGGCAATGCGCGCTCCCGTCAGAAGCATCGGTTTAGCTCGGCTTTTGACGCGACGCTTCTGATGCATCGAAAAAACAATGCGTCTCATTGAAAATAATGCTTTTTAGACCGTTTTAAGTAGCTGTCAAAACCTAGCTGTCGTAGCCCACTTACCAGCAATACAGACAGCGCCAGGTTTATCTCTACTCAGGGTGCAAACTTCATCAATCGGCCCTGAAGCAGCAGGTGGACATTTTCGAAAAATAATAATCACCATCGATACTTTCTCTAGCATTGTTCTTGTTTGTGTGCGGCTTTCGCGCTGATTAGCTGGTAGCCCAGCCCCCATCTATCTATGAGCCAATTAAAACTCTTATCTAGCAGAATGAGTGGGGGGGAATGGGGATGGGACACATACGGTGCACTCTGCAGTGATGGACGCCTGATGGCTGTCTTTTAAAGGGAGAAAATAAAATTACAGTCAATAAGAGCTTATTTTATTGACACCGTCATGTTCCTCGGGGCAATTTGAAGTGGGTACATGGAAATTCCGGGTCTTTTTATGTGAGTAGACGGCGTCTACCTGCACTCCACGCAGTGGTGGGCACAGATAACCAAAAAATTAACTTTGATAGCAGATATTAAATTTATTATCTGTTATCTGTTTTTGGGTGGTTTATTGTTTTACTCAAAATGTATCGGAAGTTACAGATAACCGATAACAGATAAATTCCAATATTATCTCTGGCACATTTACAACTACTAGTAAAACAAATTTAATAGCTTATAATAATATTAAAAATAACAACAGACCCAAACAATAAAACCACACTTTTTTCTTTCAACAGTCTACCCCCGCTGGAAGCTCTTGTTTACTACAGTGCTCCAAGCACAGAGGCACCCTGAGACCCAAACAATAAGACCACACTTTTTTCTTTCAACATTTGGGCCCTGCTGGAAGCTCTTGTTTACTCTGAGAACAGCCGTAAAGCCAGCTCTCTATCAACGACAAAGCTCTGGTCATGCGGAGGTATTGAAAAATAAAGTCATATTGAGTTATGGTGTTGATTTATAAATAACATTAATACTGATAGAATAACTCCATTAATGTCAATTCTGTCATTTGTACAAAGTTAAAATATAACATATATCTTTTAATGTTGAATAATGCACTAATTCTGACGTTTTGTAACAAAGAGACAGATCGCAAAGGATTCTGGGTAAACGTGCCTCTGCTAAACACTGATTGGTTCAGTTATTCATTATGTAAACCAACACATTAATGTGACATCTGTCGTGTGTTGGTGTTTAAATGTGCTTTTGTAAAATATTCCATTTTTTTATTTGTAAAAACAGGCATTTTTACGGAGCCCTGGAAGTGTCATCGCAAAATTTTTTGCATGTGGAGAGAATGTGCGCATGTTTGCGCACATTCTCTTTACAACATTCATTTGATGTTGTAAAACGTGCTTTACAGTGTGCGAGATGATTTTTCATGCAGGAATTTTTTGGACCAAGTTTCAGGTTAATTGTGCGTCCTGCATCGTGTAGTGTTCATGGAGTATCAAGCTGCGGTCAACATCTGACGACCACCTCCTGATCGCTGATCGTATGGTCGAATGAGAATCAAACCTGTTTGATATATTATTGTGGTTGGCCGTCATGAGGTTATCCTGCTGCTGAAAGCTACAAGCAGCATCCAACCGTTCGCACTGTGCCTGTGCAAACACTGCAGAGCTGTCTTGTAAAATGTTATTATTATTATTATTATTATTATTATTATTATTTTGCAGTTGTTTTGTTTTTAAACTTCATTTGTAAAAAAAAAAAAAAAAGCCATTTGCAAAGCAAAAAAGTTGATTTGACAATCATCTGACATAACCGGCGTCAAAATAAATAGAACACTGCCATCTACTGGTCCCCAGACAGTAGATGCTAGATGGCAGCAGAGGCTTTCAAAACAAATTCTAGATAATCCCTGTCTGCTCACATTTAAAATGCGTGGAATTTAACAAACGCAATTTAAAAAAATCAACGTCTATAAACGCAGAGAATATATATTCAAGAGAGTTTTAGGCACTAGAGTTTAATGCTGTTGTCCGTGGAGCCTGAACAGAGTGTCTGAAATACATTTGTCCTGTCGTGACGTACTGAGATTACATCATCCTACCCAAAATGCACTGCGGGGCAGAGCATGTGCTCACAAAACCTTAATAATTAGCACATTACTTACTAAAACATATATCTGATATTTTTACTTTATGAAACTTCAGACATGACAGTAATTTTAAATAACTTGTCCAAAATTAGTTTGGTTAAAATTTGAACCATAAGTTAAAAATGTATGCCTCTGGATGACTTAGGTCATATTGCTCGCATATCGGTATGGTGTTAAAGGAAATGTTTTTCTTTTTCCTTTTGGGGCTGTTTTTCCTTTGTTTGCAGAGGATTGAGATGCTTTTTATACAAGCAGTTCTCTTCTGTTTGCAAAGGTTATAACTATGCGTCTGTTATAAAACTTTTAACAGGTGGATGCTGAACTAATTTTAAAAATGCTTGTCGCTGTTCAGCTTTGTTTATTTTGTTTATCGGTTTAAAAGTTATCGGACAAAAATTAATCGGAAGATAATTGGTCCGATAATGGTTTTTAAAGTTATCTAAAAAGATAATCCGATACTGAAAACATTATCTTCGATAATTATCTGTTATCGGATTATCGGAAGTGTGCCCACCACTGGTTCCATGTAGACTACACCACTGGTTCATGGTCTTATGGCAAAGGCTGCGAATACATGTGATTTCATAGTTTTTTGTTTTTAATAAATTAGCAAAAATCTCACAAAAGTTTTTTTCACATTGTCATTATGGGATATTGTGTGTAGAATTTTGAAGGGGAAAAAATTAATTTCATCCATTTTGGAATAAGGCTGTAACAGAAAAAAACGTGGAAAAATTGAAGCGCTGTGAATACTTTCTGGATGTACTGCACTGAAAAAAGTGAAACATAGTGCACTTCATTCAAAGTACTTATTTACATTGGTCTAATGGAAAATTGTGGTTTCCAGTTTAAATCTGCTGGAATCACTTTACAAAATCATAAATATACATTGTGAGAAACTAAAAAAAAAATTAGCTGTAACAAATTACATCCATTTTTTTAAGTTGATCCAAAGTAGCATTTTTTCAGTGTGTATTTCCTGTCATGTAAAGTGCTGTCGATTTAGTACCCTGCTCCCAGTCACAGTCGCAAATTCACTGGCCCACACCCTAAACACAAGGGGACTGCAGCAGCTCTATGAGCCCGTGCTTAAGCTCACTGAAGCTGTATTGATCTCAGGAGCTGAGACCACAGAGCAGTGTCTAAAAAACTCCTGTGCAACAGAGGAAAAAGATGCTTCTCAGGGATGAACCCTAAAATGAACTAATACAAAAAGATATGTAAAGCCCAACTAAGTAGGATGTTGATATGATGGATATCGGAAATCTGTATGAGTTGAAAATGATTCAAAATATGGCTGATTATATGGAATCAGGTCAGGGAGGCACTGTGACTATACATTTCACAATTGGAAATGATTCCTCTGAATCCATCCAATGAGTTTTGTATCTAAAGAAGGAAATAGAGAAGGAAAAAAGGAGACATTAAGGGCATTTTTTGAGAGTTGTTGAAAATTTAACCACCACTGAACAAAATGATGATACCTTGGCAGAATATGTACAAAATTAAGCTCACACACTGTTATTTCCTCTCTCAAAGACCCTATGTGCTCATTGGCATCTGTTCTGTGGTTGATAAGAGAAATATCACATTTTTAGGAGTATAAGTCACACCGGATTGTAAATTTAAATTTTTATCTGTATTATCAGCTCTTTAATTTTAGAGTTTTGTGCATTGCTGCAGTGTACTTTTTATTAGTGGGTTTTATTCTTTTATTTAAGATTATTTTGTTTTGTGCTTTAATTTTTGCCAAAGCCCTATTTAAGTAGTTATAATAACAATAATAATAATGAACACAAGATTTTTCAGTATATAAGTCGCTGGATCTCCAAAACTAGTAAAATACATGAAAATCCAGTTTGTCAAAATGAGGTTAATGGAACTCTGTGGAGGGATGGAGCATGGGTCAAGGAAAAACACATTACATTTTGGTGAGGATGGATCAAGATGCAAATTCTGACATTGATCGTTCATGCTGAACTTTGATCCTTATCCCTATGATTTGGAAAGGAATCTGTAATAAAGATCTAAATTCCAGGATCAGGATTAAAAGGCAGGAATGTGATGAAAGATAAGTGAGAAGGATCAATGACCAAAACACACAAATGGACTGTGGGATTATTTACCTTTCATGAACATTAAAGATCAGCTGTTAGGATCAATGATCAGGAATAAAAGTAGGAACATGAGTGATTAAGATCAAAGATCAGGATGAAAGGTGAGTGATCAGGATCAGAGATCAATTCAAAGGTTCATTATCGGATTAGCTTTTCAGATAACTTTGAAAACCATTATCGGACTAATTATCTTCTGATAAGTTTTGGTCCGATAATTTTTAGACCGCTAAGGTATTTTTTCAGACATGGTAAACAAAGCTGAATAGTTACAAACACTTATGAAACCTAAAATCAGTTGAGTACCTACCTGCTAAATGTTTTGTAGTAGATGTGCAGTTCTGTCCTCCGTAAACAGAGGAGAGCTGGTTCTAAAAGTAACCACTCTATCCTCTGCAGGCAAAGGAGAATTGGCCACAGAAAAGGTAAAAAAGAGCTAACTTCTTTTAACCCCATACTGATACGCTGGCAATATCACCCAAGTCATCCAGAGGTATACAGTTTTAACTTCCATCCATCCATCCATTTTCTTCCGCTTCATACGAGGTCAGGTCGCGGGGACAGCAGCTCAAGCAAAGCCGTCTAGACCTCCTGATCTACAAACACCTCCCCCAACTCCTCCGGGGGAACCCCGAGGCGTTCCCAAGCCAGCTGTGAGACGTAGTCCCTCAAGCATGTCCTGGGTCTTCCCCGGGGCCTCCTCCCGATGGGATGTGCCCGGAAAACCTCTCCTGCGAGGCGTCCAGGGGGCATCCGAAAAAGATGCTCAAGCCACCTCAGCTGGCTCCTTTCGATGTGGAGGAGCAGCGGCTCCACTCCGAGCTACTCCCGAGTGACTGAGCTCCTCACCCTATCTCCAAGGGAGCGCCCAGCCACCCTACGGAGGAAACTCATCTCGGCTGCTTGTACTCGCGATCTTGTTCTTTCAGTCATGAGACCGATCTCATGACCATAGTGTGAGGGTCGGAACGTAGATCGATCAGTAAATCAAGAGCTTTGCCCCCCTGCTCAGTTCTCTCTTCACCACGATGGTCCGATACAGTGACCGCATCATTGCAGATGCTGCACCGATCCGTCTGGCGATCTCACGCTCCATCCGTCCCTCTCTCGTGAACAGTACACTGAGATACTTAGACTCCTCCGAGGCAAGGACAGTCCACCGACCTGAAGAGGGCAAAGCACCTTATTCCGGTCGAGAACCATGGCCTCGGATTTGGAGGTGCTGATTTTCATCCCGGATGCTTCACACTCGGCTGCAAACCGCTCCAGTGCAGGCTGAAGGTCCTGATTTGAGGAAGTCAACAGAACCACATCGTCCGCAAACAGCAAAAACGAGATTCTGTGGTTCCCAAACCGGACCCCCTCTACACCCTGACTGCACCTAGTAATTCTGTCCATAAAGGTAATGAACAGAACCGGTGACAAAGGGCAGCCCTGGCGGAGGCCAATGTGCACTGGAAACAGGCTTGACTTACTACCGGCAATGCAAACCAAGCTCCTGCTGCGGCCGTACAGGGACTGGATAGCCCCTAACAAAGGACCCCGGACCCCATACTCCCGGAGCACCCCCCACAGGGCACCTCGAGGGACACAGTCGAATGCCTTCTCCAGATCCACAAAACACATGTGGACTGGTTGGGCAAACTCCCATGAACCCTCGAGCACCCTGTGGAGGTGGTGGAGCTGGTCCAGTGTGCCCGCGACCAGGACGAAAACCCACACTGCTCCTCCTGAATCCAAGGTTCGACTATCGGTCAAATTCTCCTCTCCAGTACTTTGGAATAGATCTTACCAGGGAGGCTGAGCAGTGGGAGCCCTCTGTAGTTGGAACACACCCTCCGGTCCCCCTTTTTAAGCAGAGGGACCAGTTTTAAGTTATGGTTAAAATTTTAACCAAACTAATTTTGGACAAGTTATTTAAATGAATGTCACGTCTGAAGTTAAAGTGAAAATATCAGATATATGTTTTAAAGTAATGCACTAATTTTGAAGGTTTTAGTGTGGAGATGCTGTGCCCAGCAGTGCGTTATGGGTACACTGCAGTACACTGCATTTGAGATGCTGTGATCAGTGTCCACACGGACAACAGCATTAAACTCTTTGTATATTGTGCCAAAAATGCTCGTGAATATATTCTCTAGGTTTATAGACGTTGTTATTGTGTTTGTTTTATGTAAAAATGCCAGAAGAAGCTCATGTTGCTTCTCATTATTTTCAGTTGGAATCAATGTAATTGATTCCTGTTTGCTATTTACAGTCCTGCTTATGTCAAACACTGTCTGTCGTCTTTGTTCCAGAGTAATATATAAGATGTCTGTATATAAGATGATTATAAAATTCCACGCATCTTAAACGTAGCAGACACAAATTATCTGGAATTTTGTTTTGGCAAGTTTTCACGGTCTCTACTGCCATCTCCTGGCCAGTAGTGTTCATGGCAGTATTCGCCCGGCACCAGTAGATCATGGCAGTGTTCTATTTATTTTGACACCGGTTATATCAGACGGTTATCTAATTACAACGTGGCTTTTTGTTTTTTTGTTTTTTTGAAAATGCCTTTTTTTTTTCAAATAAAAAAATGTCATATTTTACAAAAGCACATTTATCTGTAAACACCAACAAACACGTCACATTAACGTGTTGGTTTTTACATAGAATGAATGAGTCAACCAATCAGTGTTAGCGGAGGCACATTTTACCCATAATCCCTTTCACATTTGTCTGTGTTTGTTACAAAACTTCAGAAATAGTGCATTATTCAACATTAAAAGATATATGTTATATTTTAACTTTGTACAAATGACAGAATTGACATTAATGGAGTTATTCTATCCGTATTAATTTGATTTATAAACCAAACCATAAGTCAGCACTGCTTTATTTTCCAGGACCTCTGCCATACGGTGATGCTGTTATTGAATAGAGTTGAGTTTCTCTGCTGAAAGTTATGTAATAAACAGGAGGAACACAAAGACAGAAGTGCTGACTCATTGATTGGGTCTGTGGTCACCTTTGATGCTACCAGAAGCGATTGTCATGTTAAAACTAAAAATCAGCTTGTTAGTGGTTGCAAGTGTACTGGAGACAATACTGGAAGTTTTCAGTTATCTGTAGCTTCTGATAAATTTTTGGGTGGTTTATCGGTTTAGCTTTATAAAAGATAACTTTTCAGTTAGCTGATTATCTGTTATCGAAGCTCATTTTTCAGTTAGCTGTGCCCACCACTGACCATAACTCACATGCATGTTCCTAAACATTAAATGTGAAATGTGCATTGTGCATGCATGTGGAATTTATAGGAATATCCATGAAATACCACATTTAACTTTCCGAATCATATCATACAGAATGTGTCATGAGAATACACTGTCCAGATCATGAAACAGATCTGACGGACAAAAAAAAAAAAAAAAATTTTTTTTTTTGACTGGATTTGCCTAACAGAGTGAAATAAGGTTAGGAATTTAGTTGGCACTCAGATTAAAAGTAGCAGTGGGGCCTTGTTGGATGTATACCCCCCCCCCACCGAGTACACATTTTTTGTCAGGTTTTTGTAATAAACAGGAGGATGTTCAGACTTTGTACAGCAGCTCCTGCAAAGTGCTTTTATTTTGACATGGTTCACATCTTCCAGAAAGACAACTATAAAGTCATCATAATTTCATGTAACAAGTTTATATGTCTGTAAATTGTATCATTTCCATTTTGCAGGTTTGACACAGAAATGCACACATTTAAATTTTCCATCACGTTTCCATTCACTCTAACTTCTTACAAAGAAAAAAATCTGATGAGCAGTGAACAGGACAGTTTAAGGATAATCTTTCTGGTTCAGTCTGACCAAGCAGTGACTCACAAGGGCTCTGAACTCCTCTAATTTATTAAAGAAGCCCAACTTGCAAGGCCACGCAACAAGGACAGTGTTATAAATATTAAAAGAGGAGTTTGCTCTGTCACACTCTAATATTAAATCACACACAGCAGAATATATGCGCCTTTATTAAAAGATAATGTGTTCTGGAGCCATCAAAATTAAACCTTAACTCTTTTCTCTGTATCTCTGTCCTCACTGTGTTCTTTACTTCTCACCACAGGACTATCTAAAATGTTACTGTCTGTCAGTCACTTCCTTCCTTTCTGTTTTTTTCTCCTTTGTTGGGCTAGAATACAAAATGATGCAATAAAAAAAAAATTATTTCAGCACATTATATTTTGTAATGTGCAAGAATTCTTTTTTTTTTTTTTCATCTCAAATTCTCACATTAGGCTGTGTATCTTGAATTTTAGTGAAGGCACCTTTACTTATAAGTTCAGTAGGGGTGTAATTGTTCCCTCCCAATAAGTATCCAGATGCTATGACCTGCAGAATGATTCAGGGATGATATTTCATCACGGAACCATTTCTTTCAGGGTGATTCGATGTGATGCAATCTGACAAAATTATTTGTTTAAAGCAGACATTAATTCTTCATGGTAAAATAGCATGATTCAACAGTGGCATTGCTTATCTTCAACAGCAAGTTGGTGCTGCCTCTGCTCACCTTTTGCCCACCACCAGGAGTAACACCATATACAGGTGTGTCTCAAAAATGCGTGAATATTTTGGTAAGAGTTCAGTATTTTTTTAAAATACTTCAGAGTGATTTTTTTTTCTCATTACATATAAAGTAAATGTTTTACAATTTTTTCTATTTAAATTTTGATAATTATGACCTACAGCTAAAAAAAGAGTATAAAATACATATCTCAGAATATTAGAATTTTCATAAGATTGGTTCAGAAAAAGGATTCATAATGCAGAAATATCAAACTTTTGAAAAGTGTGTTCATTTATGCATTAAAGACTTGGTTGGGGCTCTTTTGGCATAAATTCCTGCATCAATGCGGCATGGAATGGAGGCAATCAGCGTCTGGCATGGCTGAGGTGTTATGGAAGCCCAGCTTGGTTTGATAGCGGCTCATACGAGGGCTGTCAATAAAGTAACGGTCCTTTTTATTTTTTTCAAAAACTATATGGATTTCATTCATATGTTTTTACGTCAGACATGCTTGAACTCTCGTGCGCATGCGTGAGTTTTTCCACGCCTGTCGGTGACGTCATTCGCCTGTAAGCACTCCTTGTGGGAGGAGTTGTCCAGCCCCTCGTCGGAATTCCTTTGTCTGAGAAGTTGCTGAGAGACTGGCGCGTTGTTTGATCAAAATTTTTTCTAAACCTGTGAGACACATCGAAGTGGACACGGTTCGAAAAGTTAAGCTGGTTTTCAGTGAAAATTTTAACGGCTGATGAGAGATTTTGAGGTGATTCTGTCGCTTTAAGGACTTCCCACGGAGCGAGACGTCGCTCAGCGCTCTCAGCCGCCGTCGTCAGCCTGTTCAAGCTGAAAACCTCCACATTTCAGGCTCTATTGATCCAGGACGTCGTGAGAGAACAAAGAAGTTCAGAAGAAGTCGGTTTCAGCATTTTATCCGGATATTCCACTGTTAAAGGAGATTTTTTTAATGAAAGACGTGCGGACGGGTCCGCGCATCGGGACGCAGCCGCCGTGACGCTCCGCCACAGGAAAAACACCTCTGTTGAAAGCCTTAAGGACAAGTTGGAACATGTCCTGCCTGTTAAACAATTTCTCATATACTCACTCCACTGAAAGCCATCAAAAGCCGCCTGGATTTTACAAATGGTTATCAACACGGAGGTGTTTTTCCTGTGCCGCCGCACCGCGTCGGCTGCGTCCCGACGCGCGGATCCGTCCGCACGTCTTTCATTAAAAAAATCTCCTTTAACAGTGGAATATCCAGATAAAATGCTGAAACCGATTTCTTCTGAAACTTCTCTGTTCTCTCACGACGTCCTGGATCAATAGAGCCTGAAATGTGGAGGTTTTCAGCTTGAACAGGCTGACGACAGCGGCTGAGAGCGCTGAGCGACGTCTCGCACCGTGGGAAGTCCTTAAAGCGACAGAATCACCTCAAAATCTCTCATCAGCCGTTAAAATTTTCACTGAAAACCAGCTTAATTTTTCGAACCGTGTCCACTTCGATGTGTCTCACAGGTTTAGAAAAAATTTTGATCAAACAACGCGCCAGTCTCTCAGCAACTTCTCAGACAAAGGAATTCCGACGAGGGGCTGGACGACTCCTCCCACAAGGAGTGCTCACAGGCGAATGACGTCACCGACAGGCGTGGAAAAACTCACGCATGCGCACGAGAGTTCAAGCATGTCTGACGTAAAAACATATGAATGAAATCCATATAGTTTTTGAAAAAAATAAAAAGGACCCTTACTTTATTGACAGCCCTCGTATGTACTGTTGGGTCTTGTGTCTCTTACCGTCCTCTTGACAATACCCACAGAGAATCTGTGCGGTTTGTCTCTGAGGCCAATCAAGTACAGTAATACCATGGTCAGCAAACCAGTTAGTAGTACTTTTGGCACTGTGGGCAGGTGCCAAGTACTGCTGGAAATGGAAATCTGCATCTCCATAAAGCTTGTCAGCAGATGGTAGCATCAAGCACTCTAAAGTCTCATGGTAGATGGCTGTCTTGGCTTTGTACTTGACAAAACAGAATGCCTAATAGCACTATACAATAGTAGATGACATGGCACCCCAAATCATCAACTGTGGATACTTCACGCAACTTCACGGAGTTCGAGCAACTTAGATTCTGTGCTTCTCCACTCTTTCTTCAGACTCTTGGACTTTGTTTTCTATATTAGATGCCATATTTACTTCTATCTGAAAATAGGGCTTTGAACCACTGTGTAGCAGTCCACTTATTATTCTCTTTTGCCCATGTAGGATTAGGGCTGGGGATCAGAACCGGTTCTTTTCGAGAATCATTAAGAAATGATTCGATCCACTGACATCAATTACCTTTTTGCTTAATGATTCCCTTATCGGTCCTTCAGAGCGGCCGCTGTTTTTGAAGGTGTTTGTCGGGAAAATGATCATTTCTCTACGTTGATTGCAGACCCTACAGCGGCTATGTGATCAACTGTTTCTACAGTGCAGCTCTGCTTTGAAGCCTGAAGCAATGAAGCAGTGCTTCGACCCGCTGCTTCATTGGTACTTTGCTTTGCTGCTTTTCAGAAGCAGTAAATCTGCTTCTTAACCCCTCTCAAAGCCATTAACATATGTCAATCGTGAGTCACTTTTGTGAGGAATAAAGTCACTAACTGAGACTCCTGTCTTGTTGTGAGAAAGAAACAACAATCGTCCTCCGTTCCATTCGCACAGCTCCAAACACTGTGCGGCTCTCTGCCGAGTCAAGTTAGAGTCTGGTCAGAATTAATAACTTCAAAGCGAATCGCCGTTTTAAATCAAATGACACCTCTTTCCAAATGTTGTAATACAAACAATAAACTGCAATCAATCAAAACCTTTTTTTTTTCCTCCCAAAATGAGACGTCCTGCGCTGACGTGCAGCAGCCGACTGAGCTCAGCTCAGAGGTATGGAGAGATATTCATGCCAAAATGTCTGAAATGCTTTTGACAAAAACTACAGATTTTATTTTTATTTATGTCCAGAGATCAAGGATCCAGTGACCAATTTCTTATTTATTTACTTTAAGACTCAATAAAATGTTGTTGACATAGAAAACCTGTAAAGCCTACTTTTAGTACACAGGAAATTCACAAGAGGTATCAATAAGGGAATGGATAAGAAATCAGATCGATAAGTGGAATCAATAATGGTATCGATAAAATCTTATCAATACCCATTCCTAGGTAGGATGCTTCTGACATTGTATCTGGTTCAGGACTTGTAGCCCCATTTCCTGGACATGTCTGTGTGTGGTGGCTCTTCATGAACTGACTCGGCATGAGGAGTTTATTCGGACATTCCATTGTTAACGGACATTTTGTAATGAAAGCCATCAAAAGCTGCCTGAATTTTACAAATGGTTTTCAACATGGAGGTGTTTTTCCTGTCGCGGCGCGCACAGATTCGCCGAGTTGTCACGGCGTCGGCACGTCTTTCATTACAAAATGTCCTTAAACAGTGGAATGTCCGCATAAAGTCCTCATGCCGGCCTGTTCTGAATCTTCTCTGTTCTCTCACGACGTCCTGGGTGAATTAAGCCTTAAATTAGAATGTTTTCAGGTCGAAACAGGCCGACGACGGTGCCTGGAAGCGCTGCGCGACATCCCGCTCCGTGGGAAGTCCTTACAGCGACAGAAACACCCCATAATCTCTCATCAGCCGTTAAACTTTTCACAGAAAACCAGCTTAATTTCTCGAATAGTGTCCACTCGGATATCCCTCACAGGTCCAGAAAAAATGTTGATAAAGCAACGCGCGCCGTCCGCAGTGGCTATTCAGACAAAGAGATTCCGATGGGCGGGGTGGAGCACTCCTCACTCAAGGCCTGCCCACAGGCGAATGACGTCACCGACACACGTGAAATAACTCACGCATGCGCACGAGGGTTCAAGCTTGTCTGACGTAAAACATATGAATCAAATCCATTTATTTTTTGAAAAAAATAAAAAGGACCGCTTTTTCATCACAGACCTCGTATGTACAGTGTAGAAGGAGCCCAGAAGAAGTCAGTTTTTGTTAGCATAGCATAAATAGCATAGCATACCTTTCCCATTCTGAACAGCTATGACAGCATTAACAAAATGAGTTTATATGGGTACCTTTGTCCATTATACCACCAGGATATATTTATTTTGTTTTTTCCAGGCAAGGTTGACATTCCTGTGACCAGTGAGAACCTTTCACCAAAGTTTGAACTTAATGCTGCGTTTACGCATAACGACGACAAGTCACGAATGCCACAACGTACACATGGCCGCTGATCACGAATGTGATGATTCGGGGCAGAGGCGTCAGGTGTCCTCAGGAACTGCTGCAACCTGTTACCACACGTTACGATTAATGGCATGTGTTGCTGGAGAATTATCAGGAACCATTACGCACGGTCAAGAATAGTGTTCCGCGTTGTTGCACGCTATTGCGCTTAACAGCGCATCGTTAAGTTCTGTCACGTTGTGAACGAGGTGAATTGTCTCCACACACACACACACCCATATTCATCCAACCGAATTCAGATCGCTCCATTTTTTCAGAAGAACTTTGTGACTGCATGTGTAGTTGGGCTCTGTGCCATGGAAGGGCGCAGAGAGGAGGAGGAGGAGACGGACAGAGCCAGATGTGTGGCTTCATGCGGCTCTCGTCTCGTGCATTTTCCCAAACATCAGGCACATGCAGCAGGTGGAACACCTGCAGGAGCGCGCTGAAGAGCACTGAAATTAGACTTTTAGCTGACTTGGTGTCAGCAATCAAACTGAATGCAGTGCAGCAGGGTTTAATTGTGTGCGCGCTTCTTCCTCTGCCGGACTGGAGGAGGTGCAGAGATGTCTGGCTGTACGTGAGTCTCCTCTCGCTCCTCTGGTTGCTCAGACTCGTTCTAACGCTCATCGGTTACAACAGCAGGAACACTTGCAGGAGCGTCCTGAGGAGCTTCAGCAGGAACTGTGGAACGACACTTGGAGCCGAGTTTAATTGTGTGCATGTGACAGAAAACTGATTTTTCGAGGCGCAGTGAAATGTGACGCCGCGTTACAAGTCGTGTCAAAACTTGACAGTTTCCGTGTCACTTCATAATAACGCGTGACAGTTTGGGCTCCAAGAACCATCACAGGAACCACTACGAATGTTGTCACGTTCTATTAAGGATCACTACTCATCAAGACGGATCAATACGCTCAGTTGCAACCTCCACGATGTGAGATGAAATGAGGGTGGTGTGTGACATTCGTGGAAGATTTTTTGACAGGCAAAAACATGCTCCACGAATATCAAGAATATCACGCACCAACACGCACTATTAAGAAACCTATTCAGATGTGTTAAGTCACATTAAGAATGTCAGGAATGTGTCACGAATGACAGAAAAATTACATTCGTAACGCGTCTTGGTTATGTGTAAATGCACCATAACAGTATATTGATATCAATGTAGTGGTCAGTGCACTGACAGTCATATCTTCTACTTCAAAATTGATTTCCAATTTGTTAATTCTTTCCTCAGTTCTTTCTGTAATACTGACCCTTACAAAGCACAAACTTGAACTATTCCACACTTAAATTTAATCAAAGTCACAGCAAAAATAATCAGGCCTGGGCCCTGCAAGAACTTCTCTTACAGACAAGATGTACTCTTACAGAACCCCGGACAATGGATACAAGCAGTTTTTATACAGGATTACATATGCGTAACAGAGGCGGACCTTATTTCGCAAAATCCTTCTCTTATTGGCCCCCGTGGGCATTCAAGGGAGGTCCATCCCCCTGCCCCAGGCCTGCGCAATAACGGGAGACATATGATTTATAATTGTAACCTAACTCTCTTTATGCTTAAGTGCTACAAACCGGTTAAATCCAGTTCTACATGCACATACCAAGAAAGAACAAAAGAAAGTGAGAATAAGAATGAAACTAAAAATATAACCCTAAATATAATAACTACCTAAATACCAAACGAAATACAGAAAACAAATAAAGAAAACCATAATTAAACACAGAAATATATCTAGCAACTCTATATAAAGTAATTATTACACCCCTACATACTCAGAATCCCCAGCAATGAGATGTCAAGGCATTAGACTGCACAAAAATGAAATTAAAAAAAGAAAAAACTTAAAGGTAATTAACAGAAAATAATGGCAACAAAGGAAATCAATATCTATAAAATAACACTAATAGTTAAAAAAATATATAAAAGCATTCAAAAATAAACAAAACAGCATGGATGAAGTAAAAAACATTAGAATACTGAAGAAAAGCAGAAGAAAAACATTTTCAGCCCTAATTTTAACTGAGCCAAGCAAAGAATCAGGCCTTGGGCTTTTTGGAATTTCATGTCAAATAACTTATATGACCTGGAGTTCTGCCTCCAAATGTGTCAAAATGTATAAAAATATCCAGAAAAGCATGTCAAGCCACTCTTGCAGCATACAATCCATTTCTATGCACTTAATCCCTTAGGTTTCAATCAAAAATGGTTCTAATGGTAAATACAAAGAAGCCATTTCAAAACCACAGTCTTGGTGTGCTTGGGTTGTGGCAAAACCGTCTGGAAACCACTATACAGTGGTTCTACGAGGTCTGTTAGAAAAGTAACGGACCTTTTTATTTTTTGCAAAACTATATGGATTTGAATCATGTGTGATTGCATCAGCCAAGCTTGAACCTTTGTGCGCATGCGTGAGTTTTTCACGCCTGTCGGTTGCGTCATTCGCCTGTGAGCACGCCTTGTGGGAGGAGTGGTCCAGCCCCCTCGTCGGATTTTCATTGTCAAGAAATTGGCTGATCGACTGCCGCTTTGCTTCATCAAAATTTTTTCAGAAAGTGTGAGAGACAGCCAAGTGGAAACCATTTGAAAAATTCAGATGGCTTTCGGTGAAGATCTTATGGGGATCACACAGATTAAGGACAATTACAACTGGATTAAAGATGGCCCACGCGTTACTCTAATCTAACCACTTTTTTCAGTAACGAGTAATCTAACACGTTAATCTTTCCAAATAAATAATCAGATTAAAGTTATTTCTCCAAGTCACTGTGCGTTACTATTATTTTTGCATTGTGGGTCGATAGCAGCATTAAACTTGGTCTATGGGCAGGGGGTTGGGATTCGACTAAACTCCCCACTTTAAGCAAGCTGTGAGCTTTTCATCCGCGGTTTTCTGCAGCAGCTATGACTCGTCCTCACCTCTTAAAGCACGGTGACAACAGCACACCTGCACTGAGCTTTACAAAGACATTTTTATGCTTTTTTTTCTCCTTTGTTTAGAATTCTGAGCTGAGCGGCTCTGTATCTGCTCGCTAAAACAGCTGATCCTCCGCGATACGTCAACAACTAACCCTATTTTCCACTCAAATGCACCTAAACTCTCTTTCTGAGGACCACATGTTGTGAAAATGCAATAAAACTTTCTTACCTGTAAATCTGGTCATGTTTTCTGCATAAATAAATGCAGGGGCGAATTCAGATGGAATGGGGGCGTGGGGCAAGGATGTGCCCCCCCCCCCAACAACAAGTCCAGTTTTGAAGCCTTTTTTTTTTACTACAACTACTAATATTGCTTATAATAATAATAATTTCGACAAGTAAAATGTTTAGAGAGAATTCAAATGTTAGAAAAAATTTAATAGTTACATTTATAAACAGTGTAGGTTAGAAATTGCAAGTTTTACTGTTACAGTGCTGTCAGCAGTTAAATATGAGGTCAAGAAAGAGGTCTTTATTTTACTTTTTATAAAACAAGTATTTATTTTCATTGAAGTCAAGAAAGGGTGACTATAAAGTGAGTTTTGGCAAGACAGGTATCATTGTCATGTTGACATGGGTTGTTGTCGGCAGCTGGGGAAAGTAACTAAAAAAGTAACTAGTAATCTAACTTAGTTTCTTTTACAATTGAGTAATCAGTAAAGTAACTAAGTTACTTTTTCAAGGAGTAATCACTAATCAGTAATTGGATTACTTTTTCAAAGTAACTGTGGCAACACTGGTGGCGACTGTAACTAATTGTAACTGCATTTACATTTTGTGTGTGTGTGTGTGTGTGTGTGTGTGTGTGTGTGTGTGTGTGTGTGTGTGTGTGTGTGTGTGTGTGTGTGTGTGTGTGTGTGTGTGTGTGTGGAAAAAGTAGGGCTGCAAACTTTACAGAGCTGCCACTTTTTTCATCAAACAGGTATTTGATCTACAAAGGATTGTAAAACATTTTTTGAAGTATCCAAGGGTTTGAATTACAGCTCAAAGCCAATCTTATTGTCTGTCCGAACTGTGTATTTCTTTAGGCAGACACTCTTTAGTCACACTTTGTCTGACACCAGGTTGAAACAGCCAGAATGAGGCACAGCAGCCAGACAGTGTGACAGTAAAAAAAAAATAAACATACACACCCTGTACTGATAGACAGACGTGAAGAGACACAGTCGTGTGTGTAACTAAACGTCGTGTCCGAGCAGCTGCCGGGTTTCACTAAGGCAACATTCCTCTTCTCTCCACCGATCAAGCAGAACTGCAGCGCGGTGAAACCACACTGCATACATCCATGTGCGCGAGTGTGCGTTTTGTCCACTGGGAGGTGGCGAAGTGTGACGGCCCGGTCACTGGAACCGTGGAGAGTTATGGAGCGAGAAAAAGCCAGCTGTTCAATTTGGCCACACGGGCGGACACGCGGCAAGACAAGGAAAATCTCGAGGAGAATGAGAGCCGATGATACGACGTGCGCCATTTCTTTAAAACCATATGATTGCAGTCGCTCCCCGCTCTGACATGGCCATATTTTAGCTAACGTGGCCCCAGCGCTCAGGGGGGTATAATAAGAAGAGAGCTCATTTCTCTGCTGTTGCGGTCTGACATGAATAATACAACCTATATTCTATTAGCCGTCTCCACCTCCGCTGTCCCTGTCAGCTTATTCCAGATCGACCTACAGTGAAGTCCACACGGTGTCTCCACGACGTCCTCTCTTTTTTACCTTGAACAGCCAATAAACATATTTTTGAAGGGGGTGAAAGGAGGTGAATAAAGGGGGAAAAAAATCTATAGTTTGAGGAAAGGAAAGCCTTTGATGAGTTTTTGTACGAGGAGTGAACTGGCTCATCATGCAGATTCTTCACTCTTTCATGACTCTGCCATCGTTTCTCCTGCATTTACAACAGCCAGGGACCTGCACCAACCCTCCAACACCTAATTCATTTTCCTACCAACAATCCGTGCTCGCCAAGAAACAGAAAAAGATTGATCTTTCCTTTTTATTTTCCGTGTGATGATTTATTTAGCGTGTAGTTCTCTTCTACTGCAGTCTTGGTTTGCATGTTGGCGACTCCTGCAGCACAGTGGGGGTGGTCCTGAATTATTCACTCCTTTTTTTCCAAGTCCCTCTTTCATTCTTTTTCCCCCCTTCATTTTGCAAGCTGAATGTGCACACGCCTGTAGCTGCTTTTTGTGTCAGTGTGGTGTCCGTCTCGCTGTCTCTCTTCATTTTATTATTCTCGCAGTTAGGTTGCCGTGCTCTGGCTGCACAATGTGATAGGAAAGAGGAATGACAGCGGCTCTGAACGATCATTAGGGTAGGAATGAGCCGGAAATAATCTTCTTCTTTCTTCGCCTTCTGTTATGTATTGTCTGTGTCTCACTGTTCCACTACCTCAACTTCAGCCAGCACCTTCATCTTTTATTTCTCTGCCTGTCTCACTCCAGATCCCAATGCTCTGGGGCAGCATGGCACGGACCACGCTTTGATCGGAGGAGTGGTGGCTGTAGTGGTCTTCGTCACCTTGTGTTTAATCATTGTTCTTGGGAGATACCTGGCCAGGCATAAAGGTAAAACCACAGTGGACCAGACCTCAGTCTCTCAGGGCTCATGGGTGTAGTGGAGCATGTCCAACATTTCCCAGCAGACAGATAGTCCCAAGATCCAAGAGCACAGAAAACTCACAGTTGAGGAAATAGAGAACAAAGACTGAGAAGCTCCACTCAAATAAAACTGATGCATTGGATGAACTCAATTCAGTTATGATCAGGATTTCCATCTAATAAATATATGTTGCCCAAATTCAAATAAAGTGCACACATGCAAGATAATTTAATTTAGTTGGGACTACATGTATTTATTTGATTGAAATCCTGCCCATAATTGAATTGAGTTCATCCGATGATTCATTTGTTTGAGTGATACACTCAAACAAATGACTCATTGGATTCCATATAATAAATATAAGTAGTCCCAACTAAGTTAAATTACATTATCTTGCTTTGATGTGTTTTATCTGAGTTGGGGCTACCTATATTTATTATATGGAAATCCTGATCATAAGTGAATTGAGTTCATCCATTTTTTGTGTATTTCTGTGATGTGTATAGTGGACATTATGACTCCACCAATGAATAGGCAGTGCTTAATTTATCAAATTTTCCAAGTGCACATTCTCTCATGGTACAAGTCTCTCTCAAAACAGATATCTGAATTGGTTGTATGTTCGTGATTATAGTTTCAGGTTATTCCCCGCATGTCCAACATCTGTTCCTCAGCCTCAGTAGATACTGAAATATAGCAAGTGGTCTTTTCATTGTGTCCAAAGTCTAAATTAAGTCATTTTCAGGAAAAACATTCAACTGGATCAAATACAAACTTGGGATACCTTTAACTAGTGACCCCACAGTGAGGAGCCATTCAGGGTCAGCCATCAAAGCATAAATTTCTGGTCATTAAAAATGTTCAATTGCAGGTAAAAACCTTGATGGATAGAGGCGTTTGGTGATGCTGATACCTGTGCAGAAAAACAAAGGTCCAAATATGTAGAGTCCTGGTACTTGCTATCTTACTGTATGTTTGTGAGATTTGGTTGCTAACCAGTGATGTAAAGTCAACTAGATATCTCTGTTACTAGGTCTCTTTAGAAGGTCCTTGGGTACTGCTAGAATGATTTTGTATTAACCAGATGCTTACTTTAGGGGACTCAGTTAAGGAGTGTCACTTCCATTGTGTAGGAGTGTCAGCTATGGTATTTTGGTCATGTCACATTTCTTTGGGCATGATCCAGCATTGAGGACCTCAGCAGCTAGACCAAGGGGATGGCCACATGTCATCTGCAGATAGATGAATACTTCTGAGAGGTGGAGATGGACCAGTTGTGTGTCTGGGTGGTTGCTATCCAGGACCCAAGGCAGTTCTATGGTGTTTCTGATGCTGCACTGAACAGCAACAGCACATACTGCCAGATCTGAACCTGAGATTATGCATGTCAATTCTATCAGTTCACTCTTTAACACCAGCTGTAACAGAGACACCTACCACCCCTGGTTCTCAAGGCCAGGCACCTAAGTGGCTCTACTTTACTCTATTCTACTCTTCTACTCTACTCTACTCTTCCTTTTTTTAGATATAACTTAGTATACACTAGTAGAGTTCTACTTTAGAAATGGAATATATTCTAGAAGACATACCTTACTGAATTTACAGTAACGTTTGATTTTATTATGGTCAAACGTCATATGGTCAAAAGGCATTTTTGGTCATTATCAGGAAAAACGTTCAGTTTGCACAAGAACACATGAGATCTGTAATGGTGAGCTGTGACCCCAGCACAGAGAAAAAAAAAAAACAGATGATTAAGTCCAAAGTCTTTTATTTGTCATAAACAGGAATCAGTCCAAACAGGTAACATCCTTTCACATAGGGAGTGAGCAGAGGGTTATCCAAAATGGGCAAGGTTCAATAGTCGAAAGTGGCAGGCAAGAATTCAAGAATCTAGGAGAGCAGCAAAGGTCTGTAACAAGAAGGCAGTAACATGAAGGTTGACTTACAATCAAGCAAAAAACGTAACAGAGCAAGACATAAAATGCCAATCTGACTGTGGAAATTGCTGATTGAATACACGACAGGCATAGTAGCACAGACAGATGACACAAGAGGGAGTCAGTCTGTTTGCACTTGGGGTCGCCACAGCAAATCTAAGGTGGATCTGCATGTTGAATTGCACAGGTTTTACGCCGGATGCCCTTTCTGACGCAACTCCACATTACATGGAGAAATGTGGCAGGGGTGGGACTTGAACCCGGAGCCTTCTGCACTTGGCCACCACCCCTGCATAACATGGACATTAATACTAGAGAGATAATAACGTGGAGTGTTTTAAAGGTTAACATTTTAGTGAGTTAGTAAATTAGAAGATCCTGCTGCAAAATTGATTGGTTTAAAAAAAGTGTTGGATAAAGGTTCACAAAGGTTTTAAACAATATGATCAAAAATCTGGAACTGCAAAATGTAATTTATTCTGATTAAAGTGAAATGAGTACAAAAACTAAAAAAAAAAAAAAGAAAGTAATAAAATGTCAAAATTAAGGTAACTATTTCATGGACATTTTTGAGTAAAATAACTTAGATTAAATCATTTGACTAGCTAATAACACCAACACATTTTAATTAAGTTGAGTGAACTTGATTTGCTTTGTCCTTGTGTTGGGAAAGTGTAGTGACACGGACCCACAACAGGGGGCGTAAATGAACGGCCAATGAAAGAGTCGAATATGAACACTTTACTGTTGTGAATGAGCACAACCACAATACAGAGGAATACAGAATTTTGCAAACAGTCAATCCACAAAGGTGACGTGTGGGCAGGCTCGAGGATAGAAGACGTCTGTCCCGAGAAGAAACGGAACCACACGATTTCCTCCGCCACCGAACCCGGAGAATACTGGAGCCGCCAAGTCCCGAGTCCCCAGGTGGCCACCGTCTCCGAATGTCGGATCTGGTACTGCTGGCGAGGAGCAGAAACAATAAGATGTGGGTGCGTGCACACCCAGTAACAACAATGGTGGGGATTCCACCTCCACCTCTCACACACATTCGTGCAGCTCCTGTCTCAAACACTTATCTGGCTGGGGTGTGAAGCGAAGCCGTCGCTGATTACGCCAATCTCCCAGATAAGGCACTCCACAGGAAAACAGCTGTAAAACGAGTTCAGACTAAGATACAGTTAGTTTTAAGGCTGAGAATATTACCTTCACAGGTCGATGATATCTCGGCAACGAGGTGGAGATGACGTCCGGTTTTTATGGAGTGGTATGATGAAGTGTAGATGGGTGACAGCTGTCATGAGATAATGAGTGACAGCTGTCACCCCCCGCTGTGTCCGTGGTGGCAGCGCCCTCTCGTGCCTGAAGCCCGCACTTCAGGCAGGGTGCCCTCTGGTGGTGGGCCAGCAGTACCTCCTCTTCTGGCGGCCCACACAACATCCTTGTAGAGGACAAAGCAAATCAAGTATTTTAAACCACTTAACTAAATGTTTTGTGAAACGTGAAACAAATCTGACTAGAAAATTCTTATACCGTGTACTCAGCAGTGGCTCAGTCGCAGTTACTTAAAAAAGATTTATACAAATTACCTTAATTTTTTTTTTCCATTCTTTTTTATAGTGTACCATGAGCAGTAATTCTTTTGCATTTGCAAGGCATTTCCCTGTTCATTTTCTCTTTGTCTCTCTACAAGAATCATCTTTTGGTACATACACCACACAAAAAAATCCCAACTTTGCTTTCAGAAAACTTTGGTAACGTCCGATAATCATCGAGAAGCACATGTGCTGACCTGTTTGAACACTACAGTACACCGTATGTGATGGAATTTTAGCTGTGAATGCATGACAGCTAATAGATCAGCTCAGCAGATAGTTCATTCACTTGGCTTTCTGCACCAATGCTCCAAAATTGAATAAGTTCTATGCTGAAACAGCTACATCACACTGTGTTCATCCACAACTTCCACAAATCCACTGAGAAAAATCCTGTTTGTCTAAGCTGTGCCACTGTATTTCTGCCCAGGGTTCCTTCTATTTACATATCCTGAACTGTGCTTGCATCTCATCACGCCGTATGAGCGTAATGTAGCGTTAACGCTATCTTCAGCTGTTTTTTTTTTTCCTTTGCCTCAGGCAGCAGACACCACACAGCATCGCTTTGTTTGTTTTCCTTAATATAGATTTGCATTTCTTTCTCCCCGCACAGGTACATATTTGACAAACGAAGCCAAAGGTGCGGATGATGCCCCTGATGCCGACACAGCCATCATCAACGCTGACGGCAACCACGCGCACGCAGAAGAAAAGAAAGAGTACTTCATTTAGACTGCAGAGGGAGCTGTCCAACTCCTGTGCTCCCCATTTTCTTCTTTCGATCTCCGTATCTCTTTTTCTCAATGTATCCACCTTTGACCACTGCCCCTTTTGTGACAACGAGGAAACTGCAGGCAGCCCACCAAAACAAAGAAGTCGTTTCCTATTATTGCCTTTTGTTCAAGTCATTTATGTCTTTTTTTTTTGCCAACGGGCACCTTGTTATTGCTACTACCACTGGCCATTTTGGGGTTGTTGTTTCTTTCTCTCTCTCTCTCGTTTTGTTTTTCATACTGTTTCATATCTGGAAATCTGTACGGCTACCATGACTGCTTCTTACATGACCACGACTCCCCACCCCACCCCCCCACCCCAAGCCCCACCTACCCACCCACCCTGCTTGTCTTCTCTCCCGATCCCAAACACTTTGTCGAAACACGTCTACACACATATCTCACATGAACACGGTGCCTCAAAATACAGATGCCATTGAACTTCTGTCAATGCCTTCGTGTATCGTCTGTCGGTTTGCAATGTAAATGCTTCGTAGGTGGTTATTTTCAGCCATCGTGTCATTGCTCAGCTCACAGCTTATGCCTCTGTGTTTTTATTTGAATAAAGATCTGTGCTGTTTCCGCCTTATACTGTCACACTGAATATGGTACTTTTAGTTCATCGGCCTCCCCAATGTCATCCTCTTCAACACACTTGTAATTAAACAGTTAATCCTTGTAAGATAAGACGAAGGTTTTGTGTAACACTGTAGCAAAGTTTGTCAGATAAGTGTATAATATGATTTTCATTCTTATTATTATTATCATTATTCTTATTAGGGTAGCGGTAACGGGTAGTGTGGTATTGTTTAGAGCTGAGGATACACACCAAAAATATATCAAAGACTCTAAAAGATGCATTCCATCGAATAAACTCAACAGACCCATTTGCTAAATCTGCTGTACTTATGTAATTTTGTCTGTATATTCCTGCACTGTTCAGGCTGCAGTTTAGCAAAGCACCAACATACTGATCGCTTCTGGTAGATTTTACTCACATATTGCTTCAGGTGTACTGAAAGTCTCAGTAGAGTTGTACAAATTGTATTGCAATTAGTTTAGCATTTCACTTAGAATAATTTCATTTAGATTTGTCTCACGACATTGAAGTGATGTCATTTTAAATGACCCCATGAAATGTAAAATAATGCGAGTTGGTCGACAGTATAGTAAATTATAAAGATGAAGCTGGATAAAATCAAGTGCACAAAGGCACTGGCAGCTTTCCACATAAATATTACACGAAAAATAAACTGACAAGAGCTGCTTTTTGTTCTAATTTCTTGCCAGCACCATTTTGTTTTTAATAATCGGTTCTTGACTGCTGTATCTGTCATCAAGATGTTTGCCTACATGCCCACCACACAATCATGATAACTGCTTCTTTCCTTCTTTTTTTAAGACCTGCTCTCCATAAAATTGAGCTTTAATTTCCATTTCATGGGGTCATATAATTAAAAAAAATAAAAACAAAACAGTAGTGTGAGTGCCGAATAATAGATTTGCAGGTAGCCTCCTTTCCAAAACTAAAAACTGAAGACAAATAGAGAAGCACAAAAATGTGTGAATGAGTAACTGTGTTCTTTTACCAACATCTAGATTTCCTTGGGGATGGCTCTCGTCTGCTCACGGCAGCAGTGGAAAAAATGACAAGGCTGTCTTTGATTCAATCTAGTTCATCACTTTGGAAAAATGTATTTTAAAATCATGTTTTTTATATATAAACATTTTCTTTTCTTTGTCAAAATTGCTCTAAGCTCCCTGCTGTATATTGTTTCTGCTAAACTGTGGTTAATTATGAAAATGGGTGTTCGATTTTTGGATTTCACATTTCATCAAATTTGTATATTTATTTTTTTTATTTTTTTTTTTTACCACAAGGTATGTATATAGTGTGTGGCAATTACACTTTAGTAACACAGCAATTTTTTTTTTCTTGGTTCCTTATCATGTTTCATTTATTTGGACTGAACTTATTAAAAGGAGAATCAAATGAAGTTGTATGGAAGATGATGGATTCTTGTCTGCAGAATATTCTTAGGGTTAACATATCTGAAAGATTTGGTCAGGTCTTCTCTCTCTCTCTCTCTCTCGATTAACAAAAACACACAGAAAACAGTGAAATGCGCAAAGAATCTGAGAACCTTAAAATTTAAATTGAAATGCAGGAAAGATTATTACAGACAAACATAAGTGTATCTCATATCCAAACAAATTATCTATTGATGCTGTTTGATATGATCAGTATGTTTGAAAAAAAAACAAACAATCAACATCATCAATATTTGTATTACTACCACTACTACTGCTACATCTTTTTCTCATTCGTTTATTTCATTCATTTAAAAGAAAAAGAGAAAAGCAAAAAACAAAAGCACCACAATACAAGAATGAAAAGGAGCAGAAAGAAGAACAAGTCTTATGATTTCTGCCCCTTTTAACAATACAATCTTTCAATATACAGCATCATAGTCAACATTATTTAATAGATTGCATTTCTTTAACTTGTCACATACCACTGACCCATTTCATAATTATGACCATTAATTAATAGATTACATCACTGACAGGTTACATTTAAACTTAAGACACTCCAAACATTATTAACAGTTTACTTTTTTTTTGACTTTCTTGCAGCCCACTGACTTACTTCATAGTTTCATACTTACTTACTTTTTTAAATAATTTAAGCGACCTTAATTCTTTAATTTCTTTATTAAGATTGTTCCATAATTTGACACCATTTACTGCAATACTCCTTTCCTTTACTTTGGTTCTAAATCTTGGTTTTTTAAAGACTTCTATTCCTTTCAATTTATAACTACTTACTCTTTTTTCAAACATATTTTGAATGTTTGTTGGTAAAGTATTTTTATTAACTTGGTACATCGTTTGTAATATTTTCAAATCGGCTAAATCATGACATTTAAGTACCCTATACTTAATAAACAATGGATTATACTTTATTTTATAATTATTCTGTAATTTGGTCTAATTCAGTGACCAAATTACAGTATGCAAAAAAAGTTAAAACATAGCATACTTTGTATTACAGTTCAAGTTGGTAACTTTCTTTGTCCCAGCCATTTTAATTTTAGTTTTAAAATGCAGAAAACAAAACACATTTTCCATATTTTACAATTCTTGTGCACTTCAAACAACATACAAGAGTTTGTAACTTCAATACCACGGCAAAACTTCAGTATTCTTAACTGCTTCCTATACATTTGTCATGTTTTATGTACAGGTGAAATTATATGTTTTGTTTGGAACTCTTCAGTGTTTTCTGTGTGAAATCAGTATGGTGTCGCATTTTTGTCACGTTTAAGTCATGAACAGGTGACCAATTCGAATATGACGCTTTTAGATGTGCTTATCTAACGACAGAGAAATTGTTTGTGATACCGTAAGAAACCAACACCTTTTAAAACACACTTTTACAGTCATTAGTGATTGTGTTGGGACTAAAAATGCACCATTTTCTTGAATTATGCACTCTGACTTAATTAATATTTCTCAGTAAATGGTCAAATTTGAGTGTGTATAATTTTTTTGGTTGTTTCATGGTTGTTTTGTCATGACAGTCACAAAGTAATTTGTGGAATATGGTTCATGGCAGTTAAACCAAACCTGGCTTATCTGTTTTGTAATTTTGTTGGTTTCTTTGTTTTATTTTAAGGCACTTCTGCCAGTAATATGAACACAGCTTCAGCTTTGTTACATCTCTGGGCCACTTATTCTTGATATTACAAAGCGTTGGTCCATTTGATATGAGCTTTGTCTTTCCAGTCCAACATACTGGTTCGGTAAGTATATGTATGTATGAGTCTCTAATTTCATGCACATTGTATTACCATTCTGTTGAGTACACTTATATATCTTGCGCATCTATTAATTTCTCTGCTTCTAACAAACGCATCAAGATAGGTGGAGCACCGGTTGTATTTATGCAGAGCAGAGAGCAATGCAAACTCAGTCCTGATCATTATGGCATGAAATTGTATGTGCGTTTCACATTTCAAGTTTTAAACCCAAAACAACCACCACATGGGATCTGTCAGCTCAATCGTAAGTCAAAGTTCATTACATTGACAAATCCATTAGTAAATGGTCTCGGATTGGTTCTTTAGTGGTGGGATTGATGTGCAAAGTTAATGCTTCAAGGTCTTAACAAGGCCTTTTGGGGATTTGTAAAACTCATAGTTGTCAGTAATAAGAAACCAAACACTGTTTGTCCTAGCTGACACACACTTTGCCCAAAAAGCAGATTTTTAACCTTATTTCTCTCATATTTTCACAGCATCTTTGTATGATCTTAGTGTACAGTTACTGTATATATTGTTCTCGAACATACTTGTGTACACAAATATGCATTCTATCCTAAAACAAACTGGTCTAATGTGCCTGCTTTTATCAAGTGTCCACTAAATCACAAATATACCCTTTAATGTTTCCTTTGTAAAATCTAGACTTAAACATGCACAGTATACAACTTTAAATTGTCACAAATTAACATTATCCAAGAATTGCGAGATTTGGACTAGATTAGCCTAAAATATACCGCAGGGTCAAAGTGGGGTCAGAAATAATAAAAAAAATACTGCACAGTAAACTGGTCTAGTTCCGAATATACCCAGAGGTGAAGTGGGCTAGGCTGTTTTAGACTCTCGGTATATTCTGGACGAGTCTGGTTTACTGTGTAGTATTCTTTAGGCTAGTTTTTTTTTTTTTTCATACCACAGAGGCTTGATTGTACCCTCTCACACACACACAGCTACACAAAGTAATCAAGCATATAGTATTACATTTTTATTTTTCACACAGTGATGACAAACTTATAAACTACAACAAACCATTACAATTGCTGAAATGCCTTTACAATCAAATCCAGACAACAATGAAAATGCATGACAATACATATGAAAAAGAAATGTTCACTCAGTGTATTTTGTACTATTATTGAAGTTGATTTATGTAAAACACAAGGTGTTATAATCTGGATTTCAGCAGTATACAGCTGTGCTCAAAAGTTTACATACCCTGGAAGAATTTTTTATTTTTTGCCATTTGTCAAGAGAATATGAATGATACAAACACAAAAACATTTTTGTTCACTCATGGTTAGTGGTTGGGTGAAGTCATTTATTGTCAGACAACTGTGTTTACTCCTTTTAAATCATAATGACAACAGAAACTACCCAAATGACCCTGATCAAAAATTTACATACCCCTGTTCTTAATACTGTGTGTTGCCCCCTTTAACATGAATGACAACTTGGAGTCTTTTGTGGTGGTTGTGGACAAGTAGTTGTGATGGTAAAGCTGTCACTGAATATGTCTTGGACTTTTATTTACATCAGTTACCACAAAATACAAACAGTATGGCACTCTATGGTAAATCTGCATGGAGTAGACTGTTCTCAAAAACTGAGTGACTGTGCAAGAAGAGTGAGGAAAGCCCCCAATTGTGCACAGTGCAAATTTTACATTTTGTATCAACAGTTATACAGCTTCATGATGAAGAGGTATAGAGATTTTCTAAAATAAAAGAACACCTGAAAGTCTAGCAACAAATTGCCAGAAGGTACATCTGAAATGCAAGCCTAGATTTGATTCATTTTGGTGAAAGAAAATCCTTCCCCGCTCTGTTCCACTATGAAGCTAAGAGTGGTGATGAAAATTAGGGAATAACCCTGTTGTGTCTGATGATTTGCAGATGTTAATGGTGGATTTTACGGTCGCAAATTGAGTTTGATATTTGCGACCGTGTTCCAGCGTGAATGTCCGCAAATCATCAGACACAAGGGGGTTATTCCCATTCTAAACCAATTCCATCATTTGCACAGTTTATTTTTCTGTAAGTAATTTGGTTACTGCAGCTTACCGTAGCAACGGCATTGTCGCTCCACCAGTTTCCCTTGCTCTCAGTTGACACCGCCATTATTGACATTTGCGTAACAACGTGGTCAGGGTGTGGAGTAACACATCAAATATGAAACTGTCGAATATTTTGCCACCATCAGCGCTATATTTAATGGCCGAAAATATCACACGATTAACCAATCGGATCTGCGGAATAAATGTAATTGGATTAGAATTCAGAATTTACACTGTGCACAATTTCTCCAAACACAAACCCATAAGCCTATAATTTCTTCTGGGTTGTCTGGGTGTCTTTCCTCACTCTTCTTGCACAGTCACTCAGTTTTTGAGAACTGTCTACTGTAGACATTGTTCCTTTGCATGGTGCGTTTGACTACTGATGACGCGTTACGTTAGTGTTTTCATTAGCATATATTAAAAGCACGAGACAGTAACTGCAGTTAAAACCAAAGGTGGTTAGGACGGCCGATTGTGTAACTTTTAGCCACTAATGTAAGACCACACAGATAGTGTTTTCTTTAATATTTACCATTAGGAGTCAAATGCTTCACATTAATGTTACAGTGTCTAGAACAAAGAGTGACACACTCCACACTCAGAAATCACCATAGTATGAAAATGCTCAGGTTTTTTTTTTACTTTTAAACTATCCATTTTAACCATAACAATTGTCGCCTTTCTGTGAAAAACCTACAGTCATGCAGCAGACATTTAAACACCCCTGAAATATAATTGGAAGGAATTTAGCAAGTGTTATAGCACATATGTGGGATGCTACACGTTGATATTTGGAATGTGTACTTTTATGCCTTGAAACTGTAAAAGGAGTCCCTTCAAGTGTTTTTAAAGATGATCTGATGTGATTACTGAGCATCATCCTCTTTCTATTTGTTCCATCTGTTCCAGACTTGTCTGTAGACTGTTCTCACACACACACACACACACACACACACACACACACACACACACACACACACACACACACACACACACACACACACTTGAATCTAACAGTTGTATTTATGCCACATTTTAGGAAATTATAGCCCTATATTACTTCTTTGTCCCTGATTACACAGGGATGAATTTAAAAAGAATTTCTACGTTCCATCTAAATGTATTTAAAAGTAGTTGTTTCTATCATAAAGGTGATATAATGTCAAGACCATTTCTAGACGTCTGTCCTCTCCAACAATGAACATCACACAAATGTTGAATTAAAGAGAAAGAATTAAATCTAACACACAAATACACACAGTATATTAAAGATAGGTTTTAAAGAAGAACAATGTAAATGATATATGATAAACTGCATAAGAACCAAATAGAAATAGCATATAAATGATGGAAGCAATTTAACAAAAAAGTAAACAAATAAAAGCAATGCACAAAATTTGGATGAAAACATTAAAGAACAGATTTAATAGAACAGAGCTGTTTCTACATTTTCCCCAATATGTCAATTAAAAAAAGAAAGAGAAATTAAAACTGAATCCCAAATGTAAATTTTCACACTGTGATGTAATATTACAAGGACTTTTGTCATTTTTTTAGGAAGGTAGCAGATCATTTCAAATTAAGAAAAACCTAATTACTTTACAGGTTTGCAGCCCGGTGCTTGGTTCCACAAAATCTACCAACAGGGAATAAAAATCAGAGATTAATCAATTAATCAACATGATGCCACACCAGATGTTTATTAATTTAGCTTTTAAAACTTTTTTCGGTTGCAAATTATTTAATAATTAAATGCTTTATTTTTTGCAACATTTTTGCTTGAAGAAAAAATTGTACCTACAATTTTTAGTCAGTACTGTGTGTGCATGTTGTTTTTCATCTCATCTATTATTAATAAACTTATTATTACTATTACTTATTATTACTATTATTAATAAACTTAATCAGTGAATCTTCACTAATCTCTTATTCCCATCAGTGTAATGTTAAATTTAAAAACAAACTTTTTTCATGCGATCACTGACCTGAAATATTGACCTTTTTAAATGTGCTGCACGAAGGATGGAAACTACATTTCCAAACAATGATGTGATGATTCTCACTAATGGTACGTGAGCGGTTTTTCACTTTTAGCCCTGTGTTTTCTTTGTAGATTGATTATTAGAAAGCTTCACTGTTCCTCACTGAGTCACAAACCCATCACAGTGGAGCTCAGCAGGATTGGGCTTAGAGCTACATGTTAGTTCAGCTTTTGGTGTACATTGGTGGGTTGCTGACACAAAGTGTTTTATATCGAGCTGCACTGAGCAGGCTTGAATCACTATATAGCACCACAATGGAGGTGCTTTTCTCCCATTGTCTGTGGGATTTATTATATTTAATTTGGAGGTTCATTCTCATGTATGAAATGAAATTGTTGAATAAATAGTTGCTGAAACATTTGTACTTGTCTGATTGTATTTTTGTACTCCTTAGTTTCCTATTACAAGACACTTTCTTTAGAATTTTACAACTTGCTACTAATTAATGTTGTTTTGTTTTGTTTTTGTGATATAAAAAATAGGTGTCTGTTGTACATTTGTTTTAATTATGATCTTTAATCTCACATCAAAACTATCCATTTACAATATGATGGAAAGGAAATCAAAAACAAAACATGGCAGCATGCCTTACAGAGTGATAGCAAAATATACTAGTTCTGTGTTGTCTTGACATTTGCTCAATTTTTCCCAAAAGGAATGTATCTGTAATAATGAGCACACTACTATTTTGTGTGTATATTGGATCCAAACTTTGACTCAACATCTTTCATGATCATCCAAGTTTTAAAGGTCATGTGACCAACAGAAGTGTGACACATGACTTCATACTGATCCTCCATTGTGACATAGGTGCATCTTTAACCAGTTCCTCAGAACAGTCATTGGGCCCAGATTGGCCTATAACCTTCACTTTTTAACCAATTATTCTCAACATCAAATCACTTTGGTCTCTACATAGCAGTTACATGACTTACATAGACCAGGGTGGACTGTAAGTGTGTGCTTTTGGTGACCCACTGTTTCATCTGCACTCCCCCCTATCCCCCCACCTTCCACAAATGGGTAAATGGGTACCAGAGGTATGTTTGGAGGAGTAAACCCCAAGAACATTGTACACATAAAAGAAAGACCTTTTCTTTTCACTTTAAAAAGTTACTGCTTGAGCTGCATAAAAAATTGTGACTTGATTGAAAAGGTAAGTTAAGGGAGTTCTTATAACTTGACCAACACAGTGTCACATTGTTGTGTGTCGTCGTCACAAAATGTAGATTCTATTCGAAAGAATATGAATAAAGGAGGCTAATACTAAATTTTTGGAGTGGCTTTTTCAAGGGTTGTGACACCAACCCTAGCTGGTTTGTGCTTACAACTTGGCTTCATTACCCATTCCACTAACTAGAGTTCCCAAATACAGTGCATCTGGAAAATATTCAGTGATTCACTATTTCCACATATTATGTTACACCCTTATTCCAAAATGGACGAAATTCTTTTTTTTTAATACCCCATGATGACAATGTGAAAAATTAAGAAATTACACGTACGTAAGTATTCACAGCCTTTGCCATGAAGCTCAAAATTGAGTTCAGTTGCATCCTGCTTCCACTGATCATCCTTGAGGTGTTTCTACAGCTTAATTGGAGTCCACCTGGGGTAAATTCAGTTGACTGGACATGATTTGAAAAGGCACACACCTGCCTACATATAACGTCCAAAAGTTGACAGTGCATGTCAGAACACAAACCAAACATGAAGTCAAGGGAATTGTCTGTAGACCTGAGACAGGATTGTCTCAAAGCACAACTCTGGAGAAGGGTACAGAAACATTTCTGCTGCTCTGATGGTCACAATGGGCAGCAAAGACGGTTGGCTCACTCACTCACTCACTCACTCACTCACTCACACACACACACACACACACACACACACACACACACACACACACACACACACACACACACACACACACACACACACACACACACACACACACACACACACACACACACACACACACATGGCAGCAAAGTCAACCTGTGTGTAGTTTGTTCATGAGTGGTGAGTTTTGTTTTTGTCTTTTTTGTGAGTTCTTATGGCAGAATGATTTACTCTCAACACAAACAACTCACCTGCTGAATGGAATCAGTGGGCATATTTTTTGACATGTTTTTGGTTTATTAGAACTTTAACTTACACAACCTATCTGTTGGGAGTGGTATTAGCAGCTAGCTAACTTCACAGCTTTGGCTATTAGACTGGTAGGCCTACTAGCTATTAAGCTGCCTGCTAACATTTAATCACTGGGTTAGCCTGCTAACTTGTGACCATCGATTGGCCTGCTAGCCATCAACTCGTGTGCAAGTCTTAAATCAGCACATGGCCTGCTAGCCATCAACCTGTTTGCTAGCCCTTAACTATCAGTCGGCCTGCTAGCCGCTAACCTATCTGCTAGCCTTCAATCATCAGGTGATTTGCTAGCCCCCAACTTGCCTGTTAGCACTCTCTGGGTAGCCGGCTAGCCACCAATCAGTTTGCTGGCTTATGACCATCAGTTAATTTGCTAGCTATCAACTTGTCTGCGAGTTCTCAACTAGCACAAGGCCTGCTAGCCATCAACAGGTTTGCCAGCTCTTAACCATTGGTTGACCTGGTAGCCGCTAACCTGCCTGCAAGCCCTCATTCATTGGCTACTCTACATGGTCTGAGGCCTACCATCTTGCTGAGGCTAATCTGAAGCCCAGGAACTTGCTGCGGCGTGGTTCGTCATCAGCCTGGATTGATCTAGATCGGCTGGCCTGCTAGCCCTCAGCCATCGGTGTGTCTGCTAGCCTTCAACTGGCCTGCTAGTCCTGGATTGTCTGTGCACCTGTTCGCTTTCAGCTGGACTGCATCTCGGCCTTCTTGCCATCAGCCTGGATCAATCTGGATCGGCTGGCCTGCTAGCCCTCAGCCATTGGTGTGTCTGCTAGCTTTTGACTGGCCTGCTAGCCCTGGATCATCTGTGTACCTGCTAGCTTTCAACTGGACTGCATTTCAACCTCCCTGCTAGCCTGTAACTATTTGCCTGCCTGTTAGCTTTTTACTATCTGACAATATTGAACAGTCTGCTAACCTAGCCTTAATTTACTGGCTAGCAATCTGCCTGCTAGCTCTCTCAAACTGTCCACTAGCCTTCACCCTGTTGCATAGCCTTAATTTGTTATTTTCAGAATTGGTAAAACAATATTTCCTCATTATGTCATGAATTCTAATATTGTGTTTCACGCTTTTGTGTGTTTTCAATGGTACTCCAGATGGGCCTGGTAATCTCTCTTCAAAAGATATGCTATCTCAAGATGATCAGTTTGACAACTATGCTAATTTAACATTTATCCGTGATAGCTTTAAAATAACTGTAACCTCATCTGAACCAAGGACTTGTGTGACTTTGGATCAGACTAAATGGCTGCATAAATCTGTACAGTCTATCCATTCTTACTGTCTCCTTGTTCTGAGAGATCATTTTACTATTACTACAGCCTCCACGTTTGCAAGCATCCCTTATTTTAAACAGAAAATGAATTTAAAAGACTGTAAAATGAAACATAAATTTGTATTATTATTATTATTGCTATCAGGAAATGTTGAGACTAATCCGGGCCCTGAAACACCTACACAATGTTTTACTCCCACAGATTTCAAAGCTAGATTGGGTCTTGGTATTATTCATGTCAATGTTCGTAGTCTACTTCCTAAGATGGACATGATTAAGATCTGGATCAATTCAACAAATGCTGATATTGTAGTATTATCTGAAACTTGGCTTAAGCAAGCTGTGCTTGACAAAGATATTTTTATTGAAGGCTATGATGTCTACCATACTGACCGATTAAGAAAAGGCGGTGGAGTAGCTGTATACATTAAACAGAATTTTAGTACTAAACTGGTACTTTCTAAGTCAGTAAGTAAAGAACTTGAGCTGTTAGCACTTGAAATTGAATTGTCCAGTGATCATCACATTATGTTAGTTGGGTGTTACAGGCCTCCATCTGCCCCTAGTAACTCACTATCTACTCTTACAAGCCTTTTGGCAGAACTGAAATATAATGAAATAGTGTTGGTTAGTGATTTGAACTGGGATTGGCTTACATCTGTTTCTGATCCACTAAAGGCACAATGTGAATCCTTAAATTTTACGCAATTAATAAGCTCTCCTACAAGACCCAACCCAAAATGTATTCAAAAATCCACACTTATTGACTTAATTTTAACAAATATGCCTTTTAAATGTGTTGCATCTGGTGTTTATCATTGTGTAATCGCTGTAGTCGTGCGAGACACCAGGATTCCTAAGAATAAGCCCCGTCTGATTGAAAAATGCAACATGAAATTATTTGAATCACAAGCTTTTTTGCATGACTTGTATCTTGTTAATTGGGATAGAATTGCACTTTTTGATGACTTAGAACTGGCCTGGAAGTACTTTCATGAAAGCTTTCTAAGTATACTAAATAAACATGCTCCTTTTTGTAAATTCAGAGTCAAGGGACGTGATAATCCTTGGTTTAATACACACTTGTCAGATCTAATGCATGAGCGAAATGCAGCTTGGGCTAGAGCACGCAATTCAGGATTAGAATCCGATTGGCTGAATTTTAGACAGTTGAGAAATAAATTAACTTCTCTTATACAAAAGTCAAAGTCCGAATTTTATTTATCCACAACAACAGAAAACCTTAAAAAAAACCAAAATTTCTGGAAAACCATCAAATCGTTATCTCCCCGTTGTAATTCAGTTAACCTTCCATCTAATATATTTGTTGATGGTTCCAGAGTAAGTAATAGGTGTGAAATGTTAAATTATTTCAACAATCACTCTATTTCTTCTGGTTTTATGTATAACTCTGAAAATGTTGATGGCATGGTAGCAGCTCCTGAAGAAACTGTAAGCAATAGTCAATTTTTTAACTTCACAGCCTTTACTACAACAGAGGTTCTGAGAGCTCTAAAAGGACTTAATATTAAAAAACCAGCTGGCCCAGATCACTTTGAACCATTTTTTTCTAAAGCTGGCAGCAGAAATTATAGCAAGACCACTGTCACATTTTTAACCTTACATTCACTTCAAATGAAATACCGCTGGATTGGAAATCGGCCCTTGTTATCCCTCTTCTAAAAGGGGGGGACCCTAGTATTTTAAACAACTATAGGCCAATATCTCAACTTTGTTTTATCAAAGATACTTGAATCACTAATTAGTGACCAGGTGAAAGAATTTCTGGACAGCAACTCAGTTTTGTCACAATTTCAATCAGGGTTCCAAAAAAATCATAGTACTGTAACTGCTACGATGAACGTTATAAATGATATAACAGATGCTCTTGACAAGAAACAATGTATGTCTTTGTTTATTGATTTTTCAAAAGCCTTTGACTGTGTTGATCATGCTTTTCTCATCAGACGCCTCTCGGCCATTGGTTTTTCTCAACAGACAGTTGGATGGTTTGCAAGCTATCTCACAAGCAGAACCCAGGCTGTTCAAGTAGACTAGGGTCTATCTTCAGATGTATTACAAGTGAAGAGGGGCGTGCCTCAGGGCTCTGTACTAGGCCCGTTATTATTCACACTTTACATAAACGATTTAGGACAGAATATTCCAAACTCAGTGTTTCACTTTTATGCTGATGACACTGTCATATACTGTGTAGCACCCACTCCTGTTAAGGCCTTTCAGTATTTACAGTGTGCGTTTGATAAAGTGCAGGAACAGCTTTGTCATCTCCAACTTATTTTAAATGCAGACAAAACAAATTGGATGTTTTTTACTAATTCAGCTAACATGAGAGCCTCATTATCTGAAAGAATTTTAACAAGAAAAGGTCAACAAATTGAGTTGGTGTCTGGTTTTAAATATTTAGGATTTTTAATTGATGATCAATTGTCTTTTAAGGACCACATTCTTTATCTTACTAAAAAACTGAAACTTCTGTTAGGATTTTATTACAGATATAAGTGCTGTTTTTCTTTTAGTACAAAAAGGAAATTGGTGGAATCAACCTTCTTGCCTGTAATTGATTATGGAGATGTGTTGTACATTAATGCTTCTGCTCACTGCCTTTCAAGGCTTGATAGTGTGTACCATGGGGCACTAAGATTTATTGCCAACTGTTGTCCACTTACCCACCACTGTGATCTTTACTCCAAAGTAAACTGGACCTCACTATCTGCCCGACGCCTCGTTCACTGGTATATCTTCATCTATAAAACCATTCTTGGTACTCTCCCATCATATTTGTCAAGTCTTTTAATAAGAAAGCAAGGAAGCTACAATCTCCATTCTATGGATGTCCTACAATTTGTTGTCCCTAATGTACGAACTGAAATGGGCAAGAAAAGTTTTAGGTTTTCAGCACCAAACACCTGGAACAAATTACAATCTGAACTGCAGCTTCAAGCTCTTGTGATGCTGAATGAGTTCAAAAACCTTGCGAAATCATTGCAATTAATCATGTCTGTGTGTAAATGTTTTATGTGAGAGTATAATATTTTGAATTTGTTTTATCTGTTCTAACTTATATGATGCTGCCCTCTTGGCCAGGTCTCTCTTGCAAAAGAGATTTTAAATCTCAATGAGACTAACCTGGTTAAATAAAGGCAATGATGACAATGACCACAGTGGCCTCCATCATTCGTAAATGGAAGAAGATCAGATCCACCAGGACTCTTCCTAAAGCTGGCTGCCTGTAACTAAGGAATTGAGGGAGAAGGGCCTTAGTGACCATCAGGTTCTTGGTCACCTCCCTGACTGTGTCAGAGCTCCAGCATTCCTCTTTGGAGAGAGGAGAAGCTTCCAGAAGGACAACCATCTCTGCAGAAATCCACCAATCACACCTGTATGGTAGAGTGGCCAGACAGAAGCCACTGCTTAGTAAAAGGTACATGGCAGCCCACTTGGAGTTTGGCAAAAGGCACCTGAAGGACTCTGAGACCATGAGAAACAAAATTCTCTGGTCTGATGAGCCAAAAATTGAACTCTTTGGCATGAATGTCAGGCGTAATGTTTGGAGCAAACCAGGCACCATCGCTACAGTCAAGCATGGTGGTGGCAGCATCATGCTGTGGGGATGTTTTTCTGTGGCAGGAACTGGGAGATTAATCAGGAGTGAGGAAAAGATAAGATAACATAAAAGCAGCAATGTACAGAGACATCCTGGATGAAAACCTGCTCCAGAGCGCTCTTGACCTCAGAGTGGGGTGACAGTTCATCTTTCAGCAGGACAATTACCCTACAAGTACACAGCCAAGTTATGAAAGGAGTGGCTTCAGGACAACTCTGTGAATGTCCTTGAGTGGCTCAGCCAGAGCCCAGACCTAAATCCAATTGAACATCTCTGGAGAGATCTGAAAATGGCTGTGCACTTGAGGCTGTAATTGCTGCCAAAGTTGCATCAACAAAGTATTGAGCAAAGGCTGTGAATACTCATGCCCATGTGATTGCTTAGTTGTGTATTTTTAATAAATTTGGGAAAAAAAAAAAAAACAACTTTTTTCATGTTATTACGGGGTGTGTAGAATTTTGAAGGGCAAAAATGAATTTACTCCATTTTGGAATAAGGCTGTAAAATAACAGAATGTGGGAAAAGTGAAACAAAGTGAATATTTCTGGATGCACTGTATCTAACCAGAATTGTACCAGACATTTGTTGGCAAGTGTCTTGTCAAGGTAAAACTTTCTAAGAGACATGCATTCAAATATTAGGTTCCCAAATATTCAGTTCTAGTCAACTTTCCATTCAAGTCAATTTTATTTATGTAGCTGCAGGCCATAATTATTAAAATAAAAAATATTGTAAACATAATAGTTTATATTTCACATTACTACAACCCCTGGCAAAAATTATGGAATCACCGGCCTCGGAGGATGTTCATTCAGTTGTTTAATTTTGTAGAAAAAAAGCAGATCACAGACATGACACAAAACTAAAGTCATTTCAAATGGCAACTTTCTGGCTTTAAGAAACACTATAAGAAATCAGAAAAAAAAAATTGTGGCAGTCAGTAACGGTTACTTTTTTAGACCAAGAAGAGGGAAAAAAAATATGGACTCACTCAATTCTGAGGAAAAAATTATGGAATCACCCGGTAAATTTTCATCCCCAAAACTAACACCTGCACCAAATCAGATCTGCTCGTTAGTCTGCATCTAAAAAGGAGTGATCACACCTTGGAGAGCTGTTGCACCAAGTGGACTGACATGAATCATGGCTCCAACACGAGAGATGTCAATTGAAACAATGGAGAGGATTATCAAACTCTTAAAAGAGAGTAAATCATCACGCAATGTTGCAAAAGATGTTGGTTGTTCACAGTCAGCTGTGTCTAAACTCTGGACCAAATACAAACAACATGGGAAGGTTGTTAAACGCAAACATACTGGTAGACCAAGGAAGACATCAAAGCGTCAAGACAGAAAACTTAAAGCAATATGTCTCAAAAATCGAAAATGCACAACAAAACAAATGAGGAACGAATGGGAGGAAACTGGAGTCAGCGTCTGTGACCGAACTGTAAGAAACCGCCTAAAGGAAATGGGATTTACATACAGAAAAGCTAAACGAAAGCCATCAACACCTAAACAGAAAAAAAACAAGGTTACAATGGGCTAAGGAAAAGCAATCATGGACTGTGGATGACTGGATGAAAGTCATATTCAGTGATGAATCTCAAATCTGCTTTGGGCAAGGTGATGATGCTGGAACTTTTGTTTGGTGCCGTTCCAATGAGATTTATAAAGGTGACTGCCTGAAGAGAACATGTAAATTTCCACAGTCATTGATGATATGGGGCTGCATGTCAGGTCATCATCAATAAATGCACAAGTTTATGTTGATATTTTGGACACTTTTCTTATCCCATCAATTGAAAGGATGTTTGTGGATGATGAAATCATTTTTCAAGATGATAATGCATCTTGCCATAGAGCAAAAACTGTGAAAACATTCCTTGCAAAAAGACACATAGGGTCAATGTCATGACCTGCAAATAGTCAGGATCTTAATCCAATTGAAAATCTTTGGAAGTTGAAGAATATGGTCCATGACAAGGCTCGAACCTGCAAAGCTGATCTGGCAACAGCAATCAGAGAAAGTTGGCGCCAGATTGATGAAGAGTACTGTTTGTCACTCATTAAGTCCATGCCTCAGAGACTGCAAGCTGTTATAAAAGCCAGAGGTGGTGCAACAAAATACTAGTGATGTGTTGGAGCGTTCTTTTGTCTTTCATGATTCCATAATTTTTTCCTCAGAATTGAGTGATTCCATATTTTTTTCCCTCTGCTTGGTCTAAAAAAGTAACCGTTACTGACTGCCACAATTTTTTTTTCCTGATTTCTTTTACTGTTTCTTAAAGCCAGAAAGTTGCCATTTGAAATGACTTAAGTTTTGTGTCATGTCTGTGATCTGCTTTTTTTCTAAAAAATTAAACAACTGAATGAACATCCTCCGAGGCCGGTGATTCCATAATTTTTGCCAGGGGTTGTATAATATATAAATTTTCACTTTCTTAAAAAACTGACCAAAAAAAATTCACCTTTTCACACTTCAAATTTTTTGATAGGCACTTGCACAGACTGTTCAATACACTACACCTGCATTATCCTAGTCCACCAAGTTGTACAGTGAGGAAAATAAGTATTTGAACACCCTGTGATTTTGCAAGTTCTCCCACTTAGAAATCATGGAGGGGTCTGAAATTTTCATCTTAGGTGCATGTCCACTGTGACAGACATAATCTAAAAAAAAAATCCAGAAATCACAATGTATGATTGTTTTAATAATTTATTTGTATGTTACTGCTGCAAATAAGTATTTGATCCCCTACCAACCAGCACGAATTCTGGCTCACACAGACCTGTTAATTTTTCTTTAAAAAGCCCTCTTATTCTGCACTCTTCACCTGTATTAATTGCACCTGTTTGAACGTGTTACCTGTAAAAAAGACACCTGTTCACACAATCAATCACACTCCAACCTGTCCACCATAGCCAAGACCAAAGAGCTGTCTAAGGACACCAGGGACAAAACTGTAGACCTGCACAAGGCTGGGATGGACTACAGGACAACAGGCAAACAGCTTGGTAGAAGACAACAACTGTTATGATTATTTATTAGAAAGTGGAAGAAACACAAGATAAGGTTCAAGGTTACTTTATTTGTACCAAAAGGTAAATGTGGTTTGGCAGTGAGTAACTCCATTCATAACAATCACAAAACACATAAATACCGATTAAAAAAATACCATAAATATAATAAAAAATAAAAATACAATGAGCAGTGCAAGTACAGGCCAATAGCATGGCACCCAGAAGAAAGTCACAATGCGTGTGCCATCTCAATGCAAAATAGCAGATAAATTAATTAAATTTTACATTCAAAGTCATCTGTTAAGAACACTAATAGCAGCAGGAATAAAAGTGCTCTTGTAGGGCTTAGTTCTGCAGGAAGGAGCTTTATACCTCCGTCCTGAAGGGAGCAGTTCAAACTGATCAAAAAGAGGATGTGAGGTGTCCTTTAGAACTGCCTCAACCAATCTCTGGACCTGCCTCATGTACAGAGAGGTTGGATACAGCTGAGACTCTCCTCCATTGATTTTGCTCGCCCATTTTACAATCTGATTCAGACTGTTTTTGTTTTTAACTGACAAATTTCCAAACCATGACACCAAACAGAAATATAAAACAGATTCAATATAACAATGATAGAACATAGTTAACAGTGATTTGTCAATGTGAAAGGATGCCAGTTTTCTAAGACAGAACAAGCGCTGGTGTCCTTTTTTACACACCACTTCACAATTTGACTCAAAAGTGAGTTTGTCATCAATGACAGTACCCAGATATTTATAGGTGCTCACAGTTTCTACGGCCTGACCTTTTAGGAGAGTTACTCCATGTTTGTGGGAACCCTTCCTAAAGTCAATGACCATATCTTTAGTCTTCAATACATTCATCTGTAGAAAAGACTTCTCACACCAATCCAAGAAATCATCAACAACAGGACCGTGGCCAACCTCATTGTCCTGTAGCAGGCTGACAATAACAGTGTCATCTGCATACTTAAGAATAGTCCTCCTATCCCTCCAACTTCTGCAGAGATCAGTGTATAAAATATACAAAAATGGAGAGATAGCACTACCTTGTGGTGACCCGGTGGAGGACTGGGTCTGATCAGACAAGACCCCATTTACTCTAACTTTTTGTGTCCTGTTAGTGGGGAAGCTCAGAATCCAGCCCACAAGATTGCAACTTAGATTAAAATGTTCTAAAAGTCTTGAGGCTAAAATGTGGGGCTGAATTGTGTTAAAAGCAGAAGAAAAATCAATGAATAAAAGTCTGGCATGTGCACCTTTCCCTTCAAGGTGTCTGAAAAGTAAGTTCATTAAAGTGACTGTGGCATCCTCGACCCCTCTATTTGGCCTATAGGCAAATTGCATAGGGTCCAAGTTGGCACCTACTTGATTAATAATTTCAGTTCTCACAAATTTCTCAAAGGTTTTCATGACAATGGACGTCAAAGCTATAGGCCTAAAGTCATTTAGAACTTTTGGAGTACAATTTTTGGTGGCAGGGACAACAACAGCATCTTTCCACACTTTTGGCACAGTTTGCATTTCCAGAGACATATTAAAAATAAATTGGAAAATAGGACTCAGCTCTTTAGCACAATTGTTTTTAAGAGGCGACTGCAAACATTATCAGGGCCCTGACTTTTTGGTTTGAGGGCACAAAAAGATTTTTCTACCTCTTTTTGAGAAATAAAAAAGTGCTGACTGTCTTTCACTTTATGCTTTATTTCCTTAATCTCTGAACTGTGATCTGAGATATCAAACCTTGTGTAAAAAGTATTCAGAGCATTTGCAAATTCAACATCTGTCTGAAAGTTCTTCAACAAGGTGATGGATCTGGACTTGGGCTCCTGAAGCCCAGCTATCGTTTTCATACACGACCAAGCAGATCCAAGATTTTTATTTGCCATCTTTTCCTCTATTTTCCCTGCATAATTTCTCTTGGCCTTTTCCAGCACCATTTTCACTTCTTTAGTAGCATTGCGTAATTCCATGACTGACCCAGATCTATGAGCCTCTCTCTTAGATTGTAAACTGATTCTCACAGACTTTGTGACCCAGGGTTTGTTGTTAGGATATATTTTCACTTTTTTAGAAGGAATCAACATATCCCTACAATACACCACATAAGAACAGATCACATCAGCCAGTTCATCCAGGTTATCGCCACATGCTTCTTTAAATATGTCCCAATCAGTACATTCATAGCACTCCTGAAGGCAAAGCACTGCATCACTGTTCCAGTCCTTAATTTCTCTAGTGGAGACCTTCTCCCTCTTAAGCAGAGACTTATAGTAGGGCAACAGGTGCACAAATTAGTGATCCCCAGAGCCAAGAGGAGGCAAGGACACAGACTTATAAGCCTCCTTAACAGACCCGTAACAAAGATCGATAGTTTTATCCCGCCTGGTAGGGCAGGTAACGTACTGATACATATTGGGGAGAGTCTTATCCAAGGACACATGATTGAAGTCACCAAGCAAGAAGATTGGAGTGTCAGGTGAGTGAGACATTAGTTTCTGCACCACATCAAAGATGGCAGAACAGGCAGAGTTGGCATTAACTCTCGGATGTATGTAAACCACAGTGATGAAGAGCTGTGGAAATTCACGGGGCAGATAATAGGGGTGAAGTGACACTGAAAGAAGTTCTATGTCTAGCGTGCAGATGCGCTCTCTAACAGTTACAGACTTAGGGTTACAGTATCGCTCATTGATGTACAGACACACGCTACCCCCCTGAGATTTCCCCGTCACCTCTGCATCTCGGTCCAACCAGAAAGGAGCTCCAAAGCTGTCAATCCTCAGGTCAGCATTCCTGTCCCGATCCGTAAGCCACGTCTGTCAGTGCGATGATGCCACAGTTGCTGTAATCCTTTATATAGCGAGCACTGCTCTATAATTCATTCACTTTGTTCCGTATAGACTGCGAATTACCCAAAATAATAGGAGGCAGCGGAACTCGGCCAAGCCCTCATTTCTCCAGACGCAGATGCATGCCTCCTCTTTTTCCTCGCTTTCGTTTCCCACCTTTGCTTCCCACCGCGCCAGGTCGTAGTACCATCCTGGAAGTGTGCTCCGCAACCTCAGGTACTCCAAAACGCACTCCAAAGTTAAGCTGGAGCAATTCATTTCGGCTGTACTGCAGTCGGTAGCAACCGACTTTTCCTTGCAGTACAGCAAAAGCCAGACAAAACAAGAGAGTCCAAATACTTAATCGTATAGGGTGTTGTGTGGGCCGCTGAAGAGGAGGTACTGCTGGCCCACCACCACCAGAGGGCGCCCTGCCTGGAGTGCGGGCTCCAGGCACCAGAGGGCGCTGCCGCCTTATGGGAGTAGCCTGGGTGACAGCTGTCACCCATCACCAGACTCAGCTGTTCCACTCAGCACAGAGGTATATCAGGAGGACGGCGTCTCCACCTCAGTGCCGAGATATCGCCTTACGTTAGAGGTAACGTTCTCTGCATTAATATTCTGATTAACTGGCTAAAAGATTTGTTAAACCTTTGCAGGACAGCTGATTATTGTGAGCTAAATTGCTTGGAGAAGTACTCACCTTTCTGCAGTATTGACGTGAGGTGGAGTCAGCTTCTTCCCTCTCTGTGTACTGGGTGCAGCCGCATCCACACCTGTGTGTTTGTTCTCTTGCCAGCAGTACCGGATCCGACGAGCGGAGGCAGTGGCCACCTGGGAATTCGGGACTTGGCGGTTCCAGTATTTCCAGGGTTCGGTGGCAGGGGAAATCTGGGTGGTTCCGGCTCGACTCGGACGGACGTCTCCTACCTTCGAGCCTGCCCACACGACACCAGTGGAATTCGGTGTAAACCCAAATTGTCAATTGTTGTATTGGTTGTGCATTTTCACGACAGTAAAACTTGTTATTTACTTTCTCCATTGTCCGTTCATTGCGCCCCCTGTTGTGGGTCCGTGTTCCAACACTTTCACAACATAGGGTCCATTTTAGCTACACTTTGCACTGCGCACCTTATAAGCACTTAAGCAATAAAATAAGACTTTAAAAACACTAGACTTTAAAAGCGCTGCAAACGTTCACCCACTGCCAAGTCACAGCGTACGCGTGCGCCACCGGAAGTCAACTGGAAGTGAACTGTGCTATGACTGTCAATTTCCCTCGGTCTGGGATTCCATGCAAGCTCTCACTCTGTGGGGTAAGGATGATTCTGAGAAAGCTCAGAACTACACAGGAGGACCTGGTCAATGACCTGAAGAGAGCTGGGACCACAGTCACAAAGATTACATTAGTAACACATGATGCTGTCATGGTTTAAAATGCTGCAGGGCAGCAAGGTCCCCCTGCTCAAGCCAGCACATGTCCAAGCCCATTTGAAGTTCACCAGTGACCATCTGGATGATCCAGAGGAGGCATGGGAGAAGGTCATGTGGTCAGATGAGACCAGAATAGAGCTTTTTGGAATCAACTCCACTCACCCCAAGAAAACCATCCCAACCATGAAGCATGGGGGTGGAAACATCATACTCTGGGGGTGCTCTTCTGCAAAGGGGACAGGATGACTGCACTGTATTGAAGGGAGGATGAATGGGGTCATGTATTGTGAGATTTTGGCAAACAACCTCCTTCCCTCAGTAAGAGCATTGAAGATGGGTCATGGCTGGGTCTTCCAGCATGACAATGACCCCAAACACACAGCCAGGGCAACTATGGACTGGCTCCGTAAGAAGCATTTCAGGGTCCCGGAGTGGCCTGGCCAGTCTCCAGACCTGAACTCAATAGAAAATCTTTGGAGGGAGCTGAAACCCCAAACCTGAAAGATTTGGAGAAGTTCTGTATGGATGAGTGGACCAAAATCCCTGCTGCAGTGTGTGCAAACCTGGTGAAAAGCTACAGGAAACATTTGACCTTTGTAATTGCAAACAAAGGCTACTGTACCAAATATTAACATTGATTTTCACAGGTGTTCAAATACTTATTTGCAGCAGTAACATACAAATAAATTATTAAAAAAATCATACTGTGATTTCCAGATTTTTTTTTCTTTAGATTATGTCTCTCAGTGGACATGCACCTAAGATGAAAATTTCAGACCCTGCCATGATTTCTAAGAGGGAGAAGTCGCAAAATCACAGGGTGTTCAAATACTTATTTTCCTCATTGTACATGGATGGCCTTGGCTGGGGGGATTAACCCGTGATTGACTTGCACTCTGTTCACTGGGAGTCGCAGACACTACGATATCCCAGGATAGGAACCAGATTGATGGGCCTTAGAGCCGGTGTTGCAGACCAAACAGTCACCCACTAAAAATTGGTCCGCCCTGCCTTCAGTGTGCATGCGTTATCTGGGACCACAGCAGCTCATCTGAGACTGAGTCTCTACACCCAAAGCGATAAAAGGGAAAAATATGATTCAGATGACAAGGTAAAACCTCTTAAATCATTCTAAGGGCCCTGTCCCACTGGGGAGAGGATTAATTGCGCATGAATTGAGTATACAAATTGCGGGCGTTCATTGTCGTCCGCAACAAAAATGGCCAAAAATGACAAATGTCCCAGTATGAATTACGGATATATTAATAATATATAGCAAATATATGATGAACAATCATGGTTATATAACGCATGTAGTGAGGAAACTGATTCGACACATTGAGATTATCACGGCAGTATTATGGGTGTATTATGAATGCATCGCGCACGTGTTGCGCGTGCACGGCATCTGCATTGCGGTCATAAAAGAAGCGCACTTGGGCTGTCGGCATCACTATTCACACCAACAATACAACCTCTGGAGCATTTGCTGGACTTGAACAAGTTGATCAGAGTGTTGTCATGCGAGGGTTAACTGTTCATGAGTTTGGGGAGCGGGAGGGGGGAAGCCGCCCGGGGTGTGAGATGTGTTTTTTTTTTTTTTTTTGAGAGTGTCACAGAAAACTGACTTCAGCGTGAGTTGTGGCTAAACAGCAACTCTTCCTTTTGTTGGTGTTAAATAAAAGTCCTGGATTGCAGCAGCTATTACGTCTTTGTAGATTTACACAGCTGGACCAGCACTGACTGACAGGTATGTCGCTTTCTGCCACACTTTGGGTTTACGTGACGTGTTTATGCATTCACAGATTGTCCGCAAAGCAGATGTAATAAAAACTCTTTATTCGTGGCCAATTTGTATGCATTCACTACAACATATTTTAGTTTGTGATGTGGACATGATGGGCACGATATATATCTGTTTTACACACTGTCCCGGTCCGCTGCCAACCCGCAAATCCCCATCAGTTGCGGATATCAGTGGTTAACGGCAGATATACAGCGCACAGAGTGAGTATGTATTGTGTATGAACTGAGTATGTAAGGCGGATATTATCCGCATTCAGATTTTTAAACAGCTCAAAAATCCTGGCTGCGGACATGCATGCCTCTGCGGATGATCACGGGCGTGTTCGGATGACGGCCAATTCATACCTGCATGTTACGCGGATATTGCGGATGTTTGGTGAATATGTGCCAATTTTGTGCGCAATCCATACGCAAATCTTCCTAAACGCCAGTGGGACAGGGCCCTAAAGTCAGTTTTAAGCAGAAACGAGGCAGTTTTTAGCAAAAACGAGGCGATAATCTGTGACTTGCTGCTGATGCTTTGAAATGACAGAGGCGCAGCAGCAGCTCCTCTGGCTGCTGTGCTGTGATCGCTTCCTCTGTCTTTTATTATCAAATAATGCTGAATTTATGTGGAAATTATTGTTGCTTCAGATATCGCTGTTGCTGAGATAGATGATGAGTGGAGTGCAGTTTTAAGCAGAAACAAAGCGATAATCGGTGAACCGTGGCTGACGCACAGAAATGACGCATTGTGCAGTGAAGGCAGACGTACCGATTTTAGGGGGGAACTGTTCTGTCAGTGACACCGGTGTTACTTCCTCATGTATAATTTTGACAGTTTTAATTTGCAAAAAAGTAAAATCAATCAAAACTTCTTTTTTTTTTGCAGTCATACTTGGGACAGAACAGATCAATAATTGCAAACCCAACATCACAGTGACATTCATGGCCATAGAAAGTGTATGCAAACCTATGACTAAAACTGTATAACTGTTTCCAAATTAGTCCCATTAAATCACGACTGAATGATCCAGGAAAATTCAATCACAAATAATACACCTGTGACGCTACTGGATTTTTTTTTTTTAAACTAGTGGAGCATCGCAAATTGGAGAGGTGGAACTTGATTAAGACTCAGAGGGGAACAAAACATGTCATAGGCAACTTATTAAATTGGTGCACAGTCATTTCCAGAGTGATTCAATCCCCAGATGTGTCCCCGGTGAGCTGCACAAAGACACTCCACAGCCAATATGTAAGGAAGTGAATCCACAGCAGGTTAATACTGGGTTACAATATTACATTTTCTGCAGAAATGGTATATTTTTGACAGGTTTCAACATCTATCAGAGTAAATCTGCAAAATGTAAATGCTTGGGTATCCGGTCATGGCAAAATACTAAAATGGATGTAGCCACCTGGGCTCATGTTTCCCATTTGAGGGCTAATTGGCTCAGAGTATGTCTGAGTAAGTGGGAAAGTGGCAGTTATTTAAATATAGGCTGTGTGGCTTCCATCTTTGCTGACAGAAAAATGTCTGCAAAAGACAGCAGGTGAAAAAGACAATGTCAGAAATGGAGATATAGTGCAAGAAGGTGTGGATGCAACTAGAGAGAGGGAGCGGTATTGTCTTTTTCCCAGACAGAAAATGATGACTGAGGGGGATTTAAGTAATGGCAATAAGACACTGTGCTAGTCTGAAGAAATCACCTGCAATCAGCCTATCTGTCAGCAAAAAAAAGAGGGGGGGGGGAAAAAAGAGTACCCTGGAGACAGTTGCATTTCTTCAGCTGAGGTGAGAATCGTGATGAAAAGTGAGATGTCAGTGAAAAACTCAATTACCGTACATTCAATCCATGCAGAGGTCAAGGGAAGCCAGGCAGGAAAGAGATTCTATGCAAAACTTGAATAATTTGCTCTAGTCGTCTTTGTCAAGTAGAAAACAACTTTGAGCTGAGAGTAGGGATGGGTATTGATAAGGTTTTATCGATATCGATGCCATTATCAATTCTGCTTATCGATCTGATTCCTTATCAATTCCCTTATCGATACCTCGTGAATTTTGTACTAAAAGTAGGCTTTACAGGTTTTCTATGTATTTCCTTGAGTCTTAAAGTAAATAAATATGAAATTAGTCACTGTATCCTTGATCTCTGGATATAAATAAAAATAAACAAAACTGTTTCGTTTTGAAGTTATTCAGACTGGATTCTATCATTCTATCTTGACTTGTCAGACAGCCGCGCAACATTAGGAGCTGTGTGAACAGAATGGAGGACGATTCTCGTTTCTTTCTCGCAACGAGACAGGAGTCCCAGTTAGTAACTTTAATCCGCACAAAAGTGAATCACGACTCATATTCAGGGATGAAAGTGGTGAAAAACAAAAAAAGCTGAATGCCAAAATTACCCCCCAACACCACCCGCACGAAAATGTTTAAATTCTAGAAGCTCTGAAATGCAATCTGGGACTATTCCAGACAATAAACTGAGTGAGTACAGCATCCATTTAGGTGAGAAAAAAAAATACAACTTTCCTTATTCAAATTCATTCCAGTAGTATTCTGCTCTTACTAGGATGCAGCAGTTTTCTAGTTTGGCAGAAAGTTCTGGAGGAAATCACTGAAGAACTGAAAATCTGGTTTGGCTGAAACCAACTGTCATTAAACTTAAATAAGACAGGGATGAAATGGAGGTGTAAGAGTCACTAGGTGTTCACAGGAAACATTTATTTCTGTATGTATTTATATTAATAATCATTAGATTATTAATATATAAGCAAAAATAAATTTAAGGAATATTACAATTTGAAAACAAATGCACCCGAACGTGAAGACGGCTGCAATTGCTAAATGCTAACTTTTAACATTGAAAATGCCATAGACACGCTAACGCGTTAGCATCGCTCCCGTTTTTAAGTTATAAAATACATCTATCAACTGTTTCAGAAGACCATAACAGGTCCGTTTAACATAGAAAAGGTAAATAATACTCACAAACGTATGCTCTTTAGGGTTTTTGCGGGGGAAAATTAAGCGAAAGAAAGAAAGAAACGAAGCAATCGACCGAAGCATTGCTTCAATCTGCGTACCACGCTTTGATTGGTTCAAAGTTCAAAGCAAAACCGCGCTGCAGAAAAGTTGATTACGGACCCGCTGCAGGGCCTGTAATCAATGTAGAGAAATGATCATTTTCCTGACAAACACCCGCCAAAACAACGGCCACTCTGAAGGACCAATAACAGAATCGTTAAGCACAAAGCTTATTGATGTCGGTGGATCGAATCATTTCTTAACGATACCCGAAAGGAACCGGTTCTCGATACCCGTCCCTAGCTGAGAGGTTTCATTTTAAAGTGTTTGGATGCTTCGTGAAAAAGAAAACAGCTGGATGAGACAGATAAACTAGATTTGAAGCCTCAGTGGAATTAGTTCACTGAGCCTTCAAGAAACCAAAATGGACCACTCTATCTTTCGTCTCAACACTTAAAATGTGATATTTCGTACAATAACATATGAATCGTAGCATTAATGTAACCTTAGTTTGTAGAAATTGCACAACAGGTGGTTCCTCCATCTATCCAGCACATTGCAAAACCTGGTTAATTAGCGCAACTTAACTACTTCGGTTATTCTTTCATTTTCTATTGGGCGAGAGGCATGAAACACCCTGGACAGGATGCTAGTCCATGTCTATCATAGTGCCATATAGTGACAGTTACACACACTCCTACGATCAGTTTAAAGTTTCCAATTTACCTAACCTGCATGTTAGGAAGAATTGGCATTTATCATCAGCTGATATAACCACATGGGCAAGGGGTTACTTTGGGAAGCATTTGTCAAACACTACAATAAGGAATTACATTCACAAATACATCTTAAAACTTTTCTGTACAAAAAAAGTAGCCCGACGTTAACCTTGTCCAGAAGCAGTATTGACTTCTCTGGGCTTGAAGGCATCTACATTGTGAAATTACACAGTAGACATGTGTATTGTGCTCAGAGAAATCAGTATTCCACAACTTTCTTTGGAAGAAATGGATGCTATGTCCATGTCCAGACCAAAGACAAAAAGTTCTTGTTATCAGCAACAAGTCTAAAAACTAGGGTCTGTCATGGCATGAGGTTGTGGCAGCGCCCTTGGCAGGCCATTTATATTTCTGTGATGGCAGCATTCATGTGTACACTCAGATTTTAGAGCAGCATATGCTGCCTTCAAGATGACATCTTTTCTAGGGACGTCCATGCATTTTCAACAAGACAAAACAAAAGGGCACTCTGTACGCATTACAAAGGCATAGCTATGAAAGAAGAGGATATGGGTACTGGAATGGGCTGTGCGTAGTCCCAACTTATCCCCAATAAAGAATTTGTTGAGTACTTTAAAATGAAAAATGCAGCAATGATGACTTTGTATACAGTCGCACATCTTAAGACATGTTTGCATTCAGAATGGGACAAAATGACACCTGAAACATTTTATCGCTCTGTATCTCCACTGCCATGTCATGGAAAGCCGAGCGGAGGCTTCGCGCGTCATGATGGATTCGCTACTGGAGCGAGACAAAACCACCTCCGTTTTGGTCTCACAGGATGGCTTTGAGATGGCGTTCAGACAGCTGTCGGTGGTTTTTCCATCGAGTGATTATCCGAGAAATTGTGGATGTGCCTGGACATGCCAGAACATGTCCCGTGAGGCTTCATCACGGCGTTGCTTTGCACCATGCGGCACCGCCGTTACGCGCAAAGCCTCCGCTCCTCTTTCCATGACAAAAACTCCTGTAACAGTGGAATGTGCCGTTCATTTCCAAACTGGACGCTGTGTTTTATCCGGGACATCATCTGACTAGCACAGGAATTGTGAAAAGACGTGGACATCAGCACTTTTTCGGCACATTGAGACAGATGTGCGGAGGAATTCCGCGCGTCACGGTGGTGCCGCATGGCGCAAAGCAACGCAATGATGAAGCCTCACGGGACATGTTCTGGCATGTCCAGGCACATCCACAATTTCTCGGATAATCACTCGATGGAAAAACCACCGACAGCTGTCTGAACGCCATCTCAAAGCCATCCTGTGAGACCAAAACGGAGGTGGTTTTGTCTCGCTCCAGTAGCGAATCTATCGTGACACGCGAAGTCTCCGCTCGGCTTTTCATGACAAAATCTCTTGTTAAAAGTGAAATCTGCCGGAAAATGGTTGATGTCCAGCTCTTGTGATAACCAGAGAAATGGCACACGATGGTCACGGATCCAGACAGCCATCCGTTTAGAAATGAAATGGTCGTTCAGCCTGTCAATGGCAGCTTCGGAGAGCGCCCCACAGCCACTGGGGGCCGTCCTTAAAGTGACAGTAACGCTCCTTATTCTCTACGAAGCCCGTAACATTTTCAACGAAAGCCAGATAAATTTTTCTAATGGTTTCCAGCTGCCAGTCTCTAACAGTTTATGAAAAAATTCTGATGGAAAAAAAGCCCAAATCATTCCGCCATTTCCTGGCAATGAAAATCCGACGATTCAAATCCATATGGTTTTTGAAAAAAAATAATAAGGTTGGATACTTTTCTAATAGACCTCGTATGTATGTTATCAGGCTGGATGGTCAGGAATTGTTGGACACAAATGCACAGCTCAAACAAGCAGCTCTGGTTGTAAAAAGTCTTTACTCGAGTGGATAGCAGAGGTTGGTCGGTACAGTAGGCAGTCCAGAAAAAACAGCAGTACAAAAATCATTAAGCTTAAGATGTGTTCGTTACAACAAGCTGGAGGTCAGGAACACACAAGGAGTCAGGCAAGACTATGGAGCACAGGTACAGAGCTGGAATTATGTAACCCCAGGTGATGAGCTACAAATCAAGAACAGGTGTGCATGGAAAGCACCAGAACAAGGGTGTGGCCAGAGAGAAGGAATCACACACTACCAAGAACCAAAAGAAAGACAAGAGAGATAGAGACAGACAGACCCAAGCAGAAAAACCCAGCAAGAGAATAAACATACAAAAACCAATTAATAAGAAAAATAACAAACAGATCAGAGAAAAGAAATAAAAACACATCAACAGACAAACTCAAACCTTGACATATGTATGTAACAAATAAAATGAAGTTGACCAAACAAAACATGAAATATCTTGGGTTCATACTTTTTTGTTTTGTTTTCTTGTTATTTAGGGTTATAAAAATCAACTCACACATAATCAAGTACACCTCCTTTGTGAGGTAATAACAGAACAATCACCTCTTGCTCACACGACAAACTGACAATTTAAACAGGAGATCACTTTGATTTTGCAAAGAATCCACATTGAAATTGTAAACGTGCACGCTAAGACCAATAGCTTATTGCGGAGTCAGTGATGCACTTTCTTCCATTTTGGTTAGACTTTTTGCATTGAAAGATGAACAGTTTCTGCGAGTCAGACAAAGACTTGCTGGACAGAGAGGAACTAGATAGTTTTCTGCTTGTTTTGAAGGTTGATCCCTCCTCCACAATCAGAGTGAAGCCTGGATTTCTGAATGTGCCGCAGCATCTCTCCTCACACCTGCCTGATGCTGTCAGTCTGACTGCTGGCTGAGCCGCTGCTGTTGTGACGGTATCACCCACTTCATATGCAAATCTATTCCTCCACTTTATGCTACAGATTCACTTGCCCACACTGCTTTCCCTCTTTCAATCAAAACCACTTCTTAAAATCCCTCCATCAGTCCCATTTGTTCCCTGTTCTGCATTTTTCCCACTTACCGTCGTCACCCGTTCCCGCCCTCCTTCATGCTCTGCTGCATCTGGACCATGAGTGGCCGGAGAGAAGAAAGTACACTTTGATGTTCTGTAATTGTGACTGACCCTGTGTCATCAGAGTTTTTGTACCCAAACACACTTTGATGTGAGCCAGGTTTACTTTGAGGGTATTTTCTCGGTGTGAGTCCATGCTCATGCTGAGATCTTAAATCTCAGCCTCTTTGACTCCTCCAAAGACCAGTGATGACCCTGGGTTAAGACATTTTATTTAGGTCAAAACAAAATAAAATCTAAAGATACTGTAGTTGAAAGGTGAAGCCTGTCATCTCTGTACGCAGGTGCAGCAGAAGTGTCACAACACGCGATCTTCCATTGCACCATTCTATGCACCATATTTCCCGGCATATACGAGGTCTGTCCATAAAGTATAGGTCCTTTTTATTTTTACAAAAACTATATGGATTTCATTCATATGTTTTTACGTCAGACATGATTGAACCCTCGTGCGCATGCGTGAGTTTTTCCACGCCTGTCGGTGACGTCATTCGCCTGTGAGCACTCCTTGTGGGAGGAGTCGTCCAGCCCCTCGTCGGAATTCCTTTGTCTGAGAAGTTGCTGAGAGACTGGCGCTTTGTTTGATCAAAATTTTTTCTAAACCTGTGAGACACATCGAAGTGGACACGGTTCGAAAAATTAAGCTGGTTTTCGGTGAAAATTTTAACGGCTGATGAGAGATTTTGAGGTGATACTGTCGCTTTAAGGACTTCCCACGGAGCGAGACGTCGTGCAGCGCTCCCAGGCGCCGTCGTCAGCCTGTTTCAAGCTGAAAACCTCCACATTTCAGGCTCTATTGATCCAGGATGTCGTGAGAGAACAGAGAAGTTTCAGAAGAAGTCGGTTTCAGGATTTTATCCGGATATTCCACTGTTAAAGGAGATTTTTTTAATGAAAGACGTGCGGGCGGATTGCAGCGTCGGCTCGCAGCCGCCGCGACGCTCCACCACAGGAAAAACACCTCTGTTGGAAGCCTTAAGGACAAGTTGGAACATGTCCAGCTGTTAAACAATTTCTCATATACTCACTCCACTGAAAGCCATCAAAAGCCGCCTGGATTTTACAAATGGTTATCAACACGGTGGTGTTTTTCCTGTGCTGCTGCACCGCGCCGGCTGCGTCCCGACGCACGGACCCGTCCGCACATCTTTCATTAAAAAAACCTCCTTTAACAGTGGAATATCCGGAAAAAATCCTGAAACCGACTTCTTCTGTAACTTCTCTGTTCTCTCACGATGTCCTGGATCAATAGAGACTGAAATGTGGAGGTTTTCAGCTTGAAACAGGCTGACGACGGCGCCTGGGAGTGCTGCACGACGTCTCGCTCCATGGGAAGTCCTTAAAGCGACAGTATCACCTCAAAATCTCTCATCAGCCGTTAAAATTTTCACCGAAAACCAGCTTAATTTTTCGAACCGTGTCCACTTCGATGTGTCTCACAGGTTTAGAAAAAATTTGATCAAACAAAGCGCCAGTCTCTCAGCAACTTCTCAGACAAAGGAATTCCGACGAGGGGCTGGACGACTCCTCCCACAAGGAGTGCTCACAGGCGAATGACGTCACCGACAGGCGTGGAAAAACTCACGCATGCGCACGAGGGTTCAAGCATGTCTGACGTAAAAACATATGAATGAAATCCATATAGTTTTTGAAAAAAATAAAAAGGACCTATACTTTATGGACAGCCCTCGTACATTGTGGGTTTTTTGCCTATCTTGGGAATCCCTGTAACTTATACTCCAGTGCAACTTATGCCAAAAACAATCACACATGCTTTATTAATGATAATACGAGCAAAGTGACATGTAGCAGCACGAAGCTCGCTCATGGTACAGGAAGTCCCAAACAGGAAGTACCAAATTTCGAGTACACAGTGAAACAGGAAATGTCAAATGTTCAACACTTCCTGGATAGACAGTTCCTGGATTGACAGACAAGATCTTGTGGGAACTCTGTGTCAAGTCCACAGTGAAACAGGAAATGTCAAATGTTCAACACTTCCTGGATCAACACTTCCTGGATTGACAGACAAGATCTCATGGGAACTCTGTGGCAAGTTCACACTGAAACAGGAAGTGCCAAATCTTGAGTCCACAGCGAAACAGGGAATGTCAAATGTTGAACACTTCCTGGATTCTATGAGACAAGATCTCGTGGAATCTTGCAGGAACTCAGTGGCAAGTTCACACTGAAACAGGAAGTGCCAAATGTTGAACACTTCCTGACATGGGTGGAGCTAGAGCAGAGGCCAGAGTTGCGCTGGACTCCCCTGAAATCTGATTGGACACAGATGATTGACATGTCACAGCACATGCAAAAAAAGAGCTGCATTTTGAAATCGGTGACATTATATATTGACTGCTAGGTCCCTCCAGTCCAGTTGTTGGGGATGTGTAAAACAAGAAGTTCTAATCCACCTTATTAGAAGAAGAAAAATCTTTGACCCAGATTTGAACCTGAATACATCGTCTGAACTGTGGACTCCTTATGACACCACAGTTATATCGGTGAGTAAACAATCGTATTTTATTCCACAAATGAGGTCCAAAAAAAGTTGCAATTCTCCTTTATTTTGGGTTGCCTTATACAGTGTTTCTTCTGTGATTTTAATGAATGAAACGAGGCAGCAGCTGATTCATGCTGTGTTTGCTTATATGAGCTATAATGTGAAGACGCTCAGGCTGAAAGAAATACAGGTAATTTACTCCTCCTCTGTTCTATATACAACCTGTGTAACCTTTTAATTTTGCTCTCTGAAGGACACGCCAGTGACACAACTTTAGATAAACAAATCTAAAATTATCTTTAAACTCAAACTGAAAGCAAATCTCTACAACTTGACATAAATTAATTAATAATACAAAATCCAGCTTCCTGATGAAGTGGTGTAGAGGAGGATTTTCTTAAAAAGAAGGTCCTGATAGTTCAGCTACAATTTGCCAGACAAGTAGATCTGAAATGAAAGCCTAAATTTGATGTTTTGGTGAAAGAAATTTTTTGTATTTCTTCATAATTGATGTAAATAAAGTCCAAGACATATTCAGAAAAATGCTTAAAAAGGTGGGGGGCCTGGGTGGGCTCTGCTGAAAGGTTTTAGCCATGCTAATGCTCCCTTGAAGCATTTGCTCAAAAAAGTCTGAAGGACCAAATGACATGGTGAGATGCTGAGGAGCTTCACTCGTTCATGTCCACGACATATACATATTATGAGCGAAGCACTGCGAATCTCGCTCATAGTACAATGAGTCCCAAACACGAAATGCCAAAAATTTTGAGTCCACAGTGAGGCAGGAAATGTCAAATGTTGAACACTTCCTGGATCGACACTTCCTGGATTGACAATTTCGAGGGTATTCAGTGGCAAGTTGAGACTGAAACAGGAAGTGCCAAATTTTGAGGCCACAGTGAAACAGGAAATGTCAAAAGTTGAATACTTCCTGGATTGACAGTATAGAAGATATCATGGGCTCTCATGAGAATTCAGTGGCAAGTTGAGACTGGAACACAGTGAAACAGGAAATGTCAAATGTGTTTAACTTTGGATTTTTTTTTTTAACTCCCCCCTAGTTTTGATCTGTTTTTTTTTTTTTGTTTTGTTTTGGGTTTTTTTTATTAACCTGTTCTTTGGTATGTTTTTACTGTTGTATTTAATCCTCTGTAAGGTCTCTGTGTAACTTTTTGTTTGCCTCATTAAAAAAGTCAAATGTTGAACACTTCCTGGATTGACACTTCCTGGTTTGACAATAAACGAGATCTTGTGGGATCTCAGTGGCAAGCTGAGACTGAAACAGGACTTGTCAAATGTTGAACACTTCCTGGCATGGGTGTAGCTGGGTTGCACTGGACTCCCCTGAAATCTGATTGCATCATTTGGGGCCACAGCAGCTCGTCTGAGTCTGACTCTCTTCATCCAAAGCGATCAAAGGTAATAATGCGATTATTAACCATCAGATGACAAGGTAAAACCTCTTAAATCATTCTAAAGTCAGTTTTAAGCAGAAACAAGACAAAACTCTGATGCTTTGAATTGACCGACACGCAGTGAACGCATCAGATAGCAGCTTGTGTAGCCGCTGTGCTCTGCTCACTTCATCCATCTTTTATGATGAAATAATGCTGAATTTATGTGGAAATGATTGTTGTACAAAAGCTTCAGATATCTGTCGTTGAGATAGATGATGACTGGAGTGCAGTTTGAAACAAACGAGGTTATAATCTATGAACCGCGGCTAAGGATGCATGCGCAGTGAAGGAAGGGGCAGGGTGGACCAAGTTTTAGGGGGGACCGTTCGGTTGGCGACACTGTCATTGTGCAGCGGTTACCTTTTGACCATGGTGGGATTTTTAAAGATGTTCAAATGTGTTAACTAGAAGCAGAGTGCAAACCTCCGCCAAGGCCATGGGGTCACTAACACCATAACATCTACACACCGTGGAATCATTGAACCTAAAAAAGTCTAACAATGATGTTTGCTCAGTAGAAAAAAGTTTAATCTGCTGTGACTGGATAGCATGTATCCTTAGTGCTTGGCATCACAGTTTATTGCAACTTGCACCTTTTCCTGAAGCTACTGTCATCTGAGCACTGATATTGATATTGCATGTGCTTATAGACAAAAACAAATAAGAGACAAAATTACATTTATTATTCAACTAAACTGCAAATATATGAATTTTTTAACATTTATGAAACACTTCTCTAAACAAGGCCATAGGGTCACTGACCCTAAAGAGATTCCCTCCTTGGCACAGTGATCTATTTCTTTTTGTCTCTTTCTCTACAATTGTATATAATAATCATTAGATTATTAATATATAAACAAAAATAAATGTAAGAAATATTACAGTTTGAAAACAAATGCACCCGAACGTGATGACAGCTGCAACTGCTTAATGCTAACTTTTAACATTGAAAATGCCATAGACATGCTAACGCGTTAGCATCGGGATCTGGATTGTGAGCCGGATCACCACTAAAATTTAATCACTTGTTCCTCTTGTCATTTCCAACCACTCCACAAAATTTCATCAAAATCCGTTCAAAACTTTTTGAGTTATCCTGCTGACAAACAGACAGACAAACAAACAAATGCGACTGAAAACATAACCTCCTTGGCGGAGGTAAATATATGAAGGTGGGGTCTGAAATTGCTCAGACAAGGTCAAATTTGTCCAAGGTCAATCATTAGGACCAAGATCACTGGGGTCAAAAGAGAGGTCAAATTGGCCAAAGTTTAATCACTGGGGCAAAGGTCATGATCTACTCCTCCCAGGTCCCTTTACTGATTTCTACAAAACATGGTATGTCACTATGTATGTAGGACAACCCCAAAAATGCCCTCAAACAATTTACTTTAGAAAAGGTCAAGGGCAAGGAGTTTGATTTTCAACCAGATATGAACCAAATTGGGCATCTGGATTCCACAACTGTCCAGAGGTCAATCATTTGGGTGAAGGTCAAGATCACTGAGGTCAAATATCAGATTACCATACTCCTTACTGTCTTCATGAATATGGCTGCTATTACTGAATAAAATAGCTGCTATGCTGTTTCTCATTGAAGGAAACGACAGTATATTGGCAACATCGCATTATATGATTGACACTAACGAAGAAGGAGTTCATCATGATGGAATGTCAGCTTTATGAAGAAGTGCAAAGTTAACAGGCCCGTGGCTGGGTGCAGTCTCAGCTGCAGTGCAAATTTATATCTGTTGCACAACTAATGGTGGGAATATAAAAGGACTGACGTTTGCCTGTTCCACACCGTGGGGTATTTTTGGGCAAAGCTCCATGATGACAAAGTCAGATGTTAAATGAGAGTTTTGTGGTGACGTGTGGTTGCTGAGAGAGGTCTGAACAGTGACACCTCATTAAATGGCAACCAAAATACTCCAGCAGATTACACTAAGTAATTCTGTTGGGAGTTCACACACACATACAGTGTGGTGCGTGAACATGTATGAAAACGTGCAGATGGATGTCACTTCCTGTCAAATCCGTGTGTAATTGCTGAGAGCACAGAAAAGGATTGGCCTGTTTGGTGTCACGCTGTCTTTGCCCAACTCGTCTTCTACTTTATATGAGATGGACATGGACACATTTACATCAAAAGTCATATGAGGAGTTGTAAAAGTGATTTCAGATCCGATTCCTTGTGAATACGATGTTATACAAATAATTATATCATTTTGTTGAAGATACCATTCAACAAAATGGTATGTTCCAGCTTTCACCTCATTAAATATTTGTTCCATTGAAAGACTGTAAAAACATCCGTGATTTGTTTTATATAATGGCTAAAATAGATTCTTGTCATTTTAGAGTACATTATATTAATTTACAAACAGAAAGGGGACTTACATTTTGGTACCGCCTCTGTGCAGCAAAAAAAATCAGAAATTAATCCAGTTTTGGTGCATCACTGCTGCTTTGACATCAATCCAACACAAACTTTAAACAGGAGTCCAAAATAATTCTGACAATGACGTGTGCCATGCCGTGCATCAAATCATCGTCCATCAGCAAAAGAAATTCTGCCGTGTTTGTTTTAAAGCTAAGTGCTGCCCGTGTGTGTGTGAGCTTGCGCGCGGAGCAAGAAGGTGCTTGTGTGCATGTGTACTACAAAAAAAAAAAAAAAAAAGACTGTGTATTTCCTTAGTGCAGCGAAAAAAAGTAACATCAGACGGCTTACAGTGCAGTGGATCTGTTGTGCACGTTGTGTGCATGTGTATGTGCACGCGCAGGTGTGTGTGGCTGTAGGTGTGTGTGTGTTTTTTCTGACTGTGTGTGAAGAAATACCCACAGAGTAAGTCAGACCAGACAGTGTGCTAGTGGTTCCCTTAATTCTGTTTTTCCTGACTGTGTGTGAAGAAGTACCCACAGAATGAGTCAGACCAGACAGTGTGCTTGTTATGACCCCACATGGATCCAAGTTCTTAAGTCCCCAAAATGGAGGTCCTTGTCAGGTCTGGACCTCTACTTTGTCTAAATGGATTTTTGAATTGAGATTTGTGTTCACTGTCATTACATGATGCTACCTGATTTTTTTTTTCAGAGCTCAACAACAAGTAGAAAAGGTGGGCCCCAGAAAGCATAGTCCTGTCTTGCGTCCTCAGAATGTACCAAAGACAAGGCTGTAGGTGTGTTGCATTTGTGTGTGCAGAGTGCAATGGTACAAAATGAATGGAAGCAAATTTGCACTCTAAATGGAACCAAATTGCACTCTATATGCAATGCAACACAAATGGGATGAATCATCCATGTCATGTGACATACAAAGCACCAATCAAATGACAAGGATCTACTCAGCCATTATATAAAATCACTGTGATTAACACACGGCCATGTGCTGCTGATCACCTTATGTGCCAGTGGTAGTGAAGAGTATTGTAGTCAGTCGTGTCAGCCTGCGGACAAAATAAGTCCGAAATATGTGAGCAGAGTTTCATCAAATTTGGTAGGAATATTCCTGACAGAGCTCAAAGGTAAATACTTACCTACTCGAGACTAGTGCTATCAGGACAGTACACCATGCCCCTAACTTGCCTGACATGGCAAGTACATTTTCAAGCTCATTTAGAACAAAATCTGGGCAAAAGTCAACATATTTCAGTGATGTTCCTGGTGGTTTTTAGGATAAATGAAGCCCAGTTCTCTAAATACGTGGATGTTTCCTCTCGCTTCATCTCATACAGTTGTGCTCAAAAGTTTACATACCCTGGCAGAATAGTTGATATTTTTTGGCCATTTTTCAGAGAATATGAAAGATAACACAAAACTTTTTTTTTTCACTCATGGTTAGTGGTTGGGTGAAGCCATTTATTGTCAAACAACTGTGTTTACTCTTTTTACATCATAATTACAACAGAAACTACCCAAATGACTCTGATCAAAAATTGACATATCCCTGTTCTTATTACTGTGTATTGCTCCCTTTAACATCAATGACAGCTTGGAGTCTTTTGTGGTGGTTGTGGACGAGGCTCTCTGATGGTGAAGCTGCCACTGAATATGTCTTTGACTTTATTTACAACAATTACAAAGAAATACAAACAGTATGGCACTCTATGGTAAATCTGCATGGAGTAGACAGTTCTCAAAAACTGAGTGACTGTGCAAGGAGAAGAGTGAGGAAAGCCACCAAGACACCCAGACAACCCAGAAGAAGCTATAGTCTTATGTGGCTGTGATTGGTGAAAAAGCTTGCACTGTGTGCACAGTGCATGCTTTGCAGTGCATTACACATCGCTTTGCATTAAATATTCCATTCACAGAAAACATCAACAGTGCATGTCAGTCTCGCTGTATCATAGCGCAGTACTGCTGCAGTAATAACAGGCTGTGCACCCGCATTGAAAACTTTAGAAAAATATATTTTACATTCCCGTCCTTCAAATACGTATGCACTCTGTGTTTCTGATGGATGCCATGTGATGTAACTTCTTACCAGAGACAGGGTGAGAGGAAGGAATCAGGGTAGGAAGGAATCAGAGTAGAGCTGCTGCTTTTTCTCAACAAAAGCAGCCAGCTGAAGTGGTTCAGCACGTGGTGAGGATGACCCCTAATTGTCTCCTTTAGGAAATCCTCTACCCATGTCCAACTGGGAGGAGACCCCAGGGAACACCCAGGACATGTTGGAGAGATTCTATTTTCCAGATTGCTTGGAAACATCTGGGGATCCCCCAAGAGAAGTTAGAGGACTTGGCCAGGTATAGGGAAGTGTGGGATGACCTGCTTTAACTACAGTCACCATGACCACAGTAACTGGTGGAAAATGAATGAATGTCACTATTCAAAGTTAATTAAATCATACAGCAACAACGGGACAGTTAAAGCATGGAGAGGACCTCATTAAATCATTTTGTCATATCAGAATAACTCATGATCAACAAAATATGTGTAGAGCAGGTACCTGAGTGGGTAAGGAGCTGCCCTGCCAATATCTAGACCTGGGTTCAAATCCCACTCATGCTATTTGTGCCCTGGTGACAAGACACTTAATCTATATTGTCTCAACCCATCCAGCTAAAAAAATAGGTACCTTCCTCAGGTGGGGAAGTAACCTGCACTGGACTGGTATGGGCAATTCTGTGTTGTAGAAGCTCATATAGGCCAAAGTTTTGTTTGTTTTTTCTAGAAACTGGGGAGAATAGTGTTTGAAATTGTAAGAGCAAATATTCACATGTGCAGAAAGAAAGTAATTTCAATAATAATGATGTGGCGAAGGTTAGCTATACCATGTCAAAGCAGGTTTAGATTTTCATGTTTTTCTCTCATCAAAATGTGAATGATTTGGGCTCATTTTCTATCTATTGCATGAATTGATTTTTCATCCTCTGCATAAGCTTTGTAATGCCACTATTCGCACTGACAAGGGAACACAAGCAGAAATTGGCTTGTTCAGAATGCAATGTCCAAAATCCCTTTCATTTAAATTACTTTTCTGGCTGTCAGTCACGAGAGTCACAACAAAGTGCTGTTGAAAATTCTGTGTATGTTTCAAGGTGCAAATTTGTTTTTATAACTTTAAATATAGAGTGACATACTGTAACGTCAGTCACGTAACATCAGTCACACATAATTATGTAACCATTTAGTTTATGCCTTTGATTTGTAACATGGCAAGGTGCAGCAGAATGGCAGTTGCTTGCAACCTTATATCCTAGAATAAAGAGTTGTTAACCCTGTATAGTTTGAAGACAAATTTGCAATAAAGTTTATGAATTTTCTTAATGGCTGTTTTTTGTAATGTCAGTCATGTCCTTAGTACTGAGTACCACCAACTTGTGTTAAGCACCAACAAAGTTATGAGGTAGACCTTATGCCTTCCACAAGATAAGAACACTCAGGAGCTGTAAGTTTTAAGTCCTGGTCAATTCAACAGGCCTGCTTCCTCTCTGAACAACGTCAGCGTCAGCCACCGTGGAATTGCCCACATGCTGTTCACTAGAGAGTTGTAGACTCTATCACTTGATGCTACAGAATCCAGAGATGAGCATCAACATCAACATGCCAATATAAGACGGACTTACCTATGTAAAGACAAGAAAACCTTTCTTTCTGAAATACCTATGGGGAAAGTATGAGCTTGCATAGAGGCTGAACATAAGAAACAACTTGTAATAAGTTGCAGTTTTATTTGGGGTCAGTGTGATCCTGGTGATTTTCAGACTCTGCGTGGTTCTCATCTGTTGATATGGCCGCAGGCAACAATCTATGTTGAGAGACGCTTTACACTGTGCCAGCACAGAGGGGTCGGGGTCACCTTTAAACAGATGTTATGCCTGACTGCGGGATGCAGGTCACCATTAAGCAGATGTTGCAGACCAGGAGGGATCAGCCTGTCACAGCCTCGATGAGCTGACTAAATACTGCCGTCTCTGTCGAGAGACCTCCTGCTTCCAAGCCAGTGCTTATGCTGTTGCCATGGTGTTTGAAAGAATTTTTTCCTGATACAACACATTGTGGGAAAGCGCATTAGCATCCTAAGCAACTGTCATTAAAGAACTGTCACTGATTATTGTTAGGAAGATAAATATCTGCATTTTCTCCTGCATTTTCTCCTCCTTTTCCTGTGAAAAATATTGATGTCTTGTTCTTTTTTAATTCCAAGAGAAATGAGTTACTTAAAATATGAAGCACATGGCGCACAAACTTGGCACACCCGTCACTTCAGGACTGAGCAGCAAAGTAGTTACAGCACATACACATGATAAATCTGTTGTTATTATCTGGCAAACCAAGTGATTGCAATTTAGATTCAGCCAGACATTTTTTTTAATTACTACTCATTTAGCAGAAAATTAAATGCATTTTCACACTTGACATGAACATGCAGAATTATTGTAATCTTGGTGAAACTGTTGAAATGACAACTGATTAAACTGACAATGATTGTTTTCATAAAATAGCACAGCAGGAGGCCTCTGACGTGACAGTTAAAACTGAGCAGCGCATTGTCACCCAGAGTGGACATATTAATTCAACACAAAACCAGAGGCTCTCAAACTTTGGGTTTTGAAATATCTAAATAACTTTGTTATACACACACACACACACACACACACACACACACACACACACACACACACACACACACACACACACACACACAACCCCAATTCCAATGAAGTTGGGATGTTGTGTTAAATGTCAATAAAAACAGAATATAATGATTTGCAAATCCTTTTCAACCTATATTCAATTGAATACACCACAAAAACAAGATACTTGATGTTCAAACTGATAAACTTTTTTGTTTTTGTACAAATATTTGCTCATTTTGAAATGGATGCCGGCAGCACATTTCAAAAAAGTTGGGACAGGGGCAACAAAAGACTGGGAAAGTTGATGAATGCTCAAAGAACAGCTATTTGGAATATTCCACAGGTGAACAGGTTAATTGGAAAGACGTGAGTGTCATGATTGGGTATAAAAGGAGCATCCCCAAAAAGCTCAGCCGTTCACAAGCAAAGATGGAGCGAGGATCACCACTTTGTGAACAACTGCATGAAAAAAAAATAGTCCAACAGTTTAAGAACAATGTTTCTCAATGTTCAATTGCAAGGAATTTATATATATATATATATATATATATATATATATATATATATATATATATATATATACAGGGCTTAATTTGAGGGGGAGCAAGCTGGAGCGCGCTCCGGAACCTCGGACGCGCGCTCCGGAACCTCTGACGTTGGCTCCGCCAGCTATTTATACTGGATCCGTGATCTGCCACCTCTCTTGACTAACAAAATATAAAAAAAAAAAAAAAAACACCACAATTGCTCTTACTGCCAATCACACCGCCGCCCTCCTGTCTGCTGTGCGGAATTGCGCCAAATCTGGCAACAGGTCCAGAGACTACGCTCGCTGTTCTGATCCGGATGTTGACCGTAGCCGCAGAGCTCCGTGGCCACCGAGAGAGGACTTGGATTCTTTGCGGGTCCCGTATCCGTACCCCCGGAGGCAGTGAGTGACGGGAGAGCCGCGCATTGTGTTCTGCATGTGTCTGTTTATAATTTTCTCGCACAGAAGAAAAAAGAGTGTTTTACAGGGGTTTTACAGCCTTAAAGCATCTATAATAAGTGTAAAAAATAGCGCTACTTTGCAGATTTAATGCCGCATTCACACCGGGCGCGATCAGACGCTACAAATTCGCGGAGGTCGCGTGGCGACGGACGCGCCTCCTTCGCCCGGTGTGTCGCTCTGCTTGGGTGGACTTTCGCTGTGAAAATTCGCCCCGGTGCATCATCAAATAGGAGGAGCTTCCATTCCGCTCGGTGTCAAGTCATCATGACGGACCTTGATCACACGGAGCGAGTTGTTGTGAAAAGCTCCCAATACAGAGATTATCATTATTTGCTGTAGGAGCTGCGTCTGGATGACGGCCGCTTTCAGTGGTCCTTCTGCCTCTGCGGGACCCAGTTTGAGGGCCAACTGTCCCGTTCACGCGCGCACATGTAAACAATAAAAAAAAAGAAACTCCGCTGCTTACTGCAGCTCGCTCCTCCCCCCAAAAACCCTGTCATAATTGTGTTTAGAAACCAGTCACCATTTGTTTTATTATACATCTGTGTAGTTAATTAATAAAATATTCTCCACACAGACGATTCAGTCGCGCGCACGTAAAAAAAAGAAAGAAACGCCGCTGCTTGCTGTGGAGCTGCTCCTCACTCTTTCCCCTCAAAAAACTGTCATAATTGTCTTTAGAAACCAGTCACCATTTGCTTTATTATACATCTGTGTAGTTAATAAGTAAAATAATCTCCATGGATGATTCCCTCGCGCGCACGTAAAATAAAATAAAAAACTCCGCTCCCGCTGCTGTGGGGCTGTTGCTCGCTCCAAAAACTGTCATGATTGTGAAATAAAGGACAAAAGAGACATAAGTCCTGCTCACAGGCTGCTACCAGATACAGGACATGTTCACATCTTCAGTCAAACTCCAGACATCTCCACGTCACTGTCATGGAGACTGACACTTGACCCTCTACCATGTCAGACAGTGAACGTCTCGATGTGGTGAGGAGTTATTTTTAATCCATTTACATGTCCATCCGTTACTTTCTTATTTTAGTGATTGAGTCCAACCCTTGGTGGGATGAAGTAGCAGTAAAAGCACTCATTATATGCTCCCACTTGCTACCTTTAGAAGCTCTCTTGATTCTACTTTTAAGGCAGTACGTAAAGATTCTCTTCTCTTTTAAAAAAAAAAAAAAATTAAACAGTTATGTCTGGTGTCATGAATAGGTTGAGACATGTGGCCTTTTTTTTTCCAGGGAATTATTTAAGGTAATCATTGTTCTCATGAAAACACATTGATTTACAAAGGGGCAGAGATCAGTCACTTATGCAGTTCTGTGGATGCATATTGTAGAGCAGTTATTTTAGCAGATTAGGCCGTCCACTGTCACACTTTTTTGTTATACCATCACAAAATGCATCACATTTTTAACCCTACTCCTACCCCTAACCATAAGCCCCCCCACACCTCCAGGGTCACCCTAAATTTTGTGATACCATCATGAAATAATTAGATCATTTTGTTATAATGTCACAAAATGTGTTACATTTTCATGACCCTATCATGAATGAATAGAATAAATCACTATTCGTGATGCCATCACAGACTGGCATGAGATCAGATTGGGAAAAGGAGCTGGCCTGCCAAAACAGCCAGCTTGTTTGTGTAATTTCATTAAAGTTTTTCAAGATTTGGTGAACGACACATTTTTAATTTTCCAAATCTCAAAAAAAATAAAAAAATAAATTAACAAACATATCATTATATACAAGGAACCTGACCAAATTGCAGACCTAGGTTCAAATCCCACTTATGCTACTTGTGTCTTTTGACAAGACACTTGACAATGTACATGGTCTCAGTCTACCCACCTGTAAATAATGGCTTTGGGTTGGGAAGTAACCTGTGGTGGATTAGTAACCCATCCAGGGTGAGTCATACACTGATCTGCTTCATGCTCCAGAGATCAGCATCAGCAGGCCTCAGCACCCATACAGGACTTATTTCTGGATGTATCAGTATTTGAAAATAAAGAAATTGACAAAAATTTTCCATGAGATCTAATATGTCTAAAGGGTTTTGTGTAAAGTTTTGGACATTATTATAGCTGCTCAAAGAATATGGTTGTTTCCTGTGATTAGCAGAAGTACAGGATCAATGGAGTCTGAAAAGTTTCTTAGTAACAGTGTAAAACCTGATGCATATTCAAGACTGAAATTTTCAGTTCTGATAGATCCAGGTGAGGACCAGTGAGCCTCCTATTTTGGACCATGTTAGCATCTTTTAACATGCACAATTACCATGATATCTTAATCAAAAGTGCCCCAATCACTCTCACATTTGAAGGTGATGTGCAGACTGGCACTCACTATCGCCTGACAAAGTTTGATCCGGATCTGATCTGGATTGTGGATTTTGTGGGCATTTGAATTTAATATTGAAAAGCCCATTTGGTGTACATTTTGCATTATATGTCAATCAAAAGTGCCCCAATCACTCTCATATTTGAAAGTGAGGTCCAGGCTGGCACTCACTATCGCCAGTTTGATATGGATTGTGGATTTTGTGGCCATTTGAATTTAATATTGAAAAGCCCATTTGGTGTACATTTTGCATTATATCTCAATCAAAAGTGCCTCAATCACTCTCATTTGTGACACTGAGGTGCAAACTGGGATTCTCAATAAATAGGCTAATTTTGATCCACATCTGATCCGTATTCCGGATTTAGTGTTATGTGCCGACGCGGGTTGAGGAGCGGACCTGCGTCTGACTGAACCCAGCGCTAAATAACCAGAAAGCGGTTCCAAAAACAAAACATTTATTTCCCTTTCCGTGCAATAAGTGTGTACAACATAATATATAGCTTGTCTGGTGGAGTGAAGGACAGCGCGCTCTCCAGCGCCCAAAGGGATCGAAGCCCGGCGCTTCTGGACTCAAATTCACCGCCAAACACCCCCCAGGTGGACACGACAAACTGACTCTGTGAAGGATAGAAGAGGTGAGGTAAGTCGACAGCTACAGCTAATATCCTTCAAAGGCACACGCTATCAGCAACACATTCAGGTCTGACTTTAAGCTTTATGTAAATGAGCTGCTTCTCACAACAGGTGGAGGATCATCAATCCGCACGCCACGGCCGTGAGAAGCGAGCTGCACAATTCTCATCAATGTTCAAATATACTGCGTAACAAAATACCAAATTACTATTAACACTTATTCAGACAATCAATCACCTCTGATGTGTGCTGACAGCATGTGTCCCTCACCCGTCCTCCTTCACAGGCACGATGTGTCAAACCCAGGCGCGGTCCTCAGCGTCTCACAAACGAACGTCACAAGGTCGAGTTCCCGGCAATTCTGCTTGAACCACTCATGGCTTAAATGCAGAACGCCATCTAATTATCTGCTTCAGCTGAAAGTCCTTAAGTCTGCACGTGAGCATCATCCACAGGTGCTGCGAGTCATTAGGCCTGCACGTGGACATCCTCCACAAGTGCAGCCAATAATGTTGATGAGGGTGAAGGATTCTTCTGCCAGCACCGTCTCCACAGACAAAAACCAGTTTGCATACCACCTGGAGAGCAAAGAAAAGAAAACAACACAAAAACATCCAGCCAAACCCATTTAGGGACCCAACCCAGCATTTAGGGGATATTTGATTTTAACATTGAAAAGCCCTTTTGATCTATATTTTGTATTATATTTTAGCTGACAAAAAGCCACTTCTAACAGGACTTTGACCTTGAAAATTGTAAAGGTAAAAATCTGTGGAATTGGAAACTAGTGTTGGTAGAGGTTTGCGCTCTACAAACACGGTGCTCTAGTTGCGTGCTGTTTTTGCCTCATTTCATCAGATTTTATTTGGGAAACATAACCAGGAGGTTATTCCACATGAAGATTAATGTGAATATGATTAGGGACGGAGCATGGTACAAATCGTGCAAACTGCTATCCTTGGGGATTCTCACTTAAATTTATAAACTGCTCCATAAAGTGAACAAATTGAGAACACAAGATTGTATACGCTTAAGCAGCCATGTGATGAATCGTGACACTTGTTTACTCTTTGCTTCCTTCTGAGCAGGTGCGGCTCCGTTCTTTCTCCCTGCGGGAACGCTTGCAAATGAAGTGTTCCATTGATTTGTTCTCGTCGTTTCTTCCCAGTGGCGCAAGCAGCTCAAGTTCACGCCGTTCACAGCATGGAAAACAAAATCTGTTGTAATCTCTTCGATATTTCAATCGGCAAAAAATGGAGGTTGAATTCATTTACAGAATGTTGATGGTATTAAAAATAATGAACATGTTTTTATTTGAATTTGTGATCCTTGTTGCTGTGCAGACGTGTGACTGTGATGTGATTTGGCTCAGCAGTGTCCTGTTTATTAAAACGAATCGACCGCTGAGCTCAACACCTCCCTACTGTTTGTGAAGAATAAACGCTAACAAATACTGCAACATATCTGCTTTTTTTTTGTCCGGGTGTGAAAGCAAGAGAGAGAGCCTTCTGTGACAAACGTAACTGAGTTATGGCCTTATTTGGATTAACCGGAAGGCTGTGTTGTATAGCGCAAGCTTTATTAATTCATGAAACATTTCAGCTGTCGTTCTCCCACCCCCGGGTGATTAATGTGTGACAGAAGAGAAGTCACTTCCCTCAGGAGAAATATGTTGCATGAATATTCTTTGTCATCTATCTGCGCTGTGTATTTATGTTGCGTGATAAATTAATATCCATTACGCTGCTTGTCACTAGGCGTGCTATTTTGTGCACCATGCAGTGGTGTTGTTAACATTAGCAAACAAGACATACTCTAACAAGTGCAACAACAAACTGTAAATGTTACACACATAATCATTACAATTTATGAGGAGAAAACCTATGAAAGTTAAGTGCAACTAGGTTCTGTTGTTTGGCCAATGAGTGTCAGAGCGCCACGCGGAAATATCGTACCTGCCACTGCTCAAAACTACCACGCACACAACTCACTCTGCTGATGTTGAAACCTCAAGCAGGCCAAACTCAGAATGGTGACCCACTGCTTAGGCCATTCTAACAGTTACAAGGTTTTTAATCAAGCAGAAGAAACAGGAAGCAGAAAAACCAGAGCAGCATGATGAAAAACAAAGTGCATTATTGAGATGAGTACACAGTCATTGGCACCACAGGCCAGGGATCATCCAGCGCCCTGGGATGCAGGGTCAGCATCCATCCATCACATCATCATGGACGAGTACATTCCAAAAGCAGACTGCAGTGTGCTGCGTCAGCTTCAGCCAGGGAATCTCATAGTCAGTCCAGTGCCCTGTGGCGCACAACTGTCAGCCTTACACAATGTCATCAGTGCCTCAGACAGAGAGAAAAAGAACAGAATTAGTTGGCTGGAAATTATTGTCCTTAATTCCCATGTTGCTGAATGGGTGAATGTGAAGCATAACTGTAAAGTGCCTTGAGCGTCTGATGCAAATGGAAAAGTGCTATATGAATGCAGTCCGTTTAAGGGTTTCGGGGCTGGAGCTTACCGCAGAAGTCATAGGATGAGAGGTTGGCTATACCCTGGACAGGACGGTGCTCTATCGCTGGGCCAAGGTCCAACAGCTACATTTAGACTTATTGTACAGGTGCATCTGCAAAAAATATATAGAACATTGTGCAAACATTCAATATATTTTTGACAGGTACTTCAGAAAGTGAAAGTTTTATATATTCCAGACTCATTACATAGAAACTAAAGTTTCAATTCTAGCTGTAGCTCAAAATATTAGAATATTTCATAAAATCATTTTTAAAAAGAATTTATAATACATAAATGTCAAACTTCTGAAAAGTATTATCATTTATGTTCACTGAAAAAAGTGAAACACAGTGCACTTCATTCAAAGTACTTATTTACATTGGTCTAATGGAAAATTGTGGTTTCTAGTTTAAATCTGCTGGAATCACTTTACAAAATCCTAAATATACATTATGAGATACTAAAAAAATTAGCTGTAATTGTGGAAAAGTCATATTTTCAACCAGTAACTAAGTAGCTCAGTAGTCAGTTCCATAAAACAGGATTACCAAATAAGGCCTGCTTATTTCCTTAATCTGTCCCATTTTCCAGTGGATCCACTGGAAAATAAGACATGGAGCCTGAGGATATAAAGGTACGCATGTGCAAAATTTGTATATGAAGTGTCTTTTTTTTAACAATGTATCAAAATTGCACTGAGAGACCCCTTATATACAAAATTTGCACATGCCTATCTTTCTGTCCTCAGGCTCCATGTCAAATGGAAGCTGCTACTAATTTTTTTAAGCACTTCTGTAATAGTCAGACTGACATCTTTGTCGGTCTAACTTCAAATTACAAACAACTGAATGTGTTGCCTTTTGAACTGATGTGAAAGAATTATTCATTGCTACATAGCGGACGATTCAAGAACACGCAAATGAGCAGCTTTATCACCCGGCCATTCAGAAGATGTCCAATTTCCCCTCACTAGTCATTGATAAGCGCTCCCCTTACCTGTCACTTAGGACTTAGACTGATTCTTTCTCAGCCCATGAGCCCAATTTAGTCTGTACGAGAATCTATCAAACAGCGATGCTATCTGCAAGTAACGCAATCTCCCTCTCACCCCTTCATCTGTCTTTCCTTCCACGTCTCTCTCCCTCTCTTCAGTCAGCGCTCTCTCGCCCCATTCCAACCTAATTCCCGTTATTGTGCTTGTACCTTTCATTGTTTTATACCCCTTCTTTACTCCTCGTCACCGCCTTTCAGTCTCCGCTGTGGTTCTAGGGGACCTCACAAAATAACCAAGTGTGAGGAGCACCTGATTTTGCATATAGATCATATCCCCTGCTGACAAAGGAAAGAGAAGAAAAATGTCTACATCCCTTCCATATAAAGCTTTTCAGTAATGTGATGGATGAGTTGTATTTAATAGAGTAATAAATATGGAGTTTTGCTACAGCGGTGTTTTGCTGTATCTGTTAATTTTGGCTCTCTGTTGGGACTGTTTACACAGAGACTGCTACCTGCTGCTTTGGACTTTGAACTAATAGTCTTTTTCAAGACTTTTTTACCTTTTTATTTATTTATTTTTTTTTTTTTTTTTTTTTTTTTTTTTTTTTTTTTTTTTTTTTTTTTTTTTTTTTTTTTACTTTTTTACTTGACTCTACTGGTGGTCGGCTCTCACTGCGGTATTGTATCACTTCTTGTTCCGGAGCACAGCGGTGTTTTTCTGTATCTGTTAGCTGTTTGATCTGCGCAGTTAGATTGATCTAGTTATCTAGATTACGATTTGTTTCCCAGTGTAATCTTTACGTGCCTTAACTAAAGCACTCCTTCTGCTGAATCACCTCTAAATTATTTACACATTATTCGCTTTGCGTGTTTTAGGAATCCGCTAGCTTAGCGTAGCTACTAGCTCTTAGCCGATTTAGCATGGCGGCTTCTCCTGTCTCTCCCGCACTTTTCTGCTCTGGGTGTGAAATGTTTAGTTATTCCTCGGCCTCCTTTAGCAGTAATGGTACTTGTAATAAGTGTAGCTTATTCGTAGCTTTGGAGGCCAGGCTGGGCGAATTGGAGACTCGGCTCCGCACCGTGGAAAATTCTACAGCTAGCAAGGCCCCTGTAGTCGGTGCGGACCAAGGTAGCTTAGCCGCCGTTAGTTCCCCTCTGGCAGATCCCGAGCAGCCGGGAAAGCAGGCCGACTGGGTGACTGTGAGGAGGAAGCGTAGCCCTAAACAGAAGCCCCGTGTACACCGCCAACCCGTTCACATCTTTAACCGTTTTTCCCCACTCGACGATACACCCGCCGAGGATCAAACTCTGGTTATTGGCGACTCTGTTTTGAGAAATGTGAAGTTAGCGACACCAGCAACCATAGTCAATTGTCTTCCGGGGGCCAGAGCAGGCGACATTGAAGGAAATTTGAAACTGCTGGCTAAGGCTAAGCGTAAATTTGGTAAGATTGTAATTCACGTCGGCAGTAATGACACCCGGTTACGCCAATCGGAGGTCACTAAAATTAACATTGAATCGGTGTGTAACTTTGCAAAAACAATGTCGGACTCTGTAGTTTTCTCTGGGCCCCTCCCCAATCAGACCGGGAGTGACATGTTTAGCCGCATGTTCTCCTTGAATTGCTGGCTGTCTGAGTGGTGTCCAAAAAATGAGGTGGGCTTCATAGATAATTGGCAAAGCTTCTGGGGAAAACCTGGTCTTGTTAGGAGAGACGGCAGCCATCCCACTTTGGATGGAGCAGCTCTCATTTCTAGAAATCTGGCCAATTTTCTTAAATCCTCCAAACCGTGACTATCCAGGGTTGGGACCAGGAAGCAGAGTTGTAGTCTTACACACCTCTCTGCAGCTTCTCTCCCCCTGCCATCCCCTCATTACCCCATCCCCGTAGAGACGGTGCCTGCTCCCAGACTACCAATAACCAGCAAAAATCTATTTAAGCATAAAAATTCAAAAAGAAAAAATAATATAGCACCTTCAACTGCACCACAGACTAAAACAGTTAAATGTGGTCTATTAAACATTAGGTCTCTCTCTTCTAAGTCCCTGTTGGTAAATGATATAATAATTGATCAACATATTGATTTATTCTGCCTAACAGAAACCTGGTTACAGCAGGATGAATATGTTAGTTTAAATGAGTCAACACCCCCGAGTCACACTAACTGTCAGAATGCTCGTAGCACGGGCCGGGGTGGAGGATTAGCAGCAATCTTCCATTCCAGCTTATTAATTAATCCAAAACCCAGACAGAGCTTTAATTCATTTGAAAGCTTGTCTCTTAGTCTTGTCCATCCAAATTGGAAGTCCCAAAAACCAGTTTTATTTGTTATTATCTATCGTCCACCTGGTCGTTACTGTGAGTTTCTCTGTGAATTTTCAGACCTTTTGTCTGACTTAGTGCTTAGCTCAGATAAGATAATTATAGTGGGCGATTTTAACATCCACACAGATGCTGAGAATGACAGCCTCAACACTGCATTTAATCTATTATTAGACTCTATTGGCTTTGCTCAAAAAGTAAATGAGTCCACCCACCACTTTAATCATATCTTAGATCTTGTTCTGACTTATGGTATGGAAATAGAAGACTTAACAGTATTCCCTGATAACTCCCTTCTGTCTGATCATTTCTTAATAACATTTACATTTACTCTGATGGACTACCCAGCAGTGGGGAATAAGTTTCATTACACTAGAAGTCTTTCAGAAAGCGCTGTAACTAGGTTTAAGGATATGATTCCTTCTTTATGTTCTCTAATGCCATATACCAACACAGTGCAGAGTAGCTACCTAAACTCTGTAAGGGAGATAGAGTATCTTGTCAATAGTTTTACATCCTCATTGAAGACAACTTTGGATGCTGTAGCTCCTCTGAAAAAGAGAGCTTTAAATCAGAAGTGTCTGACTCCGTGGTATAACTCACAAACTCGTAGCTTAAAGCAGATAACCCGTAAGTTGGAGAGGAAATGGCGTCTCACTAATTTAGAAGATCTTCACTTAGCCTGGAAAAAGAGTCTGTTGCTCTATAAAAAAGCCCTTCGTAAAGCTAGGACATCTTTCTACTCATCACTAATTGAAGAAAATAAGAACAACCCCAGGTTTCTTTTCAGCACTGTAGCCAGGCTGACAAAGAGTCAGAGCTCTATTGAGCTGAGTATTCCATTAACTTTAACTAGTAATGACTTCATGACTTTCTTTGCTAACAAAATTTTAACTATTAGAGAAAAAATTACTCATAACCATCCCAAAGACGTATCGTTATCTTTGGCTGCTTTCAGTGATGCCGGTATTTGGTTAGACTCTTTCTCTCCGATTGTTCTGTCTGAGTTATTCTCATTAGTTACTTCATCCAAACCATCAACATGTTTATTAGACCCCATTCCTACCAGGCTGCTCAAGGAAGCCCTACCATTATTTAATGCTTCGATCTTAAATATGATCAATCTATCTTTGTTAGTTGGCTATGTACCACAGGCTTTTAAGGTGGCAGTAATTAAACCATTACTTAAAAAGCCATCACTTGACCCAGCTATCTTAGCTAATTATAGGCCAATCTCCAACCTTCCTTTTCTCTCAAAAATTCTTGAAAGGGTAGTTGTAAAACAGCTAACTGATCATCTGCAGAGGAATGGTCTATTTGAAGAGTTTCAGTCAGGTTTTAGAATTCATCATAGTACAGAACAGCATTAGTGAAGGTTACAAATGATCTTCTTATGGCCTCGGACAGTGGACTCATCTCTGTGCTTGTTCTGTTAGATCTCAGTGCTGCTTTTGATACTGTTGACCATAAAATTTTATTACAGAGATTAGAGCATGCCATAGGTATTAAAGGCACTGCGCTGCGGTGGTTTGAATCATATTTGTCTAATAGATTACAATTTGTTCATGTAAATGGGGAATCTTCTTCACAGACTAAAGTTAATTATGGAGTTCCACAAGGTTCTGTGCTAGGACCAATTTTATTCACTTTATACATGCTTCCCTTAGGCAGTATTATTAGACGGTATTGCTTAAATTTTCATTGTTACGCAGATGATACCCAGCTTTATCTATCCATGAAGCCAGAGGACACACACCAATTAGCTAAACTGCAGGATTGTCTTACAGACATAAAGACATGGATGACCTCTAATTTCCTGCTTTTAAACTCAGATAAAACTGAAGTTATTGTACTTGGCCCCACAAATCTTAGAAACATGGTGTCTAACCAGATCCTTACTCTGGATGGCATTACCCTGACCTCTAGTAATACTGTGAGAAATCTTGGAGTCATTTTTGATCAGGATATGTCATTCAAAGTGCATATTAAACAAATATGTAGGACTGCTTTTTTGCATTTACGCAATATCTCTAAAATCAGAAAGGTCTTGTCTCAGAGTGATGCTGAAAAACTAATTCATGCATTTATTTCCTCTAGGCTGGACTATTGTAATTCATTATTATCAGGTTGTCCTAAAAGTTCCCTAAAAAGCCTTCAGTTAATTCAAAATGCTGCAGCTAGAGTACTGACGGGGACTAGAAGGAGAGAGCATATCTCACCCATATTGGCCTCTCTTCATTGGCTTCCTGTTAATTCTAGAATAGAATTTAAAATTCTTCTTCTTACTTATAAGGTTTTGAATAATCAGGTCCCATCTTATCTTAGGGACCTCGTAGTACCATATTACCCCAATAGAGCGCTTCGCTCTCAGACTGCAGGCTTACTTGTAGTTCCTAGGGTTTGTAAGAGTAGAATGGGAGGCAGAGCCTTCAGCTTTCAGGCTCCTCTCCTGTGGAACCAGCTCCCAATTCAGATCAGGGAGACAGACACCCTCTCTACTTTTAAGATTAGGCTTAAAACTTTCCTTTTGCTAAAGCTTATAGTTAGGGCTGGATCAGGTGACCCTGAACCATCCCTTAGTTATGCTGCTATAGACGTAGACTGCTGGGGGGTTCCCATGATGCACTGTTTCTTTTTCTTTTTGCTCTGTATGCACCACTCTGCATTTAATCATTAGTGATCGATCTCTGCTCCCCTCCACAGCATGTCTTTTTCCTGGTTCTCTCCCTCAGCCCCAACCAGTCCCAGCGGGGGACTGCCCCTCCCTGGGCCTGGTTCTGCTGGAGGTTTCTTCCTGTTAAAAGGGAGTTTTCCTTCCCACTGTAGCCAAGTGCTTGCTCACAGGGGGTCGTTTTGACCGTTGGGGTTTTACATAATTATTGTATGGCCTTGCCTTACAATATAAAGCGCCTTGGGGCAACTGTTTGTTGTGATTTGGCGCTATATAAAAAAAATTGATTGATTGATTGATTGATTTAGCTTTGGCAAACTTTTGAGTCGTTTCACTGATACAGCTTGATTAATGTCCACGGTGAAACATCTGACGGAAGTAGTCCACAGAAGATCTCAGATAAAACACTAACACTGGTTGTGTCAATGAGCTCACTATACTGTGTAAATTTTGATATGATTGTCAGCATGAAAATCAAGATGTCATCAGTAGAAAGAGGAAAGAATTATCACAAAGGCAACTGGCTGGTGGCCTCCACAGAATCATGTTTGTACAGCAGTCTCCAGAAATCACAACAGCCTGGGAGAGTGCAGACTATAAACCATAAAGTTTTTGGCATTGCTGATCAGTTCATAGATTATGGTGGAATATCTCAAAAAAAAAAAAAAAACATAAAAAGGAAAGCAACAGACCTTGGTTCTGCTCGTTTAAACCACCTTTAGGAGGTTTGCCCACTTGGGTGTTAGTACTTCTAGTTTGTATTTGGCACAAGTGTTCCTGTACATTGTACTTCTCAGTTGTATCTCTCAGTGTACGTTTTCCCAGCTTCAGTCTTGAACTCTGCTACTGTGTTCTTGACTGTCTCAGAGGCATCTTTGTACAGCCTGCACCTTAGGTCCTATCTTCTCTGGTAGCCCCTTGTCCATACAAAACTTTTGTATAGGTGCTGTTCTTCTGCTGCCATGAGTAGAGGCTCTGTACTGTCCTTCAGCACAGCCTATTCTGGCCAGTGGTAGAATAACTTGACATCAGCCACTCCCTCTATCTGCCAGTTGTACATCCCATGGAATAGCTTGGACTTTAACGTGTCTTCTGTTCTTCTTCACTACCCTCCATCTTCTGCTTTTTGAGGTACTCAATTAATGGCTTGTCCCCAGGGACAACTACTTTATGTATTCCTGGATGCTCCTTGTGGTATTTCATACTACATAGTGGCTTTGGCTCAGGGTGGAAGGATGCATTGTGTTTCATAATAATTGTATAGGGCACATATATTGAAGTGTATTTTTCATTCATTTTCTATACCTCATGACATGGGTCATGGGGATGTTGGAGCCTATTACAGCAGTCATAAGGCAAGAGGCAAAGTATATCCTCGACAGGATGCCAGTTTATCGCAGGGCCAGATGTAGATAGACAAACACATTCAAACTCACACCTACAGTCAATTGAAAGACTCCAATTAGCCTAATCTGCGTGTCTTTGGAAGTAGAAGCCAAGCACCCGGACAGAGCCCCTGCAAGCATGGGGAGAACATGCAAACTCCACAAAGGACCAGTCAGGAAGTGATCTCAGTAGCTTCTTGCTGTGGGGCAACGGTATTAACCACTAATCCACCATGCCACTCCGAATTGTCTTTTTTTTTTTTTTTTAATGAGTATCATAATAATTAGGGATGGGGCCCATCCGATTCCGGACCGGTATCAGGTTCCGCTGCCGGAGAAGAGCCACTGTGAATCCTCTCAACTGCTGTTGATTGCTCTCTGCTTGTTTAAAGCCAAGCGGATGGAGGGGGGAGGTTTCTGATGCGGGCTGTTTGAGGGAGCTCTCTTCATCAGTGTTGCAGTGCCACATTTCTGCCCATTTCTGTCTGTTTGTCGAGCATGGATTTTCCAAAAAATTAACTGAATTGTTGCTGAAAATGTGTGCTAAAAGCTTTGCTGCTTCACTGTCCTGAGGCTGTAAAATGCTATGAAATGGCAGCTCGGCGTGCAGCCGAGGAGGAGCTGAAGAGAGATTCTGTCCACTGAAAGGGAAAAAAGTCTCCATTAAAATCCTGCGTGTGAGCATCAATGATGATACATTTATTTTACAGTTGAAAGACTTCGTGTTTCCCAAAGTTTGAAGTTTGTGCAGCACAAAAACAGCAAGAGAGAAAAGAGAGCTAGAGGGAGAGAGAAAGCCAGTGACAGACAGAGAGAGGGAGTGAGACAGCGAGCAAGAGAGAGAAAGCGAGAAACAGACAGAGAGAGAGGGAGAGAGATGGGCAGAGAGAGAGAGAGAGACAAGCAGAGAGAGGTGGAGAGAAGGAAAGAGACAGACAGAGAGAGAGAGACAGGCAGGGAGAGAGACTGCTGTCTTTTCTCTTTAAGTCTATAAAAATAAAGCTATAAAAGTTTATAAAAATAAAAGTACTTAATTCTTTCACCAAAACATCAAATCTAGTCTTTCATCTTAGATACATCTTCTGTCCAATTGTAGCTGAACTTTCAGATCTTTTTAAGAAAATCCTTATATAAAATCAACAATAAGGATAATAATATTAAAGCAAACAGAGCTCTTCATCGGATCGGAAATGTATTGGTATCGGCAGATATCCAAATTCAGGCATCGGGATTGGATCGGAAGTGAAAAATTGTGGATCGGTGCATCCCTAATAATAATATAGAAACTCAACAGTGCCATTGAAGACTTCTTTCACCAGAGCCCCATTTGCGGCCTCGTGCTCAGGGTTCCTATTGGACCTTCATGGCACACAAGGTCTGCACTGTATTTCACCCCAACAGACAATCCTCTACTTGATCCATTTCCCAGGTGTCCCAATGTGGACGAAGGGTTGGATTTTGATACCCTTTGAAAGTCAACTACTGCATGGAAGAAATAATTATCTCTTGCAGAAAAATCATGATTTTTTTAATATACAAATTGGAAAAATATAACATCAATGATTGTAATTTACACATCAGAGTAATTTGTTTCTCCAAAGTTAAACATTTAGCACAGATTACACACACACACACACATCTTCAATCACTTAGTCCTATCAAGGGTTGCGGGGGGCTGGAGCCTATCCCAGCAGTCATAGAGCGTGAGGCGGGGTACACCCAGGACAGGATGCCAGTCTGTCACAGAGCCACAAACAGACACACACCCACAGACACACCTACGGACAATTTAAAGATTCCAGTCCACCTAACCCGCATGTCTTTGGATGTGGGAGGAAACCGGAGCACCCAGAGGAAACCCACGCAAACATGGGGAGAACATGCAAACTCCACACAGAAAGGCCACAGGCGGGAATTGAGCCCATGACCTTCTAGCTGTGAGGCAACAGTGCTAACCACTAAGCCACCGTGCTGCCCAGCACAGATTTCTATCTACATAATTAATGTGAACAGTGAATATGTATTGAAATGCAATAGGTATATCATGATTTGTATTGTGTCATGGAGCCAGTGTATCATTACACCCCTAGCTTTGACACTTACTAGCCTTTGAGCTCCTCTTTTCAGTTATCATACAGTCTCAGAGTGCTGGACGGTAGAACAATTGACCACTGAGATACCATTTGCTTCTTGTCTGTGCTTAAAAGTTTGACATGTTGCACATTCAGACTTAGCTTGCATACCTTGGTTGTAACAGGTAGCTGTTTCAGCTACTGGTGCCTTTCCAACAAATTGTTATAGTCTGCTCATTTCTGAACAACAAAGAGTTTGTGCCCAGAAAACTGCCGCTCACTGGATGATTCTTCATCACTGAACATTCTCTGTAGATCTTAGAGATGGTTGTGTTTGAAAATCCCAGTAGATCAGCAGTTTCTGAAATACTGTGGCATTAAAAACCGTGCCATGTTAAGTCACTTAAATCACATTTCTTCTCCATTTAGATGCTTGGTTTGAATTTCAGCAGATCCTCTTGACCATATTTACATATCTAAAAGCACTGGATTTCTGCCACGTTAGTGGCTAGTTAGACATTTGGATCTACTGAAGTGACAAGTGGCTGTATATTTGTGCTATTACTTTTTAATGAGCACTTATTCTTCAGTTACAGCTGTTCATGGAAGGTGAATACTCAAGAGAAACACTGAAACATGCACATCATTAAAACTATACTCTGCCCTGCACTTTTGGTAGCTCTTTAAAGATGTGGTTTGACACCACGTTTGGAGTCTCACTGCAGCTGTGATATTTGTAATAATTGCTGCATCAACAGTGGTTAGTTGTTGTTGTTTTTTTTCTTTTCTTTCTTTTTTCCTGAACCTCTACAAACTGTTTCTTTCCATTTAAAAGCCAAGCTGTCTCTGGAAAGCATTTATAAGTCACGTGACTCCTGTTGGCTAAATACACTCAACAAAAATATAAACACAACACTTTTGGTTTTGCTCCCATTTTGTATGAGATGAACTCAAAGATCTAAAACTTTTTCCACATACACAATATCACCATTTCCCTCAAATATTGTTCACAAACCAGTCTAAATCTGTGATAGTGAGCACTTCTCCTTTGCTGAGATAATCCATCCCACCTCACAGGTGTGCCATATCAAGATGCTGATTAGACACCATGATTAGTGCACAGGTGTGCCTTAGACTGTCCACAATAAAAGGCCACTCTGAAAGGTGCAGTTTTGTTTTATTGGGGGGGGGGGGGGATACCAGTCAGTATCTGGTGTGACCACCATTTGCCTCATGCAGTGCAACACATCTCCTTCGCATAGAGTTGATCAGGTTGTCAATTGTGGCCTGTGGAATGTTGGTCCACTCCTCTTCAATGGCTGTGCGAAGTTGCTGGATATTGGCAGGAACTGGTACATGCTGTCGTATACGCCGGTCCACAGCATCCCAAACATGCTCAATGGGTGACATGTCCGGTGAGTATGCCAGCCATGCAAGAACTGGGACATTTTCAGCTTCCAAGAATTGTGTACAGATCCTTGCAACATGGGGCTGTGCATTATCCTGCTGCAACATGAGGTGATGTTCTTGGATGTATGGCACAACAATGGGCCTCAGGATCTCGTCACAGTATCTCTGTGCATTCAAAATGCCATCAATAAAATGCACCTGTGTTCTTCATCCATAACAGACGCCTGCCCATATCATAACCCCACCGCCACCATGGGCCACTCGATCCACAACATTGACATCAGAAAACCGCTCACCCACACGACGCCACACACGCTGTCTGCCATCTGCCCTGAACAGTGTGAACCGGGATTCATCCGTGAAGAGAACACTTCTCCAATGTGCCAAACGCCAGCAAATGTGAGCATTTGCCCACTCAAGTCGGTTACGACGACGAACTGGAGTCAGGTCGAGACCCTGATGAGGACGACGAGCATGCAGATGAGCTTCCCTGAGATGGTTTCTGACAGTTTGTGCAGACATTCTTTGGTTATGCAAACCGATTGTTTCAGCAGCTGTCCGAGTGGCTGGTCTCAGACGATCTTGGAGGTGAACATGCTGGATGTGGAGGTCCTGGGCTGGTGTGGTTACACGTGGTCTGCGGTTGTGAGGCTGGTTGGATGTACTGCCAAATTCTCTGAAATGCCTTTGGAGACGGCTTATGGTAGAGAAATAAACATTCAATACACGAGCAACAGCTCTGGTTGACATTCCTACTGTCAGCATGCCAATTGCACGCTCCCTCAAATCTTGCGACATCTGTGGCATTGTGCTGTGTGATAAAACTGCACCTTTCAGAGTGGCCTTTTATTGTGGACAGTCTAAGGCACACCTGTGCACTAATCATGGTGTCTAATCAGCATCTTGGTATGGCACACCTGTGAGGTGGGATGGATTATCTCAGCAAAGGAGAAGTGCTCACTATCACAGATTTAGACTGGTTTGTGAACAATATTTGTGGGAAATGGTGATATTGTGTATGTGGAAAAAGTTTTAGATCTTTGAGTTCATCTCATACAAAATGGGAGCAAAACCAAAAGTGTTGCGTTTATATTTTTGTTGAGTATAGGTAACCAAGAAGAGTTATGTCCAGTCCAGCTGTAATTCCTGTATTCCTGAAAGCCTTTTGATGCTGAACAGTCACCAAATTGGGAGTCAGTGGTGGCTTGTTGACGGCACATGTAAGCCGTTAAGTCATGTCAGTTAAAGACATCAAACTCCAGCTTCGTTTTCCTGTAAAGGAGAACAAAATTCCAAGTCTTTAGGTTGCTGGTGCGTTCTGTGCTACTGTATAGTTGTGAGATAGTTATCTTGGCAGTGACTTTCATGTATTTGAACACTTGGCATTTGAGGTTGAGAGACAGCTGAGAAAAGTTGAGATTGCTGGATAGAGGCGTACAACAATTCAATATCTTTGCAGGAGAATCCTTCAAATGGTGATGCAAGCACCAAATTCGGCACAAATACTCCTTAGACATTACTCTTTTGAAAAATCAGAGTGTCCACTTTAATTGTCAATAGACAGCCAGGTAGGGGTCAATTGAAGAATTACACAGGGGTCAAAATCTAAAAATGCTCCAGTCATATTGAAAGGTATTCCATATTATTTGCCCAATCATAAAGATTCCAAACAAGTATAGTTTGGGCCATCTTTGACTGAATTCTATGAAGTTATGGGGTAAAAAAAAATAGCAAAAAAAGGTGAAAAAAGGTTCATTTCAGTTTGTACAGCTCCTTCTACTTATTATGCCATCACACCTTTAACCAGGAATGTGTCGATTGTGTTGTTTTGTTACTGCAGTTTGCATCAATGTTATATTTTATTATTTGTGATTCTAATTCACTTTCTGTATATAATACAGCCACAAAGATTTGTTCCAGCAAAGGGGTGTGTGTGTGTGCGCGCGTGTGTGTGTGTGTGTGTGTGTGTGTGTGTGTGTGTGTGTGTGTGTGTGTGTGTGTGTGTGTGTGTGTGTGTGTGTGTGTGTGTGTGTGTGTGTGTGTGTGTGTGTGTGTGTGTGTGTGTGTGGGAGGATGATGGGTACCTGAGCAGATGGGAGAACATGAGATGATGATCAGTGAGGCGAGCCAGTATACAGGCAGACAACAAAAGTGGAGGTGACGAGCAGAACTACAGGCGGGATCGAAGACGGTGAGCAAAGAGACAAAGAAACTGGAGGTGCAGTGCAGAAAGGAGGTAGAACCCAAACAAACTGGTAAAGAGTAAGTGAGAAGTCAGAGGTAATATACTGTTAGGTGATGAGTAAAGCAGTGACAGCTGAGATGGTGAGCAGATGGATAACAGGTGTGCAGATCAGAGAGCAGGCAGAGGAGACTGCCACACCCACAACACAGACATGTGTTCCACACTGTGCAAGACTTGCAAATGTCCAAACCAGATCAGTATTCCGCTACTGTGCAAAATCTCCGGAAGTGTTCACAGCCTTTGTATCATTCCAGAAATGTTGTTCAAATTTTCAGACTTTGTGGTGCATTTTTGAGAAATTAACCTTTCACCATTTCAGAGAAGGTGGACTGTAAGGTTGCTTAGCCTCTGAAACATCAATTTAGAACAGAGGTCACAACCCTGCTTCTGGAGGCTTGATTAATCAGATGTGGTTTGCAGGTACATATAGAAAACATGCAGAGTAGCCGATTTCCAGCAGTACGGATGGTGACCCTTGATTTAGAACCTTATTCCAATTCCAGAAACAGCCAATTTGGTCCACCTTCATGTGCTATGCAGAAGACATGCATGGCATGAAACATGATATGGGCATAAAAAATAAAAGGAGAAATGCTGACCCAGCACATGGCATGACAGAAATGAAGTACAAGATATACTTACTAATGCAGAATTCACACTGGATTATTTAAGTAAAGAGATTAGTCAAGGCACTGCAGCTGAAAGGGCAGTACTTCATTCTGTGTACAGTAACCCTTGGAGCCCTAATTGTGCTCTCCTGCTCTCTGGTCAACTTTTCATATATCTATTAATAGATCATTACACACCTTTGCACATTACTCTAGACCAGGGGTGGCCAAGTTTGGTCCTCGAGAGCCACATTCCTGACACTCTTAGTTGTCTCCCTGCTCCAACACACCTGAATCCAGTGAAAAACTCGTGAGCAGACTTTAAATGAGCCTTTCATTGGATTCAGGTGTGTTGGAGCAGGGAGACAATTAAGAGTGTCAGGAATGTGGCTCTCGAGGACCAAACTTGGCCACCCCTGCTCTAGACAAATACCTCATATTCAAAAAGCTGAGATTGTGCGGAACATTGTGATATGCAACACATGGGCATTATAATAAAAGAACATACGTTAAACTGGGAATTCTTTAGGTATGGTAAAATCAAGAAAATAAACTTTGGGCTCTAAGGGTTCATGTTTGTACTACTACCATGTAGAAAGACTGCTCACATGCAGTTTTGACAGCTGTGGAAAAAGCACCACTTTTGTTTTTGCTCCCTTTTTTTTTTAAATTTGAAGTAAAAGACCAAAGATATCTTCTGTGCACATAAGTTTTGTATCTCTGTAATTTTTTAAACAAATTTTAAAAATTCATGTCAGTGAGTAAATCAAGATAATTCATTCAATTGACTAGTACGGCATATCAATACTCATCTTAAACAGCATGATTAGTGCATGTGTACCTTACACTGGTCACAATAAAAGTTCACTCTAAAATGTCCAGTTGATATTGAAAAAGGATATTTATGTGGTGAATATCTGATGCGGGGATCTTGGGTTGACATTGAGTTCACGGGGTACACCTTCGGCGAACATACCTGCAGTCAGCATGCTAATTACGATTATTATTATTATGAGAAAACTGCACATTTCTGAGTGGGCTTTTGACCAGTCCAAGGAACATCTGTGCAGTAATCATGCTGTTTAATCATCATCTTCATATGTCACACCAGTAGAGTTGCTGTTAAAGGGTACACATACTAGGAGCTTACCATTCTGGGGGCAGTGTTATGGTTTCCCTTTCCGTCTTGGCCATTTATTTCTAAACGCTTTCACTTTCCATGCCCTGTTACTCCCTTATCGCTTGGCAACTCCATGCAGCTTCGCTTCCTTGCACTTAGTGTCAACACGCGGCACCTCGACACTGATTACAGCAGTCCTTATAAGACAACTCTCTGCATTCCTTCTTCACCAGAGCATTGTGGATTCACGTCTTCTGGCATTCTTTTTCTGAGTTTTCTTTCAGAGTTTCTATCACTTCCGTGTTCAACTATGGACTGCCTCACTAATTAAACCAGTACTGCAAGCACATGGACCACTTATCTGTTGCTTGATAATACACTTCTAGGGGAGGTGATGGTCTAGTGGTTAAGTGTTGGGCTTGAGACCAGAAGATCCTCAATTCAAACCTTAGCCTGACTGAAAAATCACTAAGGGCCCTTGGGCAAGGTCCTCAATCCTCAAGTGGCTCCCTATGTGTCGTGAGCGCTTTGCATGGCAGCACCCTGACATAAGTTTGGGTGAATGTGAGTCATAATTGTAAAGCACTTTGAGCATCTGATGCAGATGGAAAAGCACTATACAAATGCAGCCCATTATATTCCTAACAAGCTAAAACCTCCAGAAAAGCATGCATTATTTACACCAGCCATGTAACAAACTATCCCTGTTTCCTTTCCAATCGTCTCTCACACATGTCCTTGCCAAAGTCATCTTCTGGCCTGCCCACAAACTACGGAGCCTTAATTCAGTGATTTCTCATTGCACGCTAACTCAGCACTGATCTCTATCTCCACGGGAATAAAGCGATCACAGCATGTCATGTTTTTAAATATACCCCAGTGCCCCTATAAATATTTATTAAAGATGTGCCATTAAGATGGGCCAAAAAGGCCACAGTGCTCCAGCCTGCAGGCAAACACCTTCTGTTTGACTTCTGTAATACATTTTCAGTTTAAAATCCAAACGACAAATGGTGTGAGGGGGCAGACATGCGGCAGCTTTCTTTTTATGCCCATTCACAGCCACACACCTGCTCAAATCAAAGCCTGGTGAGACAACAAGGAGATAGAAGATTTACAGATAAGAAAACCCAGCGTACTATATCCTAGTCTGAGGAGTAGAGGTACAAACCTTTTATAATTAAACCATTTAAAAGATTTTGTTCCTTCTTAGCTGTCACATTTCTTGTAGCTTTCTAAATGTGGGCTCACTTTCCATCCTTAAAGTGAAAAAGAAGTCAGCTGGATGTTGAGCTTTCTCATCTAATGGCAGTAAAATATCAAATATCCTCCTTGCTAACATGAAGTACTCAGATTCAGTTGATACTCTTACAATAGTTGCTGTTGTAAATTGGAAGGGTTAGTTGGTGAACTGCAGTGATGGTCAGCTGTACAGGGTGGAGCAGCCTCCAGCATGCCTGAGGCAACAGGTGCATTGATGATATGGTGATCAAAAAGACAGATCTGCAGACACGTCAGCACCATGGAGCCATTAAAAAGCTGATCAATGGACACAAGAAGTTCGTGCACCAGGTCAGTTGGGGTTCAATGCTGTGGGTACAAAGAAGTCAGAGTTGTCCAGTAGCTCCACTATTGTTAATAGTTATGGCACCTTGTCTGTATGAGAATCAAACATCTGGTGTGACATCCTTTGACCTTGTTTCTGTGAAGGCTGTCAGTTGTCCAGGTGGTTTCCATAGTAGAGAAGCTTGAATCTTCGACTGGACTGGGTTGCTTGACGCGAGGACGTTTCGCTTCAAATCACAGAAGCTTCCTCAGCTAAAATTCTTGCTCTGGTAGTCTGACTTCTGTCTTGACTCTTGTAGAGAAGAATAACAGAAGCCACAAAGCTGGAGTTTTAACCTAACCAGACCCCTCCTACCGGGAGGCAGACTGCTATTGGCAGTGACTAACAATTGCTCTAATTAGCACCTATTGTGCTCTAGTTAGTACCCTCCTAATGACAGGGCAGCTGTCCCTCCTAACGATGGAACTGACGCCTCTCCTGACAAGTCCCTGATGACGTGAATGACTCATTACCATGAACAAAAGACTGAAACTGCTTTGACCTGATGTACCCCATTGTAAACAGGGGACAAAGTGTGTCTCAGACCCCCTGCCCGGTTAAGGCTGGGTTTCAACTGTTTCACATACAATGCCTCCTTTACTCCTCTCTCAAACCATTTCTTTTCTCTGGCTAAGATTTTAACTTCCTTGTCCTCAAACGTGTGGTTAGTGTCTTTAAGGTGGAAAATAGAAGTCAGACTACCAGAGCAAGAATGTTAGCGATTTGAAGCGAAACGTCCTCGTGTCAAGCAACCCAGTACAGTCGAAGATTCAAGCTTCTCTACTATCCTTTGACCTTTTTAAACAACCTCTAGTAAAAGTAAGTCCCTGCGGCTGCTCCCTTGTTTGCACTCGGGGTCACCACAGCAAATCCAAGGTGGATCTGCATGTTGAATTGGCACAGGTTTTACGCCGGATGCCCTTCCTGATGCAACTCCACATTACATGGAGAAATGTGGCAGGGGTGGGATTTGAACCCGGAACCTTCTGAACTGAAACCAAGTGCATTAACCACTTGGCCACCACCGCTGCACCTTTTTAAACAACCTCTGATCTGCCCAAAGTCTCAACAATAGCATTTTCCAGACAGACTACACTTTTCCCTGTGGAATGCCCCATTTATGTCTCAGGCAATACAGCAGCTTTGGACAGTGAAAGTAGGAATGCTGAGAGCGCTGAAGCACCCCCTACTAGTGACAGACATTTTCTGTTATTTGACAAGATCACAATGATCAAACATAATGTTGAATTTAATTTTAGATTATCATTTTTTCTAATGAGCAATAAACCTATATTCTATGTGACCTCTCTATTGCTGAATATGTCAGTGAGGTGTTTCACTATACAGGAAGCTGGTGTTCAATTTTGCTGTTTGTTGTAGCATAAAAAAAATCGAAAATGAGTGCAAAATGTTGTTGGTCATTCAAATTAATAAAGAAATCATAAATGTTGCACTGCTCTGCAGCATAGAATAAGACATCATGATGCAGAGTAGACTGTCTCAGTACTACCAACTCTGACTGACTTTCCATGTTCCTGAAAGCAGATATTTCTCCATGCTGCATATTGGCAAAAATGAGCCCAGAATGCATTGCATCGTCAACATCCATAGGGTTTTGTTGTTTGTTTTTTTTTGTAGACAGCCAAAAGTCAGTAACTTCATGCAGCAAACAATTTTGCTTCCCAGTATGTGGCAACTACTTTTTATCTTGACATATGTCAATGAGAAAGCCGCGCAGGTTTATCCAGTTTTGCACAAACCCTCCTTTCCTGTGCACTGGCAACATGTCCTGTATATTTGTTTTGTGAATTGTTTTGTCATTTGTGTCAGTAGCATGGCCCAAGCAGAGGGTCGCCCCTTTGAGTCTGGTCTGCTTCAGGTTTCTTCTTCAGGGGGAGGTTTTCCTTACCACTGTTGCCTGTGTGCTTGCTCTGGGAGTTGGTAAGGTTAGACCTTACTTGTGTGAAGCACCTGGAGGCAACTTTGTTGTGATTTGGTGCTATATAAATGAAATGAATTGAATTAAATTGAACTGAACTGCACAAGGTGGCTACAGCGGATGGTTCTGTGTTTGATCATCTCAAAGGGACCACTGTCGTGTCAACAAAGGCTTAGAAACAGTTAGCACAGGTAAGTGTAATCAATGTCTGGACTTTGAAGATGGCTATCAGATGTTTACAGACCATCATGTAAAACTTGAAACTATCAAAGCTTATGAAGTATAAGAAGCCAATGCAAAGCCCGAGCAGTGTTGGACAACAGGACGATATTCTACGTGGTTGCTGTTTTCAGCTTCAGGACGTGTAAAATCAGCAGGATGCAGTTGTGTTGCAAAGTAGCTATTTATAATTCGTTACTTAGCTTGTCGCATCTGGTTTACACTCATTTATTGTATTTTTAATGTTTGTTTTCTGAACATCACATGTGTTACAACTGTTAGATATATTTGTTTGTTTATATTATATTATTTTGTTATCTTGTTTTCTTTGCTATTTGTTTTGGCATTACATCATTACTTTACTTAAATGGTTATATTCTTAGTTTGGTTTATTTTTAGTATGTTATTGTTTGAATGTGCATGTCAAACTGGGCTGAACCAGTTTTACCACTTAGAACAAAGAGATTACAATGCAATTATAATATGTCACGTTATTGCTGGACCTCCTCCTAATGCCCATGGGGACCAATAAGTCCTTTGTTTGAGGTTCTGACCAGATGGATCTCCTGCGTGAGAGACGTTCTTCAGAATCCAGGCCTGTTTTTCACTGTGACTTTGAATAAATTTAACTATATAACTCCGAGTGCAAACAAGGGAGCAGCCAAAGGGACTTACTTACTTTATAAGGGACAGTATTACAATAAGAACCGGGTGAAAATAACACAACCGGATGGAAGCACGACTGACTGAAAATCTCAGCAAAATAAGGAAAAATACTCATGCTTTGTTGGTTCATAAGTTACAATATGCAAAGTTTTAGGGCTGTTAAATAAATATTTCGCGGGCTTTGTTCCTAATTTGTTGTGAAATAATGTACGACAAAGCCTGACAAAAAACAGGGAATGCTGCACATGAGCATATATGCTAATTATGTACAGCTAATTTTAGCAGGCAGAGTTAAGAATGCAGCACGTTGAGGATAAGTGACATATAAAAAGAAATGGTGACATAGCAGTTTGTTCACAACAGACATGAAAAGTGATACAGACATTAAGAAGCAAAATTATGTTTCTATCTATTCTCTCTCTCTTGGTTTCCTACAGTATGGAATGGAGTTGCATCTGTAATAGTTCAGTTCTTTTACTTCAATACTTTTCGACATACTGATGTTAAAATGTGTTGCTGCTCTCTGGGAAATCCCAAAAGCAGTTTCTTCTTAAATTTCGAATGGCTCTATACAGCTAACCAGGGGATCACACTCCAGAGCAGCTGTTTATTAACCTTGCCGCTGGGCAATGCCAGTAAAAAGAACAAAAAGATAATTTTATTGCCCCTTACAAAGTTCTCTTTCTGTCTTTCAGCAAGAGGAATCCTAATAACAACACTGCAGGCAAGACCAAGACATGTTTTACAGTCCACAAGTTACACATAAATGTATAGCTCCGCTGTAAAATAATTATATCTCAGCTGTCCATCTGTCTGAGGAACATAATAACTGAAAAGGATGCTCAAACGAGCTTTAGGACCCCTTCACACATAACACAATTGAAGTCAACTAGGGCACGAAGGAGGAATTGCATGCCAGTCATGAAAAATCGGAGCTACCTCCAACTAGGGCTGCAGCTATCGAATATTTTTTGAATAGAGTATTCTATCAATTATTTTATTGATTAATCGAGTAATCAGATAAAAAAGTACTTTTGTATTTTTAAACAATATCAGTAGTGGCAGGGCTAACCCTAAGCAGTGGCACAATGTCGCTGTGCCATCATGCAGATTTTTAAGTTTAGGATGTTCCCTCTCTCTCTGTTTAGGTAATTAATTATTTTTTCACATTATTAAGCGTTTTGGAGCTTTGCCAAACCATAAGTCCAGGCGCTCTGTGAAATCTTCAGTCTGCTGACAGGACATTCTTTTTTTTTTCTTATTGCACATTTCATTTGCACTTTTTATTGCTGTGATTTTTTTCTGTGTTTAGTGTATATTTCTACATGCCGTACAGAGCAGCTCAAACCGAAGTCAAATTCCTTGTTTTCTGTGGATACTTGCCGAATAACAAGGCTTTTGAAAAAACTGCGGTGGAGTGCAACATTTCCACAACAGCTGCACTGATAAATTAACTCTACAGCCTGTTGATAGAAACTTATCAAATCTGAATCTAGGCATATTTTTGAATAGTTAAACATGATTAATTTAAAGTGCGTTTCCTTTCGCTTCATCTGCGAAGGTGGAGAGCAGCCAGTGGAGCAAACCATGTTTTAAAAATATATATACTTGTATAACACACTGCTTCACTTTAAATGCATAATAAGTCCATTTCAGACGATCAGCACAGACCCTTTCTCTTAAGAGGCTTTATTTTACTCAGCATGTGGCTTTGTAAACTTGTAGCATTGCCTGCTAAATTGATTAGCACTTACATTAGTTCTGGGCATGCTCTATGGTCTTCTTCTCAGTTTTGTGGGAGCAAACAAGCTGTGATTGTTGACGTGTTGGTTTACGTGTTGGCATCAGAATTTTGGCTCTCTGTTGGGACTGTTTACACAGAGACTGCTACCTGCTGCTTTGGACTTGAATTAACAGTCTTTTTCAAGACTTTTTTACTTTTTTACCTTTTTACTTTTTTTTTTTTTTTTTTTTTTTTTACTTTTTTACTGTGCTCCAACGCCTAAGGAAGACCTAACGGTCAAAACATCGCGACGGAGCACTTTTATCAGCTAACTTTCATCAGCGTTGGCAAGCTAACTAGCTTGCTAACGCTTTCGTTTTTATTTATTTTTTTTATTTTTTTTATTGTATTTTTATTTTTATTTATTTATTTTTTTTTCTCTTTTAGCACTGTTGTCATGCGTTATCTGTGCTGCTCCACAGCGTGTTTAGTTGATTTTTATTTTATTTTAGCACCGTTGTCGTGCGTTGACTGTGCTGCTTCATGGCCTGTTTGGTGCCTTGATTGGGGCACTCCTTCTGCTGAATCACCTTTAAATTATTTACACATTATTCACTTTGTGTGTTTTTAGGAATCCGCTAGGTTGCGTAGCTACTAGCTCTTAGCCGATTTAGCATGGCGGCTTCTCCTGTCTCTCCCGTACTTTTCTGCTCTGGGTGTGAAATGTTTAGTTATTCCTCGGCCTCCTTTAGCAGTAACGGTACTTGTAATAAGTGCAGCTTATTCGTAGCTTTGGAGGCCAGGCTGGGCGAATTGGAGACTCGGCTCCGCACCGTGGAAAATTCTACAGCTAGCCAGGCCCCTGTAGTCGGTGCGGACCAAGGTAGCTTAGCCGCCGCTAGTTCCCCCCTGGCAGATCCCGGGCAGTCGGGAAAGCAGGCTGACTGGGTGACTGTGAGGAGGAAGCGTAGCCCTAAACAGAAGCCCCGTGTACACCGTCAACCCGTTCACATCTCTAACCGTTTTTCCCCACTCGACGATACACTCGCCGAGGATCAAACTCTGGTTATTGGCGACTCTGTTTTGAGAAATGTGAAGTTAGCGACACCAGCAACCATTGTCAATTGTCTTCCGGGGCCAGAGCAGGCAACATCGAAGGACATTGAAACTGCTGGCTAAGGCTAAGCGTAAATTTGGTAAGATTGTAATTCACGTCGGCAGTAATGACACTCGGTTACGCCAATCGGAGGTCACTAAAATTAACATTAATCGGTGTGTAACTTTGCAAAACAATGTCGGACTCTGTAGTTTTCTCTGGGCCCTCCCCAATCAGACCGGGAGTGACATGTTTAGCCGCATGTTCTCCTTGAATTGCTGGCTGTCTGAGTGGTGTCAAAAAATGAGGTGAGCTTCATTGATAATTGGCAAAGCTTCTGGGGAAAACCTGGTCTTGTTAGGAGAGACGGCATCCATCCCACTTTAGATGGAGCAGCTCTCATTTCTAAAAATCTGGCCAATTTTCTTGGATCCTCCAAACTGTGACTGTCCAGCGTTGGGACCAGGAGGCAGAGCTGTGGTCTTACACACCTCTCTGCAGCTTCTCTCCCCCTGCCATCCCCTCATTACCCCATCCCCGTAGAGACGGTGCCTGCTCCCAGACTACCAATAACCAGCAAAAATCTATTTAAGCATAAAAATTCAAAAAGAAAAAATAATATAGCACCTTCAATTGCACCACAGACTAAAACAGTTAAATGTGGTCTATTAAACATTAGGTCTCTCTCTTCTAAGTCCCTGTTGGTAAATGATATAATAATTGATCAATGTATTGATTTATTCTGCCTAACAGAAACCTGGTTACAGCAGGATGAATATGTTAGTTTAAATGAGTCAACACCCCCGAGTCACACTAACTGCCAGAATGCTCGTAGCACAGGCCGGGGCGGAGGATTAGCAGCAATCTTCCATTTCAGCTTATTAATTAATCAAAAACCTAGACAGAGCTTTAATTCATTTGAAAGCTTGTCTCTTAGTCTTGTCCATTCAAATTGGAAGTCCCAAAAACCAGTTTTTTTTTGTTATTATCTATCGTCCACCTGGTCGTTACTGTGAGTTTCTCTGTGAATTTTCAGACCTTTTGTCTGACTTAGTGCTTAGCTCAGATAAGATAATTATAGTGGGCGATTTTAATATCCACACAGATGCTGAGAATGACAGCCTCAACACTGCATTTAATCTATTATTAGACTCTATCGGCTTTGTTCAAAAAGTAAATGAGTCCACCCACCACTTTAATCATATCTTAGATCTTGTTCTGACTTATGGTATGGAAATAGAAGACTTAACAGTATTCCCTGAAAACTCCCTTCTGTCTGATCATTTTTTAATAACATTTACATTTACCCTGATGGACTACCCTGCAGTGGGGAATAAGTTTCATTACACTAGAAGTCTTTCAGAAAGCGCTGTAACTAGGTTTAAGGATATGATTCCTTCGTTATGTTCTCTAATGTCATATACCAACACAGAGCAGAGTAGCTACCCAAACTCTGTAAGGGAGTTAGAGTATCTCGTCAATAGTTTTACATCCTCATTGAAGACAACTTTGGATGCTGTAGCTCCTCTGAAAAAGAGAGCTTTAAATCAGAAGTGTCTGACTCCGTGGTATAACTCACAAACTCGTAGCTTTAAAGCAGATAACCCGTAAGTTGGAGAGGAAATGGCGTCTCACTAATTTAGAAGATCTTCACTTAGCCTGGAAAAGAGTTTGTTGCTCTATAAAAAAGCCCTCCGTAAAGCTAGGACATCTTTCTACTCATCACTAATTGAAGAAAATAAGAATAACCTCAGGTTTCTTTTCAGCACTGTAGCTAGGCTGACAAAGAGTCAGAGCTCTATTGAGCTGAGTATTCCATTAACTTTAACTAGTAATGACTTCATGACTTTCTTTGCTAACAAAATTTTGACTATTAGAGAAAAAATTACTCATAACCATCCCAAAGATGTATCGTTATCTTTGGTTGCTTTCAGTGATGCCGGTATTTGGTTAGACTCTTTCTCTCCGGTTGTTCTGTCTGAGTTATTTTCATTGGTTGCTTCGTCCAAACCATCGGCATGTTTATTGGACCCCATTCCTGCCAGGCTGCTCAAGGAAGTCCTACCATTATTTAATGCTTCAATCTTAAATATGATCAATCTATCTTTGTTAGTTGGTTATGTACCACAGGCCTTTAAGGTGGCAGTAATTAAACCATTACTTAAAAAGCCATCACTTGACCCAGCTATCTTAGCTAATTATAGGCCAATTTCCAACCTTCCTTTTCTCTCAAAGATTCTTGAGAGGGTAGTTGTAAAACAGTTAACTGATCACCTGCAGAGGAATGGTCTATTTGAAGAGTTTCAGTCAGGTTTTAGAATTCATCATAGTACAGAAACAGCATTAGTGAAGGTTACAAATGATCTTCTTATGGCTTCGGACAGTGGACTTATCTCTGTGCTTGTTCTGTTGGACCTCAGTGCTGCTTTTGATACTGTTGACCATAAAATTTTCTTACAGAGATTAGAGCATGTCATAGGTATTAAAGGCACTGCGCTGCGGTGGTTTGAATCATATTTGTCTAATAGATTACAGTTTGTTCATGTAAATGGGGAATCTTCTTCACAGACTAAAGTTAATTATGGAGTTCCACAAGGTTCTGTGCTAGGACCAATTTTATTCACTTTATACATGCTTCCCTTAGGCAGTATTATTAGACGGTATTGCTTAAATTTTCATTGTTACGCAGATGATACCCAGCTTTATCTATCCATGAAGCCAGAGGATACACACCGATTAGCTAAACTGCAGGATTGTCTTACAGACATAAAGACATGGATGACCTCTAATTTCCTGCTTTTAAACTCAGATAAAACTGAAGTTATTGTACTTGGCCCCACAAATCTTAGAAGCATGGTGTCTAACCAGATCGTTACTCTGGATGGCATTTCCCTGATCTCTAGTAATACTGTGAGAAATCTTGGAGTCATTTTTGATCAGGATATGTCATTCAAAGCGCATATCAAACAAATATGTAGGACTGCCTTTTTGCATTTACGCAATATCTCTAAAATCAGAAAGGTCTTGTCTCAGAGTGATGCTGAAAAACTAATTCATGCATTTATTTCCTCTAGGCTGGACTATTGTAATTCATTATTATCAGGTTGTCCTAAAAGTTCCCTAAAAAGCCTTCAGTTGGTTCAGAATGCTGCAGCTAGAGTATTGACGGGGACTAGCAGGAGAGAGCATATCTCACCCGTGTTGGCCTCTCTTCATTGGCTTCCTGTTAATTCTAGAATAGAATTTAAAATTCTTCTTCTTACTTATAAGGTTTTGAATAATCAGGTCCCATCTTATCTTAGGGACCTCGTAGTACCATATTACCCCATTAGAGTGCTTCGTTCTCAGACTGCGGGCTTACTTGTAGTTCCTAGGGTTTGTAAGAGTAGAATGGGAGGCAGAGCCTTCAGCTTTCAGGCTCCTCTCCTGTGGAACCAGCTCCCAATTCAGATCAGGGAGACAGATACCCTCTCTACTTTTAAGATTAGGCTTAAAACCTTCCTTTTCGCTAAGGCTTATAGTTAGGGCTGGATCGGGTGACCCTGGACCATCCCTTGGTTATGCTGCTTTAGACGTAGATTGTGGGGGGGTTCCCATGATGCACTGTTTCTTTCTCTTTTTGCTCCGTATGCATCACTCTGCACTTAATCATTAGTGATCGATCTCTGCCCCCCTTCACGGCATGTCTTTTTCCTGGTTTTTTCCCTCAGCCCCAACCAGTCTCAGCAGAAGACTGCCCCTCCCTGAGCCTGGTTCTGCTGGAGGTTTCTTCCTGTTAAAAGGGAGTTTTTCCTTCCCACTGTTGCCAAGTGCTTGCTCATAGGGGTCGTTTTGACCGTTGGGGGTTTTTTCATAATTATTGTATGGCCTTGCCTTACAATATGGAGCGCCTTGGGGCAACTGTTTGTTGTGATTTGGCGCTACTAGAAAAAAAGTTGATTGATTACAGTGCCACCTTCAGGCCTGGCATATGTACTACAGCTTTAAACGAAGCTTCGAGGCAAAGAATTTGCCTCAAACATTTTTTGTAATCGAATTATTCAAATTACTCGATTAATCGTTTCAGCCCTGCCTCCAACGTGTCGTACACCTGTCGCTACACCTATTGCTATGCATACCAGCGGTGTGCATGAATTGTGAGTTTGCCCTGTAAGAGCCCATTCGATCCTTCTCGCAGCAGGTGTCAGCCAAATTCCAGGTGACACACATGACCATCCAACACCACTCATTTGGCACTTAGAAAATGTGTAGCCATTCATGCTATTAGCACGAAAACAGTCAGCAGACGATCACTTTGGAGCTGGGTGTGAAATTTGTCTAAGTGCCCCCATGAGTGTGGCATTGCACAAAGCAACACACATGTGGTGCATGTGTCTCGCACGTGTGCGCATGTGTTGCCCCCCCCACAGCTCCTCCCCACCAAAGCACATGTGGTGTATGTGTTTTTCGCCCCCTCCCCCGCTCCCCCCCACATATGTGGTGTGTGGGAGGGCACACTTGCATAAAATGCTTATATGTATGTACAGACATGAACACATGCATGTCGGACAGCCACGTCTGAATGCACACAGCATGGGGAGGTGCCTCCCAGCTGCTGACCAGAGACACAAATGACGGCTCAGTGCACATGGTGTTTCACATTAAAAACACAGAGACCACAGCCAGGACAGATATATTAATAAGTACTACACTACCTACATACACAATTACATAACAAATAACTAAAAAATAATGATCACATAACAGAGAGTGACACGTTGGTGTGTGCGCTGAACTGACATGGGGCGTGTCCTCCGACAGCAGCAGCTGTTGAGATCTCTGGTCCTGGATGTCCCAGCTGGGGAACATGTACCGTGTTTTGATGGACATGAACTTACAACTGCACACTGTAATGCGCTTGTGTCTGCTTGCTGTCCTCATGTGGACATACATAAACGCATATATCGCTGTTGTGATGGGCTGCAGCGAGCGCACGGTGTGCACATTGACAGGCTGCCCCAGGTGAAACATGCAGCGGGCGATCTGAATGTTGCCTCACCCATGTGAGCTCTGTTCTACATGACGTGGTGTCTGTCCTGCAGTGCACCATCCACAAGACATGCGCGCGAGGCCAGCTGGATATGCCGGGCCAGCACTTTTATCATGTGGACATGATAAAAGTGCACTGCTTCATTCGTGTCATTTCATGCACGTACGTCTATGACCATGGGTCATCAACAGATCATACTTCTGTTGTTTGCTCGATAAGAGGGATTCAATAAAATGCAGTGTTTTTTATGGTGTGTGGTTTTATTTATTTATTTATTTATTTGTATTTTGTATTTATTTATTTATTTATTTGTCTCCATCTTGATTTGAAGTATTTTACGCAACAGCAATGGTAGCACAGTGGTAAAGTTTCTGGCTGGCAATCAGAACTTTTGAAAATTGCAGGTTTGAATCCCATAGGTGGCCCGACAGTGTGTCCCTCCTGACGTCAGCTCGATGTTTTTGTGTGGGCTGTTGCGCCGTGATTTGCCCTGATTCCTACTTATTCGTGCTATGTGTGAAGGGGCCCTTACTCTTAATTAAATATAACATTCTCAGACAATGTGAAGGGATTCTGTACTAAAGTCAGATTCAGACAGACATTTCAAAACTTGTTCTTTGACAAACATTGGAACATTTGTCTGTGTCCATGTACTGAGAGAAGAGATCGACTGAGTGGCCAAGAGGAGGCACACGGGCCCATTGCTTCTGCTTCAGTTATAAACGATCAGCTGCTGCAACATGTACCACTCATATTTAATTTAATTTGTATTTTTATCACATTCACTGGTGAAGTAATGATAGCAGTGTATTGTGGTCAGTGGCGCATGCACTCAAGGTCAAGGAAAATGTGGTCCAAAAAACAATGATTTTATTTATCTCAAAAATGAAGCCTAGATGGATCTACATAACTTGATGGGAATGTTACTTGGACAGATATATAGAGGTGATTTGATTTTGGAGTGGTTTGGTCAAAAGTCAAGGATAACATGTTCCAGAAACACCTTTTTTGTACATCTCAACAATCAAAAAGCCAATATGGAGCAAATCTGATGGGAATATTACTTGGATACTTATGTAGAGGTGATAAATTTTAGTGTAACATATTTTCCAGAGTATAAGTTGCACCTGTTAAAAATGCCACTTGAAGAGGAAAAACCCTTATACAAGGTCTATTAGAAAAGTATCCAACCTTATTATTTTTTTCAAAAACCATATGGATTTGAATCACGTGTGATTACATCAGACATGCTTGAACCCTCGTGGCATGTGAGAGTTTTTTCACGTCTGTCGGTTACGTCATTCGGCTGTGGGCAGTCTTTGAGTGAGGAGTGGCCCACCCTCTCATTGTTTAGGAATGGGTCAGAGACTGCTGCTTTGTTTGATCAAAATTTTTTCAAAACTAAGTCACAACTCAGTGGACACCATTCGATAAATTCAGCTGGTTTTCGGTAAAAATTTAACGGCTGATGAGAGATTTTGGTGTGGTAGTGTCGCCATAAGGACGGCCCACGGCGCCTGACGGCGATCTGCGCTTCGAGGCGGCAACGTCTCGCCGTTTCAAGTTGAAAACTTCCACATTTCAGGCTCTGTTGACCCAGTAAGTCGTCAGAGAACAGAGAACTTTCAGAAGAAGTCGGCATGAGTTTATTCGGACATTCCATTGTTAACGGACATTTTGTAATGAAAGAACGTGCGGGCAGAGTCGCATGTCGGGGCCGGACCCGACCACGGGGGGTCGCGACAGGAAAAACACCTCCGTTGGAAACCTTAATGGACAAGTGGAACATGCCCAAGCTGTTAAACAATTTCTCAGTACTCACTTGTTGAAAGCCATCAAAGCCGCCTGAATTTTACAAATGGTTTTCAACACGGAGGTGTTTTTCCTGTCGCGGCGCACACAGATTGTCACAGATGTCTTTCATTACAAAATGTCCTTAAACAGTGGAATGTCCGCATAAAGTCCTCATGCCGGCCTCTTCTGAATCTTCTGTTCTCTCACGACGTCCTGGGTGAATTAAGCCTTAAATTAGGATGATTTCAGCTTGAAACAGGCCGACGACAGCGCTGAAGCACTGCAGGACGTCCCGCTCCGTGGGAAGTCCTTACAGCGACAGAAACACCCCATAATCTCTCATCAGCCGTTAAACGTTTCACCGAAACCATCTTAATTTCTCGAATAGTGTCCACTCGGATATCCTCAGAGGTCCAGAAAAAAGTTTGATAAAGCAACGCGCGCTGTCTCGAGCAGCGGTGTGAAACAAAGGAATTCAGCCGAGAGGGTGGGACCACATCTCCTTAAGGCCTGCCCACAGGGAAATGACGTCACCGACACGCATGAAAAAACTCACCGCATGCGCACAGAGGGTTCAAGCATGATTGGTGTAATCGCATGTCAATCAAATCCATATAGTTTTTTGTTTTTTTTTATAAAACTGCCGGTTAGTTTTATAAGATACCTCGTATAAGCAAGGTTGGATAGGATTACTTGAAATGTAATCCAAAGTAATCAGATTACAAGTAATCCAAATGTATGTACATACATACATGTAATCCACATGTATTCTTTCAAGTAATTCTACCCATCCTTGTATATAAGTAACACTGGAGTTACACATTTTTTCTGTATTATCAGCTCTTTAATTTGGTATTTTTGTGCATTGTTGAAGAGTACACATTATAATTGGCATGATTCTTCTGTTATTACAGTTATTTTGTTTACTGTTTCTTAGATTTATGTTGCAAGTACAAGTAAAAAAAAACATGATTTATACTCCAGAAATTACAACAGTTTGATCAAAGTTCAAATTAAGAAAAAACATCCAAAAAACATATCTGTATATGTTGTCTTTCTTAAAAAGCAAGAAACCTATGTACACTGTAAAAAATTCCCTTGTTTTTATGGAAAATCTTGGCCGCAACTGTGGTTACCAGGAGAAAATCTGTAAAATCTGTGGTGATATGGAAATGGTTTTTACATAAAATATGTAAATTTTACAGTGTAAGCCTGTTGTAATATTATTGTCTATTTAGAAGATAAAATGTCCTGCAAAACAGTCACCGTATGTTTAATTACAGTAGTGTTCAGAATAATAGTAGTGCTATGTGACTAAAAAGATTATCCAGATTTTGAGTATATTTCTTATTGTTACAATGGGAAACAAGGTACCAGTAGATTCTCACAATCCAACAAGACCAAGCATTCATGATATGCACAGTCTTAAGGCTAGGAAATTGGGCTATTAGTAAAAAAAAAAAGTAGAAAAGGGGGTGTTCACAATAATAGTAGTGTGACATTCAGTCAGTGAATTTGTCAATTTTGTGGAACAAACAGGTGTGAATCAGGTGTCCCCTATTTAAGGATGAAGCCAGCACCTGTTGAAAAATGCTTTTCTATTTGAAAGCCTGAGGAAAATGGGACGTTCAAGACATTGTTCAGAAGAACAGAGTAGTTTGATTAAAACTGTTAAGGATTTTATATATATATATAGATAGATGTTATCCTGTTAAACATTTGTAGCTTTGTCTTCTTTCTCATGAGAACGGAGATGTGCTGTTTGCACCTGTCTTAATGCAATCCTGAGAATTCAATTTTGTTTTAGCACTCTGGGGTCAATCTGAACTGGGAATGAAGGACTGGATGTACTTATTGTTATAACATAACTTTGTTTTCGTAGCCGCTAACGACTGGGAGTAAAAGAACTGAAGGTTGAATTTTGACTGATTGTGATGCTTAGTGTTCCAGGCAGATGCAAAACAGCTGATAACTGCAACAGACGAACGAGATGTGCTGACCTGAAGTGTTCTTCCTTACAGCTGCACTTGACGTATGCGTTTATGTTATGGGAAGAAACTTGTCTTGCGTCATTACCCCCACCCTTAGGACAAGTTTCTTGTTTATGTGATGAGGGCGTCTCTTAATAAAAAGAGCGGAAAAGCAGGCCAGACTTTAGTGTAGCCTTGGTGTACAGCCTGGCCGCACTCCGCGCGTAATATTTGACTTTCTGTCTCACTGGTGTTTCTTGACTCTGTTTGTCTTGTTAAAGGTTTAAAAATGTTTGGAGGAGAAAATACCCAACAAAAACGTTATAGGCTGTTCATCTACAATGATCTCCAATGCTTTAAAATGGACAAAAAAACCAGAGACACATGGAAGAAAATGGAAAACAACCATCAAAATGGATAGAAGAATAACCAGAATGGCAAAGGCTCACCCATTGATCAGCTCCAGGATGATCAAAGACAGTCTGGAGTTACCTGTAAGTGCTGTGACAGTTAGAAGATGCCTGTGTGAAGCTAATTTATTTGCAAGAATCCCCCGCAAAGTCCCTCTGTTAAATAAAAACGTGCAGAAGAGGTTACAATTTGCCAAAGAACACATCAACTGGCCTAAAGAGAAATGGAGGAATATTTTGTGGACTGATGAGAGTAAAATTGTTCTTTGTGGGTCCAAGGGCCGCAGACAGTTTGTGAGATGACCCCCAAACTCTGAATTCAAGCCACAGTTGACAGTGAAGACAGTGAAGCATGGCAGTGCAAGCATCATGATATGGGCATGTTTCTCCTACTATGGTGTTGGGCCTATATATCGCATACCAGGTATCATGGATCAGTTTGGATATGTCAAATTACTTGAAGAGGTCATGTTGCCTTATGCTGAAGAGGACATGCCCTTGAAATGGGTGTTTCAACAAGACAGTGACCCCAAGCACACTTGTAAACAAGTAAAATCTTGCTTCCAAACCAACAAAATTAATGCCTCACAGATGTGAAGAAATCATGAAAAACTGTGGTTATACAACTAAATACTAGTTTAGTGATTCACAGGATTGCTAAAAAAAGCAGTTTGAACATAATAGTTTTGAGTTTGTAGCGTCAACAGCAGATGCTACTATTATTGTGAACACCCCCTTTTCTACTTTTTTTTTTACTAATAGCCCAATTTTATAGCCTTAAGAGTGTGCATATCATGAATGCTTGGTCTTGTTGGATTTGTGAGAATCTACTGAATCTACTGGTACCTTGTTTCCCATGTAACAATAAGAAATGTACTCAAAACCTGGACTAATCTTTTTAGTCTCATAGGACTGCTATTATTCTGAACACTACTGTATGCTCAAAATGTAGTTTAAACAGACACACCACCTCTTTTTCCTTTTTCCTTAAGTGTGTTCAGGGGTCAACTGTCATCACACATGTGAAGTTTCAAGTCAATCAGGCAAAGCATGAAGGAGTTATCATGACTTGATGTTCCATGGCGAAGGGTCAAACGTATTTACAGAAATTGTGCAATAATTATTTAAACAAAATGGAGCAGGTGCATAAATTTGGGCACCCTTGTCATTTTATTGATTTGAATACATTTAGCACTAATTACTGGAACACAAAATTGGTTTGGTAAGCTCACTGACCCTTGACCTCCTTACACAGGTGAATCCAATCATGAGAAAGGGTAAATAAGGTGGCCAATTGCAAATGTTTCCCCTCTTTGCATCTCTTCTAATGAGTGGCAACATGGGAACCTCTAAACAACTCTCAAATGACGTGAAAACAAAAATTGTTCAACATCATGGTTTAGAGGAAGGATACAAAAAGTTATCTCAGAGATTTCAGCTGTCAGTTTCCACTGTGAGGAACATAGTGAGGAAAGGGAAGACAGCAGGCACAGCACTAGTTAAGACCCGAAGTGGCACACCAAGAAAAATCTCAGATAAGCTGAAGCAAAGGATGATGAGAACAGTCATAGTCAACCCACAGACCTGCTCCAAAGACCTACAACATGATCTTGCTGTAGATAGTGTCTCTGTGCATCGTTCAACTATACAGTGCACTTTGAACAAAGAGATGCGATGCTGTCATGCAGAGGAAGGCGTTTCTGTGTACACGTCACTTGAGGTATGCTAAAGCACATTTGAACAAGCCAGCTTCTTTTTGGCATAAGGTGCTGTGGACTGATTAAACTAAAATTGAGTTATTTGGACACAACAAGGGGCTGTGAAAAAGACTGAAAAAGAACACAGCATTCCAAGAAAAATGCTTGCTACCTACAGTAAAATTTGGAGGTGGTTCCATCATGCTGTGTGGCCAGTGCAGCTACTGGGAATCTTGTTAAAGTTGAGGGTCACATGGATTCCAGTAAATATCAGCAGATTCTTGAGAGCAATGTTCATGAATCAGTGACAAAGTTGAAGTTCTTCAGGGGCTGGATCTTTCAACAAGGCAACAACCCTAAACATTGCTCAAAATCTACTAAGGCATTCATGCAGAGGAACAAGTACAATGTTCTGGAATGGCCATCTCAGTCCCCAGACCTGAATATTATTGAAAATCTGTGGTGTGATTTTAAGTGGGCTGTCCATGCTCGGAAACCAACAAACCTGAGATGTTTTGTAAAGAAGAATGGTCCAAATACTTTCAACCAGAATCTATAGACTCTCATTGGAAGCTATAGTAAGTGTTTAGAGACTGTTATTTCTGCAAAGTTTTTTTTGTTTTTTTTGTTTTTTTCTGTTGGGGTGCCAAAATTTATGCTCCTGCCTAATTTTGTTTAAAGTAGACCTGCACTGAAATAAATGTGGTCAGATTTCAGAAAGAATAGCTGATATGTATTTTATAAGACCCTTGTGAATGCAGTAAATTAAATCTGTAAGCCCAAATTTGTAATTCAGCGGAGAAATCTTCATTTAAAATGACAAATTTGCAACTAAAATTTAGCCCGCCGCAAAAACTGTTTGTACATCCGGATCATTTCCATGACGTCAGGGACGAGACGACGCGTTCCCGCCTTCAGTCCGATCCCGCATTGAAATTGATTTTAACTGTTAGTAATGTTACTGTTATACACATCATGGTTTCAACATCCAAAAGTAAGCTGCAATGAATGTGAGATACAGCTCTGCATGCTCAGATCAGCGGCGGCATCGACAGCGGGCGCCGTTCTTCCCCGACGCCTCGCTCTCACTTTACCCGATGCGCTTACCGAGTGCATGCGCTCATTAAATTCCGCCACGGGCCACTCACACCCCCGTGTCTGCTGTGCAGCCGGCACCACCTCTCTTACTACTGAATGGAGGTGCAGCCAACTTGGCACAAGTCCAGAGACTATGCTTGCTGTTTTAATGCAGAGCGCGCTGTGACACCTGTTGCTCGCAAGGACAGACTTCTTGTGGCAAAATCTGCAGCGCTGCACGTCTCGGTAATCGGAGCCGCAGAGCTCCGTGGCCGCTGAGAGAGTTTTATATATTTTAATGACTTGAATTATTTGCGGGTCTCGCCTCCGTAGCCCGCGACGGTACACCGGAGGCGAAAGACAGTAGTTTTTCAATGCGACACCACTCAATCAAACGGACGTATGAAAAAGTCCCCAAAAATAATTTCAAGCACAAATAAAAGAAATGTGTACTCACCAAGCATACCACAAGAAGATATGAAGTTTTAAAAAATTAGATCCTTCCGTAAGACTAGAAAAAGGTGCAGATGCAAACTGACGTAAATCCACAAATTACAGTTGGCGCGCGCAATGCATGCTGGGAGAGGGTTTGCTCCCTGACGTCCCGGCAGCATCCATGATGAGATGACAGTTTTGCGGAGGGCAATTTTTAGCTGTACATTTGTCATTTTTAAATGAAGATTTCTCCGTTGAATGACAGATCTGGGCTTGCAGATTTACTTTACTACATTCAGAAGGATCTTATGTGTAAATATAAGTCGTTTTTTGGTCCAAAGATCTGACTGCATTTATTTCAATGCAGGTCTACTTTAAAGAATTACTGCACACGTTCTGTAAATCCTACAAATTTCATTTCACTTCTGAAATATCACTGTGTTTGTCTGCTATATGATATATGTAACTAAAATTTCTGATCCAGACAACCAATGATTTATAAAGGAAAAATCAAATTATCAGGAGTGCCCAAACTTTCCATACAACTATATCTGTATTTACTGTATTTGTTTAATTTCAATTCAACCTTTATTTAACCAAGGTAGTCCCATTAAGATCGAGATCTCTTTTGCAAGGGAGACCTTGACAATTATAAAGTTTCCAGTCCACTTAATTTGCATATCTTTAATTTGTGAAAATTCTCATTTGTAAAATATAACTGTATAACTGTATATAACTGTAGTTTTGGGATTGCAGTTAATGTGTTTAAAACTGCAGTCCCTTGTAAATTCTACAATGGTGTCTACTGTTAAATTCACAGTTAAGGTTTGTTCCGTATTTACACATTATTGCTATAAATTAAACACTACTCCATTGTTTTGCTTTTACAGTTTTTATGTCATGAATTTACAGTATTTCACCGTTAATTTCACAGAGTTTTATAACAGTGTAGATGGATGATCTACACCGTATATTGATGTATACACTCCACAATGTACACAAGACAATACAAATGTACAAGTAAATGTACATATGTCTGTAATGGTGTTTTTGAATATGTATGTGTTCATATGGCTTCTGTGTGACTTCATTCATACCAGTCAATCACAAATATTTTGCTGATCACAGCCCTCTGATGCCTTTCATTGTTTACAAGTAAATGTTTGGTAAAATGCTTAACTTTATATTTGTTTAGTCATTTCCTATGTTTTCAAGCCGGGCGTAACAGAAATTAGCGTTGGGCTCTACATCAAGTTAGAATGACCACAGGGGGACCAGGTAAACAGTGTTTAAAACTGCTGCTGTGAATATAAATGGATGGGAGAAGTTACACCTATAATGCTAATGTTCACCAGAGCTGAGAGAGAGAGACAGAGAGAGAGAGAGAGAGAGACTGACTGACTGACTGACTGACTGACTGACTGACTGACTGACTGACTGACTGACTGACTGACTGACTGACTGACTGACTGACTGACTGACTGACTGTTTCAGCACCATGGAGAGCGACACACAGACAAAACTGGAAGTGACAATTTAAGTACAGCAAGACTTTGATCAAAATATTGCAGTATAACTGGTAGGTGTCATGTTGCATAACTATAATTTTCATATCTATAACAGGTGAAACATTGCATTGTGGGATTTTGGCTGCATTGTGTGCATGCTGTGAACATATCATGGATCGTGAGCCAATAAGAAGTTATTTCAAGTACAACTTGAAACTGATCTATATTTTCTTCCACACGTTTTTTTTTTTTTTCTTTTCCATTTTAAAGCATTGGAGATTATTGTAGATGACACCTAGAATTTTTTGCACCTGTGTATAAGTTTTCCCCTCTTCAATCAACTTTTTAATCAAACTATGCTGTTCTTCTAAATATTGTCTTGAACGTCCCATTTTCCTCAGGCTTTCAAAGAGAAAAGCATGTTCAACAGGTGCTGGCTTCATCCTTAAATAGGGGACACCTGATTCACACCTGTTTGTTCCACAAAATTGACAAACTCACTGACTGAATGCCACACTACTATTATTGTGAACACCCTTTTTCCTACTTTTTTTTTTACTAATAGCCCATTTCTTAGCCTTAAGAGTGTGCATATCATGAATGCTTGGTCTTGTTGGATTTGTGAGAATCTACTGAATCTACTGGTACCTTGTTTCTCATGTAACAATAAGAAATATACTCAAAACCTGGATTAATCTTTTTAGTCACATAGCACTACTATTATTCTGAACACTACTGTACATGAACACTTCCACGTCACTGAATGTCTTAGACGTTATTTAAATCAGTCATTAAAAAAGTATGATTGGGCAGCGTGGTGGTCAAGTGGTTAGTGTAGTTGTATTATGATCAGAAAGTTCCTGGTCAAGACCACCGGTGTCTATTGTCCATGTATTTTGAGGTTGTCAGGAAGGACATCCAGTGAAAAACATGCTAAACAAGCACAAACAGAGATTTTCTGACATCTGCCGATCCGGATCTGGATCACCTCCAAAATTCAGTGGAGTCTTCCTTGCCCTAACATCGATCTGTGGTGCAAATTTGGTGACAATCCATGAAGTAGTTTGAAGAAATCCTTCAAATCTATATAAGGGAAATCTTGATCAAGAATCCATATCCAATCACCTCCAAAATTTAATGAAGTCTTCCATGCCCTGACATCTATCTGTGGTGCACATTTGGTGAGAATCCGTGAAGTAGTTTTGACGTAATCCTTCAAAAAGTATATAAAGTGATATCTTACCCCATAACGCCCGAATTATATAGCTGTATATAAAAAAATGTTTTGTGTGTTTTTGCCTTTAAATAGATAGTAAATAATGTTGAGATTATTAATTTCACTTTTGCACAAAAACTAGATAGTAATATTGGGTATTCTGGTAATGACTTTATGTTATAATGTTATAATAATAATTTATAATAATATATATAATAATAATGATGGTATGTTGCAAATTTGCAACAATGGGTATACAGGTCAATTTGGTAAATTGCATATTTGAGTCAGAGATTGTAGCATATATGTGACGATGGGCATTAAGGGGTTAATCCAGAATCTTTAACCAGATCCAGATCACCTCCAAAATTCAGTGGAGTCTTCCATGACCTAATATGTATCCATGGTGAAAATTTGATGAGAATCTGTGAAGCAGTGAACATATCAGCTAGAAGCTCATGTAGCTGCGGCGCTCTGATCACTTCCTCTGTCTTTTACTATGAAATAATGCTGAATTTATGTGGAAATGATTGTTGTACAAAAGCTTCAGATATCTGTTGCTGAGATAGATGATGACTGGAGTGCAGTTTGAAGCAGAAACGAGGTGATAGTCGGTGAACCGCAGCTAATGATGCATGTGCAGTGAAGGCAGGGTGGACTGATTTTTAGGGGGGACCATTCGGTCGGCGACACCGCATCTGGATCACCTCCAGAATTTAATGGGTTCTTCCATGGCCTAATTTGTATCTGTGGTGAAAATTTCATCAAAATCGTTTTGACGTAATCCTGCTAACAGACAGACAAATAAATAAACGCCACTGATTTTTTTTTTTTTTTTTTTTTACTACATTCTTGGTGGACGTAATTAACATGTACTAGGGCTGTTCGTTAAAGATTTCCCCTGACCAGCCTTGCACATATGCAATAATACATATCTCTTAGGTAATGTGGTAATTTGCAGCCTTGAACTCCTAACAGTTTCTCTTTTCCGGGTGCTAAGGTGTAATAATGGAAATCATTAATGAACAGCCCTTGTAGATCCATATCAGATGTGCTGTGGAGACCCCAAATAAAAGGTAGAAGCTGGAAGAAGTTAGTCTCAAATACAAACAGCATGATACTGTGTGATAAATGTGTCAGGGAAGCACCATGCTGAATGGAAACTAATGAGAGAAGCCACCAAGACACTCAGACAACTCTGAATCAATTATGGGCTCCTGTGGAGGTGAGTGAAGAACCTGGTAATGGTACAACATTTATACAGTCTGCAATGAAATATAGCAAAAAAATTAATGTAAGGATCACTGCATTTTTGTTTTGGTTTTTGTTTCTTTTAATTAGCATTTTCTGTATTGTCCCAACTTTTTCATATTTGTAGCCTTGAAGACAAGAAAATTAAGAAGCCATGAACCATCAAATCCCATACTCATCCCTGGGTAATCTGCATTGGATCACCTTATGACCTAAATAGGTAGGTAATCTGGTACCTAGCAGATTACCTAACTATTTAAAAAAACATATTCAGAAATGTACATTGTCAAAAACGATTGGCGAGAACAGGCAGCTCCAGACAGAGGTTTACAGAAAACCCACTCACACTGACCAATATCTGCTCTTTGGCTCAAACCACCCCCTTGAACACAAGCTCAGGGTGATCAGGACTCTTCAAACACAGAGCCCTACAGGTGCCCACAACTGCAGAGGGAAGGGCTAAAGAACAACAACTTGTACGGAAAGCCCTCACAGTATGTGGGTACCCACGATGGTCCCTGGACAAAGTGCAGAAGTCCCAGAAAACAAAGAGACCAGATAGACAGGAGATGGAGACAAGAAGAAGAGTGTCTCTCCCTTATTTAGCAGGAGTAGGGGAAAAACTACAGAGGATCTTCAGACAGCACAAAATCCCAGTTTACTTTAAACCGGTTAACACTTTGAGACAGAAATTAGTTCACCCTAAGGACAGGATCCCTAGTTACAAACAGAGCAATGTAGTGTAATCATATCAGATGTCAGGAAAACTGTAATGAACACTACATAGGTGAGACGAAGCAACTTTTACACAAGAGGCTATACCAGCACCGCAGAGAGGTCACCAGTGGACCTCAGTCCTGCAGTTCATCTCCACCTGAAAGACCTAACCACATGTTTGAGGACAAGGAAGTTAAAATCTTAGCCAGAGAGAAGAAATGGTTTGAGAGAGGGGTCAAGGAGGCATTCTTTGTAAAACAGTTGAAGCCCAGCCTTAACCGGGGGTGGGTCTCAGACACACTTTGTCCCCTGTTTACAATGGGTGACTCAGGTCAAAGCAGTTTCAGTCTTTTGTTCATGGTAATGAGTCATTCACGTCATCAGGAGAGTCGGCAAGGGAGCCATCAGGGGAGGCTTCCATCCCATCATTAGGATAGTGCTAACTAGAGCACAATAGGTTCTAATTAGAGCTATTGTTTAGTCACTAGCCCATAGCAGTCGGCCTTTCGGTAGAAGGGGTCTGGTTAGGGTTAAAAACCTCCAGCTTTTGTTGGCTTCTGGTTTATTCTTCTCTACAAGAGTCAGACAGAAGTCAGACTACCAGAGCAAGAATTTAGCTGAGGAAGCTTCTGTGATTTGAAGCGAAACGTCCTCACGTCAAGCAAACCCAGTCCAGTCGAAGATTCAAGCTTCTCTACTATGGAAACCACCTGGACAACTGAGAGCCTACACAGAAACATTGTCAAAAAACTTTGTGTGTCTTGACAACAAGTAATGTCTCATGAGAACATTATTTAGGCCTTCATGTCCTCATTCTTCAGTGTGGGTGCAAATCAGATCAGATCAATTTTTTTTATTTATTTTCAAGAAAATATGAGTGATGTATGCACCCATGCATGCGTGGACAGAGGGTAATTCTGTGTTGCTCTTCTGGCCTTAAAAGCCAACAGAAGATAAAAAAAAAAAAAAGTGCTTACATACATAATGGTACAGGCTTGGTGTCACACTATACGAGAACAAAAATAATAAGAATTAAATTTGATATTTTTCTGCAACTTCCTGGCAGGTTATAGGGTCAAAGATCCTCAAAGTCAATTTACCTGCTTTAATATGACATATATTCATGCACACCATGCAGTGTACCGTGCTGGGCTGGTGTCACACATGATTTTAGTCATTTTTTTAGGCCCTAATGTGATTGACATCTGCATCCTACACAAAGGTGGAGATAGTTGGTATGTTGGCAAAAGTGGCACTGTTTAAAGTAAACACTGAGCAATATCCAACACAGCAGCAACTACGTACGGCGCTCACAGAGTGCAAACCTCCGCCAACACCAGTTTCCAATTCCACAAATATTTACATTGGAAAAAAAATTCAAGGTCAAAGTCCTGTTAGAAGTAGCTTTTCATAGCAAAAAACAGAACACAAAATATAGATCAAAAGGACTTTTCAGTGTTAAAATTAAATATCCACTAAATCCGCAATTGATGCCTTTACGGTGTCAAATCTCGCGCGCAATCACGTTCTCGCTGGGGAGGCCGAGATTTTATTGTCAGTGTTAACAAGCATTTGCAGCAACTTGTTTGCAACATTGTGTCGTTATGGAGGTGAGTTCAACCAAAATATGTATTTAGGTGTTTAACTAAGATAATCGTGAGTCTTTAATGTGAGTTTTATTAAAAAAAAAAAAAAGTGTGTTGCTGTGAGGGTTGTGTGTCATGAACCGGTTCTTTTCAGGTATCCTTAAGAAATGATTCAATCCATCTACATCAATAGCCTTTTTGCTGAACGATTCCTTTATCAGTCCTTCAGAGTGGCCATTGTTTTTGGGGGTGTTTGTCAGGAAATGATCATTCCTCTACATTGATTACAGACCCTGCAGCGGGTCTGTATGATCAACCCTTTCTGCAGCGCAGCTTTGCTTTGAACCTTGAACCAATGAAGCAGTGCTTTGATCTTCGATCTGCTGCTTCGGTGGTTCTTTGTTTTATTTTGCTTTGTCTTAATTTTTCCCTGCTAAACCTAAATAGCATATGTGTGTGAGTAATATTTACCTTTTTTTTATGTTAAACCGACCTGTTATGGTCTTCTGAAACAGTTGATAGATGTATTTTATAACTTAAAAATGGGACTGATGCTAATGTGTTAGCATGTCTATGTCTTTTCAATGTTAAAGTTAGCATTAAGCTGAGCCATTATCAAACCTCCCTCCCCATGAGTGCAGCAGATAAGTGAATATTTACTGAGGGGATCCTGTCAAATGGTGATGCAAGCACCAAATTTGGCACACATACTCATTAGACATTACTCTTTTAAAAATGGCAAGTGGCCACATGAACTTTCAATAGGTAGCCAGAAGGGGTCAATTAAAGAATTACACAGGGGTCAAATTAAAAATGCTCCAATGATATTGAAAGGTATTCCATATTATTTGTCTGATCATAAATATTCCAAAAAGGTATAGTTTGGACTATCTGTGAATGAATGGTCTGGAGTTATGGGGTAAAAACAGCAAAAACACTGAGAAAGGTCAATTTCAGTTTGGGGTCAAAAGTTAAAGTTACTCCATGTCTGGTAAAAAGTGGTGCAAATTACTGGTTGAGCTAATAGGATTAATAAATGGAATAGTTTTGACTGTGTTGAGCACTTGGTTCACAAAGTAAGGTTAAACAATGTCAGCATCCATTGGATTCTATGACCTGTGACATATGCTACCCTGTAACATGATAACTAAGCATGATACATTATGCAAACTATTCCTTTTTAAAACCATATTCCTCAACTATAATGTGCATCACTTTTTACCAAAATTGTAGAAACTTTAACGTTTGACCCCTGTACAAATTGAAATTGACCGTTGTCGCCATTCTTGCTGTTTTTACTTCATACTCCAGAACATTCATTCACAGATAGTCCAAACTATACCTTTTTGGAATCCTCATGATCAGACAAATAATATGCAATATGTTTCAATATGACTGGAGCATTTTTAAATTTTGACCCTTGTGTAATTCTTCAATTGACCCCTGCTTGGCGCTTGCATCACCATTTGAAGCATTTTTTCTGTTATCCACTGCACTAAGCGCGCAAAGGATTCTGGGATACTCAAAAACTGTCAGTACGGCTTGTATGTGGATCACACATAGTGTATTCATTGAGAGTGCCAGTTTGCACCTCATTGTCACAAATGAGTGATTGAGGCACTTTTGATTGAGATATAATGCAAAATGTCCATCAAATGCACTTTTCAATATCAGATCCAGATCAAACTTTGTCAGGCAATGGTGAGTGCCAGTCTGCACCTCACTTTCAAATATGAGAGTGATGGGACATGTTGGATTAAAATATAATGTAAAATATTCATTAAGATGGGGTTTTCAATGTTAAATTTAAATGGCCACAAAATCTGTAATCAGTCGATAAAGGATACCATTCTACACCATGCTCTCAAATATAAAGAAATTTAATATTTTTGACAGTTATGAATTTTGAATATTCATTCAGTGTTAAAAATAGGGATTTTTCCAGTTTTCCAAGATTGTTTCTGACTTTGGCCTTTGACTTATGACCTTGAAAATTGAATCAGTTCTTGCCTATGAGGATATGAATCTTCAGTAAAAAAAAAATTCAGAATGATATATGAAAAATTGTGGGCTCCAGGCTGTTCAAAAACAGACAGACAAACAACCAAAAGGGTGAAAACATAATCTCTTCCAACTTCATTGGCAGAGGAAAAAAATGGTTGTGCAAAATTTGGCGCATTACCATAAAAAACACAATCCAAGCAATAATTTAAGAACCACTACCTGACTGATACTACTTTTCACTGGGAATTTCTAGGAGAATAGACAGGGGTTGGAGGCGGAGGTATCTGTGTTAATGCACAGATGTGGAAAAAACATCAAATACAACAACTTCAGAAAACCTCTAGCGTGTGCAGACATTTTGCACAGTACTGTGCAAAACAGGCAGCACGTTAGCTTAGTAATTAGCACTGTTGCCTCACAGCATGAAGGTCATGGGATCAGTTTCCACCTGTGGCCTTTCTGTGTGGAGTTTGCATGTTCTCCCGTGGGTTTCCTCCCACATTTAAAGACATGCAGATTAGGTGAATTGGAAACTTTATAATTGTCCCGGCCTCCCTTGCAAAAGAGATTTCGATCTCAATGGGACTAACCTGATTAAATTAACTTTAGCGTCACATTAAGAGTTTTCATACATACAGAAATGAAACTTTAAAAAAAAAAAAAAACATATTCAGACATAACATATTGATGGAGAGGATCATTTTCACATCATAAAAGGACATATTCCTCTACACACACGTGTGTGTGTGTGTAATATGTGGTCAATAAAGTAGGACTAATCCTGAAGGGATGAGTGCACTGACATGTCTTGATAGGACTCAATGAAAGAGACATTCCAAAGAACAGTGTGGTCCCAGTAAAGACACAGTCTGTCTCCATCACTTCACATCCTCCTACATGTTTGATTGGCTGTGCCGTGATCCTTTAACAAAGTGTGATGTGCTATCAGTGCGGGACAGCTGTGCAGCTGTGGCGTCGATGCATGCTATCACAGCGTCAGTGCACTAATGTGACTGTCAGCGTGTTCGTTACAACAGAAGAGAGAGGGCAAGAGAGGGACACGCGTGCACCCTATTCTGTTCAAATCCACACAAAATGTCTGGTGTCGTCACACGGTGCTCAAACACAGCACATTACAGCCACAACAAGCCTTCTTATCTTGACTGCTGCACAGAGACAGCACAAGATTCCTGGCAGCCAAAACAGAGAAGGACAAATCTGAGTGACTACGGATCAGTTTATTATGTTTTGTGTGACTGCGTGTTGCACATCTAAACACAAACAAATATAACAATGATATAATACTGTAAAGAGAAAACATTCACTCTGGGCCTTTTACTTTTTTCTTGTGCACACTATAGTAAAGCCAAACTTATTTTTGTTTCGAAAAAGCATGTTGTGTGGAGGGAGAAAAAAGAAACACGTGGCCCAGCTTGTTTCCGACTGCATGTTGAAAAAGTGTCGTGCTGCTGCACAGCCTGCTCACGCAAAATATGTCATCCTCATCATGCAGATTCTGTCCAATCTGTTCATCAATGCTGTGTCAATATGGTGAGTGGGATGTGAATATCATTTCAGTGAAGGTGAAAGACGATCCGTGTACGAATTTAGAAATGGCAACGAGAATTGTTGTGTGGATTCGTTCCAGCCCAGGTGTTTCCCTTTTCCCTTAAAATTGTACATTTGTGATGCAGCTGCTGCACGTGAATCTCAAACATGCTGCAACCTCCAGTGCTGGAAAATGAAGCCGACACGGAAATGCCAAAAGCTGTTGTTCATCAAATAGCTGCTTGACGCTAGTAAGTACAGAAGTGTTCAGAATAATAGGGCTATGTGACTAAAAAGATTAATCCAGGTTTTGAGTATATTTCTTATTGTTACATGGGAAACAAGGTACCAGTAGATTCAGTAGATTCTCACAAATCCAACAAGACCGAGCATTCATGATATGCACACTCTTAAGGCTATGAAATTTGGTTATTAGTAAAAAAAAAAAGTAGAAAAGGGGGTGTTCACAATAATAGTAGCATCTGCTGTTGACGCTACAAACTCAAAACTATTATGTTCATACTGCTTTTTTAGCAATCCTGTGAATCACTAAACTAGTATTTAGTTGTATAACCACAGTTTGTCATGATTTCTTCATATCTGCGAGGCATTAATTTTGTTGGTTTGGAACCAAGATTTTGCTGGTTTACTAGTGTGCTTGGGGTCATTGTCTTGTTGAAACACCCATTTCAAGGGCATGTCCTCTTCAGCATAAGGCAACATGACCTCTTCAAGTATTTTGACATATCCAAACTGATCCATGATACCTGGTATGTGATATATAGGCCCAACACCATAGTAGGAGAAACATGCCCATATCATGACGCTTGCACCACCATGCTTCACTGTTTTCACTGTTTTCTTTTCCGTTTTCTTCCATGCATCTCTGTTTTTTTTTTTTTTTCCATTTAAAAGATGGAGATCATTGTAGATGAACAGCCTAGAATTTTTGCACCTGCGTATATGTTTTCCCCTCTCCAATCAACTTTTTATTCAAACTACGCTGTTCTTCTGAGCAGTGTCTTGAACGTCCCATTTTCCTCAGGCTTTCAAAGAGAAAAGCATGTTCAACAGGTGCTGGGTTCATCCTTAAATTGGGGACACTTGATTCACACCTGTTTGTTCCACAAAATTGATGAACTCACTGACTGACTTCCACACTACTATTATTGTGAACACCCCCTTTTCTACTTTTTTTTTTTTTACTAATAGCCCAATTTCATAGCCTTAAGAGTGTGCATATCATGAATGTGTGGTCTTGTTGGATTTGTGAGAATCTACTGAATCTACTGGTACCTTGTTTCCCATATAACAATAAGAAATATACTCAAAACCTGGATTAATGTTTTTAGTCACATAGCACTACTATTATTCTGAACACTACTGTAAGTCAATCTCCCTAGAACTACATGTTAAAATGTCCAACTTCATACCTCAAATAAAAATGTTTCCGGGCTGGCACAAAAAAAAAGAAGTTTATATAACTCATCAGCTATAGGGGTGTGGTCTCTGTGACTGACAGGTAGGTGTGTGTGTTTGCTGTGTACAGGTGGCAAACTGGTAGCAGAAGCCTCTAGCAGGCTTTTAGCACAGGACATGACAAGTTTGTTCTGTGTTTTTTATTACAAATATCACAGGTTATTTTAATTGCTGTATGATTCATTGTATAAACAGGCCGTCTAAGAAGTCTGTGCACCAATATTTTTAGTGAGTGAAATTTTTGTGTTATTTATTACTCAGTTAGCAAGCATAGACAACTAGGTAGGTAGTGATGGCAATACTGATGGTGCAATGGTTATTGAGGCTATATGCCAGTTATAGATTTTAATACTTGGCACCCAATTTATTACTGCCACTGCCCATTTGGCACAAATATGCATTCATCAATCACCAGAATCCAGGTTACGTAGCCTGTTAGCTTTTGCTCCCTTGATATCGTTGAGATAGGAGGGTATTTTCTGGCTTGATTCATCCCGAACAGATCATGCCAGTCTTGCCCATACTCTGCCCCTTTACTCATTTATGGGTTGCCCATGAACGAGGTATAGCACTAACTCACTGGGCACTGCCAAGATGGCGACAGTCAGACCCACCCACACTTGAACTTCAAACTGCTCCAGAAGACCTGTGGATGAGTCAGAGGCTTGTGCCATTATATATGAGTAGAGTCTTGATCTCAAATGGAATGGTACTTGAGGTATAGCTGTTTGTATGAAAGGAAATTGTCCTATACATAGTGTTTTTTTGTGACAAGTCCTTTGTGCCCCGGTTACATGATAGCTGGATAAAGGATAAACGTCAAAAAGTCAAAAATCATTGCAAAAAAAGTGGATGAAAGATCCTGCACTTTTCCCATCACCGAAATTAAAGGAATGAAACTAAACTGAAACTAGAACGAAAACGATGCAAACTCCTTAAATGAAATATTCACGATGACGTGACAAAGAGCAGGTATACAACCGAGTGCAGCCAGCCTGGTCCTCATTTCCGCTCTACTTGCACGTGCAAAATTTTATTTGTCTTGACAACAGGTGAGAGCTTGTGTTTGTCTTCACAACAACAAATTTTGTTTGTCTTCACATTCTGAGTTCTCCATCAGCCATGGGGAACTGTCCATGTCAGATGAAGGCTACTCCCGAAGAGACACACACGTAGGCACATGCAGGCAAGCCACAAATGGTTGAAACATGTGTAAATAGTTAAAGTAGTAGATAAAATGTTCTTAACGCTATTGTTTCTGTATGAAAACATTGCTTTTTCATCCCAAACATGAACAGTGTTTTCTTCAGCTCGTCGAAGCTTTAGTTATTGAATCGTTCAGATATCGTTGCGTTCATTCAGTGCGTCGGACTTGGGAGGTTGAACAAAGTTGGACGAAAGTCAGCCAAAATGTTGTCATTATAAAAACTAAGCAAATGATAAGAAACCATAAAGAATGGCATCAAAACTAAATACGGATGATTTGAGATTGTCAGCAATATTCGTTAAAATTTTTCAACAGTTTGAATATTCTGATGAAGCGCCAGCTGCAGGAACAAATCTGAACGATGACGATGCCTCCGAAAGTCAACGAAAGTGCGGATTTCTTATTTCATTTGAGCATCGTTGTCCTTCATCAGTGCCGTGTGACCGGGGCTTTACAGGGATCACAAGCAAACTCTAATGACTTTCTTCATATTTATCAAGATGCCTTTATTGCTCCAAGCAGAGCAGGTAACTCAGTGGAATAAGGAGATGGACTACTATGTAGATCAAAGCTTGATTCCCAGTCATGGTATCTGTCTGTGTTGTTGAACAAGACACTGCATTGTTCCAATCCATCTAGTTGTAACAGCGTACTTGGCTGGGGAAGTAACCTATGATGGACTGGTATCACATCTAGTTGGAGTCATAGAGTCTAATCACCTTCAGGGACAAGCACCCGCACAAATGGGCCTCAAGGCTTACAGGACTTACTTTACTTCACCAGTAATTCACCTCTTACTTTGAAAAAACAGACTAGTACTCCATTTGAACCGGTGTGCCTCCATTCAGTGTACTGATGTTGTCTGGATGTACTATACTGTTAATTTGGAGCCAGGCGCAGCTCATGAGGCTCCACTTTGCAGCTTTCACACTTCAGCTTCAAATGGCATTACTAACTCTGTGATCTAATCACTGGCCATTGCTGTAATATGGTCTATAGCAAAGGCCTCGGGAAACTCCTGGGCATACAAGCAATTAATTAACTTAATTGCATGGTTAACTTAATTGATTACCTTGTTATTTTGCTGGCCTTGATATGGCTCTGTTGCACAGTGAGATAATGTAGTCATAATGTGAGTGCTGGCCCATAGGCAGCATCCATTTCAGGTATCGCTGTCTCTCTGCCTACAGTTGAGTCAGTGAAATATCAAAGTGCCCTTGTTGTGCAGTGAGTGAGTAATCGCTGTCAAATTATCATTCCATTATTAGGGCTTAATTGGCGTTATTTATTAGCCCTTAGCTGAGGACATCCATTCCAGCACAAAATGATAAACAGGACATTTGAGTGCACACAAGGGCTGATGACTGGTACCATGGCTGAACCCTGTTAATGTCACAAGGATAAAGGATAATAAACTAGAAGATAATTGGCAAAGCTTCTGGGGAAAACCTGGTCTTGTTAGGAGAGACGGCATCCATCCCACTTTGGATGGAGCAGCTCTCATTTCTAGAAATCTGGCCAATTTTCTTAAATCCTCCAAACCGTGACTATCCAGGGTTGGGACCAGGAAGCAGAGTTGTAGTCTTACACACCTCTCTGCAGCTTCTCTCCCCCTGCCATCCCTTCATTACCCCATCCCCGTAGAGACGGTGCCTGCTCCCAGACTACCAATAACCAGCAAAAATCTATTTAAGCATACATACAACTTTGGATGCTGTAGCTCCTCTAAAAAGAGAGCTTTAAATCAGAAGTGCCTGACTCCGTGGTATAACTCACAAACTCGTAGCTTAAAGCAGATAACCCGTAAGTTGGAGAGGAAATGGCGTCTCACTAATTTAGAAGATCTTCACTTAGCCCTACCATTATTTAATGCTTCGATCTTAAATATGATCAATCTATCTTTGTTAGTTGGCTATGTACCACAGGCTTTTAAGGTGGCAGTAATTAAACCATTACTTAAAAAGCCATCACTTGACCCAGCTATCTTAGCTAATTATAGGCCAATCTCCAACCTTCCTTTTCTCTCAAAAATTCTTGAAAGGGTAGTTGTAAAACAGCTAACTGATCATCTGCAGAGGAATGGTCTATTTGAAGAGTTTCAGTCAGGTTTTAGAATTCATCATAGTACAGAAACAGCATTAGTGAAGGTTACAAATGATCTTCTTATGGCCTCGGACAGTGGACTCATCTCTGTGCTTGTTCTGTTAGACCTCAGTGCTGCTTTTGATACTGTTGACCATAAAATTTTATTACAGAGATTAGAGCAAACAACACAACAAACAGTTGCCCCAAGGCGCTTTATATTGTAAGGCAAGGCCATACAATAATTATGTAAAACCCCAACGGTCAAAACGACCCCCTGTGAGCAAGCACTTGGCTACAGTGGGAAGGAAAAACTCCCTTTTAACAGGAAGAAACCTCCAGCAGAACCAGGCTCAGGGAGGGGCAGTCTTCTGCTGGGACTGGTTGGGGCTGAGGGAGAGAACCAGGAAAAAGACATGCTGTGGAGGGGAGCAGAGATCGATCACTAATGATTAAATGCAGAGTGGTGCATACAGAGCAAAAAGAGAAAGAAACAATGCATCATGGGAACCCCCCAGCAGTCTACGTCTATAGCAGCATAACTAAAGGATGGTTCAGGGTCACCTGATCCAGCCCTAACTATAAGCTTTAGCAAAAAGGAAAGTTTTAAGCCTAATCTTAAAAGTAGAGAGGGTGTCTGTCTCCCTGATCTGAATTGGGAGCTGGTTCCACAGGAGAGGAGCCTGAAAGCTGAAGGCTCTGCCTCCCATTCTACTCTTACAAACCCTAGGAACTACAAGTAAGCCTGCAGTCTGAGAGCGAAGCGCTCTATTGGGGTGATATGGTACTACGAGGTCCCTAAGATAAGATGGGACCTGATTATTCAAAACCTTATAAGTAAGAAGAAGAATTTTAAATTCTATTCTAGAATTAACAGGAAGCCAATGAAGACAGGCCAATATGGGTGAGATATGCTCTCTCCTTCTAGTCCCCGTCAGTACTCTAGCTGCAGCATTTTGAATTAACTGAAGGCTTTTTAGGGAACTTTTAGGACAACCTGATAATAATGAATTACAATAGTCCAGCCTAGATGAAATAAATGCATGAATTAGTTTTTCAGCATCACTCTGAGACAAGACCTTTCTGATTTTAGAGATATTGCGTAAATGCAAAAAAAGTCCTACATATTTGTTTAATATGCGCTTTGAATGACATATCCTGATCAAAAATGACTCCAAGATTTCTCACAGTATTACTAGAGGTCAGGGTAATGCCATCCAGAGTAAGGATCTGGTTAGACACCATGTTTCTAAGATTTGTGGGGCCAAGTACAATAACTTCAGTTTTATCTGAGTTTAAAAGCAGGAAATTAGAGGTCATCCATGTCTTTATGTCTGTAAGACAATCCTGCAGTTTAGCTAATTGGTGTGTGTCCTCTGGCTTCATGGATAGATAAAGCTGGGTATCATCTGCGTAACAATGACAATTTAAGCAATACCGTCTAATAATACTGCCTAAGGGAAGCATGTATAAAGTGAATAAAATTGGTCCTAGCACAGAACCTTGTGGAACTCCATAATTAACTTTAGTCTGTGAAGAAGATTCCCTATTTACATGAACAAATTGTAATCTATTAGACAAATATGATTCAAACCACCGCAGCGCAGTGCCTTTAATACCTATGGCATGCTCTAATCTCTGTAATAAAATTTTATGGTCAACAGTATCAAAAGCAGCACTGAGGTCTAACAGAACAAGCACAGAGATGAGTCCACTGTCCGAGGCCATAAGAAGATCATTTGTAACCTTCACTAATGCTGTTTCTGTACTATGATGAATTCTAAAACCTGACTGAAACTCTTCAAATAGACCATTCCTCTACAGATGATCAGTTAGCTGTTTTACAACTACCCTTTCAAGAATTTTTGAGAGAAAAGGAAGGTTGGAGATTGGCCTATAATTAGCTAAGATAGCTGGGTCAAGTGATGGCTTTTTAAGTAATGGTTTAATTACTGCCACCTTAAAAGCCTGTGGTACATAGCCAACTAACAAAGATAGCTTGATCATATTTAAGATCGAAGCATTAAATAATGGTAGGGCTTCCTTGAGCAGCCTGGTAGGAATGGGGTCTAATAAACATGTTGATGGTTTGGATGAAGTAACTAATGAAAATAACTCAGACAGAACAATCGGAGAGAAAGAGTCTAACCAAATACCGGCATCACTGAAAGCAGCCAAAGATAACGATACGTCTTTGGGATGGTTATGAGTAATTTTTTCTCTAATAGTTAAAATTTTGTTAGCAAAGAAAGTCATGAAGTCATTACTAGTTAAAGTTAATGGAATACTCAGCTCAATAGAGCTCTGACTCTTTGTCAGCCTGGCTACAGTGCTGAAAAGAAACCTGGGGTTGTTCTTATTTTCTTCAATTAGTGATGAGTAAAGATGTCCTAGCTTTACGGAGGGCTTTTTTATAGAGCAACAGACTCTTTTTCCAGGCTAAGTGAAGATCTTCTAAATTAGTGAGACGCCATTTCCTCTCCAACTTACGGGTTATCTGCTTTAAGCTACGAGTTTGTGAGTTATACCACGGAGTCAGGCACTTCTGATTTAAAGCTCTCTTTTTCAGAGGAGCTACAGCATCCAAAGTTGTCTTCAATGAGGATGTAAAACTATTGACGAGATACTCTATCTCACTTACAGAGTTTAGGTAGCTACTCTGCACTGTGTTGGTATATGGCATTAGAGAACATAAAGAAGGAATCATATCCTTAAACCTAGTTACAGCGCTTTCTGAAAGACTTCTAGTGTAATGAAACTTATTCCCCACTGCTGGGTAGTCCATCAGAGTAAATGTAAATGATATTAAGAAATGATCAGACAGAAGGGAGTTTTCAGGGAATACTGTTAAGTCTTCTATTTCCATACCATAAGTCAGAACAAGATCTAAGATATGATTAAAGTGGTGGGTGGACTCATTTACTTTTTGAGCAAAGCCAATAGAGTCTAATAATAGATTAAATGCAGTGTTGAGGCTGTCATTCTCAGCATCTGTGTGGATGTTAAAATCGCCCACTATAATTATCTTATCTGAGCTAAGCACTAAGTCAGACAAAAGGTCTGAAAATTCACAGAGAAACTCACAGTAACGACCAGGTGGACGATAGATAATAACAAATAAAACTGGTTAAGTAATGATAGCAGTGTATTGTGGTCAGTGGCGCATGCACTCAAGGTCAAGGAAAATGTGGTCCAAAAAACAATGATTTTATTTATCTCAAAAATGAAGCCTAGATGGATCTACATAACTTGATGGGAATGTTACTTGGACAGATATATAGAGGTGATTTGATTTTGGAGTGGTTTGGTCAAAAGTCAAGGATAACATGTTCCAGAAACACCTTTTTTGTACATCTCAACAATCAAAAAGCCAATATGGAGCAAATCTGATGGGAATATTACTTGGATACTTATGTAGAGGTGATTAAATTTTAGTGTAACATATTTTCCAGAGTATAAGTTGCACCTGTTAAAAATGCCACTTGAAGAGGAAAAACCCTTATACAAGGTCTATTAGAAAAGTATCCAACCTTATTATTTTTTTCAAAAACCATATGGATTTGAATCACGTGTGATTACATCAGACATGCTTGAACCCTCGTGGGCATGTGAGAGTTTTTTCACGTCTGTCGGTTACGTCATTCGGCTGTGGGCAGTCTTTGAGTGAGGAGTGGCCCACCCTCTCATTGTTTAGGAATGGGTCAGAGACTGCTGCTTTGTTTGATCAAAATTTTTTCAAAACTAAGTCACAACTCAGTGGACACCATTCGATAAATTCAGCTGGTTTTCGGTAAAAATTTTAACGGCTGATGAGAGATTTTGGTGTGGTAGTGTCGCCATAAGGACGGCCCACGGCGCCTGACGGCGATCTGCGCTTCGAGGCGGCAACGTCTCGCCGTTTCAAGTTGAAAACTTCCACATTTCAGGCTCTGTTGACCCAGTAAGTCGTCAGAGAACAGAGAACTTTCAGAAGAAGTCGGCATGAGTTTATTCGGACATTCCATTGTTAACGGACATTTTGTAATGAAAGAACGTGCGGGCAGAGTCGCATGTCGGGCCGGACCCGACCACGGGGGGTCGCGACAGGAAAAACACCTCCGTTGGAAACCTTAATGGACAAGTTGGAACATGCCCAAGCTGTTAAACAATTTCTCAGTTACTCACTTGTTGAAAGCCATCAAAAGCCGCCTGAATTTTACAAATGGTTTTCAACACGGAGGTGTTTTTCCTGTCGCGGCGCACACAGATTGTCACAGATGTCTTTCATTACAAAATGTCCTTAAACAGTGGAATGTCCGCATAAAGTCCTCATGCCGGCCTCTTCTGAATCTTCTGTTCTCTCACGACGTCCTGGGTGAATTAAGCCTTAAATTAGGATGATTTCAGCTTGAAACAGGCCGACGACAGCGCCTGGAAGCACTGCAGGACGTCCCGCTCCGTGGGAAGTCCTTACAGCGACAGAAACACCCCATAATCTCTCATCAGCCGTTAAACGTTTCACCGAAAACCATCTTAATTTCTCGAATAGTGTCCACTCGGATATTCCTCAGAGGTCCAGAAAAAAGTTTGATAAAGCAACGCGCGCTGTCTCGAGCAGCGTGTGAAACAAAGGAATTCAGCCGAGAGGGTGGGACCACATCTCACTCAAGGCCTGCCCACAGGGAAATGACGTCACCGACACGCATGAAAAAACTCACGCATGCGCACGAGGGTTCAAGCATGATTGGTGTAATCGCATGTCAATCAAATCCATATAGTTTTTTGTTTTTTTTATAAAACTGCCGGTTAGTTTTATAAGATACCTCGTATAAGCAAGGTTGGATAGGATTACTTTGAAATGTAATCCAAAAGTAATCAGATTACAAGTAATCCAAATGTATGTACATACATACATGTAATCCACATGTATTCTTTCAAAGTAATTCTACCCATCCTTGTATATAAGTAACACTGGAGTTACACATTTTTTCTGTATTATCAGCTCTTTAATTTGGTATTTTTGTGCATTGTTGAAGAGTACACATTATAATTGGCATGTATTCTTCTGTTATTACAGTTTATTTTGTTTACTGTTTCTTAGTATTTATGTTGCAAGTACAAGTAAAAAAAAACATGATTTATACTCCAGAAATTACAACAGTTTGATCAAAGTTCAAATTAAGAAAAACATCCAAAAACATATCTGTATATGTTGTCTTTCTTAAAAAGCAAGAAACCTATGTACACTGTAAAAAATTCCCTTGTTTTTATGGAAAATCTTGGCAGCAACTGTGGTTACCAGGAGAAATCTGTAAAATCTGTGGTGAATATGGAAATGGTTTTTACATAAAATATGTAAATTTTACAGTGTAAGCCTGTTGTAATATTATTGTCTATTTAGAAGATAAAATGTCTGCAAAACAGTCACCGTATGTTTAATTACAGTAGTGTTCAGAATAATAGTAGTGCTATGTGACTAAAAAGATTAATCCAGATTTTGAGTATATTTCTTATTGTTACATGGGAAACAAGGTACCAGTAGATTCTCACAAATCCAACAAGACCAAGCATTCATGATATGCACAGTCTTAAGGCTATGAAATTGGGCTATTAGTAAAAAAAAAAAGTAGAAAAGGGGGTGTTCACAATAATAGTAGTGTGACATTCAGTCAGTGAATTTGTCAATTTTGTGGAACAAACAGGTGTGAATCAGGTGTCCCCTATTTAAGGATGAAGCCAGCACCTGTTGAAAATGCTTTTCTATTTGAAAGCCTGAGGAAAATGGGACGTTCAAGACATTGTTCAGAAGAACAGAGTAGTTTGATTAAAACTGTTAAGGATTTTATATATATATATATATATGTTATCACTGTTAAACATTTGTAGCTTTGTCTTCTTTCTCATGAGAACGGAGATGTGCTGTTTTGCACCTGTCTTAATGCAATCCTGAGAATTCAATTTTGTTTTAGCACTCTGGGGTCAATCTGAACTGGGAATGAAGGACTGGATGTACTTATTGTTATAACATAACTTTGTTTTCGTAGCCGCTAACGACTGGGAGTAAAAGAACTGAAGGTTGAATTTTGACTGATTGTGATGCTTAGTGTTCCAGGCAGATGCAAAACAGCTGATAACTGCAACAGACGAACGAGATGTGCTGACCTGAAGTGTTCTTCCTTACAGCTGCACTTGACGTATGCGTTTATGTTATGGGAAGAAACTTGTCTTGCGTCATTACCCCCACCCTTAGGACAAGTTTCTTGTTTATGTGATGAGGGCGTCTCTTAATAAAAAGAGCGGAAAAGCAGGCCAGACTTTAGTGTAGCCTTGGTGTACAGCCTGGCCGCACTCCGCGCGTAATATTTGACTTTCTGTCTCACTGGTGTTTCTTGACTCTGTTTGTCTTGTTAAAGGTTTAAAAATGTTTGGAGGAGAAAATACCCAACAAAAACGTTATAGGCTGTTCATCTACAATGATCTCCAATGCTTTAAAATGGACAAAAAAACCAGAGACACATGGAAGAAAATGGAAAACAACCATCAAAATGGATAGAAGAATAACCAGAATGGCAAAGGCTCACCCATTGATCAGCTCCAGGATGATCAAAGACAGTCTGGAGTTACCTGTAAGTGCTGTGACAGTTAGAAGATGCCTGTGTGAAGCTAATTTATTTGCAAGAATCCCCCGCAAAGTCCCTCTGTTAAATAAAAACGTGCAGAAGAGGTTACAATTTGCCAAAGAACACATCAACTGGCCTAAAGAGAAATGGAGGAATATTTTGTGGACTGATGAGAGTAAAATTGTTCTTTGTGGGTCCAAGGGCCGCAGACAGTTTGTGAGATGACCCCCAAACTCTGAATTCAAGCCACAGTTGACAGTGAAGACAGTGAAGCATGGCAGTGCAAGCATCATGATATGGGCATGTTTCTCTCTACTATGGTGTGGGCCTATATATCGCATACCAGGTATCATGGATCAGTTTGGATATGTCAAATTACTTGAAGAGGTCATGTTGCCTTATGCTGAAGAGGACATGCCCTTGAAATGGGTGTTTCAACAAGACAGTGACCCCAAGCACACTTGTAAACAAGTAAAATCTTGCTTCCAAACCAACAAAATTAATGCCTCACAGATGTGAAGAAATCATGAAAAACTGTGGTTATACAACTAAATACTAGTTTAGTGATTCACAGGATTGCTAAAAAAAGCAGTTTGAACATAATAGTTTTGAGTTTGTAGCGTCAACAGCAGATGCTACTATTATTGTGAACACCCCTTTTCTACTTTTTTTTTACTAATAGCCCAATTTTATAGCCTTAAGAGTGTGCATATCATGAATGCTTGGTCTTGTTGGATTTGTGAGAATCTACTGAATCTACTGGTACCTTGTTTCCCATGTAACAATAAGAAATGTACTCAAAACCTGGACTAATCTTTTTAGTCTCATAGGACTGCTATTATTCTGAACACTACTGTATGCTCAAAATGTAGTTTAAACAGACACACCACCTCTTTTTCCTTTTTCCTTAAGTGTGTTCAGGGGTCAACTGTCATCACACATGTGAAGTTTCAAGTCAATCAGGCAAAGCATGAAGGAGTTATCATGACTTGATGTTCCATGGCGAAGGGTCAAACGTATTTACAGAAATTGTGCAATAATTATTTAAACAAAATGGAGCAGGTGCATAAATTTGGGCACCCTTGTCATTTTATTGATTTGAATACATTTAGCACTAATTACTGGAACACAAAATTGGTTTGGTAAGCTCACTGACCCTTGACCTCCTTACACAGGTGAATCCAATCATGAGAAAGGGTAAATAAGGTGGCCAATTGCAAATGTTTCCCCTCTTTGCATCTCTTCTAATGAGTGGCAACATGGGAACCTCTAAACAACTCTCAAATGACGTGAAAACAAAAATTGTTCAACATCATGGTTTAGAGGAAGGATACAAAAAGTTATCTCAGAGATTTCAGCTGTCAGTTTCCACTGTGAGGAACATAGTGAGGAAAGGGAAGACAGCAGGCACAGCACTAGTTAAGACCCGAAGTGGCACACCAAGAAAAATCTCAGATAAGCTGAAGCAAAGGATGAGAACAGTCATAGTCAACCCACAGACCTGCTCCAAAGACCTACAACATGATCTTGCTGTAGATAGTGTCTCTGTGCATCGTTCAACTATACAGTGCACTTTGAACAAAGAGATGCGATGCTGTCATGCAGAGGAAGGCGTTTCTGTGTACACGTCACTTGAGGTATGCTAAAGCACATTTGAACAAGCCAGCTTCTTTTTGGCATAAGGTGCTGTGGACTGATTAAACTAAAATTGAGTTATTTGGACACAACAAGGGGCTGTGAAAAAGACTGAAAAAGAACACAGCATTCCAAGAAAAATGCTTGCTACCTACAGTAAAATTTGGAGGTGGTTCCATCATGCTGTGTGGCCAGTGCAGCTACTGGGAATCTTGTTAAAGTTGAGGGTCACATGGATTCCAGTAAATATCAGCAGATTCTTGAGAGCAATGTTCATGAATCAGTGACAAAGTTGAAGTTCTTCAGGGGCTGGATCTTTCAACAAGGCAACAACCCTAAACATTGCTCAAAATCTACTAAGGCATTCATGCAGAGGAACAAGTACAATGTTCTGGAATGGCCATCTCAGTCCCCAGACCTGAATATTATTGAAAATCTGTGGTGTGATTTTAAGTGGGCTGTCCATGCTCGGAAACCAACAAACCTGAGATGTTTTGTAAAGAAGAATGGTCCAAAATACTTTCAACCAGAATCTATAGACTCTCATTGGAAGCTATAGTAAGTGTTTAGAGACTGTTATTTCTGCAAAGTTTTTTTTGTTTTTTTTGTTTTTTTTCTGTTGGGGTGCCAAAATTTATGCTCCTGCCTAATTTTGTTTAAAGTAGACCTGCACTGAAATAAATGTGGTCAGATTTCAGAAAGAAATAGCTGATATGTATTTTATAAGACCCTTGTGAATGCAGTAAATTAAATCTGTAAGCCCAAATTTGTAATTCAGCGGAGAAATCTTCATTTAAAATGACAAATTTGCAACTAAAATTTAGCCCGCCGCAAAAACTGTTTGTACATCCGGATCATTTCCATGACGTCAGGGACGAGACGACGCGTTCCCGCCTTCAGTCCGATCCCGCATTGAAATTGATTTTAACTGTTAGTAATGTTACTGTTATACACATCATGGTTTCAACATCCAAAAGTAAGCTGCAATGAATGTGAGATACAGCTCTGCATGCTCAGATCAGCGGCGGCATCGACAGCGGGCGCCGTTCTTCCCCGACGCCTCGCTCTCACTTTACCCGATGCGCTTACCGAGTGCATGCGCTCATTAAATTCCGCCACGGGCCACTCACACCCCCGTGTCTGCTGTGCAGCCGGCACCACCTCTCTTACTACTGAATGGAGGTGCAGCCAACTTGGCACAAGTCCAGAGACTATGCTTGCTGTTTTAATGCAGAGCGCGCTGTGACACCTGTTGCTCGCAAGGACAGACTTCTTGTGGCAAAATCTGCAGCGCTGCACGTCTCGGTAATCGGAGCCGCAGAGCTCCGTGGCCGCTGAGAGAGTTTTATATATTTTTAATGACTTGAATTATTTGCGGGTCTCGCCTCCGTAGCCCGCGACGGTACACCGGAGGCGAAAGACAGTAGTTTTTCAATGCGACACCACTCAATCAAACGGACGTATGAAAAAGTCCCCAAAAATAATTTTCAAGCACAAATAAAAGAAATGTGTACTCACCAAGCATACCACAAGAAGATATGAAGTTTTAAAAAAATTAGATCCTTCCGTAAGACTAGAAAAAGGTGCAGATGCAAACTGACGTAAATCCACAAATTACAGTTGGCGCGCGCAATGCATGCTGGGAGAGGGTTTGCTCCCTGACGTCCCGGCAGCATCCATGATGAGATGACAGTTTTGCGGAGGGCAATTTTTAGCTGTACATTTGTCATTTTTAAATGAAGATTTCTCCGTTGAATGACAGATCTGGGCTTGCAGATTTACTTTACTACATTCAGAAGGATCTTATGTGTAAATATAAGTCGTTTTTTGGTCCAAAGATCTGACTGCATTTAATTTCAATGCAGGTCTACTTTAAAGAATTACTGCACACGTTCTGTAAATCCTACAAATTTCATTTCACTTCTGAAATATCACTGTGTTTGTCTGCTATATGATATATGTAACTAAAATTTCTGATCCAGACAACCAATGATTTATAAAGGAAAATCAAAATTATCAGGAGTGCCCAAACTTTCCATACAACTATATCTGTATTTACTGTATTTGTTTTTAATTTCAATTCAACCTTTATTTAACCACGGTAGTCCCATTAAGATCGAGATCTCTTTTGCAAGGGAGACCTTGACCAATTATAAAGTTTCCAGTCACTTAATTTGCATATCTTTAATTTGTGAAAATTCTCATTTGTAAATATAACTGTATAACTGATATAACTGTAGTTTTTTTGGGATTGCAGTTAAATGTGTTAAAACTTGCAGTCCCTTGTAATTCTACAATGGTGTCTACTGTTAAATTCACAGTTAAGGTTTGTTCCGTATTTACACATTATTGCTATAAATTAAACACTACTCCATTGTTTTGCTTTTTACAGTTTTTTATGTCATGAATTTACAGTATTTCACCGTTAATTTCACAGAGTTTTATAACCAGTGTAGATGGATGATCTACACCGTATATTGATGTATACACTCCACAATGTACACAAGACAATACAAATGTACAAGTAAATGTACATATGTCTGTAATGGTGTTTTGAATATGTATGGTTCAATGGCTTCTGTGTGACTTCATTCATACCAGTCAATCACAAATATTTTGCTGATCACAGCCCTCTTGATGCCTTCATTGTTACAAGTAAATGTTTGGTAAAATGCTTAACTTTATATTTGTTTAGTCATTTCCTATGTTTCAAGCCGGGCGTAACAGAATTAGCGTTGGGCTCTACATCAAGTTAGAATGACCACAGGGGGACCAGGTAAACAGTGTTTAAAACTGCTGCTGTGAATATAAATGGATGGGAGAAGTTACACCTATAATGCTAATGTTCACCAGAGCTGAGAGAGAGAGACAGAGAGAGAGCGAGACTGACTGACTGACTGACTGACTGACTGACTGACTGACTGACTGACTGACTGACTGGACTGACTGACTGACTGACTGACCTGACTGACTGACTGACGTTTCAGCACCATGGAGAGCGACACACAGACAAACTGGAAGTGACAATTTAAGTACAGCAAGACTTTGATCAAAATATTGCAGTATAACTGGTAGGTGTCATGTTGCATAACTATAATTTTCATATCTATAACAGGTGAAACATTGCATTGTGGGATTTTGGCTGCATTGTGTGCATGCTGTGAACATATCATGGATCGTGAGCCAATAAGAAGTTATTCAAGTACAACTTGAAACTGATCTATATTTTCTTCCACACGTTTTTTTTTTTTTTTCTTTTCCATTTTAAAGCATTGGAGTTATTGTAGATGAACAGCCTAGAATTTTTTTGCACCTGTGTATAAGTTTTCCCTCTCTTCAATCAACTTTTTAATCAAACTATGCTGTTCTTCTAAATATTGTCTTGAACGTCCCATTTTCCTCAGGCTTTCAAGAGGAAAAGCATGTCAACAGGTGCTGGGCTTCATCCTTACAATAGGGGGACACCTGATTCACACCTGTTTGTTCCACAAAATTGACAAACTCACTGACTGAATGCCCACACTACTATTATTGTGAACACCCTTTTTCTACTTTTTTTTTTTACTAATAGCCCAATTTCTTAGCCTTAAGAGTGTGCATATCATGAATGCTTGGTCTTGTTGGATTTGTGAGAATCTACTGAATCTACTGGTACCTTGTTTCTCATGTAACAATAAGAAATATACTCAAAACTGGATTAATCTTTTAGTACCTAGCACTACTATTATTCTGAACCACTACTGTACATGAACACTTCCACGTCACTGAATGTCTTAGACGTTATTTAAATCAGTCATTAAAAAAGTATGATTGGGCAGCGTGGTGGTCAAGTGGTTAGTGTAGTTGTATTATGATCAGAAAGTTCCTGGTTCAAGACCACCGGTGTCTATTGTCCATGTATTTTGAGGTTGTCAGGAAGGACATCCAGTGAAAAACATGCTAAACAAGCACAAACAGAGATTTCTGACATCTGCCGATCCGGATCTGGATCACCTCCAAAATTCAGTGGAGTCTTCCTTGCCCTAACATCGATCTGTGGTGCAAATTTGGTGACAATCCATGAAGTAGTTTTGAAGAAATCCTTCAAATCTTATATAAGGGAAATCTTGATCAAGAATCCATATCCAGATCACCTCCAAAATTTAATGAAGTCTTCCATGCCCTGACATCTATCTGTGGTGCACATTTGGTGAGAATCCGTGAAGTAGTTTGACGTAATCCTTCAAAAGTATATAAAGTGATATCTTAACCCCATAACGCCCGAATTTATATAGCTGTATATAAAAAAATGTTTTGTGTGTTTTTGCCTTTAAATAGATAGTAAATATGTTGAGATTATTAATTTCACTTTTGCACAAAAACTAGATAGTAATATTGGGTATTCTGGTAATGACTTTATGTTATAATGTTATAATAATAATTTATAATAAGATATATAATAATAATGATGGTATGTTGCAAATTTGCAACAATGGGTATACAGGTCAATTTGGTAAATTGCATATTTGAGTCAGAGATTGTAGCATATATGTGACGATGGGCATTAAGGGGTTAATCCAGAATCTTTACCAGATCCAGATCACCTCCAAATTTCAGTGGAGTCTTCCATGACCTAATATGTATCCATGGTGAAAATTTGATGAGAATCTGTGAAGCAGTGAACATATCAGCTAGAAGCTCATGTAGCTGCGGCGCTCTGATCACTTCCTCTGTCTTTTACTATGAAATAATGCTGAATTTATGTGAAATGATTGTTGTACAAAAGCTTCAGATATCTGTTGCTGAGATAGATGATGACTGGAGTGCAGTTTGAAGCAGAAACGAGGTGATAGTCGGTGAACCGCAGCTAATGATGCATGTGCAGTGAAGGCAGGGTGGACTGATTTTTAGGGGGGACCATTCGGTCGGCGACACCGCATCTGGATCACCTCCAGAATTTAATGGGTTCTTCCATGGCCTAATTTGTATCTGTGGTGAAAATTTCATCAAAATCGTTTTGACGTAATCCTGCTAACAGACAGACAAATAAATAAACGCCACTGATTTTTTTTTTTTTTTTTTTTTTTACTACATTCTTGGTGGACGTAATTAACATGTACTAGGGCTGTTCGTTAAAGATTTCCCCTGACCAGCCTTGCACATATGCAATAATACATATCTCTTAGGTAATGTGGTAATTTGCAGCCTTGAACTCCTAACAGTTTCTCTTTTTCCGGGTGCTAAGGTGTAATAATGGAAATCATTAATGACAGCCCTTGTAGATCCATATCAGATGTGCTGTGGAGACCCAAATAAAAGGTAGAAGCTGGAAGAAGTTAGTCTCAAATACAAACAGCATGATACTGTGTGATAAATGTGTCAGGGAAGCACCATGCTGAATGGAAACTAATGAGAGAAGCCACCAAGACACTCAGACAACTCTGAATCAATTATGGGCTCCTGTGGAGGTGAGTGAAGAACCTGGTAATGGTAAACATTTATACAGTCGCAATGAATATAGCAAAAAATTAATGTAAGGATCACTGCATTTTTGTTTTGGTTTTTGTTTCTTTTAATTAGCATTTTCTGTATTGTCCAACTTTTTCATATTTGTAGCCTTGAAGACAGAAAATTAAGAAGCCATGAACCATCAAATCCCAATACTCATCCCTGGGTAATCTGCATTGGATCACCTTATGACCTAAATAGGTAGGTAATCTGGTACCTAGCAGATTACCTAACTATTTAAAAAAACATATTCAGAAATGTACATTTGTCAAAAACGATTGGCGAGACAGGCAGCTCCAGACAGAGGTTACAGAAAACCCACTCACACTGACCCATATCTGCTCTTTGGCTCAAACCACCCCCTTGACACAAGCTCAGGGTGATCAGGACTCTTCAACACAGAGCCCTACAGGTGCCCACAACTGCAGAGGGAAGGGCTAAAAGAACAACACTTGTACGGAAAGCCTCACAGTATGTGGTACCCCGATGGTCCCTGGACAAAGTGCAGAAGTCCCAGAAAAACAAAGAGACCAGATAGACAGGAGATGGAGACAAGAGAAGAGTGTCTCTCCCTTATTTAGCAGGAGTAGGGGAAAACTACAGAGGATCTCAGACAGCATAAAATCCCAGTTTACTTTAAACCGGTTAACACTTTGAGACAGAAATTAGTTCACCCTAAGGACAGGATCCCTAGTTACAAACAGAGCAATGTAGTGTATCATATCAGATGTCAGGAAAACTGTAATGAACACTACATAGGTGAGACGAAGCAACTTTTACACAAGAGGCTATACCAGCACCGCAGAGAGGTCACCAGTGGACCTCAGTCTGCAGTTCATCTCCACCTGAAAGACACTAACCACATGTTTGAGGACAAGGAAGTTAAAATCTTAGCCAGAGAGAAGAAATGGTTTGAGAGAGGGGTCAAGGAGGCATTCTTTGTAAAACAGTTGAAGCCCAGCCTTAACCGGGGGGTGGGTCTCAGACACACTTTGTCCCCTGTTTACAATGGGGTACTCAGGTCAAAGCAGTTTCAGTCTTTTGTTCATGGTAATGAGTCATTCACGTCATCAGGAGAGTCGTCAAGGGAGCCATCAGGGAGGCTTCCATCCCATCATTAGGATAGTGCTAACTAGAGCACAATAGGTTCTAATTAGAGCTATGGTTTAGTCACTAGCCCATAGCAGTCGGCCTTTCGGTAGAAGGGTGTCTGGTTAGGTTAAAAACTCCAGCTTTTGTTGGCTTCTGGTTATTCTTCTCTACAAGAGTCAAGACAGAAGTCAGACTACCAGAGCAAGAATTTTAGCTGAGGAAGCTTCTGTGATTTGAAGCGAAACGTCCTCACGTCAAGCAACCCCAGTCCAGTCGAAGATTCAAGCTTCTCCTACTATGGAAACCACCTGGACAACTGAGAGCCTACACAGAAACATGGTCAAAAAACTTGTGTGTCTTGACAACAAGTAATGTCTCATGAGAACATTATTTAGGCCTTCATGTCCTCATTCTTCAGGGTGGGGTGCAATCAGATCAGATCAATTTTTTTATTTATTTTCAAGAAATATGAGTGATGTATGCACCCATGCATGCGGTGACAGAGGGTAATTCTGTGTTGCTCTTCTGGCCTTAAAAGCCAACAGAAGATAAAAAAAAAAAAAAGTGCTTACATACATAATGGTACAGGCTTGGTGTCACACTATACGAGAACAAAATAATAAGAATTAAATTTGATATTTTCTGCAACTTCCTGGCAGGTTATAGGGTCAAAGATCCTCAAAGTCAATTTACCTGCTTTAATATGACATATATTCTGCACACCATGCAGTGTACCGTGCTGGGCTGGTGTCACACATGATTTTAGTCATTTTTTAGGGCCCTAATGTGATTGACATCTGCATCCTACACAAAGGTGGAGATAGTTGGTATGTTGGCAAAAGTGGCACTGTTTAAAGTAAACACTGAGCAATATCCAACACAGCAGCAACTACGTACGGCGCTCACAGAGTGCAAACCTCCGCCAACACCAGTTTCCAATTCCACAAATATTTACATTGGAAAAAAATTCAAGGTCAAAGTCCTGTTAGAAGTAGCTTTTCATAGCAAAAACAGAACACAAAATATAGATCAAAAGGACTTTTCAGTGTTAAAATTAAATATCCACTAAATCCGCAATTGATGCCTTTACGGTGTCAAATCTCGCGCGCAAATCACGTTCTCGCTGGGGAGGGCCGAGATTTTATTGTCAGTGTTAACGAAGCATTTGCAGCAACTTGTTTGCAACATTGTGTCGTTATGGAGGTGAGTTCAACCCAAATATGTATTAGGTGTTTTAAACTAAGATAATCGTGAGTCTTTAATGTGAGTTTTATTAAAAAAAAAAAAAAGTGTGTTGCTGTGAGGGTTGTGTGTCATGAACCGGTTCTTTTCAGGTATCCTTAAGAAATGATTCAATCCATCTACATCAATAGCCTTTTTGCTGAACGATTCCTTTATCAGTCCTTCAGAGTGGCCATTGTTTTTGGGGGTGTTTGTCAGGAAATGATCATTCCTCTACATTGATTACAGACCCTGCAGCGGGTCTGTATGATCAACCCTTTCTGCAGCGCAGGCTTGCTTTGAACCTTGACCAATGAAGCAGTGCTTTGATCTTCGATCTGCTGCTTCGGTGGTTCTTTGTTTTATTTGCTTTATCTTAATTTTTCCCTGCTAAAACCTAAATAGCATATGTGTGTGAGTAATATTTACCCTTTTTTTTATGTTAAACCGACCTGTTATGGTCTTCTGAAACAGTTGATAGATGTATTTTATAACTTAAAAATGGGACTGATGCTAATGTGTTAGCATGTCTATGTCATTTTCAATGTTAAAGTTAGCATTAAGCTGAGCCATTATCAAACCTCCCTCCCCAGTGAGTGCAGCAGATAAGTGAATATTTACTGAGGGATCCTTCAAATGGTGATGCAAGCACCAAATTTGGCACACATACTCATTAGACATTACTCTTTTAAAAATGGCAAGTGGCCACATGAACTTTCAATAGGTAGCCAAGAAGGGGTCAATTAAGAATTACACAGGGGTCAAAATTTAAAAATGCTCCAATGATATTGAAAGGTATTCATATTATTTGTCTGATCATAATATTCCAAAAAGGTATAGTTTGGACTATCTGTGAATGAATGGTCTGGAGTTATGGGGTAAAAACAGCAAAAACACTGAGAAAGGTCAATTTCAGTTTGGGGTCAAAAGTTAAAGTTACTCCATGTCTGGTAAAAAGTGGTGCAAATTACTGGTTGAGCTAATAGGATTAATAAATGGAATAGTTTTGACTGTGTTGAGCACTTGGTTCACAAGTAAAGGTTAAACAATGTCGCATCCATTGGATTCTATGACCTGTGACATATGCTACCCTGTAACATGATAACTAAGCATGATACATTATGCAAACTATTCCTTTTTAAAACCATATTCACTCAACTAATAATGTGCATCACTTTTACCAAATTGTAGAAACTTTAAACGTTTGACCCCTGTACAAATTGAAATTGACCGTTGTCGCCATTCTTGCTGTTTTTACTTCATAACTCCAGAACATTCATTCACAGATAGTCCAAACTATACCTTTTTGGAATCCTCATGATCAGACAAATAATATGCAATATGTTTCAATATGACTGGAGCATTTTAAATTTTGACCCTTGTGTAATTCTTCAATTGACCCCTGCTTGGCGCTTGCATCACCATTTGAAGCATTTTTTTCTGTTATCCACTGCACTAAGCGCGCAAAGGATTCTGGGATACTCAAAAACTGTCAGTACGGCTTGTATGTGGATCACACATAGTGTATTCATTGAGAGTGCCAGTTTGCACCTCATTGTCACAAATGAGTGATTGAGGCACTTTTGATTGAGATATAATGCAAAATGTCCATCAAATGCACTTTTCAATATCAGATCCAGATCAAACTTTGTCAGGCAATGGTGAGTGCCAGTCTGCACCTCACTTTCAAATATGAGAGTGATTGGGACATGTTGGATTAAAATATAATGTAAAATATTCATTAAATGGGGTTTTCAATGTTAAATTTAAATGGCCACAAAATCTGTAATCAGTCGATAAAGGATACCATTCTACACCATGCTCTCAAATATAAAAGAAATTTAATATTTTTTGACAGTTATGAATTTTTGAATATTCATTCAGTGTTAAAAATAGGGATTTTTCCAGTTTTCCAAGATTGTTTCTGACTTTGGCCTTTGACTTATGACCTTGAAAATTGAATCAGTTCTTGCCTATGAGGATATGAATCTTCAGTAAAAAAAAAATTCAGAATGATATATGAAAAATTGTGGGCTCCAGGCTGTTCAAAAACAGACAGACAAACAACCAAAAGGGTGAAAACATAATCTCTTCCAACTTCATTGGCAGAGGAAAAAAATGGTTGTGCAAAATTTGGCGCATTACCATAAAAAACACAATCCAAGCAATAATTTAAGAACCACTACCTGACTGATACTACTTTTCACTGGGAATTTCTAGGAGAATAGACAGGGGTTGGAGGCGGAGGTATCTGTGTTAATGCACAGATGTGGAAAAAACATCAAATACAACAACTTCAGAAAACCTCTAGCGTGTGCAGACATTTTGCACAGTACTGTGCAAAACAGGCAGCACGTTAGCTAGTAATTAGCACTGTTGCCTCACAGCATGAAGGTCATGGGATCAGTTTCCACCTGTGGCCTTTCTGTGTGGAGTTTGCATGTTCTCCCGTGGGTTTCCTCCCACATTTAAAGACATGCAGATTAGGTGAATTGGAAACTTTATAATTGTCCCGGCCTCCCTTGCAAAAGAGATTTCGATCTCAATGGGACTAACCTGATTAAATTAACTTTAGCGTCACATTAAGAGTTTTCATACATACAGAAATGAAACTTTAAAAAAAAAAAAAAAACATATTCAGACATAACATATTGATGGAGAGGATCATTTTCACATCATAAAAGGACATATTCCTCTACACACACGTGTGTGTGTGTGTAATATGTGGTCAATAAAGTAGGACTAATCCTGAAGGGATGAGTGCACTGACATGTCTTGATAGGACTCAATGAAAGAGACATTCCAAAGAACAGTGTGGTCCCAGTAAAGACACAGTCTGTCTCCATCACTTCACATCCTCCTACATGTTTGATTGGCTGTGCCGTGATCCTTTAACAAAGTGTGATGTGCTATCAGTGCGGGACAGCTGTGCAGCTGTGGCGTCGATGCATGCTATCACAGCGTCAGTGCACTAATGTGACTGTCAGCGTGTTCGTTACAACAGAAGAGAGAGGGCAGAGAGGGACACGCGTGCACCCTATTCTTTCAAATCCACACAAAATGTCTGGTGTCGTCACACGGTGCTCAAACACAGCACATTACAGGCCACAACAAGCCGTCTTATCTTGACTGCTGCACAGAGACAGCACAAGATTCCTGGCAGCCAAAACAGAGAAGGACAAATCTGAGTGACTACGGATCAGTTTATTATGTTTTGTGTGACTGCGTGTTGCACATCTAAACACAAACAATATAACAATGATATAATACTGTAAAGAGAAAACATTCACTCTGGGCCTTTTACTTTTTCTTGTGCACACTATAGTAAAGCCAAACTTATTTTTGTTTCGAAAAAGCATGTTGTGTGGAGGGAGAAAAAAGAAACACGTGGCCCAGCTTGTTTCCGACTGCATGTTGAAAAAGTGTCGTGCTGCTGCACAGCCTGCTCACGCAAAATATGTCATCCTCATCATGCAGATTCTGTCCAATCTGTTCATCAATGCTGTGTCAATATGGTGAGTGGGATGTGAATATCATTTCAGTGAAGGTGAAAGACGATCCGTGTACGAATTTAGAAATGGCAACGAGAATTGTTGTGTGGATTCGTTCCAGCCCAGGTGTTTCCCTTTTCCCTTAAAATTGTACATTTGTGATGCAGCTGCTGCACGTGAATCTCAAACATGCTGCAACCTCCAGTGCTGGAAAATGAAGCCGACACGGAAATGCCAAAAGCTGTTGTTCATCAAATAGCTGCTTGACGCTAGTAAGTACAGAAGTGTTCAGAATAATAGGGCTATGTGACTAAAAAGATTAATCCAGGTTTTGAGTATATTTCTTATTGTTACATGGGAAACAAGGTACCAGAGATTCAGTAGATTCTCACAAATCCAACAAGACCGAGCATTCATGATATGCACACTCTTAAGGCTATGAAATTTGGTTATTAGTAAAAAAAAAAAGTAGAAAAGGGGTGTTCACAATAATAGTAGCATCTGCTGTTGACGCTACAAACTCAAAACTATTATGTTCATACTGCTTTTTAGCAATCCTGTGAATCACTAAACTAGTATTTAGTTGTATAACCACAGTTGGTCATGATTTCTTCATATCTGCGAGGCATTATTTTGTTGGTTTGGAACCAAGATTTGCTGGTTTACTAGTGTGCTTGGGGTCATTGTCTTGTTGAAACACCCATTTCAAGGGCATGTCCTCTTCAGCATAAGGCAACATGACCTCTTCAAGTATTTGACATATCCAACTGATCCATGATACCTGGTATGTGATATATAGGCCCAACACCATAGTAGGAGAAACATGCCCATATCATGACGCTTGCACCACCATGCTTCACTGTTTTCACTGTTTTCTTTTCCGTTTTCTTCCATGCATCTCTGTTTTTTTTTTTTTTGTCCATTTTAAAAAGATTGGAGATCATTGTAGATGAACAGCCTAGAATTTTTTTCACCTGCGTATATGTTTTCCTTTCCCCTCTCCAATCAACTTTTTATTCAAACTACGCTGTTCTTCTGAGCAGTGTCTTGAACGTCCCATTTTCCTCAGGCTTTCAAAGAGAAAAGCATGTTCAACAGGTGCTGGGTTCATCCTTAAATTGGGGACACTTGATTCACACCTGTTTGTTCCACAAAATTGATGAACTCACTGACTGACTTCCACACTACTATTATTGTGAACACCCCCTTTTCTACTTTTTTTTTTTTTACTAATAGCCCAATTTCATAGCCTTAAGAGTGTGCATATCATGAATGTGTGGTCTTGTTGGATTTGTGAGAATCTACTGAATCTACTGGTACCTTGTTTCCCATATAACAATAAGAAATATACTCAAAACCTGGATTAATGTTTTTAGTCACATAGCACTACTATTATTCTGAACACTACTGTAAGTCAATCTCCCTAGAACTACATGTTAAATGTCCAACTTCATACCTCAAATAAAATGTTTCCGGCTGGGCACAAAAAAAAAGAAGTTTATATAACTCTCAGCTATAGGGGGGTGGTCTCTGTGACTGACAGGTAGGTGTGTGTGTTTGCTGTGTACAGGTGGCAAAACTGGTAGCAGAAGCCTCTAGCAGGCTTTAGCACAGGACATGACAAGTTTGTTCTGTGTTTTTTATTACAAATATCACAGGTTATTTAATTGCTGTATGATTCATTGTATAACAGGCCGTCTAAGAAGTCTGTGCACCAATATTTTTAGTGAGTGAAATTTTTGTGTTATTTATTACTCAGTTAGCAAGCATAGACAACTAGGTAGGTAGTGATGGCAAATACTGATGGTGCAATGGTTATTGAGGCTATATGCCAGTTATAGATTTTAATACTTGGCACCCAATTTATTACTGCCACTGCCCATTTGGCACAAATATGCATTCATCAATCACCAGAATCCAGGTTACGTAGCCTGTTAGCTTTTGCTCCCTTGATATCGTTGAGATAGGAGGGTATTTTCTGGCTTGATTCATCCCGAACAGATCATGCCAGTCTTGCCCATACTCTGCCCCTTTACTCATTTATGGGTTGCCCATGAACGAGGTATAGCACTAACTCACTGGGCACTGCCAAGATGGCGACAGTCAGACCCACCCACACTTGAACTTCAAACCTGCTCTTCAGAAGACCTGTGGATGATGTCAGAGGCTTGTGCCATTATATATGAGTAGAGTCTTTGATCTCAAATGGAATGGTACTTGAGGTATAGCTGTTTGTATGAAAGGAAATTGTCCTATACATAGTGTTTTTTTGTGACAAGTCCTTTGTGCCCCGGTTACATGATAGCTGGATAAAGGATAAAACGTCAAAAAGTCAAAAATCATTGCAAAAAAAGTGGATGAAAGATCCTGCACTTTTCCCATCACCGAAATTAAAGGAATGAAACTAAACTGAAACTAATGAACGAAAAACGATGCAAACTCCTTAAATGAAATATTCACGATGACGTGACAAAGAGCAGGTATACAACCGAGTGCAGCCAGCCTGGTCCTCATTTCCGCTCTACTTGCACGTGCAAAATTTTATTTGTCTTGACAACAGGTGAGAGCTTGTGTTTGTCTTCACAACAACAAATTTTGTTTGTCTCACATTCTGAGTTCTCCATCAGCCATGGGGAACTGTCCATGTCAGATGAAGGCTACTCCCGAAGAGACACACACGTAGGCACATGCAGGCAAGCCACAAATGGTTGAAACATGTGTAAATAGTTAAAGTAGTAGATAAAATGTTCTTAACGCTATTGTTTCTGTATGAAAACATTGCTTTTTCATCCCAAACATGAACAGTGTTTTCTTCAGCTCGTCGAAGCTTTAGTTATTGAATCGTTCAGATATCGTTGCGTTCATTCAGTGCGTCGGACTTGGAGGTTGAACAAAGTTGGACGAAAGTCAGCCAAAATGTTGTCATTATAAAAACTAAGCAAATGATAAGAAACCATAAAGAATGGCATCAAAACTAAATACGGATGATTTGAGATTGTCAGCAATATTCGTTAAAATTTTTCAACAGTTTGAATATTCTGATGAAGCGCCAGCTGCAGGAACAAATCTGAACGATGACGATGCCTCCGAAAGTCAACGAAAGTGCGGATTTCTTATTTCATTTGAGCATCGTTGTCCTTCATCAGTGCCGTGTGACCGGGGCTTTACAGGGATCACAAGCAAACTCTAATGACTTTCTTCATATTTATCAAGATGCCTTTATTGCTCCAAGCAGAGCAGGTAACTCAGTGGAATAAGGAGATGGACTACTATGTAGATCAAAGCTTGATTCCCAGTCATGGTATCTGTCTGTGTTGTTGAACAAGACACTGCATTGTTCCAATCCATCTAGTTGTAACAGCGTACTTGGCTGGGGAAGTAACCTATGATGGACTGGTATCACATCTAGTTGGAGTCATAGAGTCTAATCACCTTCAGGGACAAGCACCCGCACAAATGGGCCTCAAGGCTTACAGGACTTACTTTACTTCACCAGTAATTCACCTCTTACTTTGAAAAAACAGACTAGTACTCCATTTGAACCGGTGTGCCTCCATTCAGTGTACTGATGTTGTCTGGATGTACTATACTGTTAATTTGGAGCCAGGCGCAGCTCATGAGGCTCCACTTTGCAGCTTTCACACTTCAGCTTCAAATGGCATTACTAACTCTGTGATCTAATCACTGGCCATTGCTGTAATATGGTCTATAGCAAAGGCCTCGGGAAACTCCTGGGCATACAAGCAATTAATTAACTTAATTGCATGGTTAACTTAATTGATTACCTTGTTATTTTGCTGGCCTTGATATGGCTCTGTTGCACAGTGAGATAATGTAGTCATAATGTGAGTGCTGGCCCATAGGCAGCATCCATTTCAGGTATCGCTGTCTCTCTGCCTACAGTTGAGTCAGTGAAATATCAAAGTGCCCTTGTTGTGCAGTGAGTGAGTAATCGCTGTCAAATTATCATTCCATTATTAGGGCTTAATTGGCGTTATTTATTAGCCCTTAGCTGAGGACATCCATTCCAGCACAAAATGATAAACAGGACATTTGAGTGCACACAAGGGCTGATGACTGGTACCATGGCTGAACCCTGTTAATGTCACAAGGATAAAGGATAATAAACTAGAAGATAATTGGCAAAGCTTCTGGGGAAAACCTGGTCTTGTTAGGAGAGACGGCATCCATCCCACTTTGGATGGAGCAGCTCTCATTTCTAGAAATCTGGCCAATTTTCTTAAATCCTCCAAACCGTGACTATCCAGGGTTGGGACCAGGAAGCAGAGTTGTAGTCTTACACACCTCTCTGCAGCTTCTCTCCCCCTGCCATCCCTTCATTACCCCATCCCCGTAGAGACGGTGCCTGCTCCAGACTACCAATAACCAGCAAAAATCTATTTAAGCATACATACAACTTTGGATGCTGTAGCTCCTCTAAAAAAGAGAGCTTTAAATCAGAAGTGCCTGACTCCGTGGTATAACTCACAAACTCGTAGCTTAAAGCAGATAACCCGTAAGTTGGAGAGGAAATGGCGTCTCACTAATTTAGAAGATCTTCACTTAGCCCTACCATTATTTAATGCTTCGATCTTAAATATGATCAATCTATCTTTGTTAGTTGGCTATGTACCACAGGCTTTTAAGGTGGCAGTAATTAAACCATTACTTAAAAAGCCATCACTTGACCCAGCTATCTTAGCTAATTATAGGCCAATCTCCAACCTTCCTTTTCTCTCAAAAATTCTTGAAAGGGTAGTTGTAAAACAGCTAACTGATCATCTGCAGAGGAATGGTCTATTTGAAGAGTTTCAGTCAGGTTTTAGAATTCATCATAGTACAGAAACAGCATTAGTGAAGGTTACAAATGATCTTCTTATGGCCTCGGACAGTGGACTCATCTCTGTGCTTGTTCTGTTAGACCTCAGTGCTGCTTTTGATACTGTTGACCATAAAATTTTATTACAGAGATTAGAGCAAACAACACAACAAACAGTTGCCCCAAGGCGCTTTATATTGTAAGGCAAGGCCATACAATAATTATGTAAAACCCCAACGGTCAAAACGACCCCCTGTGAGCAAGCACTTGGCTACAGTGGGAAGGAAAAACTCCCTTTAACAGGAAGAAACCTCCAGCAGAACCAGGCTCAGGGAGGGGCAGTCTTCTGCTGGGACTGGTTGGGGCTGAGGGAGAGAACCAGGAAAAAGACATGCTGTGGAGGGGAGCAGAGATCGATCACTAATGATTAAATGCAGAGTGGTGCATACAGAGCAAAAAGAGAAAGAAACAATGCATCATGGAACCCCCCAGCAGTCTACGTCTATAGCAGCATAACTAAAGGATGGTTCAGGGTCACCTGATCCAGCCCTAACTATAAGCTTTAGCAAAAAGGAAAGTTTTAAGCCTAATCTTAAAAGTAGAGAGGGTGTCTGTCTCCCTGATCTGAATTGGGAGCTGGTTCCACAGGAGAGGAGCCTGAAAGCTGAAGGCTCTGCCTCCCATTCTACTCTTACAAACCCTAGGAACTACAAGTAAGCCTGCAGTCTGAGAGCGAAGCGCTCTATTGGGGTGATATGGTACTACGAGGTCCCTAAGATAAGATGGGACCTGATTATTCAAAACCTTATAAGTAAGAAGAAGAATTTTAAATTCTATTCTAGAATTAACAGGAAGCCAATGAAGACAGGCCAATATGGGTGAGATATGCTCTCTCCTTCTAGTCCCCGTCAGTACTCTAGCTGCAGCATTTTGAATTAACTGAAGGCTTTTTAGGGAACTTTTAGGACAACCTGATAATAATGAATTACAATAGTCCAGCCTAGATGAAATAAATGCATGAATTAGTTTTTCAGCATCACTCTGAGACAAGACCTTTCTGATTTTAGAGATATTGCGTAAATGCAAAAAAACAGTCCTACATATTTGTTTAATATGCGCTTTGAATGACATATCCTGATCAAAAATGACTCCAAGATTTCTCACAGTATTACTAGAGGTCAGGGTAATGCCATCCAGAGTAAGGATCTGGTTAGACACCATGTTTCTAAGATTTGTGGGGCCAAGTACAATAACTTCAGTTTTATCTGAGTTTAAAAGCAGGAAATTAGAGGTCATCCATGTCTTTATGTCTGTAAGACAATCCTGCAGTTTAGCTAATTGGTGTGTGTCCTCTGGCTTCATGGATAGATAAAGCTGGGTATCATCTGCGTAACAATGACAATTTAAGCAATACCGTCTAATAATACTGCCTAAGGGAAGCATGTATAAAGTGAATAAAATTGGTCCTAGCACAGAACCTTGTGGAACTCCATAATTAACTTTAGTCTGTGAAGAAGATTCCCTATTTACATGAACAAATTGTAATCTATTAGACAAATATGATTCAAACCACCGCAGCGCAGTGCCTTTAATACCTATGGCATGCTCTAATCTCTGTAATAAAATTTTATGGTCAACAGTATCAAAAGCAGCACTGAGGTCTAACAGAACAAGCACAGAGATGAGTCCACTGTCCGAGGCCATAAGAAGATCATTTGTAACCTTCACTAATGCTGTTTCTGTACTATGATGAATTCTAAAACCTGACTGAAACTCTTCAAATAGACCATTCCTCTACAGATGATCAGTTAGCTGTTTTACAACTACCCTTTCAAGAATTTTTGAGAGAAAAGGAAGGTTGGAGATTGGCCTATAATTAGCTAAGATAGCTGGGTCAAGTGATGGCTTTTTAAGTAATGGTTTAATTACTGCCACCTTAAAAGCCTGTGGTACATAGCCAACTAACAAAGATAGCTTGATCATATTTAAGATCGAAGCATTAAATAATGGTAGGGCTTCCTTGAGCAGCCTGGTAGGAATGGGGTCTAATAAACATGTTGATGGTTTGGATGAAGTAACTAATGAAAATAACTCAGACAGAACAATCGGAGAGAAAGAGTCTAACCAAATACCGGCATCACTGAAAGCAGCCAAAGATAACGATACGTCTTTGGGATGGTTATGAGTAATTTTTTCTCTAATAGTTAAAATTTTGTTAGCAAAGAAAGTCATGAAGTCATTACTAGTTAAAGTTAATGGAATACTCAGCTCAATAGAGCTCTGACTCTTTGTCAGCCTGGCTACAGTGCTGAAAAGAAACCTGGGGTTGTTCTTATTTTCTTCAATTAGTGATGAGTAGAAAGATGTCCTAGCTTTACGGAGGGCTTTTTTATAGAGCAACAGACTCTTTTTCCAGGCTAAGTGAAGATCTTCTAAATTAGTGAGACGCCATTTCCTCTCCAACTTACGGGTTATCTGCTTTAAGCTACGAGTTTGTGAGTTATACCACGGAGTCAGGCACTTCTGATTTAAAGCTCTCTTTTTCAGAGGAGCTACAGCATCCAAAGTTGTCTTCAATGAGGATGTAAAACTATTGACGAGATACTCTATCTCACTTACAGAGTTTAGGTAGCTACTCTGCACTGTGTTGGTATATGGCATTAGAGAACATAAAGAAGGAATCATATCCTTAAACCTAGTTACAGCGCTTTCTGAAAGACTTCTAGTGTAATGAAACTTATTCCCCACTGCTGGGTAGTCCATCAGAGTAAATGTAAATGATATTAAGAAATGATCAGACAGAAGGGAGTTTTCAGGGAATACTGTTAAGTCTTCTATTTCCATACCATAAGTCAGAACAAGATCTAAGATATGATTAAAGTGGTGGGTGGACTCATTTACTTTTTGAGCAAAGCCAATAGAGTCTAATAATAGATTAAATGCAGTGTTGAGGCTGTCATTCTCAGCATCTGTGTGGATGTTAAAATCGCCCACTATAATTATCTTATCTGAGCTAAGCACTAAGTCAGACAAAAGGTCTGAAAATTCACAGAGAAACTCACAGTAACGACCAGGTGGACGATAGATAATAACAAATAAAACTGGTTTTTGGGACTTCCAATTTGGATGGACAAGACTAAGAGTCAAGCTTTCAAATGAATTAAAGCTCTGTCTGGGTTTTGATTAATTAATAAGCTGGAATGGAAGATTGCTGCTAATCCTCCGCCCCGGCCCGTGCTACGAGCATTCTGACAGTTAGTGTGACTCGGGGGTGTTGAATCATTTAAACTAACATATCATCCTGCTGTAACCAGGTTTCTGTAAGGCAGAATAAATCAATATGTTGATCAATTATTATATCATTTACCAACAGGGACTTAGAAGAGAGAGACCTAATGTTTAATAGACCACATTTAACTGTTTTAGTCTGTGGTGCAGTTGAAGGTGCTATATTATTTTTTCTTTTTGAATTTTTATGCTTAAATAGATTTTTGCTGGTTATTGGTAGTCTGGGAGCAGGCACCGTCTCTACGGGGATGGGGTAATGAGGGGATGGCAGGGGGAGAGAAGCTGCAGAGAGGTGTGTAAGACTACAACTCTGCTTCCTGGTCCCAACCCTGAATAGTCACGGTTTGGAGGATTTAAGAAAATTGGCCAGATTTCTAGAAATGAGAGCTGCTCCATCCAAAGTGGGATGGATGCCGTCTCTCCTAACAAGACCAGGTTTTCCCCAGAAGCTTTGCCAATTATCTATGAAGCCCACCTCATTTTTTGGACACCACTCAGACAGCCAGCAATTCAAGGAGAACATGCGGCTAAACATGTCACTCCCGGTCTGATTGGGGAGGGGCCCAGAGAAAACTACAGAGTCCGACATTGTTTTTGCAAAGTTACACACCGATTTAATGTTAATTTTAGTGACCTCCGATTGGCGTAACCGGGTGTCTTACCAATCTTACCAAATTTACGCTTAGCCTTCAAATTTCCTTCAATGTCGCCTGCTCTGGCCCCCGGAAGACAATTGATTATGGTTGCTGGTGTCGCTAACTTCACATTTCTCAAAACAGAGTCGCCAATGATCCTCGGCGGGTGTGTCGTCGAGTGGGGAAAAACGGTTAGAGATGTGAACGGGTTGGTGGTGTACACGGGGCTTCTGTTTAGGGCTACGCTTCCTCCTCACAGTCACCCAGTCGGCCTGCTTTCCCGGCTGCTCGGGATCTGCCAGAGGGAAACTAACGGCGGCTAAGCTACCTTGGTCCGCACCGACTACAGGGGCCTGGCTAACTGTAGAATTTTCCACGGTGCGGAGCCGAGTCTCCAATTCTCCCAGCCTGGCCTCCAAAGCTACGAATAAGCTACACTTATTACAAGTACCGTTACTGCTAAAGGAGGCCGAGGAATAACTAAACATTTCACACCCAGAGCAGAAAAGTGCGGGAGAGACAGGAGAAGCCGCCATGCTAAATCGGCTAAGAGCTAGTAGCTACGCTAAGCTAGCGGATTCCTAAAAACACGCAAAGTGAATAATGTGTAAATAATTTAGAGGTGATTCAGCAGAAGGAGTGCTTTAGTTAAGGCACGTAAAGATTACACTGGGAAACAAATCGTAATCTAGATAACTAGATCAATCTAACTGCGCAGATTAAACAGCTAACAGATACAGCAAAACACTGCTGTGCTCCGGAACAGGAAGTGATACAATACCGCAGTGAGAGCCAACCACCAGTAGAGGCAAGCAAGAGCCAGACTCAGATGTGGGTAACAGTTATGGTAGTGAAATTTCACTATTTTCTGGAGAGACAGAGATGGTGTTTCGCAAAGCTGCCCGCACAGCCTCACTGACTCTCCACGGCAAGAAAGTGAGTATCTTTCCCAATTACAGTGCCGCAGTGGCTAAGAGGAGAGTGGCATTTACAGAGGCTAAGCAGCTCCTGCAGAACTGCCAGGGGATTAAATCTGGGATCGTCTTCCAAGTGGTTATCCACATCACCCTGTCGACAGACCAAGGAAAACGATTCAAGGACCCATCTGTACCAACTGACTTTATCCGGAAGAATCTAAAGCCTTAGGACATGGACCTTTTCTGAGATGTAGACGGCTAACAGGAGTTAGCGGCTAACTGCTAATGGCTAATGTCAATAGATTAAAACATTGAGAGTGAAAGTTTCCACTCGGTTCACTTGACTCCTCTTTGCACTTTCTTTTTCTTCATTTAATGCAGGACTAGTAATGTTGCCCGTATTGGTTATTTTTGTTTGCTTGTCTATGCAGTCCTGACGGCGGCCGGATATGTTTGCGCGCACGCCCCCCCCCCCCCCCCCCCCCCGTTGGCTGCCAGCGAGGGAGCCGCTAGGGGCGGGCCACAGACTTTAAGGCCACGTCATTGGCAAGCTGTGACGTTGCCCCGTGGGTGTCAATCAAAACAAATTTAAAACTAAGAAATAATAATAATGATGATATAAATATATTATATCATTAGTTAATCAATTAATTAATCAATTATTATGATTTAAGTAATAATGATATAAATATATTATATCATTAGTTAATTAATTAATCAATTATTTGAATATTGCAATATTATTATTACTATTCTGTAAAAAAAAAGATAAGGAAAGGAATCTAATGCAAAAAACAAAACCTATTAGCCAATGCTCATTTATATGTACATATTTCCAATTTTAAATTTCCCTAGGAACTTGCATTGGTTGCATGGCAATAAAGTATTGAATCTTGATTTTAGATAAAAGTTATTAGTTCCCAAATAAATTACAAAAACAAAAAATGTTTTTCTGGAAAAAAAAAACACTAAGACCATATGGGGTCACTGCAAAGGAATTATTTTGTAGTCCAGAGTATTAGGAAGCAGATGTTGGGGGGGGGAACAAAACTAAATATTATGAGTTGTTTGTGAAGCAGCCTAGTTAAGAAAATTGTTCGCCCTGGTTGGGGCTTATTGGGTTTATGTATGGTTATTGACTTTGTTATACCAGGGATAAGGAGTGCGATCTCTAGAGAATTAGTAGATCAGCATGGGTTTTTGAGGCAATTTTTTTATTTTTGTGGGTCACCAATGGCAATTTTGTTTCGTATACACTTATTCTGTTTTATGGTAAACAATGTCTGATACACAGAATGTGAGCAACACTCGTTTTTTGAGTTGGAATATAAAGGGGATGCATAACCCAGTGAAACGCAGCAGTTTTTGCACATTTAAAATTTCTGAACTCTGACATTATATTTTTACAGGAAATACATCTCTGAACAACGGAGCATGCAAAGCTAAAGAAGGCCTGGATAGGACAAACATTTTGTTCAAAGAGCAAATATTGAACCAGAGGCACAGCCATCTTAGTAAGGCAAAGGTATCCCTTTCATCCCACTATCGACCATCTCTGACTCAAGGGGAAGATATGTGATAGTGACAGGGGATCTGTACGGCACTCGATTGATACTAGCAAATGTATATGGTCCAAATTGGGATGATCCTCTTTTCTTTTCCAATTTTATAGCAGCCCTCCCAGATTTGAATGATCACCAGTTGATATTGGGGGGGGGGGGGGGGGGGGGGGGGGGGGGGGATTTTAATTGTGTGTTGGACCCTTTCTGGACCAGTCAAACCCAAGGCCCAATAGTAAGATTTCAAAGGCAGGCGCCGTTATTAAGACTTTTGCTGAATCCTTTGCACTTTTTGATCCCTGGAGAAAATACAATGATGAAGCAATATTTGTTTTTTTCCCCAGTACATCATTCATACGCAAGGACAGACTTTTTTCTTCTCGACAGCAGGATCCTTCCTACAGTCAGGAAGTGCCAATATAAAGCATTGTCATATCTGATCATGGCCCGGTACTAGACATAAGCTTTCACGGATGCCCTAGACCCCGACGCACCTGGGGTCTAGGGCATCCTTTCAGAACAAATAGATATGTTTCTGGAAATTATCACTCCAGAGGTGCTGGGAGGCTCTTAAAGCATACCTTAGAGGCCAGATCATCTCATACTCAACATACCAGAGGAAGAAACGTAAACAACGATTAACAGACCTGTCAGATAATATAGCAGAAAGAGATCATTTATACCCCAATTCTCCATCACCAGAGCTCTATAAGAAGAAATTATTGTTAAAAACAGAATTTGATAACCTATCTATTAAGCAAACCGAACAGATATTTTCCAAATCAAAACAAACATTCTATGAACATGGAGAGAAAGCTGGAAAACTATTAGCTCACCAATTCAGACAATCTAAAGCCGCAAATACTATCCCCAAAATAATTATGTCAACAGGGGTAAAATCCACCAACCCTGATGACATTAATAGTCAGTTCAAACAATTCTACTCCAGTCTTTATAGCTCAGAATCAAATAGAGATCCATCTCAAATCAGCAACTTTCCGGACAGCTTGGTTGTTCCAGAAATATGTTTTTTTATGTTATGTTTTATGTTATGTAGCTCATGTCGTCCAGTAAGCCTGTTGAATTGTGATTATAAAATCCTGACAAAGATCCTAGCTACGCGCATTGAAACTGTCCTCATCTTATTAATGCTGATCAAACTGGTTTTATACCGGGCAGACAATCCTTCTATAATATGCGGCATCTAATTAACATATTGTATACAACCCACTCAGAACAGTCAGGGGTCGTGATATCCTTAGATGCTGAGAAAGCATTCGACTGTGTCGAATGGCAATATATTTTCGCTGTTTTGGAAAAATTTGCATTTTGCATCATTGTGGATCGAAATCCTATACAATTCCCCAACAGCTGCAGTACGGACAAACACTACAGTTTCTGATTACTTCCAACTTTATAGGGGCTGCAGGCAAGGTTGTAGTTTCTCCCCTTATCTCTTTTACCCGGTGAGTGAGCCGCTCGCAATAGCTGTGAGGGCAGAAGGCAATATTAAAGGAATCACTCAGGGAGGTGAATCCCATAAGGTGTCGCTTTACGCTGACGACCTTTTGCTATATATAGCTCACCCATCAGAATCTATACCGAAATTACTACATATTCTGGATGAATTTGGTTATCTGTCAGGTTATAAGTTAAATTAATTTTATAGATACAGTGGTCCCTCATTTATCGCGGGAGTTACGTTCTAAAAATAACCCGCAATAAGCGAAATCCGCAAAGTAGTCAGAGTTAGTTTTTACAATTATAATAGATGTTTTAAGGCTGTAAAACCCCTCACTACACACTTTATACACTTTTCTCAAACAGGCATTAACATTTTCTCACTTTTCTCTCCTGTATAAACACTCAATGTTCAAACCTTAGTAGAAAAATAAGTCCAGTATTATAGAATGAAACCAAAGCTCAAAACCTGTTTTCAGGCCCTCTTGCCGAGCCTGCAGACTCGGCAAGCGCATCGGAGGCAGTGAGAGCAGTCATGGTGATGCTGCCGACCGGTGCCACGACCGGCCCGCCTGATAAGGATGCAGAACACAATGCGCTGTTTAAAAAAAGAAGAAGAAGAAGCATGCAAAATTGTACTAAAAAAAATCCGTGAAACAGCGAGGCCGTGAAAGGTGAACCGCGTTATAGCGAGGGACCACTGTAACAACTACAGTATTTTCCCATTCAAACTGGAAAAAATGAGTTTATGTATCTAGGGATCAAAATTGCTCGCTCGATAGGAGGCCTGTATAATAAGAATTTTAAGACATTACTCAACAGGACGACTCAAGATTTTAAGAAGTGGTCAGCACTGCCAATTTATTTAGTGGTACGAATCAACATTGTGAAGATGACAGTGCTACCCCGATTTCTCTATCTCTTTCAGATGATTCCAATATTTATACCAAGGATAACATTTCAACAGCTAGACAGGTTAATCGTGTCAGTTATTTGGAATAATTTGAACCCCAGAATGAAGAAGATATATTTAGAGGTGCCTAAAGAGTCAGGGGGTCTTGGACTGCCAAGCTTTATTTTCTATTACTAGTCTGCAAACATTGTAAAATTTTTACATTGGGTATTTACATACAAAAATAAACAGGGTATAGAATGGGCAGAAATGGAATTACTAAGTAACCCACTACCTATACTCACCTCCCTGCTGCCATATAGTCATAAGATAGAAATAATAAATCCAGTGGTCAAAGAGTCACTAAAAATTTGGCTCCAGTTCAGGAGACATTTTGGATTAATCAGGCCAGTTGTTTTTTTACAGTATCAAATAATCCCTTCTTCCCCCCATCTGTACTGGATAATGCATTTCAACATTGGCATGGTAAGGGATTGACATTTTTCAGTGACTTGTTTACAAATGACACATTCTCCTCATTTGAGACACTCAGGAATGACCACAATTTATGCAACACTCATTTCTTTAGATATCTCCAAGTACGCAGTTTCACTAAGAAAGTGTTCCCCTCGTTAGCTTACCTGCCACCTAAAAGCCAGTTAGCCAGCATCTTAGAGCTCAAGCCCTTTGAGAAGAAACGGCGATATACACTTTGATAAGGGGTTTAAATCAGATACCCTGGGAGAAAACTAAAACTGCATGGGAGAGTGATTTGGGGGTGGTGCTGTCAGAGGAGGCGTGAAGGGACAGCCTTTCTCGAGTACACACCTCTTCATTATGTGTACGCCACAGATTAATTCAATTTAAGGTGCTCCATCGTCTCCACTACTCAAAGGACAAATTTGCCAGAATTTTTCTCACTACAAACTCTGCCTGCCCAAGATGCAGTAACAGCCCAGCTTTAGTAGGACATATATTTTGGGCCTGCCCCTCTCTTAACAGTTATTGGGGCAGTATTTTTGAGGTATTCTCTCATACGAGGGCTGTCAATAAAGTAACGGTCCTTTTTATTTTTTTCAAAAACTATATGGATTTCATTCATATGTTTTTACGTCAGACATGCTTGAACCCTCGTGCGCATGCGTGAGTTTTTCCACGCCTGTCGGTGACGTCATTCGCCTGTGAGCACTCCTTGTGGGAGGAGTCGTCCAGCCCCTCGTCGGAATTCCTTTGTCTGAGAAGTTGCTGAGAGACTGGCGCTTTGTTTGATCAAAATTTTTTCTAAACCTGTGAGACACATCGAAGTGGACATGGTTCGAAAAATTAAGCTGGTTTTCAGTGAAAATTTTAACAGCTGATGAGAGATTTTGAGGTGATTCTGTCGCTTTAAGGACTTTTCACGGTGCGAGACGTCGCGCAGCACTCTCAGGCAGCGTCATCAGCCTGTTTCAAGCTTAAAACCTCCACATTTCAGGCTCTATTGATCCAGGACGTCGTGAGAGAACAGAGACGTTTCAGAAGAAGTCGGTTTCAGCATTTTATCCGGATATTCCACTGTTAAAGGATATTTTTTTAATGAAAGACGTGCAGACAGGTCCGCGCGTCGGGACGCAGCCGACGCGGCGCGGCGGCACAGGAAAAACACCTCCGTGTTGATAACCATTTGTTAAAATCCAGTTGGCTTTTGATGGCTTTCAGTGGAGTGAGTATATGAGAAATTGTTTATCAGCTGGAGATGTTCCAACTTGTCCTTAAGTCTTCCAACGGAGGTGTTTTTCCTGTGACGGAGCGTCGCGGCGGCTGCGAGCCGACGCTGCAATCCACCCGCACGTCTTTCATTAAAAAAATCTCCTTTAACAGTGGAATATCCGGATAAAATGCTGAAACCGACTTCTTCTGAAACTTCTCTGTTCTCTCACGACGTCCTGGATCAATAGAGCCTGAAATGTGGAGGTTTTAAGCTTGAAACAGGCTGATGACGCTGCCTGAGAGCGCTGCACGACGTCTCGCACTGTGGGAAGTCCTTAAAGTGACAGAATCACCTCAAAATCTCTCATCAGCTGTTAAAATTTTCACTGAAAACCAGCTTAATTTTTCGAACCATGTCCACTTCGATGTGTCTCACAGGTTTAGAAAAAATTTTGATCAAACAAAGCGCCAGTCTCTCAGCAACTTCTCAGACAAAGGAATTCCGACGAGGGGCTGGACGACTCCTCCCACAAGGAGTGCTCACAGGCGAATAACGTCACCGACAGGCGTGGAAAAACTCACGCATGCGCACGAGGGTTCAAGCATGTCTGACGTAAAAACATATGAATGAAATCCATATAGTTTTTGAAAAAAATAAAAAGGACCTATACTTTACGGACAGCCCTCGTATATATGACAGGAGTAAGTATCTAAAATCAATATATCATCCACTGTACCTAACACACTGGCATATTTTTGCTGTTGCATTGGATGCTTTGCTCATTATTCTGCTTTTGTGAGTGCATGCTTGTTGTGTTATTCCCTTTATTAAACCTGCCAATCATTTTACTTTTAGATTGCACCTTAAATTAGGCATTAAATGTGAACACAATCCGAAAGCAACAAAATCAGGATGGAGTCTGCGTGAAAAACCAGTTACGCAGTAGATGATAGTTAATCATCCATAAAATGGAGTTATTAACTCTGACTCTGTCGAAGGCATTTACTATCTTTTCAGTTATTTTCTGTTTTCTCTTCTGTGTGCAATAGTCAGGTATAAAAGCTTGTGTTTCCTGTTCTGCTATCCTCCTAAAGCCTCCTAAACCTGTGAGACACATCGAAGTGGACACGGTTCGAAAAATTAAGCTGGTTTTCAGTGAAAATTTTAACGGCTGATGAGAGATTTTGAGGTGATTCTGTCGCTTTAAGGACTTTTCACGGTGCGAGGCGTCGCGCAGCGCTCTCAGGCGGCGTCATCAGCCTGTTCAAGCTGAAAACCTCCACATTTCAGGCTCTATTGATCCAGGACGTCGTGAGAGAACAGAGAAGTTTCAGAAGAAGTCGGTTTCAGCATTTTATACGGATATTCCACTGTTAAAGGAGATTTTTTTAATGAAAGACGTGCGGACGGATCCGCGCGTCGGGACGCAGCCGACGCGATGCTCCACCACAGGAAAAACACCTCTGTTGAAAGCCTTAAGGACAAGTTGGAACATGTCCTGCCTGTTAAACAATTTCTCATATACTCACTCCAATGAAAGCCATCAAAAGCCGCCTGGATTTTACAAATGGTTATCAACACGGAGGTGTTTTTCCTGTGCCGCCGCACATCGCCCCCATCGTTTCTACAGTGGTTGAGGGAGGTGCTTTCCTTTCTGCCTCTGGAAAAGCTCAGATACAAGACAAGCAAAAGAAGCAAGGACTTTTCTGTGACCTGGAGTTCTTTTATGGACGACATCGAACTTTTCCCTTTACAATAAGTACTCTGCTCATTTAGAGGCAATTGCCCAATTTCTAAGAATTTCCAAGAATTTATTCATTCATTCATTCATTCAACTTCTACGGCTCAGTCCAATTAAGGGTCGCGGGGGGCTGGAGCCTATCCCAGCAGTCATAGGGCGTGAGGCGGGGTACAACGCCTCATCAATCTTATCTCTGCCCTTTGTACACTTCCTCTTCCATGGCATTGTTCAATCAATAAGAAATTTATAATGGTAATAAATATATTTTACAGAGCATTGACAACATTAACTTTTCTAACAGTTACCAATAATCATCACATAATCAAATAATCGATCATCTCCAAACAACGGGATGTTCTCAGACAGTGTGATCAGGACTCAGTGTGCAGCTGGAAAAGCCACAAGCATTTATTAGTGGAATGAAACCTCAGATTTTTCCTCAAATGACTGTCATATCAACACTGCTTTCAGGCAGCCAGCTCCTCTCTCTCTATTCCACTCTTCATTTATCTCTCCCTTCTGCAGCTCTCCATTATCCATCCGCCTCTTCTCTCTTTCTTCCCTGTCTGAAACGCCCTAATCTCCTCTGCTCTTCACACGTCTCCATTCTTTTCTTGGCCTCACACTGCTCCTCCCCCTCTTTCTCCTCCATCCCTCCTTCTTCTCAGTGTGAGCGATGACTCTCTGTCCAGGATGGAGTATATCAGCTCCCCGGCTGCTCTCCTCCCTGGCAGCTCTGACCTTAGAAGTGGAGAGTGAGACGTACGCTTAAAACAGCTGGACGAACAAAAAATTACAACTTCAAAAACTGCAACTATTTTTTACATCTTAGTTTAACCCTTGAGCACAGATGTACATAAACACATCACCTGGATGATCATTAAGTTCCAAAACAATTCAATTCAAAAGTCTGTTTTTGCCTGCAGGAATATAGAAGGTTTTTCCCAAAACTTCCTTGGCAGAGAACTTTCAAAAGCACAGACAATAAATGACAACACCTACCACACACGCACACTTTGATTTTAGCAATTCTTATAAAAAAGCAATTACTATACTCTATCATGCTCCATGGCACTAATAAATGAGCTCATTAAATACCTTTAGGATTACAAATCAAAGTAATTGCCAATTAGGATTTACCTAATTGAGTAAAACTTCAAGAATCTGTTGGTTTCTCTCTAAGTTTGTGGTGCTGCAACCGGGCCTCATCGCTGTGTGTACTTGTTTATCAGCGGAGTCGTTCTGATGATTGATGCAGACAAGCAGAACGAGCCCAGATCAGACCTGAATGCACTTGTGGTGGTGAATTCTGGGAGAAACACTGTGACTGAAAGACAAAAGCAGCCCAATAACAGAAAAAGTCAATCCAAGTGTCACTTTCTCTTGACTGCTGTCAGGCATGCTATCTTCAAACCACAGGGAAAGCACAACTTTTCAGTCAAGCAACCTCGCCCGCATTCTTTACCTCAACCAAGGCAGATGCCAGTTTGTTGGAGACTTCAAAAACCAACAGTCATTTTCACCAAATGGCATGTGGGGGTTGGGCTTGATCTTAAATAGAAACCATTACATTTGGTTTGCTGTTAAAAATGAATAGGTTCCTCACTGGGTTGGCAGGCGGAAAGCCCCGAGACGAGGCTGGCTATGGTCCAGGAGCAACTGGGCTCTGTCTGAGCCTGATGGAATATGAAAGGGATCAGGTGGTTGTAGGAGGTGGTGGTGTAGGAATGAAGTGCTCTGCTACTTCACCTCAGTGAGCTCTGCTGTTCGTGTAAATGATCTGCCCATGAGCTATCTGTCACCTCGCCAGAAAACCTCTGACTTCTGTCACCTACTGAGTTCACCATGGAAATAGAAATGTGCCAGATTCAAGCACACATGGATCTTAAACCAACACTATGGAAATAACACAGTCAAAAACATTTTAATAATACACAGACTTACAGTAGGCAGACTGGAGCGTCTTTCTTTGCTAAGGCGTGCCTGGAGTAGGGCTGATGTAGGGCTTTGTAACCAGTGGTGGGCACACCTAACCAAAAAGTTAGCTGCAATAACAGATAATCAGCTAACTGAAAAGTTATCTTTTAAAAAGCTAAACCAATAAACCACCCAAAAATGTATTGGAAGCAACAGCTAACTGATAACCGATAATTTCCAGTATTGTCTCCAGTATGCTTGCAACTAATAACAAGCTGTTTTTGAGTTTTAACCCTCTGGGGTCTGAGGGCATTTTTTTGGACAGTTCACTCACCTGGCATAAATGTTTTATTATTGCTGTTAACAGCTCTCCCTGCATCCCACAATCAAGATTTATGTCTCTTTTTTTCAGGACAACCTGTGCTTTCAGAATATGTATGTTTTTGTTGTGTTTTATAAGTGTAATAAAGGTTTACAATCAGAAATACGAAAGGAAAAAATAACACATTTATTCAAAACACACAGCAAACTATAATAAACAACTGTTTTGACACTTTATAAAGGTAATTTGAGGTCTTGTGTGAAAGACTGTACAACAAAAAGGTTCAAACAATAAACACAAATACACATTTTGAACAATATATATAAAATGGTCTATGCATTTTGTTTGTCTCATCTCAAAGCAATTTCTGTCTGCTATTACACAAAGGTTACATTACAAACTTCTATTTCTACTGTGTTTGGGACTGTTCTGTGCTGCTCCTAAAGCAGCTTTCATTCACACTTTGGCCCACTTTGGCTCTTTACAGTCTGAGGAGCGGCCCTCCCCCTCGCTCCATTGATATGGGAAACAGTGATTTATGCAGAGAAAGCAACAGAGTAATCCAGTAACATTCACATGCAAACTAGTGGAACAATCCTGATAGTTACACACACTTTGATTGAGCATGTGAGATTGTCATCAGAGGCTGTCCGTCTGCTTTCACTGATCACTGTGCGCATTGGCACAGCCAGGGGGCTATTCAAATGGGCCAACTAGTAAGATATCACTCCTGAAAACAATCTTTGGCTTATCACGTGAGGTAAATCTGCCCTACAATTGGATTTTTGAAAACCATGTGATGGTGAACCAATTCCGATTGGACACTCACATTGTGCACGTCATCACACAGCTTCTATGAGGAGACAAAGATGGCTGGCTCAAAAGTTTGTGGAGTTATAATTTTATATATTTTATATGTTTATAATTTAGTAAAGCTTGGTCTTAGCTGTCATATACGACGGTGTCAGCCCCAGAGGGTTAATGTCAATTCTGTCATTTCTACAAAGTTAAAATATAACATATATCTTTTAATGTTAAATAATGCACTAATTCTGAAGTTTTGTAACAAACTCAGACAGATGCCAAAGGGATAATGGGTAAAATGTACCTCCGCTAACACTGATTGGTTGACTCATTCATTCTATTCTACCAACACGTTAATGTGAGGTGTGTGTTGGTGTTTACATATAAATGTGCGTTTGTAAAATACGCCATTTTTTTTTATTTGTTAAAAAAAAGGCATTTGCCAAAAAAAAAAAAAAAAGCCAAGTTGTAATTAGATAACCATCTGATATAACCGGTGTCAAAATAAATAGAACACTGCCATCTACTGGTGCCCAGACACTCAGCACTTAGGGTGAATACTGCCATGAACACTACTGGTCAGTAGATGGCAGTAGAGGCCGTGAAAACTTGCCAAAACAAAATTCCAGATAACCCATGTCTGCTACATTTAAGATGCGTGGAATTTAATAAACGCAAACTGAATTTCAGACATCTTATATATATTACTCTGGAACAAAGACAACAGAAAGTGTCTGACATAAGCAGGATTCTAAAGAGCAAACAGGAATCGATTGCAGTGATTCCAATTGAAAATAATGGAGAAGCAACCTGGGCTTCTGGTATTTTTACATAAAAACAAACAAAATAAGAATGTCTATAAACCCAGAGAATATATTCACGAGAGTTTTAGGCACAATATACAAAGAGTTTAATGCTGTTGTCCGTGTGGAGCCTGATCAGAGCGTCTCAAATGCATTTCTTCTGTTGTGAATGTACTGAGATTACCCATAATGCACTGGTCACAGCATGTCCACACTAAAACCTTCAAAATGAGTGCATTACTTTAAAACTAAAACATACACTCAACAAAAATATAAACGCAACACTTTTGGTTTTGTTCCCATTTTGTATGAGATGAACCCAAAGATCTAAAACGTTTTCCACATACACAATATCACCATTTCCCTCAAATATTGTTCACAAACCAGTCTAAATCTGTGATAGTGAGCACTTCTCCTTTGCTGAGATAATCCATCCCACCTCACAGGTGTGCCATATCAAGATGCTGATAGACACCATGATTAGTGCACAGGTGTGCCTTAGACTGTCCACAATAAAAGGCCACTCTGAAAGGTGCAGTTTTGTTTTATTGGGGGGGATACCAGTCAGTATCTGGTGTGAGCACCATTTGCCTCATGCAGTGCAACACATCTCCTTCGCATAGAGTTGATCAGGTTGTCAATTGTGGCCAGTGGAATGTTGGTCCACTCCTCTTCAATGGCTGTGCGAAGTTGCTGGATATTGGCAGGAACTGGTACACGCTGTCATATACGCCGGTCCAGAGCATCCCAAACATGCTCAATGGGTGACATGTCCGGTGAGTATGCCGGCCATGCAAGAACTGGGACATTTTCAGCTTCCAAGAATTGTGTACAGATCCTTGCAACATGGGGCCGTGCATTATCCTGCTGCAACATGAGGTGATGTTCTTGGATGTATGGCACAACAGTGGGCCTCAGGATCTCATCACAGTATCTGTGCATTCAAAATGCCATCAATAAAATGCACCTGTGTTCTTCATCCATAATAGATGCCTGCCCATACCATAAACCCACCGCCACCACTGGCCACTCGATCCACAACATTGACATCAGAAAACCGCTCACCCACACGACGCCACACACGCTGTCTGCCATCTGCCCTGGACAGTGTGAACCAGGATTCATCCGTGAAGAGAACACCTCTCCAATGTGCCAAACGCCAGTGAATGTGAGCATTTGCCCACTCAAGTCGGTTACGATGACGAACTGGAGTCAGGTCGAGACCCCGATGAGGACGACAAGCATGCAGATGAGCTTCCCTGAGACGGTTTCTGACAGTTTGTGCAGAAATTCTTTGGTTATGCAAACCGATTGTTTCAACAGCTGTCCGAGTGGCTGGTCTCAGACGATCTTGGAGGTGAACATGCTGGATGTGAAGGACCTGGGCTGGTGTGGTTACACGTGGTCTGCGGTTGTGAGGCTGGTTGGATGTACTGCCAAATTCTCTGAAACACCTTTGGAGACGGCTTATGGTAGAGAAATGAACATTCAATACACGAGCAACAGCTCTGGTTGACATTCCTGCTGTCAGGATGCCAATTGCACGCTCCCCCAAATCTTGCGACATCTGTGGCATTGTGCTGTGTGATAAAACTGCACCTTTCAGAGTGGCCTTTTATTGTGGGCAGTCTAAGGCACACCTGTGCACTAATCATGGTGTCTAATCAGCATTTTGATATGGCACACCTGTGAGGTGGGATGGATTATCTCAGCAAAGGAGAAGTGCTCACTATCACAGATTTAGACTGGTTTGTGAAAATATTTGAGGGAAATGGTGATATTGTGTATGTGGAAAAAGTTTTAGATCTTTGAGTTCATCTCATACAAAATGGGAGCAAAACCAAAAGTGTTGCGTTTATATTTTTGTTGAGTGTATGGCTGATATTTTCACTTTATAAAACTTCAGATGTGACGTTAATTTAAATAACATGTCTGAAATTGGTTTGGTTAAAATTTTAACCATAAGTTAAAACTGTATGCCTCTGGATGACTTGGGTGATATTGCCGTCAGTATGGAATCAAAAGAAATTAGCTTTTTTCTTCTCTGTGGTCAGCTCTACTTTGTCTGCAGAGGATACAGCGGTTTCTTCTGGAACCAGCTCTCCTCTGTTTAGAACTGTACATCTACTACAAAACATTTAACAGGGAGGTACACAACTGATTTTAGACTTCCTAAATGTTTGTAAACTGTTAAGTTTTGTTTACCACGTCTGCAAAAATATGTTAGCGGTCTAAAAATTATGGGACCAAAACTTATAGGTAGATAATTGGTCCGATGATGGTTTTCAAAGTTATCTGAAAAGCTAATCCGATAATGAAAACATTATCTTTGATAATTAGCGGTTAGCGGATTAGCGGAACTGTGCCCACCACTGTTTGTAACTTTGTGTATTGAGCGGGTAAAGCTTTCGCAAGAATTGCATTTTATATTTAAAAAAACTGGGTTTTACTCATTGGTGAGAGCAAAGCGAAGAAAGAGGCCGAGCTAGTCTTCTTTCTGTTGGACTCGTAATAACCACAGAGATGAATATGCGCAAGAGTAGCCACTAAGCTCCTTTCCATGACATTATTTGTATGTTACTGCTGCAAATAAGTATTTGATCCCCTACCAACCAGCAAGAATTCTGGCTCACACAGACCTGTTAATTTTTCTTTAAGAAGCCCTCTTATTCTGCACTCTTTACCTGTATTAATTGCACCTGTTTGAACTTGTTACCTGTATAAAAGACACCTGTTCACACACTCAATCAATCACACTCCAACCTGTCCACCATAGCCAAGACCAAAGAGCTGTCTAAGGACACCAGGGACAAAACTGTCGACCTGCACAAGGCTGGGATGGACTACAGGACAACAGGCAATCAGCTTGGTAGAAGACAACAACTGTTATGATTATTTATTAGAAAGTGGAAGAAACAAAGATGACTGTCAATCTCCCTCGGTCTGGGATTCCATGCAAGATCTCACTTTGTGGGGTAAGGATGATTCTGAGAAAGCTCAGAACTACACAGGAGGACCTGGTCTGGACCTGGTCAATGACCTGAAGAGAGCTGGGACCACAGTCACAAAGATTACATTAGTAACACATGATGCTGTCATGGTTTAAAATCCTGCAGGGCAGCAAGGTCCTCCTGCTCAAGCCAGCACATGTCCAGGCCCATTTGAAGTTCACCAGTGACCATCTGGATGATCCAGAGGAGGCATGGGAGAAGGTCATGTGGTCAGATGAGACCAGAATAGAGCTTTTTGGAATCAACTCCACTTACCATGTTTAGAGGATGAGAACAACTCCAAGAAAACCATCCCAACCATGAAGCATGGGGGTGGAAACATCATACTCTGGGGTGCTCTTCTGCAAAGGGGACAGGACAACTGCACCGTATTGAAGGGACGATGGATGGAGTCATGTATTGCGAGATTTTGGTAAACACCTCCTTCCCTCAGTAAGAGCATTGAAGATGGATCATGGCTGGGTCTTCCAGCATGACAATGACCCCAAACACACAGCCAGGGCAACTAAGGAGGGGCTCCGTAAGAAGTATTTCAAGGTCCTGGAGTGGCCTGGCCAGTCTCCAGACCTGAACTCAATGAAAATCTTTGGAGGGAGCTGAAACTCCAAACCTGAAAGATTTGGAGAAGATCTGTATGGAGGAGTGGACCAAAATCCCTGCTGCAGTGTGTGCAAACCTGGTGAAAAACTACTGGAAACATCTGACCTCTGTAATTGGAAACAAAGGCTACTGTACCAAATATTAACATTGATTTTCACAGGTGTTGAAATACTTATTTACAGCAGTAACATACAAATAAATTATTTTAAAAAATCATACATCATTGTGATTTCTGGATTTTTTTTTTTTTTTTAGATTGTCTGTCACAGTGGACATGCACCTAAGATGAAAATTTCAGACCCCACCATGATTTCTAAGTAGGAGAACTTGTAAAATTGCAGGGTGTTCAAATACTTATTTTCTTCACTGTACCTTTCACGTCCAGGAAGAGAAAAATTCTATTGGATTTAGGAATGAAGAGCAGGGAGGGAGATATTCCACGAGCATTGTGCCATGTGCTGCAAACCACTGTCTGACCAGAGCAGAGTGGTGAAAGCTCACATTATCCCAAACCACCACATTACGTTGTCAGATTGTCACCAGTTTGATCTCTCTCATTCTCAGGGAGTATGTCCCTGTAAAGTGTGTCTAAAAATGTCAGCAGATGTTGGGTGTTTTAAGGACCAAGACGAGCAATATGGGTATGGATGCTGTTTCCTGAGATTGCTGCACACATTGTAATGTTCCCTCCTCATTGGCCTGGGACATCAGTGGTGGCTCTCTCTCCAATGTGATTCCTTCCACGCCTTCTTCCTTTAGCCAGATTGAATCCTGCCTCATCAAGATATATGAATGTGTCAAGGGGTTCCCTGGTCTCCAACTCAAGGACACACTTAAACACACAAAAGAGAGAGAGAAAAAAACACATTGAGTATAACAGTGAATTTTGGACAAAATATTGTACAGCATACACTGTAACAATAGTAAACATGCCATGCAATTGCAGTGCATGGCAATATGTAAAGTACGTAAAAGGTTTTCAGCATTGAACATAGAGTAAAGAACACATACGTGTTTTACTGTACCTGTACATACTGGTGACGGAGCTCCTTCACTCTGTCACTGTTCCATTTAAATGGCACATTGTACAGTTGTTTCGTGTACGTTTCAGTCCTCCTGAGGATTTGGTCTATGGTTGCAATTGATATGGATTTGAATATTTCCAAAAACTGTCATTTTCTACCAAAGCACTTTGTATTTCTCTCAGTCTTATGGCATTGTTTGCAACCACCATTGCACAAATGTCATCTTCTTCTTGCTGTAGAGTCAAAAGGGGACCTCTTCCACCTCTACGAGGGTGTCTTGTAGTCCTATGTGGTGCAGAATAAAAGTATAGTAAATGTGGCAAATCTTTACAGTACTATAGTATGACAATACTGTTCTGCACTATGACACTACTACACACTATACCACACCAAATCTATGCTACAATAACGTGAGTCTACATGTAAAATGTTACATGGTTATGTCCCAATGCAAGCCTCATGTATGACAGAGTGCAGAGCAAATTGGTTCATGCTGAATTACTCTCAATTACAATGTTCTCACCTGTTCTCCCGACAAAATGTTTGTATGATTGAATTGACAGTGGTTCTCCCAACATTTGGCTGCACCCTTCGACCATGATCTGCAAGTGTTGCCCTGATTTCATCAGGAATCTGGCTATGTGGTTGACCTCTTCTTCCTCTTCTTCCCCGGTTCTGTCCCCTTCCTCCACGTATCCTCACCCCTCTTCCACGAGGCTGACCTTCCATGTGTTGCTGTATTGTAGATACAGTATGCACCTTGTGCCTATCACGCCTCTTGGTTTATACATGCTTGTAAAGTGGGGGTTCATCGGATTCAACTGGGAGTGACTGTGAAGACGTGTCTCAGATAATGCTTCTCACACCCCTCTCATTAGTAAAAGCTAAGGTTCACCTGAGAGAAGTTAATCAATTAAGGAGACATTTTCAGGAGAACAAAATAAAAAGATTATATATATATATATATATATATATATATATATATATATATATATATATATATATATAAAGTGCTTGACACATTTTGACAACGTGTTCAACATTTTTAAGTGGAATGACTCAAGCAATGAAAGGACCATTAGTTGTAAGGAGAATTCAGCCTTTACAAGAATATTTTGACAGACATGACAAAAACAAGTTAAAAGTGATCAAACTGCAGAGAGTTGTATGGACTCAACTGCTACATGTCCAAAAGCATGCGCACTTTGATGAAATGAACATGAAACTGCCAGGTTGTGCTCAAACTAACTGTTGTGCAAAGTTTAATACTGTTGTGACAAATGCACCAAAGCGATTGAGAAAAACTGTAATATAAGTAATAATAAATTGGACTTTCAGAAACTTTTCTTTATGTCATTCACTAAAGAAAGTATCACATGAAATTGTATTCTATAAAAATGAGTAACCATCAACAATTGTGTTACTTATATATAATATGACAAATCTGGAGTTAATAAAAAACAAAAACAATTGTACTTGTAGTGGAAGTGTAGACAGACAGACAGACAGACAGATAGATCAAACAATATGTTTCTTATAAACTGAAAGCCCTGACCTCAACCCTATTGAAAATTTGTGGTCTCTGCTGAAAAGCCAGAAGTATGCCAGAAGCTTGTTGATGGTTACCATCAAGTTGTAGCTTTCTAAGGGACATTTAACCAAATATTAGTGGGGGGTATGTATATATTTGAGACTGTATGTTTAATTTTGACCCTGTGTGGATGAAAGGAGATCCAAAATAAATTCAAACTTGTGCACCCAATTCTTGTTTTCAACCCTCAACTGACCAAACTATTTTGGCAGCTAATATGACAGTGTGGGGTTATTGATGACCCCATGGACTTTATATTGGAAAACTTCTATATAACTGATTGTTTTAGGGTTCTTTATATTTGTTTCACTCTCTAATATATTTGTCCGTCATCCTTTTCATTCTCACTCTGGGCATCAAGAATCAGTCTCAGTGCTTGTGCAGTTGTAAATCTTGCTATTCTACGTCTGTTGGCCACACTTCCTCACAAAACTGTAAAATATAATGATTAGATTTGGCAAATTACAATACCATCTGAAGCTATAACGTCGAAATTGTCATAGATCTTCCAGGGGTCATAAGTAACCCCGCACAAGTTTGCATTATACTTGCCATACAGATCGGCTGATCCTTGCAAAATTGTATGAACAAACACAGGACAAATATAGTGACAAATTCATGATAGGAAACATTTTCCTGTTAAAATTAGTAAAATGATGCACAAAAATATATGCCTGGGGTCAGTCGTGGGCACACTTCCGATAATCCGATAACAGATAATTATCAAAGAATGTTTTCATTATCGGATTATCTTTTTAGATAAATTGAAAAACCATCATCGTACTAATTATCTTCCGATGAATTGCCATCCGATAACTTTTAGACCGATAACGTAGTAAACTAAGCTCAACAGTGAAAAACATTTTTAAAACTATTAAAGCAGTTGAAAGCTACCTGTTGAAAGTTTCCTAATAGGTATGTTATTTTATTCTCTGTAATCAAAAGAGAACTGGAGACCAAAAAAAAAAAATAATAATTTCCTTTAACACCATACTGATATAATCGCAATATCACCAAGTCATCCAGAGGCATACATTTTTAACTTGTGGTTCAAATTTTAACCTACTCATTTTGGACAAGTTATTTAAAATTACTGTCATGTCTGAAGCTTTATAAAGTGAAAATATCAGATATATGTTTTCATTTTAAAGTAATGTGCTAATTTTTAAGGTTCTGTGAGCACATGCTGTGCCTGGCCAGCAGCAATGCATTATGGGTAGCATAGGGTAATCTCAGAGTTCACGACAGGACAAATGCATTTCAGACACTCTGTTCAGGCTCCACGGATAACAGCATTAAACTCTAGTGCCTAAAACTCTCATGAATATATTCTCTGGGTTTATAGATGTTAGTGTATTTGTGTTTGTTAAATTCCACTCATCTTAAAAGTTAAATGTAGCAGACACGGATTATCTGGAATTTTGTTTGGCAAGTTTTCAAGGCTGCTACTGCCATCTACTGGCCAGTAGTGTTCATGGCAGTATTCGCCCCAAGAAGTACTAAGTGTCTGGGTACCAGTAGATGGCAGTGTTCTATTTATTTTAACCCGGTTATATCAGATGGTGGTCAAATCAACTTTTTGGCTTTTTTTTTTTTCTTCTACAAATTAAGTTTAAAAACAAAACAACAACAACAACAAAAAACATTACAAGACAGCTCTGCAGTTGGATGCTTGTAGCTCTTTAGCAGCAGGAGGTGGTTGTGAGATGTTAAAGCTTGTTACTCCACTACACGATGCAGGACGCGCGATTAACCTGAAACTCGGTCCAAAAAATTCTCGCACGAATGAAAAATCATCTGAAAAATGGCCAAAACACGCACAGTGTAAAGCCAACATTTATGTGTCAAGATAAGGCTTTTCAGAACTGACCAATTGTTAACCTTGTCCTTTGTTTTATCTGTTTTATTATTTATTATTGCATTTTAACCTGTGAAGTGCTTTGTGACTTATGTCTGTGAAAGGCACTATATAAATAAATTTACTTACTTACTTACTAATATTGAGTGCACGTTTTACAACATCATAAAAGTTTTAAAACATGCACACATCATAAAACGTGTGCACAGCATTAATAAAACATGTGTACATTCTCTCCACATGCAAAACATTTTGCGATGACACTTCCAGGGCTCTGTAAAAATGGCTGTTTTTACAAATAAAATGGAATATTTTACAAAAGCACATTTATCTTTAAACCAACACACGACACACGTCACATTAACGTGTTGGGTTACAAAATGAATGACTGAACCAATCAGTGTTTAGCAGAGGCACTTTTACCCAGAATGCTTTGCGGTCTGTGTTTCTTACAAAACCTCAGAATTAGTGCATTATTCAACATTAAAAGATATATGTTATATTTTAACTTTGTACAATGACAGAATTGACATTAATGGAGTTATTCTATCAGTATTTTCACAAAACCATAAGTTAGTATGACTTTATTTTTCAAGACCTCTGCCTGACCGGCACATTGTAATTGGGTAACTATGTGCCTCTGTGCTGGGAGTGCTGTAATAAACAAGTGTTTCTAACAGGAGCAGAATGTTGAAAGAAAATGATGATGATGATGATGATGATGATTATGATTAGTAGAGAGCTGATTTTGTGAGTGCTCTCAGGATTTGTTTGTGCTGTGTTCTACAGGGGGCAGCATAGTCAAACATTCTGGCTCATTCTTTGGGTCTTTTGATGCTTTAAGAAGCGATCATGTTAAAAATTAATTTCAGCTTCTTAGTAATTGCAAATGTACCAGACACAACACCGGAATTTATGGGTTGTCGATTATCTGTAACTTCCGATACATTTTTGGGTGGTTTATCTGTTTATCTTTATCAAAGATAACTTTTCAGTTATCTGATTATCTGTTATTGAAGTTAATTTTTTGGTTATCTGTGCCCACCACTGCCTGGGGTCATAAATGATCCCACTCAGTTGCTTAGGGGATAAAGTCATGAACAATGCATACTGTACAATCCCATTCTGACAAAAGAACAGTTCAAGGACATCATTAAAAGCCCAAAATTACAATTTAGTGTTATTACTTCCAGTTTTTTATGGAGTTAAAATTGTCTCAATATTTGTAAATGCACGCAGGGTGATCTACAAATAATCATTGATTTGCAAATGTGTTCAGATATCCACAAATGCAATTTTCATATTTGTAACTTGTAAATTGGTCTTTGCAAATAATGTTGTATTTGCAAATATAACTTAATTTGTAAAAAAAATTAAATTACATTTGTAAAACTGGAAATTGTATTTGTGAATTGAGTTTCAGCATTTGTGGATCACCAATTACACGCTTCACATCGCTTTCCTCTGCGATGTCATTTTGAGACATTCTTTCCACGAACACAGATCCACAAACAAATGCCGACTGATTCACAAATACACACGCACACTGGATATCCACTAGATGGCAGTGTGGTTCCATTCATTGATGTGGCAAGCTGAATTATTTTTTAAAATTATGTGTCCGCGGATTGCCCCCGGAAAGGGGGCGGGGGTGTTAGTGTTGTACTCTTTAACGCAGTGGTTCAAATAAGCGTATTAAACAGCATTGCGCCTGTGCGTGCTCTGTGACACAGGCATGCTGCAAAATTCTTCTTTTAAAAAACTTGAAAGTTCTAAAAGTTGCTACATTTAGCTAAGCTTCGCACAGGAGCCACACAGCGTCACCGCAGCAACCAACCAGTCCCGCTTTACGACAACTGTTGCAACAGCCAGGCTCCGCGGATCCGAGGAAACTGATTTGTATCTGTAATACACAGATCAGTGTCCGCGGACTTATAAAACTTGCATTATGTCGTTAAAAAAAAGAACGCTTTGCGATAAGCATTTTAAATACTCAGTAACGATCATGATTAAAGAGTCATCCGGGAGCATATAGTTTCAGCTTGCCACATCAATGAATGGAACCACACTGCCATCTAGTGGATATCCAGTGTGCGTGTGTATTGGTGAATCAGTCGGCATTTGTTTGTGGATCTGTGTTCACGAAAAGAATGTCTCAAAATGACGTCGCAGAGGAAAGCGATGTGAAGCGTGTAATTGGTGATCCACAAATGCTGAAACTCAATTCACAAATACAATTTTCAGTTTTACAAATGTAATTTTTTTTTTACAAATTAAGTTTTATATTTGCAAATACAACATTATTTGCAAAGACCAATTTACAAGTTACAAATATGAAATTTGCGTTTGTGGATATCTGAACACATTTGCAAATCAATGATTATTTGTAGATCACCCTGCGTGCATTTACAAATATTAATGAGACATTTTTAACGCCATAGTTTTTCCACTCAACTATACAATTTAAACACATTGCAAGATAGGATGACATTTTTGTCACAGTAATACATCAGCATGAGTCCTGTGTCTCACTTTACACTCCGTTTAAACAGCAAAGTTGAGCTCAACATCCCCCCAAGTCACTTGCTCTATACACATTAGAGCATGGACAAAATCAAGATAGGGCCCCCTCACTGTTTGAATTCTTGCAGGTCAGCTGCAAAAAGCTGATGCTGTTCACTTTTGGAAAAGTTTTAGAATGTCATAACATTTCATTCCTGTGGACTTTACACAACTGCAGCATTTCCTCAGCAAAAATAGTGGTGCAGCGTGACACCTTTAATGCTGCCTGTTAAACACATGATTACATCGTGATGTATCTGAATCCCTCCAGGCTTTGCTGTGAACCCACCCTGCCCTCTCATACACTGAGGCCATTTCAACACAACAGTAAATCAAATTTGGCTGAAGGCCACAAACCTCCATGTTCTCTCCTTCTCCGGCAACATATACAACATTTGCACAGTATATGGACGTGCCTGTGGCTTCCTCTAAATTTAGAGATTGCAGCATGGCAGAGGTCTGTCTTATGTGAACTCTTACTCCCTAATTGCTACCTCTTTGCTGTGAGTCATGAAGAGCGTCGAACAGATCCATCCATCCATCCATCCATCCATCCATCCATCCATCCATCCATCCATCCATCCATCCACGCCACTTTATGTAACAAAAATCACTGCCAGATGAACTCACTGCTGCTGGTGCCGCAAGTCTTATCTGTCTCCCGTTAGCTTATGTGCTGCTGTTAACATGGCCGCTAAGGAAAGAGCGCTCATACTGTATTCAACCCTGATGCATCTAAAAGGATTTGGATGTGTTCATATCCCATATTCAGTTTTCCCGTGTTGCATGTTTGGAATTGCTTGAATGAATCCCTGTGGAAGAAGATTTGAATTGTTTAGCACCTTTCAAACACAGCGTTGATCCAAAGTGCTCTGTATAAAACATGAGCAACATGTAAACTGAAAAAAGCCACATGAAATGACTAAAGCAGAAAGTAACAAATATTTTTTCCAAGTAGAAATGAAAGGAATAATTCACACAGAACACCCATCATACTATAATTAGAGTAACATTTGTTTGTGTTTGTTTGGGTACGAGTTGATTGACCGTACAATGCCCTAAGAGGTTTGTTTGGTCAAAGGTAAAGGTCACAGGGTCAAAAATCAAACTTAGTGTCTTACCTCAATAATGGCAGCTATCATGTACCACCACTTGATGTTGTGCTTTTGTATAAATTACTCTGTTTAAAATAAATTCCAGTGGAGTTTGGAACACATTGTTCAATGACTTCCTTTAAACTCTGCAAACTCAATTTCAATTTTCAATTTATTTTCATTTATATATCGCCAAATCACAACAGAGTTGCCTCAAGGCGCTTCACACAGGTAAGGTCTAACCTTACCAACCCCCAGAGACACAGTGGTAAGGAAAAACTCCCTCTGAGGAAGAAACCTCAAGCAGACCAGACTCAAAGGGGTGACCCTCTGCTTGGGCCATGCTACAAACATAAATTACAGAACAATTCACGGAACAATTCACAAACGAATATACAAGAAATGCTATTGGCGCGCAGGACAGGAGGATCGCCAACACGAATACAACTCCCATCTCTGGATGGAGCTGCACCTTAAACAGATAAAAAACAGAATCAGGCATCAGAAAGACAAAAAATACTGTATAATTTGCCAGCATTAAACAACAAGAAAAACAGAAAAAATACTAAGGTGATCGCCAGACACTAGCCCTAAACTTCACTAAATGACCCAGAATTTAGGTAAAGTTGAGGCCGCAGCCCGCTCCAATTAGTAATAACATGAATTAAAAAAGTAAAAAGCGTAAAACAAAACTGTACCAGTATGCTAGCCATATGAAAGGGAAAATAAGTGCGTCTTAAGTCTGGACTTGAAAATCTCCACAGAATCTGACTGTTTTATTGATGCAGGGAGATCATTCCACAGAACAGGGGCACAATAAGAGAAAGCTCTGTGACCCGCAGACTTCTTATTCACCTTAGGGACACAAAGTAGTCCTGCACCCTGAGAACATAAAGCCCGGGCCGGTACGTAAGGTTTAATTAGATCAGCTAGGTAGGGAGGTGCCAGTCCATGAATAATTTTATAGGTTAGTAGCAGAACCTTAAAATCTGATCTCACTGGGACAGGAAGCCAGTGAAGAGACGCCAAAATGGGTGTAATGTGGTTGAACTTTCTACTCACAATATTTGTTTCTTTCTTTCTTTTTATTTTATATGACAATTTTTTTCAAATCCCACATCTGTGTGTCTGTTTTATTTTAGTCTGGCAAAAAACTCAAAAAGCACATATACTTTGTCCATTTTTCAGAAAACATATAAAATGACCTCAACATGTACAGTGCAATTTTTCTAAGCAAAACTCTAAGTATGTGTTTTAATGTGCATTATAAATCCCATTGACCCCAGTGGAGGCAGTCAGGTCATGTTAACATTAGCAATAGGTTATGTGATGATAGCGAGTTTTCATGCTAATGTTAGCCCGACAGTGTGTTTTCATGCTAATGCTAGCCTATTAGCATTGCTATTTTCTCCCAGCTCTTTCTGTAACACTGCCCCACACAAAGTACAAACTCAAACTATTCCGCACTTTAAATTTTTTCAAAGTCACGGTGAAAAATCAGGCCTGGATTCTGAAGAACTTCTCTCACAGACAAGATCTGCTCTTTCAGAACCCTGTTACAATGGACACAGTTTTTATAAAGGACAACCTAGGCGTGACAAAGGCGAACCTTATTTAGCAAAATCCTTCCCTTATTGGTCCCCATGAGCATTTGAGGGACGTCCCAACCCCTGCCCAAGGCCCGCACAGTAACGGGACATGTATGATTTATTAATGTTATCTGAATCTCTTCGTCCTAAGTGGTAAAACTGGTTAAATCCAGTTCAACATGCACATTCCAACAGAGGCACGTTCCAAAAAAGAGAACAGAGAAAAATATCTAAAACTAAGGATACAATCCTAAGTAAAATAACTGGGTGATTCTTTAACTATGGGCACTATTGGCCTTGTAAATGTAATTTCCACCACACCATTGCCTTACAATATAAAGCGCCTTGGGGCAACTGTTTGTTGTGATTTGGCGCTATATACATGTGCTCTGATGTCACTGTTTATCTCCATAGAAACTACCCAAACAATCTTTCATACAAACTGTTTAAAGGGACATTACAGTGTTGTGGTGGAAATTACGGCAATAGTGTGGGACAACTACATTTTGTTTAAAAAAAATCACAACAGTTGTATGACATTGAATACCCCAATTATGTTTTGATTATTTTACTGATATTTTAAAACATTAGAAAAAACGTTTCTTTACCATTCATTTTTATCATTGAAGATCAAAAGTCTGGGTGTGGGACAAGCACAAAATGGCAATATTTGCATATAATGATGCTGAAAAAAGGTAAAAAAGTCATCATAGACTACTAGAACAAATTTAACAAACTTTCATTGTAAAGATAACTATAAAAGTGTGAAATTTCCCCTTTTTTCTGTTTTTCATACAATATGATCAAAGGACATAAGTGCCCGTAGTCTAAGAATCACCCAACTACTTTAATACCAGAACAAATAAAGAAAACAATAATTAAACACAACTATATCTAACAACTTGTTACATAATGCCTATTGCTTTCCTACCAATATTAGCCCTGTAAAGCCTGACACATCAAAAAATAGCCATAAAATTCCTCAAACTCGCACAGCAAATACAATACAAATGGTTTCATTCTCAAGGTCGGTACCTCTGGTGGCGGTTTTTCGTAGGTGAAAACATCGCTGAAGTCAGTGCAAATACATGTAATTTGGTCACTTTTCAAAGGGGTCAGACTCATCAATAAAGACAATTTAATGTACAATGGTTCCTTTCAGGTCAGCTTGGTGGATAAATCTCATCATTCCAAGCGATGACAGCTATCAGCTGGCTGATAGAAGCAAATTAGAGACAAAACCAAACCAGCTGATTTCAATAGAACAGCATACAGCCCGAGCGTGTTTTCACCAAGCGGCCAGTCGCGGAAGTACGAATTCTCGCCATCAGATTCGTCACATTGCCGGAAGTGACGTGTACCCAACTGCAACAATAGGGTTAGCATGAAAACTCACTAATGTTGTAATGTTAGCATGTGAGCATTTAAGCATGTTTGTATAATATTTTTTCAGAACATTATTCACAATGGAGGCACTTAGCTTGCGCTAACGTTAACCGAGATGCCAGCACTTTGACATCATAGATAGATAGATAGATAGATGTAGAAGGCCCTTGGAACATGTTTCTCTATACTTTCCCAATAATTCCTCAAAGGAAAAGACTAATGATTCAACAGATTACAGACAAATGTATTGGCTGTGATCATTATAAAGTATATTTTATTTATCAACTCATTTCAGCAGTACTGTAGCTCAAGAAACCTGTAATACTTAGCTATTGTTATTTGAAAGACATTACATACTTCATTAATTTCACTGAATACCTTTAATGAAACAAACTGTATATTTTAAGTATTTTTATTTGGGGGGATTTTGGCTAGATTAGAGTGGATTTATCCACAGGCATCCTGCTAGTTTATGGAGTGTATAAACTCCTGACTGTCTTATGTAACAATTATTAGTATTAGGAGTACATTCTTTAATATTGATGACATAGTGCTTGTGAGAAGTAGGAAAAGCATGAGTTACAAATGTCGTGTATGTTTTTCAAAAATGTGCTATAGTACATTTTCTTTATATGCTCATAACAAAGGAACGTCGCTTGTCTCCAGGATCGGACAGAACAGACAGCAATTTGCATCCATACTGACAAGTGGGTTGCTGGCTGCAGCTCTGCCACAGAAACTGACCAGCTCTGACAACCATTCAAATAACAATCAAATGTGAAGTCCCGCTACTTTTACACATGAATGTCACCACCGGATGGAATAAGGAAGACTTCAGGAAAGTTGTACAAAATGCACGGTATCAGTTATTTTCAGGCAGACATTACTCAGAATATAATACTGGGCAGAATTTTTGACAACACGATATTTTAAGCACAGAGTCTAAAATATGGTAAGTCTTAGGACCAAATATTCAGGACCGCATTTCTAGGAGTTGAGATTTTCCGACTTGGTACACAATATTCCCAGGAGTCTGCCATTTCAATATTTCATTTCTAGGACCCTATATAGTGCACCATATTATTAGGAACCTGCAATTTCAAGTCAAAATCTTCAGAGCTGCATTTCTAGAATCCTACGTTTTGCTACGCGGTACACCATATTTCTGTGGTGCTGCAGTGTCAGCACCACATTTTCAGGATCTTAGGTTTTACAACTTAGTCCACTGTGTTACGAAGAGAACTGCAGGTTCAGGACCAGATTCCCGGAACTCCTGGTTTTATGACTCAGAAGCCCAAGTTGACGTTTCAGAGCCACATTTCTAGGAGCTGTACATTTCAGGACAACATTTCTAGGATCCGCAAGTTTCATGACCACGTTTCTTGGAGCTGTATGTTTCAAGACCACATTTCTAGGAGCCGTAAGTTTCATAACCACATTTCTAATTGCTGTATGTTTCAGGACCACATTTCGAGGAGCTGTAAGTTTCATGACCATATTTCTAGGAGCTGTACGTTTTATGACCACATTTCTAGCAGCTGTACATTTCAGGACCACATTTCTAGGAGCTGTACATTTCAGGACCACATTTCTAGGATCCGTAAGTTTCAGGACCACATTTTGAGGAGCTGTACGTTTCAGAACCACATTTCTAGGAGCTCTAAATTTCATGACCACATTTCTAGGAGCTGTAAGTTTTATGAACACACTTCTAGCAGCTGTATATTTCAGGAGTACAAGTCTAGGAGCTGTACGTTTTATGACCACATTTCTAGAAGCTGTACATTTCATGACCACATTTCTAGGAGCTGTAAGTTTCATGACCACATTTCTAGGAGTTGTACAGTTCAGAACCACATTTCTAGGAGCTGTAAGTTTCATGACCACATTTCTAGGAACTGTAAGTTTCAGGACCACATTTCTAGGAGCTGTAAATTTCAGGACCATATTTCTAGGAGCTGTACGTTTTATGACCACATTTCTAGCAGCTATACATTTCATGACCACATTTCTAGGAGTTGTAAGGTTCAGAACCACATTTCTAGGAGCTTTAAGTTTCATGACCACATTTCTTGGAACTGTACATTTCAGGACCACATTTCTAGGAGCTGTAAGTTTCATGACCACATTTCTAGCAGCTATACATTTCAGGACCACATTTCTAAGATCCGTAAGTTTCAGGACCTCATTTCTAGGAGCTGTAAGTTTCATGACCACATTTCTAGTTGCTGTATGTTTCAGGACCACATTTCTAGGAGTTGTAAGTTTTATGAACACACTTCTAGCTGCTGTACATTTCAGGACCACATTTCTAGGAGCTGTACACATAATACCCCATAATGACTATGTGAAAAAAGTTTTATTTTAAGATTTTTGCAAATTTATTAAAAATAAAAAAAAAATCTAGGAAATCACATGTATATAAGTATTCACAGCCTTTGTGATGAAGCTCAGAATTGAGCTCAGGTGCATCCTATTTCCACTGATCATCTTTGAGATGTTTCTACAGCTTAATTGGACTCCACTTGGGGTAAATTCAGTTGAATGGACATGATTTGGAAAAAAATACACCTGTCTACATATAATGCCCCACAGTTGACAGTGCATGTCAGAGCACAAACCAAGCATGAAGTCAAAGAAATTGTCTGCAGACCTCTGAGACAGGATTGTCTCGAGGCACAAATCTGGGTAAGGGTACAGAAACATCTCTGCTGCTTTGAAGGTCCCAATGAGCACAGTGGCCTCCATCATCAATGAATGGAAGAAGTTCAGATCCACCAGGCCTCTTCCTAGAGCTGGCCACCCGCCTAAAATGAGCGATTGGGGGAGAAGGGCCTTAGTCAGAGAAGGGACCAAGAACCCAATGGTCACTCTGTCAGAGCTCCAGCATTCCTCTGTGGAGAGAGGAGAACCTTCCAGAAGAACAACCATCTCTGCAGCAATCCACCAATATGTATGGTAAAGTGGCCAGACAGAAGCCATTCCTTAGTAAAAGGCACATGGCAGCCCACCTGGTTTTTGCCAAAAGGCACCTGAAGGACTGTCAGACCATGAGAAACAAAATTCTCTGGTCTGATGAGTCAAAGATTTAACTCTTTTGTGTGAATGCCAGGCATCATGTTTGGACGAAACCAGGCAGCATCCCTACAGTGAAACGTGGTGGTGGCTGCATCATGTTGTGGGGATGTTTTTCAGTGGCAGGAACTAGGAGACGAGTCATGGTTTGAGGGAAAGATGAATGCAGCAATGTACAGAGACATCCTGGATGAAAACCTGCTCCAGAGCGCTCTTGACTTCAGACTGCGGTGACAGTTCTTCTTTCAGCAGGACAATGACCCTAAGCACACAGCCAAGATATCAAAGGAATGGCTCTGTGAACGTCCTTGAGTGGCCCAGACAGAGCCCAGATCTGAATCTGACTGAACATCTCTGGAGAGATCTGAACATGCCTGTGCATCGATGCTCCCCATCTAACCTGATGGAGCTTGAGAGGTGCTGCAAAGAGGAACGGACATCAACAAAGTATTGAGCAAAGGGTGTGAATACATAAGTACATGTGATTTCTTAGTTTTTCATTTTTAATCTTCTTCTTTGTCTTTCGGCTGTTCCCGTTAGGGGTCGCCACAGCAGATCAATCGTTTCCATCTCACCCTGTCCTCTGTATCTTCCTCTGTCACACCAACCACCTGCATGTCCTCTCTCAGCACATCCATGAACCTCCTCTTTGGCCTCCCTCTTCTCCTCCTGCCTGGTGGCTCCATCCTCAGCATCCTTCTCCCTATATACCCTGGGTCCCTCCTCTGCACATGTCCAAAACATCTCAATCTCGCCTCTCTGACTTTGTCTCCAAACCGTCCCACCTGAGCTGTCCCTCTGATATGTTCATTCCTAATCTTGTCCATTCTTGTCACTCCCAAAGAGAATCTCAACATCTTCAGCTCTGCCACCTCCATCTCTGCCTCCTGTCTTTTTGTTAGTGCCACTGTCTCTAAACCATACAACATAGCTGGTCTCACTACTGTTTTGTAAACTTTCCCCTTCACTCTTGCTGATTTTCTTCGGTCACAAATCACTCCTGCCACCTTTCTCCACCCACTCCACCCTGCCTGCACTCTCTTCTTCACCTCTCTACCACACTCTCCATTACTTTGAACAGTTGACCCTAAATATTTAAACATCTACTTTCACCACTTCTACTCCTTGTAACTGCACTATTCCACTGGGCTCCCTCTCATTAACACACATGTACTCAGTCTCTCTCAGTATTCCCCTTCTCTCCAAAGCATATCTCCACTTCTCAAGACTAGACTCAACTTGCTCTCTACTCTCACTACAGATCACAATGTCATCTGCAAACATCATAGTCCATGGGTACTCCTATCTGATCTCATCCGTCAACCTGTCCATCACCACTGCAAACAAGAAAGGACTCAGAGCTGATCCTTGGTGTAATCCCACCTCCACCTTGAGTGAGTCTGTCATTCCGACTGCGCATCTCACCGCTGTCACACTATTCTTGTACATGTCCTGCACTACCCTAATATACTTCTCTGCCACTCCAGACTTCCTCATACAGTACCACAACTCTTCTCTTGGCACCCTATCATAAGCTTTTTCTAAGTCCACAAACACACAATGTAACTCTTTCTGTCATTCTCTGTACTTTTCCAACAGTATTCTCAGAGCAAACATTGCATCTGTAGTGCTCTTTCTCGGCATGAAACCATATTGCTGCTCACATATCTTCACCTGTTTTCTAAGCCTAGCTTCTACTACTCTTTCCCATAACTTCATGCTGTGGCTGATCAGCTTTATGCCTCTGTAGTTGCTGCAGCTCTGCACATCACCCTTGTTCTTGAAAATAGGAACCAGCACACTTCGTCTCCACTCCTCAGGCATGCTCTCACTTTCCAAGATTTTATTAAACAATCTGGTTAGAAACTCTACTGCCATCTCTCCTAGACATTTCCATGCCTCCACTGGAATGTCATCTGGAACAACTGCCTTTCCACTCTTTATCCTCTTCATAGCAGCCCTCACTTCTTCCTTGCTAATCTATTGTACTTCCTGATTTACTCTCACCACATCATCCAGCCTTTTCTCTCGCTCATTTTCTTTATTCCTCAACTCTTCAAAATATTCCCTCCACCTTCTCAGCACACACTACTCACTTGTCAGCACATTACCATGTGCATCTTTTACCACCCTAACCTGCTGCACATCCTTTCCAGCTCTGTCCCTTTGTCTGGCCAATTGGTACAAGCCCTTTTCTCCTTCCTTACTATTCAAATTCTTGTACAGCTTGCAATATGCCTTTTCCTTTGCTTTTGCCACTTCTCTTTTCACCTTACGCCGCATCTCCTTGTACTCCTGTCTACTTTCTTCATCTCTCCGACTATCCCAAAACTTTTTCGCCAACCTCTTTCTCCTTATGCTTTCCTGGACCTCTTCATTCCACCACCAAGTCTCCTTGTCTTCCTTCCACTGTCCAGATGTCATACCCAGTACTGTCCTAGCTGTCTCCCTCACCACATCTGCAGTACTTTTCCAGTTGTCCAAAATTGCTTCCCCTCCAACCAGTGCTTCTCTCACCTGCTCGCTAAATTATAATTAATAATTAATTAATAATTAATAAACAGTCTTCCTCCTTCAGCTTCCACCATCTGATCCTTTGTTGAGCTCTCACTCTCTTCTTCTTCTTTACCTCTAAAGTCATCCTACAAACAACCATCCTATGCTGTCTAGTGACACTCTCTCCTGCCACCACCTTGCAGTCTCTGATTTCTTTTAGCTTGCATCTCCTATAAAGAATCTAGTCCACCTGTGTGCACCTTCCTCCACTCTTATATGTTACCCTGTGCTCCTCCCTTTTCTTAAAGTAGGTATTCACCACAGCCATTTCCATCCTTTTTGCAAAATCAACTACCATCTGTCCTTCCCCATTCCTATCCTTGATACCATATCTACCCATTACTTCCTCATCACCTTTGTTCCCTTCACCAACATGCCCATTGAAGTCTGCTCCTATCACCACTCTTTCATGCTTGGGCACACTCTCCACCACTTCATCTAACACACTCCAGAAATCTTCTTTCTCCTTCATCTCACAACCTACCTTTGGTGCATATGCACTGATGATATTCATCATCATCCCTTCAATTTCCAACTTCACACTCATCACCCTGTCAGACACTCGCTTAACCGCCAACACACTTTTAACATACTCTTCCTTTAAAATGACCCCAACACCATTTCTCTTCCTGTCATCACCATGGTACAACAACTTGTACCCACCGCCAATGCTCCTGCTCTTACTTCCCTTCCACTTGGTCTCTTGCACACACAATATGTCTACCTTTCTCCTTTCCATCATATCAGCCAGCTCTCTCCCTTTACCAGTCATACTACCAACATTCAAAGTCCCCACTCTCATTTCCACCCTTCTAGTTTTCTTCTTCTCCCGCTGTTTGTGGCAAAATTTCAAACACTTTTTTCATGTTGTCTTTAGGGGGTGTATAGAATATTCAGAGGCATCACTCACACGATGAAGAGGGATTGAGGAGAAAGAGGAGGAAGAGCAGTGTGAGACCAAGAAAAGAATGGAGAAGTATGAGGAACAGAGAAGATTAGGACGTGTCAGACAGGGAACAAGAAGAGAAGAGATGGATGGATAATGGAGAACTGCAGGAGGGAGAAAGAGAGGTGAAGAGTGGAACAGAGAGGAGCTGGCTGCCTGAAAGCAGTGTTGATATGGTCATTATTTGAGGAAAAATCTGAGGTTTTTATTCCACTAATAAAAGCTTGTGGCTTTTCCAGCTGCACACTGAGTCCTGATCACACTGTCTGAGAACATCCCATCGTTTGGAGATGATCGATGATTACATCCGTCAAGGATGTAATAAAATTGTTGGCGTTTATTTATTTATTTGTCTGTCTGTTAGCAGGATTACATCAGCATTATGTCAGGATTACGTCATTACATTTCACCACAGATACATATTAGGGCATGGAAGATGCCATTAAATTTTGGAGGTGATCCGGATCCGGGTTCTGGATCAAGATTTCAGTTTATATAGGCTTTGAAGGATAAACTACCTCACGGATTCTCACCAAATCTGCACCACAGATAGATATTAGGGCATGGAATCCGGATCCAGATTGGCAGACATCAGAAATATCAGATTACTCTTGTTTGATTACAGGATGACTATTGCTAACCTCCACAATAGCCGTTATGTTTCCACTCGACTGTTACCATTTTAATAAGGAAAACTCAGGTTCACAAATTGTTAGCCAAACTCCTATTCAACTGAATTACTTGCTTCAAAGTGTCCATTGGATTGAACGTGATCTACTACTATATCTTGACCTTCATTTTTTGTTATCTGGCCTCAAGATATTTGTCAGCTAAATTTTTTACTTATTTTTATTGGCTGTACATGCTCTGTAGATGTGTGCAGTGACGCACACTCCTTTTTCCAGAGCATGTGGCCTGAACATCTCTCATACGGGCACAAACTGATGTTGGATTTTATTTTTTATCTGCATGCAGAGTCGTGGTCTTCGTTTTGCATATCACAAAGCAGGTGATCCAAAGATGCACAGTGTGTTTTACAAATGCGTCTTTATTCTACGCTTGAGATAAATGGCTCAAAATTCCTTTTACACAGATGCTTGTGTTCAAACAGGATTAATGGATTAATATAGTGAGACCCTTTGGCTGCTCCCTTGTTTTTCACTCAGGGTCATCACAGGTGGATCTGCATGTTGAATTTGCACAAGTTTTACACCGGATGGCATTACATGGAGAAAGGTGACAGGGGTGGGGCTTGAACTGGGAACCGTCTGCACTGAAAAGAAGCACAATAACCACTTGGCCACCACCCCTGATCTGAGATCATTTCTATGGATCATTTTACAGAAAGTAAAAAAAAAAATTACAAAATACGAATGTTGATGTGAGCAGTTTGTAGATTCAGATAACATTCAGGGTACATTCGGAGTAAAAAAAAAAAAACTTTTCTCATAATTCCTTCACCCCACCTCCTCATTTAAGTGTCCCAGGGGACTCATGTAAGTCAAACAAACAGCACTTCATGGGTGTAACATACTTGGGTGCTGTCCAAAATGCATACTGTGAGTACACCCAGACTTCATTTATATGAATTTTGAAGAAATACATGAAATATATATACACTCAACAAAAATATAAACGCAACACTTTTGGTTTTGCTCTCATTTTGTATGAGATGAACTCAAAGATCTAAAACTTTTTCCACATACACAATATCACCATTTCCCTCAAATATTGTTCACAAACCAGACTAAATCTGTGATAGTGAGCACTTCTCCTTTGCTGAGATAATCCATCCCACCTCACAGGTGTGCCATATCAAGATGCTGATTAGACACCATGATTAGTGCACAGGTGTGCCTTAGACTGCCCACAATAAAAGGCCACTCTGAAAGGTGCAGTTTTTTCACACAGCACAATGCCACAGATGTCGCAAGATTTGAGGGAGCGTGCTATTGGCATGCTGACAGCAGGAATGTCAACCAGAGCTGTTGCTCGTGTATTGAATGTTCATGTCTCTACCATAAGCCGTCTGCAAAGGCGTTTCAGAGAATTTGGCAGTACATCCAACCAGCCTCACAACCGCAGACCACGTGTAACCACACCAGCCCAGGACCTCCACATCCAGCATGTTCACTTCCAAGATCGTCTGAGACCAGCCACTCGGACAGCTGCTGAAACAATCGGTTTGCATAACCAAAGAATTTCTGCACAAACTGTCAGAAATCGTCTCAGGGAAGCTCATCTGCATGCTCGTCGTCCTCATCGGGGTCTCGACCTGACTCCAGTTCGTCGTTGGAACTTCGCACAGCCATTGAAGAGGAGTGGACCAACATTCCACTGGCCACAATTGACAACCTGATCAACTCTATGCGAAGGAGATGTGTTGCACTGCATGAGGCAAATGGTGGTCACACCAGATACTGACTGGTATCCCCCCCCCCCCCCAATAAAACAAAACTGCACCTTTCAGAGTGGCCTTTTATTGTGGGCAGTCTAAGGCACACCTGTGCACTAATCATGGTGTCTAATCAGTATCTTGATATGGCACACCTGTGAGGTGGGATGGATTATCTCAGCAAAGGAGAAGTGCTCACTATCACAGATTTAGACTGGTTTGTAAACAAAATTTGAGGGAAATGGTGATATTGTGTATGTGGAAAAAGTTTTAGATCTTTGAGTTCATCTCATACAAAATGGGAGCAAAACCAAAAGTGTTGCGTTTATATTTTTGTTGAGTATATGTCTGGAGTAGATGTTCTCAAAAAGTGTATTGTAGTTATATTGTATTTTCACTACTCACACTGCCTCAGGAGAGATTTTAGCTTAATAAACAGAGCAGCAGAATCACACCACATCGTGCACTTTTTAAATCTTCCATTCTCCACCTTGGAACAGACTGCAACAGGAACTGGTTTTTCATGCATGTCTTGAAACAACTCCTGATTCTGTTTGCTTTTAGTTATTGAAACAGTTAAATGATTTTGATTAAAATCCTCAGTCCCTTTCCTTGTCCCTTGATTGACTGACCTGATATAATCCAGCTAACACATAACGTCTTGGTAACATTATATATTGTTATACTTAGGTTATGTTACAAGATATATTTTTAGAATGTTTTCCTCACGTTATTACTTCCTTTTATATATTGACAATGAAATTGAGGGAATGAGGGAAATTTGACCCATATATTAATTCTAGTCTCACCGTCTTTCTTATTCCAAATTTCTTTCAATTTCTTTCAGACTATGACGTTAGGTAATGTTACCAGAATGTTTTGGGAAGCAAAAAAGAAACATTCCTTCAAAATGTTCCCAGGATGGTTGGCCTAATGTTCTCAAAACATTTGTGCTAACATTACTACCAAACATTCTGGGAACCAAAAAAGAAACGGTCCTTAAAACGTTCTGAGAACTTTACAGCTAACATTCTGATAACATTTGACAAACATTCTTATAATGTTTTGGGAACTTTATTTTGTTAGCTGGGAAGTTTCCTAAACTGTGGCTCTATTTTGATGCTCAAACGGGGTAGCTCTGGATGTTCCCATCTTGGAAGTGTATGACTCCACCTAACTCCTGAACAACCCAAACTAGATAAACAGGTGGAACATGGGCACGACTGGCATGACATGAGCAGAACAAAAGAAGCCTGAACACACACCCCAGCTATGGTTCCCAAACATGCTAAATTATAACTACTAGGCTAACTTTGATTTGCATATTTGATTAATGCATGCTATTGTGGACTGAGTGATGGTTTTCATAACACGTGTTTCGGATGTGACTATTAAAATGTACATCCCACATGTGGACCTAACGTCACCAAACTACTTGCTAATTAGTGTTACGTTAATGGCAACATATACCGTAATTTCCGGACTATAGTGCACACCTGAATATTAGCTGCACCTGTAGTGTAATTTTATCAGAGATCAGCGATGAGCTACTAAAGAAGCATTTAACCTGCTAATGCTATAAGATGATTAAGTTGTGTGTTAATGATTATATGTTACTAGATAAGTGGTAGAATACATATATATTCTGTGCACAAGGTTAGATAAATTACATAGTTATATATTTTCTGCACACACATTAGGTAATAGTTTTTAGTGAACGCATTTGACATGTTCAAATGAAGGGTGTAATAGTGCTTAATAAGCATAGACATGTTATTCTCATGTAATGCATGCAAAAAATACAACTGGATTAAGATGACTTTAATGTGCATTTTAGGCAATGTTTTGCATTATAGACAAAGTTTTGTATGTTGTAAGGGTGTAATTTGAGTAAAGCATGAAATTCTGATATTGGATTAAACAATGGATTAACACGAAAGGGTAAATATCTATCATTTAAGGCCTGCTGAGGCAGGCACAAAGGACCTGACCTGGTAAATTTCCATGATATCACCAGATTGTTGACCGAGAGTGACCCCACTGACTGGGTGAATTCCAAGAAATAAGCTTATTTGCGTCTTTGTATAATGAACTCATAAATATCTGTTTTGATTGGTGTAAAGAAATGTTGAGTGGAAAGGACCACCCATTTTTGGGCAGAAACAGCCATACATGAAAATGTATGTAGCAGGAAGAATATGTGTTTTAGGATATTTGAAATGATCACTAATGGATAATTTTACCTCGAATACTGGGGGCACCACCTATGACTGAATGATATTATAACAAGGTTATAATATCACTGATTTTAGGTTCAGTCAATAGGAAATATTAAAATCAGTCTCTAATCTTACAGTAGAAAGTTCTGCAGGTCAAGTCCGACCCCCTCTGTAAAACCATACAAAATCGCAGACAACTTCATGCATTTAAAACATTTACATATTTAACTCAGTCAGGAGTTAAATAACAGGACATATCACAGTAAGCAATTTGATGATGACGAAGTTCAATGAGCAATGATTATATGATTTATGTAGTTTGGTTTAGTTGCGGGAATTCAAGAATGAATTTCATCCTAATCAGCAGGGAATTTACTTTGGAATTTATTGACATGAGATATTGTTAATGCCGGTGAATAGAGTTAAATAAAGCCACTCTTATCTGACACCATAGCCCGGTCTTACTTGGATGCACTGTGCAGATCGGTCTTTGTAGGTCAGGTGCTGGGAATCGTCTCATTTTCGGTCGATGAGCCGTCCGTCACACAGCTGCTTCAGGGACCTTGACAAAGAGACTCTGCCAGTCACCACACCTGGTTTCGTTGGTTACCGGGAACGCTTTCCGTTGTTAGGCTGTGACTTGGGGTGGCGGTTCAAATCGCTGCACGATTCGGCTGACTTGGATGTTTTATCTCTGCAGCGTTTGTCGGCTGGGATCGTCAGAATAAAGGTTTGAATGTCACCAAAAATCAAAAATTCGTCTGTCGTCGTCATCTTTGGAAGCCAGGTCAAATCGAAACTCAATACAGAAAGAGCTGACGTAAGAAAAATTTTCATGGGAGGAATTTGGAGTTTAAGAAGAAAAAGGTTTTAATTTGAAAAATCATCAAAGGAAGTTAAATGCTTTAACTTTACAAAAGTTGAGCAAAAGTTATCTGTAGAAAAAAAGGAAAAAGTAATCTTTAGTCTTGTTGGCGCGCACAAACAAGAAATAAGTTTACACAAGATGTGGTTGCAGACAATGGGTCATAAAAATTTGGACGGCTAGGCAGCGTCTCAAGACCCAAGAAAAGAAGAGGCAAGAGTTGGCTGATGAGAAGAAGAGAGTAAGAGGGGAAGAGCAGAGCAAGAGGGCGATTCCCCAGGGGTGCATGCTTTTAAAGGGTTAACAGTTCCACCCCCAAGAATTTTGGGTACTGTAGTTTTCTCTGCTTTCCTTTGTCTAGTTTTATAAAAAATCAGTGTCGCTATTTTAACTTCCTGCTCAAAAACCAAGCAAGTATTGTATTATAAAACTCTAATAAACAATTTCCTTAGAACTATCACACAATACGATTATATGAAAAGGCACATTGGATAAACTTTCTACAATCTATGATCAGAGCAAAAATGCACAAGACATATATAAATTCCATGTGCAAGATTAAATGATCACAGGTTATTTCTTTTCTTTCTTTTCCTGTTACAATAACAAAATACACTTTTTAAATGTGGTTACAATTTTCTAACACTGTACAAGGTAGTTACATGCCCTTCCCCAATTTGTCCAACAGGGTCACTCTTGGTTCACGGACTGGATGGTTAACTGGGATTTGGATTTCATCATAAAACATGAAATCTGTTAATCTTGCTACCTTGTACAGTGTACAAGGTAGCAAGTACCTCTTGATTTTAACCAGACAAACTGCAGTGTGATTTCCAAGTTGGGGGCAGTTCGTCTGTGGTATGATTTTACTGGAATCTTGCTGTAAAGACAGTTTTTAGACTTTGGGAAAAGTATGTCTTTCTGGGGTCTGGGTTTTTGGAGGAAAACCATCTGGTTTTGGTGATCTAAGGACTCAACTCCTCAGTAAGGAATGTACTTTTGGGGAGTCTTAAATCCTGGTAGGGGGCAGTTTTACGACACCTGGTCATCCTGTGTTATCCTCAGGAAAGCCTCCTTTTGACAGCTCGATATATCCCAGATCTTTGGGATATATTTGGTTCCTCCGAAGACAGATTTTATGACTTTTGCTTAATGCAAACTTAGGAGGTTGTTGAACACAGGCTCCTCGCTACATGTATAAAAACACTTCATCTAATTGTGTGCGATGCGCTCCGGGTTTTTTATTTATTTATTTAGAAGACTGTGAAGCGTCTCCTTTGCGGGCAAATAAACTGCTGTTATGATATGACAGGATCTTCTCCAAGCAGTAAAGTCTGGACAATTGATCATTGATACAAAATTCAGACAGTCTGTCTGGAAACAAGAACACTGTCTGGGTGCATTTTCCACAACACACCCACCAATTTTAAAAAGAAAAAAGAAATTGTACATAAATAGGCTGCACTGGTCTGTAAGCCACGGGTCTCCACGCTGTAACATGAGATATTTACACAGAAAGATGTTTGACAGAAAGATTTTTTAACTTTTAATTAAATATGTACCGTAAATGCTTTTTTCCCCTGAAGTGTTACACGTAAATATTGATGTGCACGTCATCCAGCACGTGCACACAGTGTCTCTGCTCCAAACGGAGAACTGAGTAATTTTAACTTTTTCTTGAGATTTCATCGCATGCAGCCAGGATCGGATGGAGGATGTGGTAAATGAGACGTTATTGAGGCTCTGTGATTTTTTTCGACTTGTTGCGCCAAGACTGAGATCCGGTGGGGAAGGGTGGGGGGGAGAAGACTCCGCTCTGCTACCTGATCTGATGGCATAACTCTGCCACACAGTGCCAGAGAGGGACTTTTCTTCACTAAAACAAACAGGTAAGACCGTATACAGTGGATTGCAAAAGTATTCAGCTCCTTGGTATTTCACACATTTTAATTTCATTTATAACATTTCAAATACAAAATGTAAATCAGGCTTCTCAACATAAATATTTCTAAAATTATCTTCCTTAAACTCAAAGTGAATGTAAATCTCTACAACCTGATATAAATTAATTAAAAATATAAAAGCCAAGATGATGGGTTGCATAAGTAATGGCCCCCCTTGGTATAATACCTGTAAATAATCAGTTTAATTGGCAGTTTTCTACAGACAAGTCAGGGGATGGATACATGAACATTTCCAAGTCACTGAATATGTCTTGGACTTTATTTACATCAGTTATGAAGAAATACAAACAGTATGACACTCTGTGGTAAATCTGTGTGGAGTAGACAGTTCACAAAAATTAAGTGACTGTGCAAGACCCAGACAACCCAGAAGTTGTTATAGGCTTCTGTGGCTGGACAGAGGAGGGTCTTCTTTCACTAAAACATCAAATCTAAGCTTGCATCTCAGATGTACCTTCTGGCAAATTGTAGGTGAACTTTCAGATCTTCTTTTTAAGAAAATCCTCCTCTGTCCCACTTCATCATGAAGCTGTATAACTGGAGATACAAAACGCAGAATTTGCACTGTGCACAATTTCTTCAATCATAGCCACAGAAGCCTAAAACTTTTTCTGGGTTGTCTGTGTGTCTTGTTGGGTTTCCTCAATGTTCTCCTTCTTGCACAGTCACTCAGTTTTTGAGAAATGTCTACTCCACACAGATTTACCACAGAGTGTCATACTGTTTGTATTTCTTCATAACTGATGTAAATAAAGTTCAACACATATTCAGTGACTTGGAAATGTTCATGTATCCATCCCCTGACTTGTCTGAAGAAAACTGGCAATTAAACTGATCATTTACAGGTATTATACCAAAGGGGTTGATTACTTATCTAACCCATCATCTTGGCTTTTATATTTTTAATTAATTTATATCAAGTTGTAGAGATTGAGTCGAAGGAAGATAATTTTAGAAATTTTTATATTGAGAGGCGTGATTTACTTTTTGTATTTGAAACGTCATGAACAAATTAAAATGCATGAAATACCAAGGGGCTGATTACTTTTGCAAGCCACTGTATTTACACTGTGTGTGAATTTACCCCACATGAGGACTGCAGCTTTCAGGAAATCAAATGACAGCATCAATTGACATATTTCGACTTATGATAAAGCCTGTAAAAATCGAGAAATTAGCCGCATCATTTTAAAAGCCACAGTCCTCAAAGTGTGCAAAAAAAGTCGGGCCTTATAGTCTGGAAATTCCAGTCGACTAAATAATACTAAGATTTCAGTCAACAGAACTACTGGAGTGATGACTTTGTTGGTCTATTGTTACAATTAACTACACAGCAAACCATACAACATATCAAATGTATGTAATACAATCTTCAGAAAGGACAATCAGTCGACCAATTCAACTCGGCTACACCTCGTTGAATGGAACATTTCATCTTTCACCTCATGAAATATTCTTACCATTGCACTTATTAGTATTTGTATGCTAAAGTGGTCACCAGAAGCCCTTTGCTGTGCAGAATTTAGATAAAGTGAGACTGAGACCTGTTCCACTGCTAGTAATATGAATTAAAATGAGAGGAAACATCATTCGATACTATACCAATATGCTAGCCATACAAGAGGGAGAATAGATGCATCTTTAGTCTGTACTTGAATGTTTCTACAGAATCTGGCTGTTTGATCTGTGCAGGAAGATCATTCCACAAGGCAGGTGCACGATAAAAGAAGGCTCTGTGGCCTGTCAACTATTTTTTAACATTAGAGACACAAAGGAGTCCTGCACCCTGAGAACGCAGAGCACGGGCTGGTACGTAGGGTGTAATTAGGTCAGCTAGGTGGGCGCTAATCCATGAATTATTTTTCTAAATTGGTAACAGAACCTTAAAATCTGATGTCACAGACACAAGAAGAGATGCCGAAGTCATAATGTGGTCAAACTTTCTGCATCTTGTCAAAATTATGGCAGCAGAATTTTGAACCAATTGTAAACCCCTAATGCTGGACTGCAATAAACCAGCGAATAGAACATTGCAATAATCCAGTCGAGAAGAGACAAATGCATGGATTAGTGTCTCTGTATCAGCCAAAGACAGGATGGGACAAGTCTTTGCTACTGTATATTACGAAGGTGGAAGAAAGCAGTCCTTGTGATTTCTCTGATGTGTAGGTCAAAGGACAACGTGGGATCAAAAATCACCCCAAGGTTCCTCACTTTATCAGTGTGATGTACAACCCCAATTCCAATGAAGTGTAAAATGTAAATAAAAACAAATCCTATTCAACTTATATTCAATTGAATACACCACAAAGATAAGATGTTTAATGTTCAAATTGATAAACTTTGTTTTTGTGCAAATTTTTGCTCATTTTGAAATCGATCCCTGCAACACATTTCAAAAAAGCTGGGACATTGTTATATTTACCACTGTGTTACATCACCTTTCCTTCTAACAACACTCAATAAGCATTTGGGAACTGAGGACACTAATTGTTGAAGCTTTGTAGGTGGAATTCTTTCCCATTCTTGCTTGATGTATGACTTCAGTTGTTCAACAGTCCGGGGTCTCCGTTGTCGTATTTTTGATACCCACTTACTCTAATCAAGGGTCACCAGAGGGGCCTGAAACCTATCCCAGCAGTCAAAAGGTGAGGCGGGGTACACCCTTGACACAACGCCAGGCTATTGCAGGGTCACATATAGACAGAAAAACTCATTCATGTACACCTTCAGCCAATTTAAAGTTTCCAGTTCACCTAACCTGCATGTCATTGGAAGTGGGAGGATGTCCAAGCACCTAAAGAGAACCCGCAAGAACATGCAAACTCCACATAGAAAGGACCAGGAAGGAAGTGATCCTTTGACCTTCTTGCTGGGAGGCAACAGCGCTAACCACTAAGCCGCCTTACTGCTTTGAACACATTTATTGCTAAAGTAAACTTGGAGAATTTCACATGGGGAGTGATTCACTTTTGGAGCCAACTTAAAGTGCCCATTCAAGAAACTGCAACATTTGCCACTTCTGTGTTGGCTTCATTTACCAGCACCAGATGTTCAGCCTCGAGTTCTCCCTCCCTCTCTGCAGCAAGGTGCTTTTACAATCCCTGGCAAAAATTATGGAATCACCGGCCTCGGAGGATGTTCATTCAGTTGTTTAATTTTGTAGAAAAAAGCAGATCACAGACATGACACAAAACTAAAGTCATTTCAAATGGCAACTTTCTGGCTTTAAGAAACACTATAAGAAATCAAGAAAAAAAATTGTGGCAGTCAGTAACGGTTACTTTTTTAGACCAAGCAGAGGAAAAAATATGGACTCACTCAATTCTGAGGAATAAATTATGGAATTACCCTGTAAATTTTCATCCCCAAAACTAACACCTGCATCAAATCAGATCTGCTCGTTAGTCTGCATCTAAAAAGGAGTGATCACACCTTGAAGAGCTGTTGCACCCAAATGGACTGACATGAATCATGGCTCCAACACGAGAGATATCAATGGAAACAAAGGAGAGGATTATCAAACTCTTAAAAGAGGGTAAATCATCATGCAATATTGCAAAAGATGTTGGTTGTTCATAGTCAGCTGTGTCTAAACTCTGGACCAAATACAACAACATGGGAAGGTGTTAAAGGCAAACATATTGGTAGACCAAGGAAGACATCAAAGCGTCAAGACAGAAAACTTAAAGCAATATGTCTCAAAAATCGAAAATGTACAACAAAACAAATGAGGAACGAATGGGAGGAAACTGGAGTCAACGTCTGTGACCGAACTGTAAGAAACCGCCTAAAGGAAATGGGATTACATACAGAAAAGCTAAACGAAAGCCATCATTAACACCTAAACAGAAAAAAAACAAGGTTACAATGGGCTAAGGAAAAGCAATCGTGGACTGTGGATGACTGGATGAAAGTCATATTCAGTGATGAATCTCAAATCTGCATTGGGCAAGGTGATGATGCTGGAACTTTTGTTTGGTGCCGTTCTAATGAGATTTATAAAGATGACTGCCTGAAGAGAACATGTAAATTTCCACGGTCATTGATGATATGGGGCTGCATGTCAGGTAAAGGCACTGGGGAGATGGCTGTCATTACATCATCAATAAATGCACAAGTTTACATTGATATTTTGGACACTTTTCTTATCCCATCAATTGAAAGGATGTCTGGGGATGATGAAATCATTTTTCAAGATGATAATGCATCTTGCCATAGAGCAAAAACTGTGAAAACATTACTTGCAAAAAGACACATAGGGTCAATGTCATGGCCTGCAAATAGTCCGGATCTTAATCCAATTGAAAATCTTTGGTGGAAGTTGAAGAAAATGGTCCATGACAAGGCTCCAACCTGCAAAGCTGATCTGCAACAGCAATCAGAGAAAGTTGGAGCCAGATTGATGAAGAGTACTGTTTGTCACTCATTAAGTCCATGCCTCAGAGAGTGCAAGCTGTTATAAAAGCCAGAGGTGGTGCAACAAAATACTAGTGATGTGTTGGAGCGTTCTTCTGTTTTTCATGATTCCATAATTTTTTCCTCAGAATTGAGTGATTCCATATTTTTTTCCCTCTGTTTGGTCTAAAAAAGTAACCGTTACTGACTGCCACAATTATTTTTCCTGATTTCTTATAGTGTTTCTTAAAGCCAGAAAGTTGCCATTTGAAATGACTTTAGTTTTGTGTCATGTCTGTGATCTGCTTTTTTTCTACAAAATTAAACAACTGAATGAACATCCTCTGAGGCCGGTGATTCCATAATTTTTGCCCAGGGGTTGTATTAGTATTATTTTCAAATAAAGCATTTTTAAAAAGAGAAAGGAAAATTTTATCTTCAAAATCCCCCCACCCCCAAAATATGTCTTGAAAAATAATTATCTTGTAAGCAGGGTCATCTTAGATTCTTTGCAACATGGTTTCCTGATAAACTGCCAGTCTTGCATTCAAATGGTAGCAGCAAAAACATGCTGTGTGCACTCTCATAAAGTGTACAGTGGGAAACATGGGAATTAGGTACTCTGAAAGGGACAGGGGGTGTACCCATATGCCGTATGTAGCTGTAGTGTCTGAGAAGCTCAAGAGAATCATTACAAAGAGCAATATACCCATTATTCCCTCAAACCCATGAAGACCTGAACAGACTCTCGTCCACCCCAAGGATCAGACTAGACATCACAAAAAGAGTAATGCTGTTCGATGTTGTGATGAGCGCCAAGACCTCTGCAGTCATGAAAGTAGCCGGTGCACAAACACGTGGCCTAGCACCAAAAACCCAAAATACTGGGTCAGGACTCAAATATAATTCACCAGAAAGACAACAGATTCACTTTTAATGACAAGAAGATGCAAATTTTGGACAGAGATGATGGATGGCTTGGCAGGTGTAAGACCCATTAATGTAATTAGAAAAACCTTCCCTAAAAGTGGGGGGAATCTAATATGACACCATCTTCTGCTGACACATCCTTTGATTACTACCCAGGAAGAATAAGGAGGATACTTCACACATCTGTGAAGACAAGAACACCCAACAAGAGACTGGAGACAACTTCCAGAGACACCGTTTTGTTGACCTTGTCTGTTTATCCCCTCCTCAGGGGTACTTTTTGGGGGGACACCGCGCCATCTTAGGCTTTAAAACATCAGAACGGACTTGAATGAGTGGCAAAATGTTTTAAAGACCAACAAGTCCAGTTCCAGCAGAATTAACTTCCAGAATAGATGTTTCCTATCAGAATGCTTGAGAACATGCCATAAGACAATACTGCCATCTGGTGGTGAGGATTACCCAATATTATAGTCCACTGTACACAGCACAAAGGAGTGTAGTTTATAACATTTGTATAGATGCCTAATCAAGCAGATAATGAACAGAGTGTGTGTATTTGTCAGAGGAACTGAAGCAAAACAAAAATTAAACTGGCCTTGAGAGGAGAGGATGCTTCTTGGGTGCTAAGTAAAAAATGCCTTAACTTCAAGCGACCAAGCTATTTTAGCGTCTAAAATGACCAAGTTGGGTCATTTATAAGCCCTTAAAATTTTATACAATGGTTTGTTTGTTTTTCTTTTCTAATGGCTGTATTCATGCATGCCATACCTTCCTTTATCTATTTTTAATGCAGCAGAAAATAAATAAATAAATAAAAAATAAAAGAAAGAAAAAGAAAAAAAAAACACTGACTGGATATTGTCACATACATAAGACACCAATCTCGAGGACACCCTCCCTATCCTGATCAGGAATGGGGGCAGTTCTTGACCTCGGGTTCTTCCACAGGCTCATCAGTCCTTGCCTCCCATTGCAAGTAACTCCTGATCACCTCACTTTGTGCATTAAATATCTGCCTCGAGGCTTCTTCAGCAGTAAATCTTGCTATTCTCAGTGTGTTAGTCAGGATTCATTGCAAAATATTACAATATAGTGACTATAAGTGAAACATTACAATAACATTAAAGCCTATAATGTTAAAATGCATACATAGTGCATCCAGAAAGTGTTCACAGCACTTCACTTTTTCCACATTTTATGCTACAGCTTCATTCTAAAATGGATGAAATTCATTTTTTTAACTCAATTCTACACACAATACCCCATAATGATGACATGAAAAAAGTTTTGTTTGTGTTTTTTGTTTTTTTGCAAATTTATTAAAAATAAACAAAAAATAAAAAATGAAATCACACATACATAAGTAATCACACCCTTTGCTCAATACTTCAGGGAAGGTGATGGTCTAGTGGTTAAGCGTTGGGCTTCAGACCAGAGAATCCTCGGTTCAAAACATAGCCAGACTGAAAAATCACTAAGGGCCCTTGGGTAAGGTCCTTAATCTCCTAGTTGCTCCCAGTGTGTAATGAGCACCTTGTATGGCAGCCCCCATTGGTGTATGAGTGTGTCTGTGTGAATGTGAGGCATAATTGTAAAGTGCCTTGAGCTTCTGACACAGATGGAAAAGTGCTATATAAATGCAGTCCATTTACGTTGTTGTTGCACCTTTAGCAGCAATTACAGCCTTACGTCTTCTTGAATACGATGCCACAAGCTTGGAGCACCTATCTTTGGGCAGTTTTACACATTCCTGGATGATGGATGATGGAGAAAAAAATAAAAATAAAATAAATTCCACATCCACTTAATAAAAGTCATTAAATCAAATACAACTGACCAGACAGTGAGACCCTGTGTGGCGTAAAATCCACAAATCCATTAATTGCTCCCCTTGAATTAGTTTAGCTTTTAATTAAATTAGTTAATTGTACTAAATTTCTCATTTCTGTTTTAGCACTGGGCTTTTAAGATTTAAAATAACAGATTCAACTTGTTCGCTTACTTTTTTAAACTCTATAATTTTTCTTTTTACAATAGTTGTCCATCAGTGTGACTCTTGACATTCACGCTTTAATGTTTCAACAAGTTTAAAAACACACAGTTACTTTGAGTGCATAAATTGTGTCATACAAGTAAAACTTAATTTAGAATTCTGTATAAATATTTATGGCTTGCAAACAGATCAATGGCCACTGAAAAGGTCAAGAGCAGATGATGACAGATGTCGGCTGCATATATTGATAAAATCTGACTGCAGTAATGAATTACAAATGCACAGAGAGCAAAGAAAATTATGGGTATTAATTCATTGATTATGCTTAATCTGTCATAATTAATTCCATAGGAATAACAGCAGAGCAAGCCTTCATTAAACAACTAAATTATTCAATATGAAAAAGACGTGGACTTAAAATAAATGAGCGTGGGAGGTTGGTGCCAGCAGTCACAGCTGAGGCTAATTATCATCTTTTCTGGAAAACTGGCAGAGTTATATACAGTAGTAGTCCCAATAAAACACCACTTAACTGTAAGTGGAGGCTTGCACTAAATCACAGTGCACAGAGCAGCCGGTGCACAACCGCTCAAATACAAATGTAACATCAGATTTAATTAAGCTAAATACTCAATGTCAAAGACTGACAAATGTTAAGACTGTGAAGAATTTATGTCATCAGGTCCTGGTTTACATGAAACCTTGTACTGTATGTTGTGTGCCTGGATTCTTACCATTTATAAAATGTGGGGTTTTTTTGTGATATAGGCGTGTTGTAACAGACACAGAATTAAACTCTGGAAATCGCAATTCTGAATTTCACCAAAGTATTGCAATCTGTTTTGAGTCTGGTCTGCTTGAGGTTTCTTCCTCTAAGCCTCAGAGGGAGTTTTGCTCTAGGGGTTAGTATGGTTAGACCTTACTTGTGTGAAGTGCCTTGAAACAGATTTGTTGTGATTTGGTACTATATAAATTAAATAAATGAAGGATAAAATCTTATCCTTATACCTTAAGGATAAAACCGGCTATTCAACTCAAGGAATTTTACAGTGTGGGCTCCACTTTGAAATGTTTTGATGATAACCCAGCATGTCTAAAAATAGAGACCAGATTTAAAAATGTCTTACTTTCTTCTTTATGCATACATATTTCAGGTTAGGTCAAGTCAGGTCTAGGAACATGTATTAGTGCCATGTGTCACTGGACCAGCCACATTACCAAAACCACCCAGTCCTACTTAAGAACCACCCTGGCAAACAACTGGTCCATCCTCACCACTGAAAGTATTCTTCCATCACCTGCAGCCAAATGGTAAATTGACACCCCTTTGGTTTTGTTGCCATTTAATAGGGTCTTTCAAGACTGATGCATGTGTAGCCATGATCCAACATGAACATGCACTCTTCACTCCTTGATGTCACTGGGCAAAACCAGAAGATGCATCTAGGACCATAGCTAGTCCTCCAGCCTGCACAGTTCTTTAAGTGGTGGGATTGGCAATTCAGCAGCCGTAAAACACTTTGCAAAGCTCTCCAGTGGAAAAGCTCTCACTTTTGTACACGGCAGGAGTAGCTCTGCCGCTGCTGCCTTCCTTTGGCGAGGGCGAGGCACAGATTTATCAAAGGGCCAAGTAAACCTCATCTTCAGAAAAGCCTAAACCACCAGAAAGCGCAAAGGGTCCTGTCTTTGAAGGATGCAGACTGGTACAGTGCTGAAGGTTCATCCACTGCATGCTCCTGTCCAGGTACAATCCTAAGGCGGATCAGACCAGTAGGATCATGGGACATCCTGTCAGCAATGACCACTTTCAACAAACATTTGAACATGCTTTCCCATTCAATTGAATGGGAAAGCATGCCCAAGCTTTGAATGGTAGCATATGTCTGTGAGGAAGGTCCAGTGGGTGGCTGTTGTGGTCTGCCAAGGGTTTTTTGTTTTATTTTAACATAACTGACATACAAATAACAGTCTGTGAGAAAAATGGTGCAACACAATAATACTAAGACAACTACAACTCCAATTCCAATGAAGTTGGGACGTTGTGTAAAATGTAAATAAAAACAGAATACAATGATTTGAAAATCCTCTTGAACATATATTCAATTGAATACACCACAAAGGCAAGCTATTTAATGTTCAAACTGATAAACTTTATTGTTTATGTGCAAATATTTGCTCAGTTTGAAATGGATGCCTGCCACACATTTCAAAACAGTTGGGGCGGGGCAACAAAAGACTGGGAAAGTTGATGATGAATGCTCAAAGAACCCCTGTTTGGAAACAGGTGAGTGTCACGATTGGGTATAAAAGGAGCATCCCCAAAAGGTTCAGCCATTCACAGGATGGGGTGAGGATCACCACTTTGTGAACTGCATGAAAAAATAGTCCAACAGTTGTTAGGGATTCCATCATCTACAGTCCATAATATAATCAGAAAATTCAGAGAATCTGGAGAACTTTCTACACATAAGCAGCAAGGCCGAAAACCAACATTGGATGCCCGCGACCTTCGATCCCTCATGCGGCACTGCATTAAAAACTGACATCGGCCAAGTGGTTAATGTGCTTGGTTTCATTCCAGAAGGTTCCAGGTTCAAATCCCACCCCTGCCACATTTCTCCATGTAATGTGGAGTTGCGTCAGGAAGGGCATCTGGCATAAGACCTATGCCAATTTAACATGCAGATCCACCTTGGATTTGCTGTGGCAACCCCAAGTGAAAACAAGGGAGCAGCCGAAGGGACTTACTATCATTGTGTCAAGGATCTTATTGTGTGGGTTCAGGAACACTTCAGAAAACCATTGTCAGTTAATACAGTTCGTCGCTACATCCACAAGTGCAAGTTAAAACTCTACCATGCAAAGTGAAAGCCATACATCAACAACATCCAGAAACGCTGCCACCATCTCTGGGCCCGAGCTCATTTGAAATGGACTGACGCAAAGTGGGAAAGTGTGCTGTGGTCTGATGAGTCCACATTTCAAATTGTTTTTGGGAATCATGGACGCCATGTCCTCCGGACAAAAGAGGATAAAGAATGTCCAGATTGTTACCAGCGCAAAGTTCAAAAGCCAGCATCTGTGATGGTATGGGGGTGTATTAGTGCCCATGGCAATGGGCAACTTATACATCTGTGATGGCACCAACAATTCTGAAAGGTACGTCCAGGTTTTGGAGCAACACATGCTGCCATCCAAGCAACGTCTTTTTCAGGGATGTCCCTACTTGTTTCAGCAAGACGATGCCAGGCCACATTCTGCACGTGTTACAACAGCGTGGCTTCGTAGTAAAAGAGTGCGGGTACTAGACTGGCCTGCCTGCAGTCCAGACCCGTCGCCCATTGAAAATGTGTGGCTCATTATGGAACACAAAATACAACGGAGACCCGGGACTGTTGAACTGAAGTCGTACATCAAGCAAGAATGGGAAAGAATTCCACCTACAAAGCTTCAACAATTAGTGTCCTCAGTTCCCAAATGCTTACTGAGTGTTAGAAGGAAAGGTGATGTAACACAGTGGTAAACATTCCACTGTCCCAGCTTTTTTGAAACGTGTTGCAGGCATCCATTTCAAAATGAGCAAATATTTGCACAAAAACAAAGTTTATCAGTTTGAACATTAAATATCTTGTCTTTGTGGTGTATTCAAATGAATATAGGTTGAAGAGAATTTGCAAATCATTGTATTGTTTTTAATTTACATTTTACACAACATCCCACTTCACTGGAATTGGGGTTGTATGTTGTAGAAAACTACACACACACAAACACTACTGTCTAGGTGTGATTTATTTATTATCCAGCAATTTTTACAAGCATATGCAGTGAAGATGTAGAACAATAACTTTAGAAATTTGTGAATATTACCATTTTAAAATTACAAGCTTCCCTTTCCTCCATTTCAGAGGTCAATTTACCATGTTCCAATGGTATAAGGCATGCCACCAATGATTTATGCACTCCTAAATATTAGGAAATAGATGGTCAAAACCAAGCACTTTATGAAGTGACCAGATTTGGGCACTTTACATTGTATAGTAATATCAGCTTAATAAACCCTCTAATATATTTTGTTTAGTCCAACAGTGATAAGCTGCTTGTTTCAGCTCATCTTCACACGCTGCAGTGTCAATCACAGATAAAAAAAAAAAAAACACACAAAAAAAAGGTACAAAGCAAGTAACATCTGAACCACTTTTAGATATGTTTTCATTTAATGTTTCTACTGTAATGCCAGTGGCATGCTTTTGTAGCCTAAAACCATATTTAAATTTGGTGAAATCACTGAATTCATTACCTGGTCTGTAGTCTGTTTCTATTCCAATACAAACTGCACAATCTGAAGTAGTGAACTGGAAATTAGGGATGGGACGACTAATTGTAATAGTCTACTACGACGAGCTAACATCTTATGAGTGGACAAGTCTGGTACAATTCATTTAACCCTTAAAAGAATAGACCTGCTGGAGCTGCCACCACTCCTTTCACTCTGTGAAAAAAAGTGTGTGAACCTTGGCAGGTGAATTAATCAGCTCAGACGGGTCGTCTACGCCTAGTAAATGAATGCAGGTATTGTCTTCATGCTAATGCTGTTTTTTGTATTTGTGATTTTGTGCTTATATTTGTTAAAATAAATGTCACATTTGAGTTCCACTATGAAGATCCGAAATTAGCTTAATTCATTCAATTAGGGAATAACCCTGTTGTGTCTGATGATTTGCAGACATTCATGCTGGTTAGTCGCAAATTGATGTTTACCAGCGAAACGTGAGCAGAGCCGGTAAAACAGGTATTTGTGACCATATAACAGCATGAACTTTGGCAAATCATCAGACACAAGGGGGTTATTCCCATTCTAATCCAATTCCATCATTTGCACAGTTTATTTTTCTGTAGGTAATTTGGTCGGCATGGCTTACCGTGACGCAGCATCGCTCCAACAGCGGTCAGGGCGTGGAGAAATCCATCAAATGTGAAATGGTAATTCTGTGTCAGAAACCACATCAATACTTTCATATGGTAGCTTAAATTCACGCATTTCTGTGTCAGTACGCAACTTTCTCTCACTCTCAGCTAACAGCGCCATTATGACATCTGCGCAGCAGCGCGCGCAGCCGGTGTTGTATCGAATTGTGTGTCTCAACGCATAAATCGACAGTTCCGTGTTCTGATAATACTGTGCGTGCGTGCGCATGCACAGTATTATGTATGCCAAAACCAAATGTATTACAGTGAATATTTTGCCACCGTTACCCCGATATTTTAAGGTCTGAAAATCTCACATGATTAAGCAACCAGATTTGTGGAAAAAAAAAATGTAATTGGATTGGAATGTCAAATTTAGTCACTGACTAGTTGGGTATCATTAGTCATCGACTAAACTTGACATTAAATGAATTAAGCCAACTTCGAATCTTCATGGTGAAATTCAAATCTGACATTTATTTTCAAATTCCCAAGTCTCGCGACTAAAACATCATGAGATGACACCACTCAGCAGCGCCTTTATTCCACTGTCTGGGTGAGAACCCTGCGGTTTTATAGGATGAAATAAACAGAATATGGAAACACATTTTGACATTAATCTGTCTGCAAACAGAGGTTTTGCAGCCCTGTATATTAGGGTGGTCCTCCACAGTACACCAAAAATAAAAATGTGACTTTCTTAAGGTGCTTCCTGACAAAATTGTTCATCTTGATGAGAAAATGTTTTGTGCAAAATTTAATTTCAAAATGACTATTCTAACCACTGCCACACGTGGGGTGAAAATTGCAACAGTTGAGTATATTAGCGCAAATCAACAATAATGTACCTGTTCACAAATGAAATACAAACTAAAACAACAATCCTTTCTCCTTTAACTGACCACACAGTTGAGATAAAAAAAAAGTATTACATGTCTCTGTCCACCTATTTGGTGAAAACATTCAAGGCGAGTGGTGTTTGATTCTACTTTTCATTGCCTCCGGCATCTGGTGTCGATGCCACTCAACAATTTGCAGTAGGTATTGGTGCTGCTGTTCATCCTTTGTTAGGATCTGATTGTAATCCTGGATAAGTGCAACTTATCTCCCAGCAAAATCATTGACAGCAGCCGTGTTATCCAGGACCTGCTGTGATGACTGGAATGATAGGTCATCCTCCCACTCTGAAGGGTCCTTGATGAGGAAGTCCATGTTGACGCTGAATGCCTCAACAATGCAACCTGAGGCAGATGTAACAAAAACTGCCACTAATGAACTAATGTAGCCACAGCTCAAAATGTCACTCGCACGTCACAAAAAGCAGGGGCCGGGCGGCAGTGCTTAATTTGTCAAATCTTGTGAAATTTCACCCAATTTATTTTTACTCCTAAAGGAACCAAAAAATGAAGATAATGGGTGAGGAAACAATAAACACAAATAGCACTACTTAGCCATGACTACAGCAATTGCAGTTTTCACAAGAGCCTCGCTGGAATGACCGTTAGCACAAGAGGACAAAATCTAGCAGTAGCATTCCATTACTCAATGGAAATGCTGTCATTTCGCTATCGTGTTTTTTTTTAACATTCTGAAAATATCGCTAAACAGTTGATCAAACCTGTAATAGAACCCCAGCTCGTGAACTGCTGAACACTGAGCAGGTTGATGATTTCACCATACTGTAGTGAGGTCACTTTAATTGCTTTAATAATGATGAAAGTTGTATATGAGGTTCCGTTTGACATTAAATACCCCACTCTTCAGGAAGCAACAAAGTCTGAGGTTTTTGTAAATGCAGAAAGATGTGATTTTACTAGCTTTCACTTCAATGTCATTCCAACATTTTTAAAATGACTGCACTGTGATTTTAATAAGTACGTTGTACAGCACATTACAATATATTTTCACTCTCAGAAATCAGATTGCAATGTGAGCTGAAATCGCATGATCAGGAAACCCTGAGATAATATTAATGACTGGATTATTTGGAGAATAATTTATATCAGTTAGAAAAGCTCCCTTCATTGGTGCGTGTGGTTGTGTGTGTCTCTCTTATTCACAAAAATCCACAGTCCAATCCAGTAATGGCTGCTTGTGCCCTTTGATATTAGACATCCATCCAATACTTCAGCACGCTGTGATTTAGAAGAAGGTCTCTCTGCATAGTGGACACGTGGACTTATTACTGGAAGTGAACCATTTGTACTGCAGAAAGAAAAAAGGAAAGAAAAAAAAAACTTTAAATAAATTCATTGACTTTTTCTGTGTGGAACAGCAATGATGTAAAATTCAATACTGTGATGAACTGAATGTGGAGTTAGCAAGATGAAAGATATGTGTGTTATATATTGTACAGGAGATGCTTAAAGGAGAAGGCCAACATTTTTCAACCAACCCAGAGAAAATTGCTTCTCGTCACCAAAGAACAAGTGAAAACATCAATACAAGTGACGAGCTGCATGTCAGTGTGTTTGGCGTTAACCAAATGTAAAAACTTCTTAAAATAAACAATTATACAGTTAGCTGCTTATATTAGCCTCCAGCTGGTGCTGCTGCTGTCCAATCAGACCTTCCTCAGCGGTCAATTTGTAATGGCTCAGTGAACAGCTGCAAAGGAGGATAACGGCTTGGCTATTGTAAGTTGTTTTGAAATGTTTATTTACATTTAGTGAGATAAATATGCTCATGTGAGGGGGTCATATATCACCCTCGAATAGTAATCTACCTGAATCTTTTTTAAAAAATGGCAGACAGATTTTAAAAAATGAAGACATATTCAGTGACTTGGAAATGTTTTTACACCAACTAAAAATAAGGTTGTCCATTTATTTATGGTCTCTGAGATTTGAGGCACAACACACACACAAATAAATCATAATAGATCCTAAATAATAATACAGTACTTTGTTTAAACCCTTTATTTATTTTTTATTCTACACTAAAAGCACATCTGGACTGCTTCATTTCAACTCCACTGTGGTGGTGTGTAGAGGCAAAATTACAAAAATTGTGTCACTTATAGACCATACTGCAAGTACAAACGATACAACTTTGCAGAGCAAAACATCCGACTTGACTTTTTTTTATTACTTGAATTATTTGAGCTAGTTTATCGTCATTCGTTTTATTTGCATGTAATAACTCACCAGACAGGCTGAGTGAAATTTCTTTTTGCAGGTGCGGCAGGCCTTCTTCGGTAGTGAGTAGTTGGAGCCGTGGATAACAGAGAAACAGATCATACAATCCTCCACTCCCTCGAAACGCTTATCCACGTTATTCTTCCACAGGGCCAGACCCTCCATTATGCTGCCATTCTACAACGCATAATCCCAAACGCGTTTTCCTTTTATCCCCTCACATATGAGCTGCATTTACAATCAACATATGCTGATGTTGTGTTCATACCTGATGAGTGAGGTAGGTGCTGAGCTGCAGCATCCAGTTCCTCCACTGTTGTACAGCAACACCCACACGCCTTCCACTCTCAACGCTGATGGAGCCCAGGGGATAGTTCTGTGGCAGCTGAACCACCAACTCGATGAAGATATCATCCACAGAATAGGTGGCAATCACTTCCCGTGCTGCTGAGCGAGCTTTCACCTGAAAGTAGGAACAGAGTTTCACTGGTGGTTTTGTTTTGTTTTTCTGAGTCAAGGAGTCAACTTACTATGAAGCCCAAGTGTTTATGTATTAAATCGTTCCCCCATTGATCCATTTGTGTGCAGAAAATAAATCATTTTGGCAGTGTATGAGGCCAAGACATTCTTTCCAGCTGCCACCTACTTAAAGCAATTCTCCTTGTACCCCTCTGTACTCATTAAAAACAAACATATTTTTAGTCAGTGATTTCAAAATGGACCAACTAGTTTCTTTAATTTTCAAACACTGAATTATTGTGAAACCGATGTGGCTGCATCACATTCTGAGACGATCCAGAGCTTCCAGCTATGTTACTACAGTAGAGGTGGTACAACAGACTGAAATCTATGCTCGGTCCATAAATTGTGAATACTATAATACCCTGCCCATGCTCTCACTGCAGCGCTCAAGAAGCTCGGGAGTCAGAGCGTCTGGGTTTGCAATTGTCCTAGATCAAGACCAAGAGCCAGACTTTCAATGACTTCCCAGACTTAGCTATCAGAAGTGTATCTGTATGCGCTGGAAGAACATGGAGAGAGGTTCACTTATCTCAGAAGTGACATTCTTGCCTCTGGGTCTTCGTCCTCTGAGACTGATAGATGTCCGAGAAGAACTTACAGAATCATGAGGTTGCTAAACAGAGGCTTCATGATACTGATACTTTTTGTAGGAGAAGGAAGGTAAACACCTCTAAGGTCCTGGTGCTTCCTGTATGGTTGTGAGACTTTGAAGTTAAAGGAGACCTCCAGTGATGACTGGACGTCTTTGGTACTACGTCTCTTGGGAAGATCCTTGGGTAAAGCTGGAATGACTGTGTCAAATGAGCAGTTGCTTAAGGAGACTCCGATGAGGAAAATCACTTGCCTTGTGAGGGAACATCAGCTAATATTTTGGCATCGTGGTGCAGTTCTATGTGCATAATACAGCATGCAGGTGCCTCAATGTTGAGGATCCCAACCCTGGTGAAGGCCAAAGGGATGCCCTCATTTCACAGGGCTGTGGCAGATGGTTACTTTCAAGAGGTGGGGATGCAGCAACTGCATTCCATCCAGTAACCGAGACAGTTCCTTCATATGGTGCATGCAGCAACACCAGCAGAAGCCCCCAGACCCGCTACAGTACTACAGAGCAACAAAGGCCATTCAAGAGCTTGTTACAGGCCTATTTAAATGTTGTGTGTCTGCATGCTTGTGTCACTTTGGGCCAATACAAATGTAAAAATTAATAGTACTCAAACAAAGTAGAGGTTTTTTGATGTTATGACAAGCATCCAAACCTTGTAACAGTGTGTAGCCTCTAAAATGAGCGCTACACATAACAACATAATGGACATTGACCAAGTTTGACATTTACATCAAAAATCAATAAACAGACAAATGACAGTAGACAGAAATAACATGCTACACTATGTTAAGAAGCTTGTGCGAAAAAACAAGCAACAAAATGCTTCATGCTCTGGTACTTTATATGGCACTTCCCCCAGTAGCAAACGAAATTATGCTGTGCACTTTGGTAAACACAATACCAACGTGCAACAGCTGAGAAACCTGAAATAGGTCATCTGAATGTTTGAAAATAAATAAAAATCAAAACAACAAAAAAAAATACCGACATACCAGTATACCACCAGATGTTTAAAATATCACACTAGTAGGTCACTATTCTTTTTTGTCAAACTGCCGTCTTCATTGTTAACATGGCAACCGAAATGCAACTTATTGCAGTAGCCTATTTGCTCTTTTTATTTTCTCGCCTTTCTGTGTAAATGCAAAGAAATAGAAGTCGCAGATTTCTTTGACACATCACAATCATGTCATGTTAATGTAATTAATTTGTAATTTATAATAATAATGAAAAATAATAGTATTAATTAATTAGTAATTAACTAATGTTATACTAATAATCAATAATAGTAATAATTAATATTGTTCGATTAATCATTAATGGATTGATTAATAATTAATTAACTAGTAATTAAAATAAACACTTGAAATATATCAGTCTGTGTGCAATGAATGTATACAAGTTTCACTTTTTCATTGGAATGACTGAAATAAATCAACTTTTTCATGATATTCTTATTATATGACCAGCACCTGTATGTATGTTATGGGCTGTATCTAGTTCTGTTTAGGACGTCAGGTTATGTGTTACACATATACATGTGTGTGTATATATTTTCCAACTTATTCCCATTGATGAAACTTCTCATTTTCTGCCTGAAAGCTTATTAGGAGATGAGTGTGCTCAGGGCTCCCTGTTTGTTTACTAAATACAAACCTACAGTTACAGACCTTAAAATCCAACAGCAGACATCGCTATTATCCAAAGATTTATGAACATATAAATTAACATGCTTATCTTTTATCATGATTTTCTCCATTGTGAGATATAAAAGTGTCTTATCGTAGCGTTTGTGTGTATATGCATTATAACGCCTCAGCGCACGAGCAAAGTTTCGATATTCTTCAGAACGACAATATACGCAACATGCATCCAGCAGCATACACGTTGCTGTCATAGACAACTGCCTGTAAAGTTTTTTTGGCAAGTTATAACTTTCTAAACAGCGTAATTTGCAATGAAAGCCGCTTCATTTGTGCGGCTCTTTCGGCGCCATGTTTGTTTTTTTGGAGACAGCAATAAGCTCCTCCTACCCGTCCAAACGGAGTGTGCATCCAGATTCACTCCAAACGGAGGGGTTTGAAGCCCTCCACCTACCCCTCCGCCTCGCTCCAAAAAGAGAATTGAGAACCCCTCCGTCTCTCGTGCCTGCGCAAAACGAAGGGGAAGGGCCAAGGGGTAGAATTGAGACTCAGCCTATATTTCATAACTTACCATCATGCTATCAAATATTTGAGTGCTGGTGTGGACACATGAGATCTCCTGAGCTGACAGAACAGGACTGACGTATTTAATCGTAAACTTCTCCACAGCTGCGCTCACTCTCTTCTCCTGACTGTTCCACCACAGGCGCACCATGGCGGGCAGGTCCTGCACCGTGCTGTAATACACACTACAAGCCAAGTGGGGGAGCTCCCACTCAACACTCTCACTTCCTGTAGCCAAAAGTAAACAGTAGAGGAAATCTTTACTTGTTAACAATTTGCAGTCATGCAGAGAAAGTGTGAAGTTGTGCGTGCACTTACTGTCTACAGCCAAAGAGAGGCTCTCTGTAAAGAAGGTTTTGGTCTCCTTTGTCTCAGACCCTTGGCCTGGGTATGTAGGATTCTCGGGCATCAATTTGAAGAGGTGAAGTAGGAGCTTGTTAAGGGAGTAGCTTCTCTTAAGAAACTGGGCGTAATGGGCACGTAGCTGGAGACAAAATATGAAGGTGGTCAGCAATAGACAAAAACTAAACAGTGGAAACGACACATATACACAAAAGTCACACAAGCACGGCAACTGCAAGAAAATAGGTAAGCAAGTGCTTGAGCTGGGATTGGGGCATCTTGTGACACACATGTGAGGGCGAGGACTTGAAGAAATTGAGGAGAAGCTTCCAGGCGAGTAAGTAACCCAGGATGCAGGAGTACTCCACACTAAGAGGCTGGACAACAGCAAACTCTCCGACTTGTACCCCTGCCAGGATATTCTCACACAACTCCTCACAGGCGGACAGGACGGCCATCAGAGAGGCTGGGGGTGAACTGAACAGACAAAGCAAACAAAAACATCCGAATGTGAGAGCTCACATGAAAGCACCTTGTAAGGATGACGTGGAAGAGCAGTGACGGCTCCCTCTGACTTACAGACACGGCTCGTCGCTGTCGTCTTCAGATTTGCTGACGTCTCCTCCATCGCATTCAGGCAGCTGAGGCATCACCCTGTTTGGCAATAAGTGTATTCACAGTTCTCTAGTCAATCTGATGCATTTACAGCTTGTTTGCTTGCATAGGAATCCCCTCCAATAAGATATACATGTAGCTCAAAATGTCCATCAAGTGACAACTTTTGTATTTGAATTCAGGTTCTGATCTCTGCATTTGTGTAGGTAATGCAGTGATCAGAACAAGTTTTAACGTGGGGGTCTCCATCCCTGCTCCTGGAGAAAAACTGCTGTGTAAACCTTCCTGCTCTCCCCACACCTGGTTAGCACGGTCTGGTGTTTCAAAGTTCTGGATTAGCTGAAGACATTTGACTGAGTTAAGGTGCTGCAGGTGGAGCAGGAAAACATGCAGGGCAGGTGCTGTCTGGGAGTAATGCTGGAGATCACCAATTTAGAGAAACGGATCAATACTTCAAACACGCGTGATGAATGCTGAATGAACACACACACACAACCTCTTACTTGTTGAGCAGGTGGTAAACAGTGAGCTGCAGAGGCCTGGCTCTGAACAGCAGCAGAGGACAGAGGCTATTGAGGAGTGTTTGGAGGGACTCTGGTAGGCTTGTCTTCTGATCTGCTATCAATCTTGCCGGAAGAGTATTTTGGGTTAGCTTGGACAAAGGCACATACATCAAAGCCACTCCAACAGTCTGAAGCACCGCCACTGGGAACACTGGGTCATCCGGTTCAGTAAAGGTATCTGTATTTATTCACAACACAGACACAAGCACTTTATTATTTATATTTAATCTGAGTTTAGAACTCAAAATAGTCAAATTTAAAAAGCTTCACCTATCAGTTATTTTTTAAAATTAAATGTCAGCCATTTTTTATCTCACTCTATTCCGTATTCCCCCCACAATTACTTAATTAGCAATAGACTGTGATTTCCTGAAAAAAACTAGGTATAAATACATACCCAGAAACTTCTCAGCCTTTGAAAATAATCCACAGCTATGGTTTTTCAATAGCAATGCATTTCAAGCACTATATTTATCAAAAGTGCCATAAATTCTCTATATTCCATTTCTCACTGGCTGCCTCCGCTATTACTTCCTAATGTTAGGTTCTGGAGTTCAAGAGAATATTATTCATCCACAGTTTGGTCAAAGTGTGCAAATGCAAATGGCGAGCAGGCCAGAGAATTATTTTTCAAAAATACTCCTATAATTTTCAAAAGAACCTCTGATCCCTTATAACTCAGTCTTCTATTACAGCCGGTAACCAACACATCACTTGATGTCAGTGAATTTTGTTAACAGTTCCAAAAATTAAAGGATTTCTCTTGGCAGAAAATTCACCTTGATTTTTTTTTATTACATGAATTCCTCCAAATAATCAATGAATAATTGCCCTATTAGCATGCACCATTAGATATAAAGATGCTCTGAGTAACTTACTTTGTGATGTGTTCAATGAAAGGGATCTATTAAAATTCACTTTAAATCATCAGACTTGTTTTCAATTAATTTCTTTAACTATACCAGGAAAAGTGAGTGATGAGAGCTTGTCTAAACCCCTGGTTCCCAACCTGGGTCTGAGCCACCATGTTGGGAGGGTAAAAACAAAACAAAACAAAACAAAAAAACAGGGGGTGAGCTGTGTTTTGTGTGCTCAGATGTTGACAAAATTAGAGGTGCACATGTTCAAGTCAAACTCTCAATAGACAAAAAAAGTTTTTTTTCCTCCTCTGGGTGAATCAAAGAGAAAAATGAATAAAAGCTAATTGATGTCAATTTTAAAAAGTGTTAGAATAAATTGCTTTATGCTTTCAAGGTGTGTGTGTTGGGTAATTAGGGTGTTAGATACAAGTATAGGGGGGCTCCAAGGAAAAAAAAAAGTTGGGAACCACTTAAATAAAACACTATTTCAGTGACAGTATTTTCTTTCGCCTCCTCCTTGTGTACTACATTTGCACAATCACAAAAAATGTACATACCTGTGATTTTTATAGGCAAAGGCAACAACATGTTGTACATTCCTTCTACGAAGAAGTCTGTCCATTCACTTGTCAGTTCTGATGGCAGTTTCTCGAGTACACTGGCAGGGAGTGATATGAAAAACTGGTTCAGCTTCACAATCAGTGTAGCGTTCTCGCACGCAAACAGCTGAACCCATGGATTCCACAGGCTGCTCACATTCTCGCTGGCAGTCTGTGAGTGGAAACAAACATAAGCGTGACAGCACATGTGAGAAATATAGAGCAGAAGAGTTTGAAAGCACATAAATCTGAAAACTACTAAACATCTTTGTGATCTTTATGATGGTAAAAAAAAAATGTCTCACTTCCAACCAGGCTAACGTAGAGCACAGCAAGAAGTCCCACTGGCTGTTTCCAAGAGCTGTTGGACAATGAGACAACACCCAAGAGAAGAAACGCATCATCTCCACATTGAGGTTCAACTGTGCTGCAGACACTTTGGACAGGTCACTGAAACACAAAGAGTAGGTAAGATAAGGCGAATGTAGGAGTGCTTGAAACATCTTACAGACATGGTCTTGTGATAGTTCAGTCAACATAAACACGTACACAAAACAAGTGTACATGCATCTGTGATTTAATTACCTGTTAAAGAGAAACCAGTCCTCCTTAGTGTTTCTCCACTCCATCATGGTGGCCAGGATCGCCTGTAGAACTTCCTCCTCCACTGGATTGTCATTCAGACAACACATCAGCACTGCCAAACACTCATACACATCTACAACACACAGCTCAACATTACGCACTACTTTAAGCACAAAGTAACCACAAACTCTACTGTGAGTCTGTGTCCTTACTGTCATTCTCTTGCCAGTTGATGATTCCAGCAGCAGCCAGAGCTATCAGAGTTTCTCTGTCTTCTCTGGTCATGGAAGGACAAAGCACCTGGAGTGTGCTCAGTTTGCTCTGTGACACTGGGAATAGACTGAACATACAAACACAGACAATATATGCAAAATCTTTTTAAGTATGCAATTTCACAGTGACAAATGTCAAAGTAAATCCACTTTAACTGACGCAGACATTAAAACAAACACACACACACACACACACACACACACACACACACACACACACACACACACACACACACACACACACACACACACACACACACACACAATTCCAACCTATCTACACTACTGTAGAGCTTCCTCAAGATGGCAGCGTCAGGAGCTTCCAAGTTTGTGTGGATGTAGTTCTCCAAAGTCAGGGACCACAGATCTCCATCGTCCACAGACCTGAAAACAAACAAGTGAATGAAAATTAGGGTCTGTCTTTTGTTTCTCCAACACAAAGAATTTATAAGTTTATGCCATCCAAATTAAATATTTGTTAGTTATGTTAGGTCTTATTTCATTCTATACATTATGTAACAGTTTTTTCTTGGGGTTTGACAGAGTATAACCATTCACGTCATGGTGTCACCATAGAAGAATATAATTTTGTTTTGGAAAAACATCTGGATCATCCATTGTATAGCAAATAAATATATTTAAAAATCTTTCAAGAACTTTGTGAGTTACAGTTGTATGTAAAGGTTTTGGCACCCCTGTTGATTTCCATGATTTCCTTTATAAATCATTGGTTGTTTGGATCAGCAATTTCAGTTAAATATATCAAATAGCAGACAAACACAGTGAAATTTGAGAAGTGAAATGAAGTTTACAGGATTTACAGAAAATGTGCAATAATTCCTTAAACAAAAATTAGGCAGGTGCATAAATTTGGGCAACCCAACAGAAAAAACAAAAAACATCAATATTTAGTAGATCCTCCTTTTGCAGAAATAACAGCCTCTAAATGCTTCCTATAGCTTCCAATGAGAGTCTGGATTCTGGCTGAAGGTATTTTGGACCATTCTTCTTTACAAAACATCTCAGGTCTATTGGTTTCTGAGCATGGACAGCCCGCTTAAAATCACATCACAGATTTTCAATAATATTCAGGTCTGGTGTCTGAGATGGCCATTCCAGAACATTGTACTTGTTCCTCTGCATGAATGCCTCAGTAGATTTTGAGCAGTGTTTAGGGTCATTGTCTTGTTGAAAGATCCAGCCCCTGCACAACTTCAACTTTGTCACTGATTCATGAACATTGTTCTCAAGAATCTGCTGATATTGACCGGAATCCATGTGACCCTTAACTTTAACAAGACTCCCAGTACCTGCACTGGCCACACAGCATGATGGAACCACCTCCAAGTTTTACTTTAGGTAGCAAATGTTTTTCTTGGAATGCTGTGTTATTTTTCAGCAATGCATACCGCCCCTTGTTATGTCCAAATAACTCAATTTTAGTTTCATCAGTCCACAGCACCTTATTCAAAATGAAGGTGGCTTGTCCAAATGTGTTTTATTATACCTCAAGCAACTCTGTTTGTGGCATGTACGCAGAAAGGCTTCCTCTGCATTACAGCATCATACAGCATCTCTTTGTGCAAAGTGTGCTTTATAGTTGAATGATGCACAGAGACACTATCTGCAGCAAGATCATGTTGTAGGTCTTTGGAGCAGGTCTGTGGATTGACTATGACTGTTCTCACCATCCTTCGCTTCAGCTGATCTGAGATTTTTCTTGGCCTGCCACTTCGGGCCTTAACTAGTACTGTGCCTGCGGTCTTCCATTTCCTCACTATATTCCTCACAGTGGAAACCGACAGCTGAAATTTCTGAGATAGCTTTTTGTATCCTTCCCCTAAACCATGATGTTGAACAATCTTTGTTTTCAGGTCATTTGAAAGTTGTTTAGAGCCTCCCATGTTGCTACTCATTAGAACAGATGCAAAGAGGAGAAACATTTGCAAATGGCCACCTTAAATACCCTTTCTCATGACTGGATTCACCTGTGTAATTAGGTCAAGGGTCAATGAACTTACCAAACCAATTCTGTGTTCCAATAATCAGTGCTAAATGTATTCAAATCAATAAAATGAAAAAGGTGCTCAAATTTATGCACCTGCCCAATTTTGTTTAAATAATTATTGCACAGTTTCTGCAAATACTAGAAACTTAATTTCACTTCTCGAATATCAGTGTGTTTGTCTGCTATATGATATATTTAACTGAAACTTATGATTCAGACAACCAAAGATTTATATAGAAAAATCATGAAAATTATCAGGGGTGCCCACACTTTTGCATTATTATTAGAAACTGAGTCATTCACATACACCTTCATCTAGACGACACAGGTCAGTTAATATCAGTGTTTATACCTAAGGTAAGGTCGGGATTTTCAGTCCTGAGCACCCATTAGAAGGCAAAGCAGCGTAAGTCCAACTGATGGCAGCATGCCAGTATACAGTTGTTCTCAAAAGTTTGCATGCCCTAGCAGAATTTCTGTGATCTGTTTTCCTGTAATCAGTGTGTGTGTATAGAAGATCAGTGAGTTTTTGAGCTCCTGACAGATCCTTGCATCTTTCATCCAGTGAAACGTCAGTGCACTGACGTTTCTGGTTTGAGTCATAGGGAAAGTAAATTAACTGCTGAAGAAAAGGTCATTCTAATCCAATTACATTTGTTCCACAAATCTGTCAATTACATTTGTTCCACAAATCTGTTAATCGTGTGAGATTTCAGAGCATAAAGTATTTGCGTTGACGGTGGCAAAATATTCGACCGTTTCACATTTGATGCAGGTTTGATGCAGGTGTCAATGGCACTGTCAGCTGAGAGCGAGCGAAATTGGCAGAGCGATGACGATGGTGAAATGGGTGGATTTAAGATACCATACGAAAGTATTGCTGTGGATTCTGATACGGATTTACGCAATGCAGTTGACGAGATGGAGAAATCTGTGGGTAAGCTCACAGAACTTCCAGTTTGGCATGAAGATGCTGTCGCTATGGTAAACTTCGCTGACTGAATAACGTACAGAAAAAAAAAAAAAAACATTCAAATGGAACTGGATTAGAATGGAAATAACCCCCTTGTGTCTAATGATTTGCAGAGGTTAATGCTGGATTACGGTCACAAATATCCATTTTAAAACTCAATCTGGAGAGGTGTTCCGGGCACGTCCCACTGGGAGGAGGCCCCGGGGAAGACCCAGGACACGCTGGAGGGACTACATCTCTCGGCTGGCTTGGGAACGCCTTGGGGTTCCCCGGGAGGAGCTGGAGGAGGTGTGTGTGGATTGGGAGGTCTGGGCGGCTTTGCTTGAGCTGCTGCCCCCGCGACCCGACTCCAGATAAAGCGGAAGAAAATGGATGGATGGATGGAATTTGCGACCATAAAATCAAGCATTAACATCTGCAACATCCAAGGGACTGAGAATGCCAATCAGCAGTGTTCAAACTCTAATTAAGAAGTGGAAAATGAGGGATTCTGTTGAAACCAAACCATGGTCAAGTAGACCGACAAAAATTTCCGCAACAACTGCCAGGAAGAGTGTTCAGCATGCAAAGAAAAACCTACAAATAACTTCACCTGAAATACAGGACTCTCTGAAAAAAAGTGATGTGGCTGTTTCAAGATGCACAATAAGGGGGCACTTGAAGAAAAATGGACTGCATAGTCGAGTAGCCGGAAGAAAGCCATTAATATGGAAATGCCACACAGTATCATGCTTCCAATACACCAAACAGCACTGAGAACAAAGTCATTTGGAGTGATGAGAACAAAGTCATTTGGAGAGATGAGACCCAAATTTAACATTTTGGCCACAACCATAAATGTTACATTTAGAGAGAAGTCAACAAGACCTATGATGAAAGGTACACCCTTCCTACTGTGAAGCACAGAGGTGGATCACTGATGTTTTTGGGATGTGTGAGCTACAAAAGCACAGGAATCGTGGTCAAAATTGATGGTAGGATGAATGCAGTATGTTATCAGAAAATATTGGAGGAAAACTTGCACTCAGCAGCCCGGAAGCTGCGCATGAGACGTACTTGGATGTTCCAACGTGACAACGATCCAAAACACAAGGCCAAGCTGACCTGTCATTGGCTACAGCAGAATAAAGTGAAGGTTCTGGAGTGGCTATCTCAGTATATCATTGAGCAGGTGGGATGTGCATGCAAGTACGCGGATCAAAGTTGTGCAAGTGTCAGGGCACCTTAACTTACCGTATTTTCCGGACTATAAGTCGCACTTTTTTTTTTACATGTTTTGGCCGGGGGTGCGACCTATACTCCGGTGCGACTTATAAATGAAAAATATACCGGTAGGATCTCAATTAATTTACTGTAACAAAACAATTTTACGTGACAGAGTCGATCTATGTTTTAAAATGGCCACCAGAAAAGGAAATGCAATGCATCATGGACACTGTAGTATGGCGGCCGTCCTATAAGTCACGCTGGTCGCGATAACCAATCAGAGAACAGAACGTTGGACGCGTATTCCTCACCTCACCCACAGCGTGTGAAGCTGACGAATACGGTGCTTGCTGTTATGCCGGCATGGCGAACAAAACAGCTTCAACCCTTGGATATCAGTGTGAGCAGAGTGTTTAAGTTGACGCTGAGAGCTGCGTGGGAGCACTGGGTGAGCGACGGCAGAGGATTAGTGTGTGCACTTGGAAGGAGCTGGCGTCGAAGATTGTGAATAGCGTTTGAAGCAGACGAACATGGTGTTTATTCCGGGACGGCTAACAAAACAGCTTCAACCCTTGGATATCAGTGTGAGCAGAGTTGACGCTGAGAGCTGCATGGGAGCACTGAGCGACGGCGGAGGATTAGCGTCTGCACTTGGAAGGAGCTGGATCGACACCGCTGGGTGGTCATGAGCTGCGCAGGTAGGCGCTGCATGGTTTGGCTCGCAATGTGGTCCGCAAAATACAAACATATCTGTAGGTAAAATGCAGCTCACGAGAGGGCACTCAAGGCTTGTGTGACTGTTCCTGCGACTTCTGACTACCATAGAAAAATAAAAATTTCAACGTTACTGATAACTTAACAAGACAACGGAGAAGGCCCGAAAAAATGCCACCAAAAAGAAAATCATACTCTGCAGATTGTAAGTTACGACTGGTGAAATATGCATCTGAAAACGGTAGCCGTCACAATATTATCATCTGAACTTTTCATGTTAACATACCTGTATGTCCATGGGACTTATAGTCCAGTGCAACTTATTTATGGTTTATTTTTCTTTATAATGATAAAGTGGCTGGTGCGACTTATACTCCGGTGCGACTTATTTATGGTTTATTTTTCTTTATAATGGATAAAGTGGCTGGTGCGACTTATACTCCGGTGCGACTTATAGTCCGGAAAATACGGTAACTTATATCTATAAGAAAACTATTTAACATCTGTTTTGACTCACATGTAGAGCTTAGACATGACACAAAACTGAAGTCATTTCAAATGGCAACTTTCTGGCTTTAAGAAACACTATAAGAAATCAGGAAACATAATTGTGGCAGTCAGTAACGGTTACTTTTTTAGACCAAGCAGAGGGAAAAAAAAATATGGAAACACTCAATTCTGAGGAAAAAATTATGGAATCATGAAAAACAAAAGAACGCTCCAACATGTCACTAGTATTTTGTTGCACCACCTCTGGCTTTTATAACAGCTTGCAGTCTCTGAGGCATGGACTTAATGAGTGACAAACAGTACTCTTCATCAATCTGGCTCCAACTTTCTCTGATTGCTGTTGCCAGATCAGCTTTGCAGCTTGGAGCCTTGTCATGGACCATTTTCTTCAACTTCCACCAAAGATTTTCAATTGGATTAAGATACGGACTATTTGTAGGCCATGACATTGACCCTATGTGTCTTTTTGCAAGGAATGTTTTCACAGTTTTTGCTCTATGGCAAGATGCATTATCATCTTGAAAAATGATTTCATCATCCCCAAACATCCTTTCAATTGATGGGATAATATCAACGTAAACTTGTGCATTTATTGATGATGTAATGACAGCCATCTCCCAGTGCCTTTATCTGACACGCAGCCCCATATCATCAATGACTGTGGAAATTTACATGTTCTCTTCAGGCAGTCATCTTTATAAATCTCATTGGAACGGCACCAAACAAAAGTTCCAGCATCATCACCTTGCCCAATGCAGATTCGAGATTCATCACTGAATATGACTTGCATCCAGTCATCCACAGTCCACGATTGCTTTTCCTTAGCCCATTGTAACCTTGTTTTTATTTGTTTAGGTGTTAATGATTGCTTTCCTTTAGCTTTTCTGTATGTAAATCCCATTTCCTTTAGGCGGTTTCTTACAGTTCGGTCACAGACGTTGACTCCAGTTTCCTCCCATTCCTTCCTCATTTGTTTTGTTGTGCATTTTCGATGTTTGAGACATATTGCTTTAAGTTTTCTGTCTTGATGCTCTGATGTCTTCCTTGGTCTACCAGTATGTTTGCCTTTAACAACCTTCCCATGTTGTTTGTATTTGGTCCAGAGTTTAGACACAGCTGACTGTGAACAACCAACATCTTTTGCAACATTGCGTGATGATTTACCCTCTTTTAAGAGTTTGATAATCCTCTCCTTTGTTTCAATTGACATCTCTCGTGTTGGAGCCATGATTCATGTCAGTCCACTTGGTGCAACAACTCTCCGAGGTGTGATCACTCCTTTTTAGATGCAGACTAACGAGCAGATCTGATTTGATGCAGGTGTTAGTTTTGGGGATGAAAATTTACAGGGTGATTCCATAATTTATTCCTCAGAATTGAGTCCATATTTTTTTCCCTCTGCTTGGTCTAAAAAAGTAACCGTTACTGACTGCCACAATTTTTTTTTCTTGATTTCTTATAGTGTTTCTTAAAGCCAGAAAGTTGCCATTTGAAATGACTTTAGTTTTGTGTCATGTCTGTGATCTGCTTTTTTTCTACAAAATTAAACAAGTGAATGAACATCCTCCGAGGCCGGTGATTCCATAATTATTGCCAGGGGTTGTACATGAGAAAACTGATTTCTCACAAGTTGACAGTATTGCGCAATCTCATGGTGATGATGACTGACACCTGTATTGCCCACCTCTACTTCATCCAGCTTTAAATGTCTGCACTCTGCCAAATCTTTACAACAGTTGAGCAAAAATTCAAAAATGAGTCGAGTGATCCTCACCGTGTATAGAGCGTCTCCAGCAGGTCTTTCTTTGGAACATACATACAAAGCCCATCTAATAATGCCCAATCAGATCCTACAGCAGAACTGTATTCCATCTCTTTACACCACTGAAGTGCATAAAGGAGCTCTGCAACTGCCAAATAGAAACATGCATATGTAAAAATATACATGATGATCACAAATTATTCAACAAATTTTAAACGTTATGACTTTAGCAGTGACAGGAATGAACACTGTTAAATGCAGAATAGCCAGTATTCTGTGTGTGTGTATACCTGTGTACTTAAGATCTGGCACATATGGAGAACATTCTGTCTTCCATTTGTCATAAGGTATAGCTACAATATTCTGGGCTATCTTCCCCAGAAGTGAACAGATACATAAATGAGATGGCAATCTGGACAAAACCCTACACTTCCACATCTGAACACAAGTATTTTCACAAACTCCTCGGAAGCGGTTGGACAGTAAAGGTGCCTTGACCCACTAAAGGAGAAACAAGAAAGCAAAGAACAAAATTGTCAGGTGTTAAATGTCCACATTTTACACAGCTGAGTGCAGCCACTCCAGTTTATTACCACACCATTATTATTCTAGTGACTGAATTAGTCATTTTATAGTGTTACCTGAGGCGATAAGGCCTGTCTGATTTTTGTCCATTCTGCAGGGCTGGGTGTTAAGAGGGCAAAGAACTGAACAAGGAGTGGAGCATCTTGATGACAGATGGACACGAGTGTCTCCATCAAGTTCTGCACAACCAGAACTAGGGCCTGTAAACTGAAATACAACATTAAGGAATAAAGG